>NC_137586.1:23570144-24213644 GCF_963210335.1 Falco punctatus | reverse complement strand
AAGTAAAGGACAAATATACATTTTTTTCATACTAAAAGCAAATCATTAAAGTGTTTTACATGATTGTTGAGACAGCCCTATACACTTAAAGTGTAAAGCATTTACCTTCACAGGTAAATTATCACAACATTAGCAAAAAAAGCAGCAATGCTGTTTCTCTGACCCACATGACCAAAGAACAGTTTTGTGGCTGCTCCAGCCAGGATGAGTGTTTATTTCGTCCCACTGCAACCATTATAACCCTAAGAAGTTGTCCCAGTTTCAGCTGGGATAGAGTAATTTTCTTCTTAGTAGCTGGTGCAGCGCTGTGTTTTGGCTCTGATGTAAGAACAATGTTGATGCCACACTGATGGTTTCAGTTGTTGCTGAGTGATGGTTATACCAAGTCAAGGACTTTTCAAGTTCCCTGGGCCCTGCCGGCCAGAGGGCTGGAGGGGGACGGGATATTGGGAGGGGACACAGCCAGGACAGGTGACCCAAGCTAGCCAAAGGGACATTCCATACCATATAATGTCATGCTGAGTATATAAACGGGGGGAAGAAGGTGGCAGGGGGGGACATTTGGCATTATGGCGTTTGTCTTCCCAAGTAACCGTTATGCGTGTCGGAGCCCGGCTTCCCTGGGGATGGCCGAACCCCTGCCTGCCCACGGGGAGTGGTGAATGGATCCCTGGCTTTGCTTTGCTTGCGTGCATGGCTTTTGCTTTACCCTTTTTTCCCACCTTTCTGCTTTTGCTATTATTATTATTATTATTGTTGTTCTTACCTCTTCATTCTTTTTAAATTATTAAACTGTTCTTATCTCAATCCTTAACTTTTACATTCCTTTTCTGATTTTCTTCTCCATCCCTCTGAGTGAGGGGGAGCGAGTAACTGGCTGCGTGGTGCTTGGCTGCTAGCCGGGGTTAAACCACAACAAGTACACATCTTATGACTGCACTACTATTCCTTAGTATGATCTAAGCATCACACTATAGCAATCAGGCACTTCATCTTCAGGCATCTGTAACACTGGGGAGTGCTACAACAGGAAATGATCCATCCCTGTCAGAGACAAGAAAGTTTGAAACAATGAAAAGAAAAATCTATTGTATCTCCCACATGGTCTAAGGATGTCCCATGGTTGGTACTTCACAGGACAAGCAGGAGGGGAAAGAGAAATGTAGCAAGAACATTACTGCTAGTTAGGTCATAGTGACATTTTGACAGAACTACCACATCTCCATCACATATGGATGTAAATGGTGCCATTGCTTTGACACACTCTTTCCTTACTTTATCCCAAAGTACTTTTATTTCTACTCTTCCCCCCCAGCTGCACTAAAGTTTTGCTGGGGTGGAAGATCTGGCAGACAGTCTGTAATGCTGGAGGGTACTGTAGCTGTCTAGTGGACACACGTAAGGACAACTGTGTGAAAGAGCAGCTTTTAGAGCAATACATTCTTTACCACCACCTTTACCATGCTATGAGTGGTTTCATGACGGAAACTTGGGCTTCCCAGTAATTAATTCTCAGCATACAGTCCTCCTGAAGCCACAACAGATTACCACATAAGCAGCAAGAAGGCAGATTCAGGCAGAGAGTTAGCATCAACAGAAAAAGCTTTTGTACTTCTTACTCTGTGCAGTGATTTTTTTAATAAATGACACGCATCAACTAGAATAGGAGAATGTAGAATGTAGAATAATCAACTTCAAAGGTCAATGGACATTCTTCAAGAGAAAATCTGTCTTTTCATGTTGCTCATCATCTTTCCAACACAGGATCAACTCTTATCAACTCTGATAGCCACTCCAGTGCCAAACATTTCATTTGCAGAGCAAGAACTGAAATTATTTCAGAACAAAATACCGTATCTCCCCCCCTCCTTTTTTTTTTTTTGTGAGTGCTTTTGTTTGAGCGCGGGTTTGTTTTTTTCAAAGTATGTAAAATAATGAAGAGGACTCACTACGGCAATTCAGAAGACAATGGCAGTTTCAGAAGCTTTTGGATCCATTTCAGACCAAGACAGCTGTGCTATATAACAAAGTAGTATTCTGTCTGAAAGACTACTCATCCTCCCTGGGTTGCCACTCCACTCTAGTAAGCACTGCATATTTGCAGTTAAGGTGACAAGGTTTCCAGAAAGATAAGCTCTTTCAGTAGGTCAGCTGACAGAGACAGACAACTCCAAGACACACAATTTAGCGTAATCTCAAAATCTTTGAGATTACTGATGTAGGCAAGGAATCCATAACTTGCCTTCATCCTCTTTTTAAAAGAAACAAAATTAACTCAAGCAAGCTCTCCTTTGGCCTGTAAAACACTGATTAAGATTTATAAGGCACCATCAAAAAAAATAAAAATAAAAGCATATCCTATGCCCAACTGAAAGACTGTAAAACATTTTGAATAAGAGAAAGTAACGCAGCCAATGACATTTGGCATCATTTGCCTCAATAAACCTCATAAAACATGTTTCCTATTCACACTCACTTTTTCTGCCAAAAGGAAGACTATTGTAGAGAAGATAGAAATGCAACAGAAAGGAAAATGGGAAAATCCTGGGTTTTTTTTTTCATTTGTCCCTTTCTTCATCATCCCAGTCTGGTATTGACTACCCACATACTGTGGAGGCAGCCAAATTACAACAGAAAACATGCCGTTTTCTTGACTCCTTGATTTCACAGTCTGGAAGACACTCTTTCCAACAAAGAGTTCTCAAGAGAATGCAGAATAATCCTTAAGAAAACTAAGCCACCACGCTGTGTTAGGAAGTGGTGAGCCATCCTCTGTGTAGTCTTTGCCTTGAGTGCCCTTCGCCATGCTTCTGTCAGCAGTTAGCCGCTTGCCTCACAAGAGCACAGGCAAATAATCTGCTTGAATTCATTTGAGTTTCAGGTGTTTGCTATCCCCAGCACTACAATGCAGGGATGTTCCAGAAGTAAAGGACTTCCCACATGAAAGTAAAGCCGTATTTAATAAACTCTTTAGTAACTGATGGCAATAATCTTGTAAACTATCCTTTGTTCTTGATTACATGAAATGAGAGACTGATTTTCTTTGCTTATTTTGTAATTTTTTTAAGGTGTTTATGGAACACCTTAGTTGGCTGAAGTAATAATAACAGGACAAAAAAAAAACAAAGGAGTGATGTACTTTCTCTTCCCACCTCTCCTGTCCCCATTCATCTTTATGCATTAACTTTTTCAGATTTGATACTCACAAGACAAGTTACCAAGTTTTCATTTCTACTATTTCATTTCTGGACAGAAAAGAAGCAGCCCTACTCTAAGTGACAGCATTAAGTTTCCTCCACTGAGCTGGGGAGACAAACCATTCTTTTTGGTAAAATAGAAATGTTGACTAGTTTTTCAAGAGACAAAACTCCTAATGGACCTCAAAGTGCAAATGAGGAGTCTGGGCATGCAAACAGTAACATTGCTTCAGACACCTCTGAAGTAATCTTTCTGTTCTAGTTAGCTCTGGCAAGGTCTAAATCTGAGTACGGCATTCTGGGTTTTGATGTCATGCTTCAAGACAGATGTGACCAGCTGGAAAGAGTCCACAAGACAGCAATGAGAAAGGTCAGATGTCTGGAAACACATTCTATAAAGAAAGATTAAAGCCACTGGAGTTGTTTAGTCTAAAGAAGAAGTCTAAGAGGAGACAAGATCAGAGTTGTCAAGTAGTTAATATACAGTGTCACAGGAGAATGAACGGTTCTACTGGAATACCACACGAAGTAAAAACACATATGGAAAATATGCCTGTTTTCTAATTACCCACTCATAGACTTAGTTTGAAAATACTGAGTCATGGCTTTGAAGAATTTACTGACAGCTTAAGTATCAGCAAGACAGGTATCAGGACAATCTGTTTCACTGCTGTCTAAAGGATGCTGAACAGCTGTGACAACAGATTCAATTCTGCTATGTTGGCAACAGGAACAAGGACAGGGCAAAAGGAGAAATAAAACCTGGAAGAGCAGGATAACACACTGGGGATCCACAAAACCAAAAGAACTCAGAAACAGAACATTGCAGAGAAGATAATTTTCATTATTTGACAGTAATTAAGACAGCATGTCAATGTGAAAATGGTATCTTCAAGCACTTCTCTCAATGTTACACTTTAGGCAGGCAGCACATAAAGCCTGAAATCATCTGTACCTTCATCATGGACCTCAGTCTTGCCTTTTTCCACTACCCTTAAAGGTTTCAGCATGCCAGTAACATAGATGCTCCCTCAATTTTAAATTAACATGCATACATTTATTTCCACACTTTAATGCATCGCAGTATCATTGCACAAGATACAGGTGGATTTGTCAGGCAGCTCTGCAGGTAGGTAGGAATTCAGCTGCAAGCACTGACTACACCATAATGGAAAGATGGGCAAAATCAAAGCACAAAAAACACAGACAAAAAAAAGACAGGTTTCAGATAATAGAGGAATCTAGCACAGGGGAATAAAGGGGAAGGGAGAAGGCTACATATTCTAAGCAACCTTTCCCACTACATTAAAATGAGTTTATGCTGCTATCTTCTAGCATTACTCACTGCAGGTGAGTTATCAGATTGCCCATGTAGAATTCAAAAATTCCAGCTAATGCAACGCTGCCTTCTTTTGGGCTTACCTTTCCTACACTGTTAACTCAAAAGTTGCCTGTTAATTCCTTTCCAAAGCACACACAGAAATAACCAGCCTTCACCAGAAGTTAGCTGAACTCACAGCCACTGGCAGACCAGTTAACTGAACAGACAGCTTTTGTATATTTCTACAGAGTATTCTGCAAACTTACCAACTGAGCACCAAACCAACAAGACACCACACGGCTGTGGTAAGCACAGCCCCCAATCCACAAGACGTGCCAAGAAGCAGGATATATTAATTACCTACCAGTGAGCACCATGCTAACAGCAGCTACAGAGCTGCTACTCAGTTCATTTCAGCGAATAAATCAAGTTTACATCTCTTAACAAAAATTACTGTGTGGATATATCTACATTTGTTCTACTACAATCATAAATGCACTTCACCATAAATACATTCCACCCTTTGTGGGCTCATGCAGTTGAAACAGACTAGGAATCTGGTCTAAGTTTGAGTATTTAAAGAAAAGGAGGGGACAGACAAAGGTACACTTAGACCCAGTTCGCCATGCTGTCCTACAGTTGTATCAGTTCAACAGAGAAGGCATCAGTGAATGCAGAGGAAACCAGGAGCTATATAAACAGCCATTACTGTGGAGGGAAACATTCCCTACAACCACAACTTAACTAGTTGGAAATAACTTCAGCCAGTGCTTTGCAGATACTCCTTTAAAAATGTCAGAGTTTCCCAAAAAAGCCCTTACACATCCAGCTGCGTAAAGGCACAGAATAAAGAAAGAGCACCTAAGAGCAAATTTAAAAGTTGATCACAACAAAAGACAAGTCAGCCTACTCCACTACGGCGCACAAGTGATTATGTGCAGAGCAGGCAAAGTAAAGCAGCAGACAGACAAAAAAACACGCTTGGTTTGGGGATCACATCAAGAAATACCTGAAAGGGCTGCAAACCGTGCAACGCAACGAGGGGCCGGGGGTGAGTCAGTTTCAGATACAAAAGAGTCACTCTACTGTAACGGGGGGGGGGTTAAGTGCCGTTAGAAGGTATTGCAGCTAGATCAAGAAGGGAGGGAACAACACGCGTATCCGCGTATCACGCTACGGATCTATCAGCCACAGAGCTCCTCCATAATCCACTGCCTGTCATTAGCTCTCCCAAGAGGATTACTGTAGTTTACGGGCTTGCCCATCCCTTCCATCTGACACTGAAGAGTTTGCTTTACAGCAACGCTACCCAAAGGTGACGCACTAGAAAAAACATGATTTCTTAAAACAAAAAAACCATACCCGCTCCACACAAAACCTCCCAACCCTCAACACGGGCAGCCAGAAAGGGAAAGAGCCGCGGGCGCAGAAGCAACGACGCCAGCGGTTTAGCGGAGGGGTGACGCGACGGGGCGGTACCCAGGTGAGCACGGAGCCGCTCACCGCCGCGGGCGGGAGACAGCGTGCGCCGCCACGCCAGCCCCACGCACCTCCTCATCCCGCTCGTCCAGCGAGGCGCCGTCCTCCGCCTGCCCGCCGGGGCTCGCCCGCAGCCGCCTCGCCGCCGCCCCGCCGGGGGCCGCCGCCACCCCGCCGCCTCCGGGCTCCCCTTCCTCGGAGAGAGTTTCCGAGCCGGAGGAGGAGCCGGAGCAAGACGAGCCGACGTGGCCGGCAACCCGCGGCCGCTCCGGGGCCGCCGAAACTTTGTCAGCCATGGCCGGGGGCTCCAAGCGGCGCCGCTCGCATGCCCCGCCACCCGCAGCGCCCAGCCTCGCGGCGGCCGCTCTCCCCGGGCCGGTGCCGGCGGGCAGCGCCGGCGGGCGGGGCGAGGCGAGGCGGGGCGGGGCCGGGCCAGGCCGGGCCGGGCCGGGGCGGCGGGACCAATGGCGCAGGGGGGCGGGCACGGCGCGGCGGCGCGGAGCGCTGCGGGCGGGTGGCAGGTAACGGGGCGGGGAGGGGCCGCCGCGCTTTCTGGGCGGAGCGGGCAGCGGCGGGCGAGGGCGGGGGCCGAGGGGTCCCTCACGCTGCCCCGCGCCGCCGGCGGAAGCAGGGGCGAAGCCGCGATGTCCCAGGGCTGTCGGTCCCCACCCGCCGCAGCCCGGTCCCGCCGCTGGCCCGCGGTGCGGAGAGGGCAGAGGCGGCCGCCAGAGCCCGAGGCCGGCCGGGCTGCGCAGGGTGCGCCTCGGCGGCGGGGGCGCGCAGCGAGCCGGCGGGGCTGCGGGGCGGGGCGGCGGCGCCGCGCTGGGTAGGGGCAGCCACCTCCGATGACAATAGGCTTTCCCGCGCCCCTCTCTTCCCTCGGAAGGAGCGATCAGCAGTTCGTCGCAGCGGCTCTGCCAGCCCCGTGTCGTTTGAGGGAGCCTACAGGCGCCAGTTACGACCTTGCAGCAAACAAAGTCCCTTTGGGCGTTTGACTTTGGGACGGGCATCGACACCGGGATTTCTGGTCAGGCCGTCAGAGGCACTGAAACCATAGCAGAACACGGGAGTTCGGCACCTGAAGGCTTTTGGGGATCCTCCTAGACAACTTCACCTTCAAGGACTTAAATGGCTTTTAAACCTAGTTGTCCTGACAAATTTTAACATAATTCTTTTTAAGTAGTCTCTTGAAAATACTTTTTTTGTTGGTTTTTGTTTTTGTTGTTGTCCTGAGGCGTCTATAATGATACCATAGGTCCTAATCTAAGGTACTAGTAATGCATATAAATATATACCTATATACACCAGAGCCTTATTTGCTTATGCTTGTACAGCCCAGGGTCCCCTAGGCTAACCCAATTGTGGAATCAAAACAGATTAAGTGCCTTGGTAATGAGTAAAGGCCCACTGCATCACTACAGAGCAGATATGATCTCCATTTTATAGAAAAAGGAATGTGAGTGCAGACCAGTTACTGATGTGCTCTAATTAACACAGTATGTATACAATGAAAGTAGGAACCACAATGCAAGTCTCCCCTTTATCAGATTTGTAATTCGACCAGTTCATCCAGTATTCCCAGATGGTACATGGAAAAAACTTTCCATTTTAAATGTTATAATGACTATATGGATTATCAGATTAATAGTGGAAGGAAAAATAACTATATAAAATTCTCTAAATCTCAGCCCTCTGCTTTGAACAAGTCATGAAGGCTGGGTATTAGGTTGTAACAATGCTGATAGTTCTCTGTGGCTTCTTGTCAGTACTTAGATCAAGCACTTAAAATGCCTAGAAGGTAATTTATTGGGGAAGAGAATTACAGTAGTCACTAGGGACATAATTTGACCCAGAAATTTGCCTATACCAGCATTTAATGATAAGGAAACATGAGATATATGCAGAAACACAGAAACTAATTTTGATTAAATTAATTGTACACATATACTACTCCAAACCTAACTATAACAATTTTAACTAATCAGAGAAAAGAGTTCCTCCTCAGTGCTCCAGCTCCTGCACACAAGCTCTTGGATCTCCAAAACCTGGATTTACTCTTGATTCCTAAGTATTAAAGCCAAACCTCCTCCAGTCAGATTCTGCCTCTGGTTTAGCGACATTATCCCAGCAGAACTGGCTTTAATTTCCTACCTGGGAATTTGCAATGTGTAAGAAAATTGCCAGGTGGTAAAAAGCAACACTGCAGGTCTCTGTCACTTCCTTTCTTTCTCTTACTGCCCGAGATGAGACTGGGAAACACAGAGCTTAGCCAAACCACTTCCACACGTCAGTTATTATCAGCTGCCAGAACAGCCTCTGTAATCTGGGGGCAGCAAGGCATATATTAGAATAGCGACTGAACTGCTCTAATTTATGCCGTAAATTGAAATCTGAGAAGGCACCCAAGATACTTTTTTTATCACCCCAGAGTTACAGAAGACAACTGACAGTATTGTTGTGCTCTAGACTATAGACTGTGCCAGACCACATGCTAAGATTATTTTACACAAACAGAAGAGGGGTGCTATGCTGCCTATAGTTGCTAAAAGGGAGCTAAAGCTAAAAGCAACAAAGATAGAAGTTTACATCATTTTCCATGATGGGAAAAGTGCTGTTGCTTGCACTTCATCACAAATATAAGCAAAATCAGTCAAATGCAAAAAGCAGAGTTTCGTAGTAGCTATTGCGTCAGTTTTGTGACATTAGTTGTCTTCATTGCCTTTTTGAACTAGGTAGTGTTGCATTAAATTCATAGAATTATAGAATGTCTTGGGTTGGAAGAGACCTTAAAGAACATCTAGTTCCAACCCCCCTGCCGTGGGCTGGGACACCTTCCACTAGCCCAGGTTGCTCCAAGCCCCATCCAGCCTGGCCTTGAATACTGCCAGGGATGGGGCACCCACAGCTTCTCTGGGCAACCTGTTCCAGAGTCTCACCACCCTCACAATAAAAAATTTCTTCCTAATATCTAAATCTACCATCTTTCATTTTAAAGCTATTACCCCTCGTTCTGTCACCCTACCTCATTCTTTTTTATACTGCTTAGAATAATTGTTTTCCACTTTGATTCTGCATATTTAGGCAAAAGTCCACATGTGCAAGAAGCAGTTTTCAAGACCCAGGTAGTGGGTTAGCATCTGAGAAAATCCCTAGGCAAGACTGAGAGACCTGGGAAATGCAAGGCTCTCCAAACAATGCAGTTACACTACAGGCAACAACAGCGCTCTGCTTCCCTTTCTGCATAGTAAAATGTGCATTAAGTCTGACCTGGAACAACCACTTCTTTGGATGAATAAGTCTCCATGCTTACTCAGTTCTCGTCCTCCCTGTTGAGACTGCCAACAGTATTGCCAATTAGTGCCAATCCTGAATGCAAATTGTAATATGAATAGGCCTTTAAATTTTTAATTCCAGGCTTTTGCACTGGTGGTGTATAAATGTTTCATTAGCACACTGCCTTTGTAAGAGGTGGTTCATTCACTCACATTTCTGCCTCACCTCTGGGAAAAAAAACTGTCTACCTGAAGTACTAGCAGAAAATGGGCAAACAAGAGCTTGTATTTCTGAGTGCTCCTCCCAGCTCTAGCAGTAAACTCTAGAATCGGAGTTCTTAGGAAGAAGGATCTATTGAAAATACCTGTTAAAGTGCCATGAAGACCACCTTAAATTTTTACCTGATGTGCTTTATCTCTAAATGCTTGCTTCCAAGGAATATCAAAGATCAGGAATTTAAAACCTTGTATCTGGTGAGGTGCAAACCACTGGTGTTAGTGGCAGGAACACCCACAAATAACAGCTGCAGGGGTAGGTTGGAAGTGGGTAAAAATACACATCATGGCAACTCTTATCTCTGGGCTGTGGCAGGCCCCACCAAACATACAGCATGGTTTGGAGGTCCTTTCTTCTTCTCTCTGAGGGTCATCTTAGGCCTTAAGATAGGATGAATCTCCTACTTCAGAGTAAGCAGAACCCACCCACTTCATTCCTTCCCAAGAGCCTCTCTCTCACCATTAAAGAGCTTTTTTGACAATTAATGTGAAGCACAATTTGTTTTCCATAGCACTTGCAGAGCATGAAGCAAGGGCATTTGAACAAGCTGATTAGCTTCAGATCATCTCAAAAGGCATTAACAGGCTGGTCATGTTACATTATAAATCCTAGCAACAATAGGTATATGCATGAACAGAAATATCCTATTCAAGTCAGTGGAACATGTAATAAACCTGAGAAAAATATATCATCTACTAACTGAATATGTTACTAGATGTACCAGTCCCTGCCAGGGGAGGAAAAACAGCTTGTATAGGCCTCTACTGCAGCAGGTGCTTTTATGAAGACCAGGTAGTGCCACCATCTTGTTGGGCAGAGATGATGTGATCAGCGCAACATAATTGCTAAAAACACTTTTCCTGATTACTGGCACTTGGGGAGCTGCATGAACACTGCATGAATCACTGTCAGGAGACCTCCAGAAAATCACACTTGGAGGAAACCTCTGGGTGGGGAGGAGGATCAGAAAGGAATGTAAAAATCAAGGGTTGAGATAAGAACAATAAAGCAAAAGCCACACACGCAAGCAAAACGAAGAATTCACTCCCCACTCCCCACGGGCAGGCAGGGGTTCGGCCATCCCCAGGGAAGCCGGGCTCCATCACGCGTAACGGTTACTCGGGAAGGCAAACGCCATAATGCCAAATGTCCCCCCCTGCCGCCTTCTTCCCCCAGTTTATATACTCAGCATGACGTCATATGGTATGGAATGTCCCTTTGGCTAGCTTGGGTCACCTGTCCTGGCTGTGTCCCCTCCCAGTTTCCCGTGCCCCTCCAGCCCTCTGGCCAGCAGGGCACAAGGAACAGAAAAGTCCTTGATTAAGTAAAAACATCACCCAGCAACAGCTAAAACTATCAGTGTGCCAGCAACGTTGTTCTCACATCATAGCCAAAACACAGCGCTGTACTAACTACCAACAGAAAATTAACTCTATCCCAGCTGAAACCTTCAGCTATGAACCTTCCACAAATTCTCCCTCACCTTCCCAACATCTGTGTATCAGGGGCGTACACAATGTGCCCACAGCAGGGAAGAGCAGTGCAAGCTTGGCACAGGCCTGTTATCAACTGGCGTACAATGGGAATCTTACTCATTTTGAGAGCTCTGTTCCCAAACTAAACAGTCTCTTCATAAGATATTTTTTCTATAAAAAATTCAAAGTCAATATTTTGACTCTCAACTAATTATGGAAAAACTCTTGCTTCTCACAACACATTTTATCAAAGGTTATCACTGTTTCTTCGCTGTGATGTGACTGGAGAAACAGGAAGAGGATGATAATTTCTTATTTTACCATGCAGTATCTTAGTGCCCAGTTATGAGCTCTTACAAAGAGCAGACAGAAGAGGTGGTCCCTACTCAGGATGGAAACGGGAGACAACCAAAGCTCCAGCTGCACCGATAGAATGGGTAGCAGAGAGTAGCTCTGAGACCCTTCCTGCACTGTGGTTATGTAGCCAAGAGGCATTGTCAGCTATGGACTACTAAATATAATCTAGACCTGCGTGGCTGCATCCTGTGGTATATTCTGGTCACTACTTTAGCATTCCCAAACCGTGTTTTAACTTTAGCTCAACAGAGAGAAAGTAGACCTAATTTACAGCTTCACCCTGAGAAATGCAGGATTTTCCAGGCTCCAGGGGGTAGGGGACATCCCTGGACAAGTTTAGATGGCATCAATTACCTACACAGCATCCATTCTATAAATGTTAAAGCCCTAGTTGATAGTGTTAGTATGGGCTGCAAAGTTTGTGGAGAGAAATCCTCCTTGGCAAACGTTAGCCAGAGCCTCTGAAAAACAATGTGAAAATAAGGAGGGAATATGAGATCCAGTGATTGCCCTGAATTGTCAAACTCTCCAAGCCTCCATGGCAACAACTGAGGCAGAAACAGGTTTGAGGCAGCCCACGAGGTTTCTGTAAGCTCTGCCTGCCCTCATCCCAGGCCTCACAGTTCCTAAATAGAGCAGGCACAGTGTTTGAGGGAAAGCTGTGATTTTCTCTCAGAAATCAGCTATTCTGTGGGAGCCCTAAAAATGGTGTCACAGTATGTACATAGTTCCATTTGTGCAGACATTCTAGCTCACACAAAGAGTAAAAGCTAAGTCCCCATTGTAAGTGTTAATAGGATTAATATTCCGAGTTTCAGACACTTCTGGTCTCCCATTAATAACTAGGGTAATCTCCCAAACTCAAAATGCTGTGACTCTAAAGCGAGGAAGACATTACGTGCTTAAGAAGATGGGATTTTTAGTGTATATACCTTACATGTAAAGTACAATATTTGAAAACTAATTTTTACTTGCTCTGTTTACCAGAATTAGAAAATGGTTCTGCTTTTTTGAATGTGTTGCTTTGCTTTTTTTTTTTCTGTGAGATTTTAATAGCAAAAATTACACCTTTTGTGGCCTACTTCCCATTTTCAAAGTAAAATCATAGCACATAAGGATTCAGTTTTATTTATTCTATTATCCTTACTGTTCGTTGACTATATTTGTATCCTACCATATATCAAAACTGAGTTCTGTATTTCCAGGGGGAGACTGAATAGGGAGGAAATTCATTCTTGCAACCATTATCCTCACTATGATATAAGCACTTACTGAGAGGAAGGTTTCCTAAAGCTGACTGAATTTTCTGTTTACTTATCTCCACTGTAAGCTTGTTCCTGTCAAGAAGGATGCTGTGCCTCCAGATCTTGCATATCTCTCCAGGCTTTAAGCATGGCATGAGATAAGGGTTAAGTACAAACTCAGTGGATTCTACATCAAAATTTGGTCTTTATTTCATCTCTGGCTTGATAGACTAATTATATCACTAGTACTATTCTGTGACCATTTTTTGCTGAAAATATTACCTAAAGCATAGATCTCTCAACTTTTATTCTATGTTGTATTTGTCTGATTGGCAGTTTCATACGAGGACTGTTAGGTCTAAAAATAAGTATTTTACAGTAGTGTTTTCAGAGCTTGTTGACAAATCCATATTCTTGGATTCACTTACTGCCAAAATTTCAGTGCTATTTATACCAGTAACTGCCAGTTTAAAAGAAAAACTCCACTTAACAGGAATGTAGGAAACTCAACTTACTCAAACATTTCATTCTCATGTTCCAGATTGGAAATAGTGGTCAACACAAAAAAAGCAAATGCCTAAAATCAGATTCCTAAACATGTACAAAGGATCCTTAAAGGCCACTTACAAATCTGAAACCAGGTTAATTTTATGTAAGGAGCTAATTTGAGGCAGCTAGCTGTGAAAATAATAGACATTGCTGCTCATCTGGCCAGTATGAATTGTGGAAAAGATTAAGGGCAAGTGCCAGATGGCTTCCTAGCCAAGCAGATCATTCTAGATTCTGGAAACCCACCCAAAACTGTGAAATGTATTAAGGAACAAGTTTTTCTCCCAGGCAAAAATGAGTAAGAGCTTTAAACTGAGGTGATGATGATGATGATTATTATAATAATAATTATTAACATTATATAATTATATATTATAAATAATAAAGTGTTTTGAAATAATGCAAGATTTTTATGTGCAATTTCCTACAGTTAATTTAATAATTAATCAGTTTTGATATCAACAGCACAGAGCAAATTTGCACCCTGTCAATGTTATTCTCCCTTTTCTGTTCCAAACAACTATCTCTAAATATTGGGGTTTGTGCTCCAAATTATCTTTGCACAAGTAACTTTCATCTTTCTAGCCTGTTCATGACAACACTTCAATAAACTTGAAGGGCTTAAGCAAACCTGTCTTCATTTATTAAGTGTAGAGAGATGATGCTTCTCCAGTGATAACTCTTCTCTGTTCTAACTAATGAGTATGATAAGGGACGGTACTGATTCCCAGACCTCAGAGACACAGTAAAAATATTCAGATTGAAAAATATCCTTATACACATCAATAAAGAAGCTGCCTGTATAAATCACTGTCCCAGCCTAAGCTTTGCCAACACAATTTAAGTACATCAAAATTAGTATGAAATGTATTGAAATAATGATCCACTCTTCCTACCAGACCGAAATATGGCAGCCATGTTGACCAAGACTTTCACTATCATTTCTATCATTTATTTCTGTGATGCAGATATAGTTGAGGTTGTGATTACCCACATGCTTTTCCTGTTATTGTTGTGGCTATTTTATTTTGCCTTTTTTTGTTTTTTTTTTTCATTTCTGGAATTTTCAACCAAATCAATTCAGCCACTTGCAAGATTACATCAGAGGAAATACATATAGCTTATCACTGTAAAATTCTCACATCTGTTCAATACAAAGCTGCTGTGCTTTTATGCTTTAGAACCAGAACTAGAATTTGGTGGGAGGATCACATTGCTGTCAGAGATGTGATCTTACCATCCTTATAAGAATGTAACCTAATTTTGTGATAGACTGCCTTATTTCATGTAGGACCAGTAGAAACATCTTTGTGTGTAACAGATAAATTGTCCAAATTTTGTCTGAAATTAGCCCAATATTCACCCACATATAAGAGAAAGTCACAAAGCCTGACAGAGGCTTTTCATAATGCTGCTTTTCCTAAATGCTGAAAATTGGTGTGGGTTGTCTTTCTTGTGCCTGCATTGCCTTTGCTACTGAATCCATGTAGCAAAGGCCATGAGGATCCAAACCAGATGGAAGTGAAAGGCGCAGGAGCACAGGGAGAATGGAGATTAGACACCTGAAGAAGGAAGAAGAAAAGCAGAAGGCGTGTTGGAGCAGGGATGTGGAAATTGGCAGGTGGAGTGTGTGCACAAACTGCTGGAAAGAAGAAGAGCAGGATCTCAGGGAAGAAGAAAGCGCAGTACAAAGCCAAAAATGCTACAAGCCATAGGAGACACAAGACAAGGGAGTTGAAAATCGCTTGGGCATAACCTTCCCTGGCACCTGCAGGGGGTCCCAAAATCTCACCACATCAGTTCACGCTTCTGTTGAACAGCCGTGTGAGAACTTACCCTGGGCTGAGCCCAGCAGGCTGTGGGGATGCTCTGCAGGAGGAGCACACTTGGCGGCCGCTGGTGGTTCAGCCGCCCCCCACCGCCCTGGTCCTGCCCTGGCCGGGAGTGAAAACAGCAGGAACCTGGACTTGCCAACTGCTGTCACGGGCTAAATAGCCTCGACTGCGGGCAATTTACCTTATTGCCAATTAAGAGAAATATTTACCGATTTGGGAACCGGGAAACAAGAGAGGAAAGAAGCAAGTATTGAAACACCTTCCTCCTCTGACCTGTGTCCCCTCTGCTGTTTCTCACTCATTTTGTTCCCTCCTCTGCCTGTACAGTGTTTTCTGCCCTTCCTCAAGTACCTTTTCCCTGAGGATCCACAGCATGTCAGACGCACCGCAGCAGCACCCGGCTGCCCAGCTATGCAGGTGACTGAGGCCGGCTGGAACCGGCTGGAACCAGCTGGAACTGGCCCTGCCCGGCGCCTGGCAACGGCAGAGTCAGGTCAGCGCCGGGCAACCGCCCGCTCAGGCACCGCCCCCGCCCCGTGCCGGCCGCCCGCGGGGCTGCGGGCCGTGCCGGGCGGGGGCTGTGGCGGCTCTGGGGCAGCCCCTGCGGTGGAGGCTGGGCCGGAGGGACGCGGCGGTGTGGGCCGGCAGGGTTGGTTTCCAAACCGCAGCCTGTCGGGCGTGGCAGTGTGGGTGCACTGGTGGGCATCCCGCCCACACTTAGGACATAGCCGAGCTGAGGTTTCTCTGGTCACCTCAGGCTGCCTCTGTCAGCGTGTGTGGCCTTCAGGGTGATCTGTAGGACCGTGCCCGACACCTGCAGCCTTCCCAGAAAGGCTCGGCCCCGTGCCATGCGCCGTGGGGTTCCGTGGGGAACTGGCTGGGCCGGGGGGAGGTGAGGCAGCTCCCGCAGGTGCCTCTCCCCCAGCTGTGGCGAGGGGAGCGCCCCGCCGGGCCGGGTGGGCAGGGGCTGCAGGCCGGGGCACCCTGTGCCTTCGCTGCTTTGTGTACTTAAACAATAAAAATCTATACTTTGCTTTATCATTGTGCTTTACGGCATGAAGGTATTTCAAAATAAACTGCGAAATAATCGAAATACAACTTTAAAACCTGGAAACAACACAACTGCAACATTAAAAATAAATCAGAATATGCTGGAGAAATGTAAGGGTAGTCCTTTCCTTTCTTTCTCAAAGGCAAAGTTTAATTTCAATTAAAACTGTTAAAAACAATTTGAATTGGAAAAATCCATCGGAAATGTTTAAATAAGCCTTACTGAGCACTTAGAAAAACTGGCCTGTTGCACCTTCAGCCAAGCTCGCCCAGCCAGTGTGTCTCTAGCAGCTGCAACTCCTGTTCACCCTGAACAAAGATAAAATCTATTTCGCTCACAGAACTGTTGCATTAAGAAATTAATTCGTTTACAAAACAGTTTTGTATTACAACAATGAACATCACAGGAAACTACGCAAAATTAATTCTGTGTTCGTTTTCAGGACTGGGGTTTGCGAGGTATGTCAGGCCTCGGGTCACATGTGGCAAGGGAATATAAAGAAATGTAAAAAAGATACCCACTCAACAAGCACCTAACATGTAACCTATAACACGAGTCTGGATTTAAATACTGTAATGATGCATCTGATTGACTACAATTTTTACATAGGAAACCTTGATTCTGACCTGTTCAAAATTGATTTGCTTATTTAGTGACTTTGAAGTCCTTTTAATATTGTGGGCATACAATACCAGAAATTCTGAAGTAAACTCATGAGAGATGCTAAGGTGAGTAAACCATTAGTCATCTGTTTAAAAAGAAAATAACCAATTATTTCAAATAATGCAGTCAACAATTGAGCAAGAAGAGGTTCAGTGACTTCTTAAGTAGCAGTTTAAAAGACTCTTTCAACAGCCATACTTTCGTCTTTCAAAAAGAATATTTTCCAGTTTTTAAAACCATTTATAATCCTTCTGATGTGTTACATTTTTTCTGTCATTGCAGAGCATTTAATATGATACTTAGAACTGCTGGCAAATATAGGGGAACTTTATAAGGATATTAAATCACTCTTAACACAGCTCTAGGTCCTGATGGATTTAGTAATGACTTCTAAAATGAGATTCCAGACAAATCAAACAATTAAATGCTAGATCCAGTAAAAAAAAACCCACAAAACAAAAACAAAAAAAAACCCTGTCAATGATCTAAAAGATAAAGAAGTCTTGGAAGGTATAGTATGCATATATGTCTCAAATCTCTGTCATGGTAACTTGTTGAATGAAATACTTACCCAAAGCACATGAGCTATTTTTCAGTTCAGCTGTTATGGTAGGATTTAGGGAGTTAAGCATAGTAAGTTCACTTACTGCTGCAACAGTTTATTCTCACTCCATGAGGGTCAAAGCTTTAATTACTTTCCATAGGGAAGTTACCCTGCTGTTAATCCACCATTCTATTTCACATAGCACAGATAATGCAAACACATGGTAGTGTTGTATAACTAAAGCATGATTCATTAAATGAATACAAATTTAAAGTCAGTCAAGTAATATAAAGTCATCCTTTAACTTTTCTAACATATAGAAAACTGAGTTCAGAAAGTTTATTGGGGATCAGAGTGGCCAGCAGAAGTGGAAAGTGTCTGCCCTTTACTGTCTGCGTGAGGGAGGCTGGTACAGTGGGAATATTTTGGCTGGAACTGCAGCTGGTGAGCTGCAATATTGCACCTCTGTCCCCTGTAACGAGTCTCCCTGCAAGTGGGAGGAAGTGACGTATATACATATATACACATATGTATGCCTGCTGTGACAAACTTTGCCATTCGCAGTAACATAAACTACTGAAGGCTCATAGAAATATTTATGCATGTCTGTAAAAACAAAACCAAAACACAAACCTGAAGTCTCGATGCATAATCAGTGGTTTTATCTACAAAATATTTGCTTTGAGTGTTTGTGTTAATGAATTAATTTCTGAGCGTTACGATGTTAAGAGTTGAATTATGCTAAGAATGTTTTGTAAATGAATTAATTTCTTACTGCAACAGTTCTGTGAGGGAAAAGTCATTTTATAGGTGACAAATATTATTTTAACAGTCACAGTATTTATCTGGAAATGTAGGTGGGTAAATATACTAAAATATACATAATTATCATTTGCCTAACTTGAAATAATTGTTTCATTTTAATTTGCCAAACTATTTCAGCTATGTACACAAGCCAGTGTGATATTTAAAACCCATAAATAGAGTCCAGAGATCTGAATGTGCACTGAGATTATAGTTTGTCTTTCTTTATGTTTTATGGAGAATATCTACCCTTAAATATTAACATATATTTTTGGACAATGTTCAATTCTGAATATTGCAAAATGTGTGTATTAGACTAGGCATTTTTAATAATGCAATGTCATATCACATTAATAAATAGTATGACTTGAAAACACAAATGTCAAACAAATTATGACTGACTCTGCCATGGAGCCAGAGTTGACTAAGGAAGTTTTTAAAAAGAAGCAGAATTAAAAGTGAAAGATTTAAAGTGCCTAAGTCATCCAGGAGAGGACTGGAAGGCAGTCAGCAATCTGGAAACAAGCATGCCTTTCTTCAGCTGACTGTCAGGTCTCAGGGCCTTGAAGAACAGCATTTATTCTCTACATTTCTAAATAGCTGCATCTAAGCTCAGTGTTAAGTTCAGGGTCTCAGTTCTCCAACTATCCAGTCTGTGAACTTCGATAACTGCACTCCAGCTTCTTTTAGGACCAGGTGCTCAGGATTCCTTCCAGCAGAAACTATGACAGGTTTCTGGGGTGTGAAGAAACAAGGGTGTACACAGTGATCTCACCCAAACATATAGCTGGGACCGAGCCAGGGGACATAGCTGGGAGCTGCTATCAGCTCCCACAGTAGCCTTAATATCACAATTACACCTAGGGACTGCTGTGATATAAGCTCTATTTCCATGCGGTCTGTTAGACAGGTAAAAAGAGATGCCAGCATGGTCACTGCAAAAAGTGGACAGTTCAGCTATCCTGCAATATTAAGTTCTTTATGAAAACTATAAAAACTAGAATTAGAAGTACATTGCATATAGTATGTACAATGACATTAAAGCATATATGTCATAAATCTTTAAGATTTTGCAAACTTTATTTCTTGCTGGGTTCTGCACACATAGCCATGTTGTAAGGCAGGGAGTGAGAGAACAATTAATTTCTGAGATCCTAGAAAAAGAGTTCAAAGATTAGATGTGGCTCCCCTCATGAACTGGAAAGAGACTCGGAGGTTGTCTGTCTGTGTTCTGTCTATGGAAACTAGATGTCTTCAGGCCATTTTGGTACGAATTCACAGAGACAGATGAGAGTGCATGTAGCCAGACCATGTTTCAGGTGGCGTCTCTCATACCTACCTTACTTATGTTTAAGAGTCATTTTGGCATTTTTTCCATGGCAGGAAGCCAAATAGGTGTCGGAAATGTTATATACACATATGCGTTTGTATAAGGAATTTCAAAACATTATGCTTAGAAATCATATGGTTTTCCATTTGCACTAAGTAACTGCAGATACAATGCAGGAGTCAAGAAAAGGAAAAGAGACAGAACAAACAGAACTAAAAAGAATCTTCGAAATTCACACTTATATTGACCATTTCCTTGTCGTTGCTTTTCTGTTTTGGCCCCCAGGTCACCACTCCGTCTAGAGCAGGGGTCCTCAAACTGTTTAACCAGGGGGCCGGCGCGCGGATGCAGTGGCAGGCAGTCATCTGCGGCTGCTTGGTTTCCCCCCCCAGCTCCCAGCGGGGGGGGGGGGGGGGGGGGGGCGGCAGAGGGGTTTCTGTAAATACCAGGGGCCGGATTGAGGACGCTGGGGGCCGTATCCAGCCCACGGGCTGTAGTTCGAAGACCCCTGGTCTAGACTATCCGTAGCCAACTGGAAAGCAGCATGTCTTAAGCACCCCCTTATTTTCAAAGACTCAGGCGTCTCAAGTATCAACCTTTTTCTATCTGTTCAAGTTGATGTCAAGGCATTTACTTCCTGGCAATATCTATTTTTAATCTATCATTCATTGTGGCTCATCAGACTCAGGGAATATTATAGTGAACCACAGAGTTAACTTTACATTATGTCTTGGAAAGAAAGAACAGGCTATCTTGGTAACTGTGTCTGCTTGTTTCACAGAAGGGGTAAGAACCAAAACCAAGGTATGAAAGCGGAACATCACCGAATCAGGCTTAAGCCATACAGCTTCTCATTTCAGCAGGCTGTTTTGCAAGTGATTCCTGCTGTCACCTCACAACTTCAAGGCACCCTAGGGGCAGATCAAGTGGTAAAAGATAGTGCATAACACTTTAAATACTAGCCTAAAGCCCCCAAGCAACCCCCACCTAAAGGATGGGAGTTACAGTGATATGAAAGCAGTATTTTTAACACTACTAGCTTTAACACTGCTGATGACTAAGAGAAAACAAAGAGTGAAGCTCACAGCTGTGATGCTGTTTCATACTGAAAATTGCACAGCAACATCTGCTTTCAAGTGTGATCTTAGCATAGGAACCTCTTCACCTGGTATATATGGCAAACTCGTCCTCAACTGAAAGGCAGTTGCACATCCAACCTAACTAAAATGAAAAGCAGTGAATCCAAAGGAAGTTTAACCTATTTTTCAGCAATGTATGTTTTTTTTAACAAGTAGGATTTCTCTAGGGCATGCAGATTGTAAAACATTTCTTTGCAAAACAGCACTTCTAACCAGTCGCAGCACCTTTTCTCTTCTTTGCATGCAGCAAGCAGAGGAAGAAAAAATAAATTTTTCCTGCTTTCAGCAAGTTGCCATTCATATTTTGAGAAACATAGTGCTAAATTGTCTGTCTCTTCCAAATATGTCCTACACTTGCATCCACAGAACCCAAGAATTATCACCCAAATCTTGCCAGTTTCAATTCTCTTTCTTTCAGTAATAACAGTTTTCCGGGCGAGGGCTTTTGAGTGAAATTATTTACAACCAAACAAAATGAGACACTCTGTTCAATGTTGTTATTTTAGAAATGGCTCCTTTTTTTACTGAGGTTCATAGAATTTTATGGTATTTTTCTTCAACATGAGCAGATGTAACCAGTAAAATGTTTTGACAAAAACTGAGTTTGCAGATTTTTGTGATGTATGAACATGACTGACTTGCTAAGAGAGAGGCATTCTGGCCAACTCAGTGCTTGGTACACTGGTAAGTGCATAGTAAGATTATATTTTTGTATCTTTACATCTGGATCTGCAGGAAAAATCCCAAGGGCTTTTTCCTACTACTTAAATTTTTAACCATTTAGAAATAAGCACTGTACATAAAAGAAAATCTGTAGCAGGGCAGAAGAGTAGGCTGCTTGGCCAAAACCCTTCATTTTAAGCTGAAAAAATATACTTTTAAGCATAATTTCATGGCTTTTTTATTTATTTCCGTTACTGTAACTCATTTCACCAACTTTACTGGCATAAATGGTGCTTTTATTGTACTATGATGTGGCATCCTATACAATGCAATGCAGCCACCAGAAGCTTAAAAGGTGGACAAGAGAGCTGGGACAAGTCAAATACTAAAAAGTTTTGAGCTATTCAATCAGGTCATTGTACTGCACATGTCTTTCTAGCTTGCTTTATATTTATGAAAGTAATTTTTAGCTCGAAAACATCATTTGTGTGTTTTGACAGGGCTAGCGCAAAAGCGTAACTGGAAGAGGGCAGAGTGGCTCTCCTGCAATATATTTCAAAATTTGTTACAATAAGCCCACATGCTTCTCTAGAAAAAATGAATATCCATCCATTGCATGAAAGACACCTGTCATCATGCAAAGGGGCAAAATACTCGTAAGTCCTGCACTTTAATAACCTCTGTGCCAAAAAGAATTGAAGGGCCCTATGAAAATTAAGGAGTAAAGGTGACTCAGACTATGTAGTGCACAGAGTTTAATTTGATTCACAGCAGGCTCCGTAGAAACATGGTATTTGGTGTTCCTACACAGGGAAGTAAACTCTTCTTCTGTAAGGAGCATTATAGTGTCAGAAATATGAAACAAAAATCAAAATTCTGAGTTTTTCAGTCTCTTCAGAAAGAAGAATGCAAAGAACTTACAGAAACCACTTCCCAGAAACCACAGTCACTGGAATGACTTACTGACTTGTGGGGCATATCTAATTATTCAAAGTTAACTCCAAACAACCGTGACAAATGTGGAACTTTTTGGCTTCTCTCATGATTTGATGCTTACACCAAAACATAACTGAAGCAAGCTGATTCAATGACATCACTAAAAAGTGCTGAATTTTACTCTGTGTGAGACTGTAGAATAGCAGAGGTGGATAAACCCTTTCCTAGTCGAACTCCCTGAGATGGAGAGATGTATGTGGCCCTGTCTTTTCGAGGCACATCATCTCTCCATGCAGTGCTTCATGTCTTCTGAAGTCAAAAGCTAGGCAAAATAATATCTTCACTGTGGAAAGTGAAGTATCACCCACCAGATGCACATCTGTAATACCTGTCTACTTCTATAATCAGAAATTGTGCCCCAAGTATCAAGATGGTGTTTATCTTGGAAATATGCACTTACATTTGTCTATTGAATCACACAGCACTAGAAATACTGGTACGGTGTACAGTTTTTAGTAGAAATGAAACACTGTGATACATAGTTCCTACACTGCCTATTTGAATTCTTAAATAAAATGTGATCAATAATTGTTCAACTTCCTTGCTTTATGCATGGCAGGCTGAATTATACCTGCAGTGGGTAGTAGCTATTGTTCAAGCTTAAAAATTATTCATGTTCCATAGCGTGCAAGAACAATCTTAGTTTTCTGCAAGACAAAGTGGCATACAGCAACTATTGACAATGAATTACAGGTTTTTTATGAATTTGCAGCTTGAGTAAGTGGCAGGCAGCTTTTGCGTAGCAAGTTTAAAGCACGTCTCAAAGGATGGGGGGCTTGACACCAAGCTGAGTAGGGTACTAGGTAAAGAGCTTAGATGAACAAAGCATCTTGCTTGTGGATGAAGTGTTTCTACCCAAGTCCTTGTTCCTCCGCCTCTCTCAAATGAACCTGGCTGGATTTTAAAAACTAGCTTGTGTCTCCTGGAGAGCCAAATATAGTAGATGTTTTCTCAACTTATTTAATGCACAGGTAGGCTCAGGCTCCCACAGAATACAGTTACAGCAGCTTTCTTTCCAAATGGAGCAGCAGTACTTCTCCTCTCCCCTGATCCTTTGTAAAACAGCTGGAAGTCTAAGACGTTCATTCGGGAATCAAGAAAGCAAGATTACCACCTCAGTCAGATGGGAGAAAAATGTGCATGTCCCAAAGATGTCTCCTTCTGCCTGATGTCAGTGGGGCACGCCTCACCTCCATGGCTGAAGCTGTGCTGTTAAACAAGGAGTTCAAAACTTATGAACAGTGTAAGAAAGAGAAAGAAGCAGCCTAGTTCCACGGCCAGGTATTTAAAACACCCTATTGAGAGAAGAAAGGCACAACTTTCAGCCACCCCAATGGCCATTTTGCTTTAAACCAGGGGTCCTCAAACTACAGCCCAAGGGCTGGATACGGCCCCCAGGGTCCTCAATCCGCCCCCGGTATTTACAGACCCCCACCCTGCCGGGGGTTTGGGGGGGGAAACCAAACAGCCGCAGATGACTGCCTGCCACTGCATCCGCGTGCCGGCCCCCTGGTTAAACAGTTTGAGGACGCCTGCTTTAAACTTTCTTCAGGCATAACTTGGACACATGCCAAGAGTTGGTAGACAGATTTCCTCCTTCCGTGGGAAGCGCCCTAGACATTAGCTTTATTGTATCAAGGCCGACTTTCAAGAGGCTTCTCCTGAGTGACAGAAACAGATATGCTTCAGGAAAGAACAGGTTAGAAAGAGGAAAACAAGCCCTGCTTCCCTGGCCTCTTCTTGAAGGTGGCTTTGGGCTGTAGGTCCCAAATGGTGACAGTTTCCTGCTTACTACCTCAATATCTGGAGGAGAGACAGGTTGGAAACATGCCTGGTTGTCAACTAGTCACTGGTTTCCTTTACTGAGTTTCCTTTGCACTTAAGAGGTGTTTGTGGGAAGTGCCTCACTTTACTAAGCAGTGTGTGGGAACACATCTAAATCAGCAGAGCACAGGTTAGTGCAATTGGTGCAACATAGATTGCACTTCAGTGCACAGTATTTCAGATGTGTTTTTTTCTCTCAACACCAGCCTGGCCACTAGCTTGTCATCCTCTCCTTTTGAAACTAGTGCGATATAGTAGAGGGCTTACTGAGACAAGGATGCAGGGCACTGTGACACCTACCTTTCAAATCTCAACATTTTTCGCTCTACTCCAGGGTAAATATGTGATCCTTATTCTTTGACAATATTGTTCGAACACCTAATTAATGTTTGGTAACCACATTGCATTGACTTTAGCCAAAAAAAGAACATAGCCACTATCCACTATAGGACATATAGCTCCAGTGCAAGCTAATGAACAAATGTTACTTAACTCTAATCCCCAAAGTGTCATTTCCTTTTAGGTTTCCATTTCACTTTTGGAATTACAAACAAAAGCGCTGCTTCTCATTGATAGCTTTGGCCATGAGGAATTAGATTGAGATCACCATTTTGTTTAACATAGACATTAAAATCCATCTCTGTCATGTTTTTAATATACATTTAAAAAAAGAACATGTGGCCCCCTCCTGCACACTCAGAAGTTACTTCAGCACTACCTGCCTGGCCTGTCTGATGTCTTTCATCAAAAAGTTGACTGAAAGCTTACTACATCACATTATATTTATATAGTGTCTTGAGAAACCAAGCTAAAAGCTGGCACCTTGCCAGCTCAGCTCTGTACAGATATGCATACATATATACACATGTATCTATTGGTACTGTAGGGTGTCTCTGGCTTAGCTACCAGCATCCATCTACTATAAAGGCACCTTGAGATCAGGCCTTCAACAAATCCTATCTACGCTTCTGGCAGCAAAGTTCAGGAGCCATGTGGACAGGCACAGGTGGGGTCATTGATTGTGCCTGCAAGTACATTACTGCTCTAACGCGCGCTAAGGGATAGCCAGGGTTTAAATTTTCTCCATGGCCTCCTCTGAAAGTCACATCAACAGCATTTACAGCCCTTCGGGAGCAAAATGAGATTAGATTTATGTAAAGCCTCGGCCTTGCATTTAAAATGCAGTTGATAGGCTATGTTTGTATGTAATATTTAATAAAAAAGGGATAAGACCTTTTGTGAAAATTTCATCATTATGTGTGATTGATAATAGATCATTGTTGGCTATCAGTAGTTTTCTGGTAATTACAGACTAGGAAAGAATTGATGCCAGAATATGAACAAGAAAATTCTGGTGTTTTTCTGAACTGAGGAAAGCTAGGCGTATTATTTATTCAATTATTAGGTTTGTAGCCAAGAGGAGGAAAATGTATGTTTGTTGCCTTATTTAATCACAAGCACTTTTCAGCAAGATCATTCTGTAGACAAAGTTTTATTGAATTATTTACATTTAAGCTCAGGTATGAGATTAACTGAATTTATATGTATAAATAGATCAGAATACCATATAAATCAATCAGAATACCAGTCATGCATGCCCTTCATATACAAACATAATCTTTACAACTCAGACAGGTTGGACTGACTGCAGTCATTATCTCTACACAGATGAGGAACGCCTAACCAATCCTTGAGTAAGTTACCAGTTACAAAGCAGTGGTAACTAGAGATGCACGTTAGAAATATCGGGCGGTCAAAAAGGAATGGCCAAAGTCAGAGGCAATTCCTCCGGAAAAGTTCTACTTCCTACCCCTTCTCAGCTTCTGGCATTTTCAGTATCAGACTTGGTTATCAAAATGATGAATTCCCAAATGCACAACTGGCTCTACTCTCTCCTTCTCCCTCACTGCTCCATGCACACAAATTAACCAGCAGTACACACTAATGAAGAATCAGCTTTGTAAAGCTGGTTAGAAGTCCTCATTTTGATTGCTTTTTCTAGGAAGCAATTAAATGCAAGCAGCAAAATTAACCATATCCTGTTAATTCACTCTGACACTGTTTCTTGGGAAGGTGACAGAAGATGATGTGTACAACTGTATGAGAGAGACATGCCTGATTTGTAATAACTTATAGTAATTAAATAACATACATGCTATATTCTTTTTACTAAGTGTTTACCACGTGCGTTTGAATTACTTTAGGGATACATCAGAAAGAAAAGACAGGAAGGAACAATTGCAGAAGTATCAGACTATCTGCAAACATTCAGGACCATTGACTTTGGTGTAACACCTTTCTTCTGCTAAACTACCCAAACTGGTTTAACACAGCTTCAGAAACCACAGCAGAACAAGATTTCAGCACCTTGAATAGATGGTGCCAAAAGGTCAACTGAGCAGACATGCAAGGCAAAGAAAATGCAAGACACAGAGTTTATAGCTAGTGTAAAAGATCAATACTTACTGGTAGTAAAAGGAAAAATTACTAAACCAACTCAATAAGACCATTTTCTATTACTTTCTTTTCTTACTAAAATTAAGTCTTATTTTGAGCAGAGAAAGTTGTCTGTAGATCCCTTATGAGTGGTTACAAGATACTAAAAGGAAGAAAGGCACATACTTGGAGAAACTAGGGGCTGGAGCGTGTGTGGTTGATCCCCAGTGTTCTGTAACCTGGAGCAATCCAGATTAGAAGACATTGCAGAGAAAGGTCAAGGTGGGGGCTGCCTTATGCCACAATGCAGGGTACCCATTTTAAGTTCACATTCAGAGGGATGCCTTTGTAAGCATGAAATCTCAGAACATAGCTTACAAGAGTTGCACAGTAGAGTTTTTTACATGCTGCTGTATTGAAGCCAGGTCTTTTGAGAATTTCAGTGGGTGTCTGCTAGCAGAAGCATTGACTCTGTCAGACTTTTTGCTTAATAAGAATCAAACAAAATAGCAGCTCTTCATCTGTACTGGCACATTTTGTGCTTTTAGTTACAAACAGCTCAATGGAAACTCTTCTTCATATTTGCTGCCCCACTGCTGTGTCACATTTTTCCCAAAATGACTGTGTGAATAATATGCCACCAGTATTGGCATTTCATTTAATGGAGATAACTTAGAAAACCAAAAATTTCACAGCTAAAAAGATAAATGTTTTAAATATTCTTCTTAGCTTACATTATTTAGGGAACTTGAATTTTTATTTTCTTATAATTTATTCAAAATCATAACATTTTTGCTTTATGACAACACAGTTGATTGCTGTGGAAAAGTCCATTATGTCACAAGCATAATATTTAATAATTCCAGAGTAATGAGAATGGGACCAAGAAAACTTTTAACATCAACAAGATGGACAGTAAAGATAAAAGGAGAAAATATCAAGGGTAATAATAGGAGATGTTGAAAGAAACGCCACTTATGAAATATTTAGGCTAGATATTTAGATAAAACAGATGTAGATATTTTCAGTTGTGCAAGACTGTTTCCCTTAAAATTTACTTGTATTAAAAACAGGGTGAAGGAGAGAACTATAATGAATGCCTCTGATTTCTAATTTTCATTTTTTTGCAGTGTTATGCATACAGTTACCTTAATAGTGGCAACTGGAATCAGAAGATTCTGATGTGTCACATAATTAGTAAGATTTTATAACCCTGATGTTTAGAATAAAATAAACTTTCATAATAAAAAAATACTTCATGCCATAAGAAAAATGAAACCTTGTGTAGAACTCTCAGTCTAATATTCATTGAGACAAAATCTGTTTTCCATCTCCCTGGCTAAGACTACAAAATCTCTGTAGTGTAACAAATAGTCTTGTTTACTTTGCTGTCAGAAAGTTCTCCACATTTTGAGGTACAATCAACAGATTGATCAATTATTAACAGTAGTTTTGTCTCGTTGATCTGTTGATATCTTTAATAATATTTATTTTTTAGAGATACATCTAATTTTAATGTTGGCCACTTTAGTGATTGTCTTCATCCTCTGTAGCCCTCTGCTTTTTTGCTAAGTGGGACAATTTGCTGGCTGCTTGTGCAAAAGGACTGAAAACACTTTGTATTCACATTCTCTTCGATTTCCATGTATCATGATCCAGTATTTCATGAATGCTCTGAGACAACTCTCTTAACATTTAAAGAATCCCAGCTATTCATTGCCTTCTTTCCAGCTTGCTTAGCAATATGGTCTTTCAGTTTCTTCTCTTTAACTGGAGTCCTGACAAAGGCTGTTATTTTATAAGGAAGCCTCAGTTACAGCTGACATTCAATCCCACATTTCTCATGGACATCCTCTAGTTACCAATGTCTTTGAAACAGTTCAGAATGATAGCAAGACATTTGCTTTTGCTAGTTGCTGATTTTTACCCAAAAGCTTTTCCAAGAAACGGAGCAGCACAGGGTCTCATTTTTCTCTGGCATACTGTAATGGATAATGTTCTAATGCATTTCTTCCCACAGCTTTTCCCTGCTGTATTGCATTTTGCCTTTGTTGTATAGGCACAGCTGAGCCTGAGTTGCTGTTGGCTTAGCTTCAGCTAGCTTTGAGCTTATTCTCACGTGGCTTGGTTTAATTATTTTCTAATTTTCATTTTATGTCTTTGAACCAGTAGCTCAGCTTATCTAATTCTCCCTAGCTTTTTTACCTGAAAATCAGATAAAATAGCTCAAGATTTTCAAAACTATATATGGAATTATACATTTGTATTATTAAAAAAACCCAGCCCTTCAGCCAACCAGGGAAAAAAAAAAAAAAAGAATCCCCTAAACCAACCCATCAGACAAAAAAAATCCCCTAACCCATAACTGGTTTTGCACATATTCTGTTTAGATTTTAAATGTACCATTTTGCCATTGGTTTTGTCTTGTGTTTTAGTGGGGTTTTTTTTTGGTTTGTTTCGTGGGTTTTTTTAACAAGGAATTTGGAGCTTTCCTAGTCTATTTAGACATTTCCCCCCATATGTCAACTAGTGCAATATCACATTACTTTGTTTACTAAATCTGTAAGTATGAGCCAAGATAGCTTTCCTGCTAAGACTTTTCTTTTTTAATCTCCTTATATGTTGCTTTTTCTGGTCCTTCTTGAACAGTATCAGATTATCTACCTTTAAGAAATAAGACTATTAGGTGATAACATTGTCCAATGTATTGTACCTGACTAGAAATCAAGTTCTCTATTCCTGATTCCAGTTGTGCTTTATGACAGTGGATAAGACTGTACCTTTTATTTTCCTTTTTCTTTTCCCTTTAGGTTAAAAATGTTTAGGGAGGATTACGTACTTCTATAATGTGGCTCAGATCTTGGGCAACCACTAAGAACACAAACAGAAATCAAACAGAAATTATTCAAAACAATTTGGCAGGAAGATTAAGACATGTTCTATCAGTTTGTGACCGTAAATCAGCTCATACAAAACATGTAATTTTCTGTTTCCTAAGACAAAAAGCAAGACAAAGCAAAGCAAGGAAGCCATCCCACCCCAAAAGGGACAGGAGAGTAATGCTGACCCTTAAAACCCAGTAAAATAAGCAGCTACACAGGCTTACCCATTTTTAGAAACAAGTTGTTGTAATTTTGCCTTGTGCCTAACCTTCAAACCATGGATCCAAGTTTTAGAACAAACTTTAGGCAGTAGCACAGAAAAGTTTGCCTAACTATATCTCATTAATATACTGCTATGCAATAGCAATGAAAAAAATAATTTATAAAGTCTCCCCAGAAAACTAACACCAATCACCGTATCTTGCTAGAAAGCAGAGGAAACAGTCAGAGGGTCTGGTCACCAGGATGCAGGATCTCCACCCCTGCTTTAAAGCCGTAGTCGTAACACCACCTTGTCCCAGCAAACAGCAAGAGTATTTCAAAGGAGGCCACATGTCTACCAGAACACTACAAGTCATGATGCAAGCCACAAACCTAAGCACATACCTGAACTGAATCCAAAGGGGAGTCCATCAAACAAAACAAATAGATATACTTAAAAATGGCACCTCATGTAGGGCTACAAAGGTTTAACTTGAGATAGCAGCAGGTAGGAAAATAGAGGTAACAGCAGGGAGATGGGAGGAACCTTCTGGACATACCATGAAAAAAATCACCTGTCTATGAAAATTACAGTGAAACAGCATGCTTCTGAATTTCAGCAAGATTTTTATGCAGATGGGAATTTACTTTTTCTGCACCTGCTGTCAGTATGCATTAGACCATAAACATCAGCAAACATTGATTAAGCATATTGCCCAAATGAAGCATTAGGCAAAGAAGGAAGGAAACAGCTTAGAAACTCTAAATCAAAGAAAAATGACTCATCCCACAGTAATTTAAGGCAGAGTCATTGCTGCTTATCACACTCAGCTGTGTTGAAAGTTGTGAAATTTATTTTTTTTTTAGTAAATGTAATCCAACTTTTTAATTTAACAATTCCCAGAGAACAGTAGTCATCGACTCCAACAAAACTATGGAAATCAAAATTACTGGTCAGCTGCATGAAGGGGTACTTCTTATACTGCTTCTCTCTGGAGAGAATATGTAAAAAAGCACTTCCCTGGTAGCAGGGATTGGATGTGTGGCAGAGAAAAGACCAGCAGAAGGTTCTTTTGACCCTCAAATCAATAGGCTAAAATGTGACTTCTCTACTTCTTACCCAAATGTTTGCTGCTTGGAAGTATTTTGGGACAATACAAGCATCAGGAATCCAACTGTGCACTTTTTTTTCATTACTGGCAGAAGCAGCCACAATCTGATCAGTAGTATTTAAAACAGTATGGCAGAGAGGAAGGCATGAAAGTTACAGATAAGCACAAAAAATCTTAGCAGCCATACAATCTCTTTTTCTTGGCAGAATAGACTTACCCAAAACTAGACCTCTAGTATTCAGTGACCATTTTCTGTCCAGTATCATAAATGGCTCAAGAGTAGTTCCAAGATGTGTGGATCATTTTTGGCATGATTTAATCCATGTTCCAGCTGTCATTTGCAGCAGCATGAGGCACTATAGGTAACTGTTACCTATAATATACTGAAAGATCTGTTTCTGTTTAATACATTGCAGGAGGGTTTTATTATGCAGACCTGCTTAGTTAGAGATAAGCTTCAATAAATAACAAAAAAGTTAACGTATTGCTCCAATAAATAGAATATATGTCATATGGGGCTTGATTGCTGAATGTCTGTGTGACTCCAGAGAATCTTGAGGTTAATGGCATTTACAGGGATCAGACCTGTTCTATTTCCTGAGGCTGGAGATCCTGATTGCCCCTGCAGTGATGCCTGTATTATCTGTATGCCACAGCCAGGTAGTTCAGTTGAATGCAGACTCTCTTCTGTGCTAGAACAGATGCTCCAGATATCATACTTCAGCCTGCTAACGATCTGCAATCGTTGTGAGGCTTAATGAGCCTGGGCACATGAACTAGCCATCCACAATGTGTATGCCTGACACCAGTGATGACCGACTTTTCTTCAGGCTGAGTTCAAATGGATCTTCACAAGTAATTCCAACACGGTTTTCATCCATCTCAGCTGATCTGTAACAAAGCAATAACAATGCTGGAAATTCTTTAAACTGCTCAGAGCAGATTACTCCTAGGCCACATGTAAATGCTGGAGAATTAACCTTAAAGTTAACCTTAAAGGAGGTCAACTGGAAAGTTTTGGGAAGGGAAACTGGCAATGTAGGGAGTTCACAGTAAAACAGGAAGGGAAAAAAAGGAGTTATATTTTGACTTTTAAAACTTATTATGTACTGATAAAGTGTGTCACTTCAAAATCACATTTGTAATTCCCTGAGAAGCTGACTAATGTGCTATGGCTCTCTGTAAAGTGAAAGAATGTCTTTGCTGAGCATTTTGATTTGCAATATTTTAATGGCTTTTCACACTACATACTGAACATGAAGCCTACCTATCACCAATGCTTCAGTTCTGTCTTCTCATGTGCAGGCACATTTTATACACCAATCACTTTGCTACCCAGCTTTGTTTGCAGAAAGAGAAGTAATATTTAGCATAGTAATTATCCTTTTAGCCAGGCCATTTTTATCTTGAAAATAGGATCTCAAGCACCTATGCAATTCAGTTACTAGAATATGTCACAGCCGAGCACCTGACCTTACTAGACTTATTCAGGCTAAATGCCATTTGATAAGCCTTTAGAGGAAAATGGATTATATACACTGATGCTCTGAAGTTGATTTTATTTTAATTCACCTAACTCATAACTAAGGATATATTCTGCTTTTCTTTTTGCATTGTGAAATCTTTGATAGGTGATATTGTGAGGTTCCAGTAACTGGATATTATTAAGACAAACACATTACCTCTGTGTTTAAATGACAGGCATTCATTTCAATGCTCATAATAATGTCAAGTGGTCTGATGCTGAGGAACATGACTATCAACTTATTTAAAAGCAAAATAAATTGGGTTTCTTTTGTTAGAGTTTTTTTGCTCTGTTTTTCTGTCACCATGAATTGGTAGTACTTATTTAGTTCCAAAGCAAGGATACAATAAATACTGAAATGCCAGTACCCAGGGGCAAAGAGATACGGTCCAGTTAATGGTCCCTTTAAAAAGTTTATTTTGAAGTAAAAAAGCTGAGACATTTTTAAGGACTATTGATCTCCTTAAACAGCCAGAGGGAAGTTTGGATGTATATACTACAGGACTAGCTATTCCAAGCAAAAAGACTCAGCACTCAAAAGGCCTTACCAGCCCTGAGGGGGCCATGCTAGCTTTGACAGTAGTTGGAAACTCATCGCTACCTGAGATAGCTGACCAGTTCTCATAGCAAGATGTTTTTTAGATAAAGGCAGAACCAATTTACTAAGTATTATTGCACACCTGGTTTTAAATTATAACCTTAGTGACAAGGGCTATAACTTCTGTGTTGTAGAGAGCACTGAGGATGCCCCTGGGGCTAAGCAAGGAAGGAGGACAATATATGGGGCCCTCAGCTCCAGCTATATCACAGTATAGAGGGTACTGTCAACACATACAATTCTTACTTACTCAAAACTATACAGTGTCTATACTCTCTGATAGGAATCTACTCTTTTGACTCATCCACAGAACAAACTTGTCAAGTTCTTACAAATTGAGAAGGAGAAGCACAGCAACCTTTTAAAACATGATTGTCTCCCAGGCAGCCCTATATTTCACTTTTGCAGGGCTATACCCCAGCCCCTCACTCTCTTGCTGCAAGACCCATGACCAAGTACTGGCAGGAAAGCTTCTGTGGTTCAGTGAGGGGAAAAAACAAAGTGGGAAACCCTTGTGCCACCTAGTTCCCTCGCACTGGGAGAAGGCACTAGAGAGAATAATGACCAGGAAAAAGCATCTTTGAGCCTGTGCTGGCTTTGCCTGGGATAGAGTTAATTTTCTTCATAGTAGCTAGTATGGGGCTATGTTCTGGATTTGTGCTGAAAACAGTGCTGATAATACGGAGATGTTTTTGTTACTGCTAAACAGTGCTTACACAGAGTCAAGGCTTTTTCTGCTTCTCCTGCCACCCCACCAGTGAGTAGGCTAGGGGTGCACAAAATGTGGGGAGGGGACACAGCCAGGACAGCTGACCCCAACTGACCAAAGGGGTAGTCCATACCATATGGTATCATGTTCAGCATATAAAGCTGGGGGAAGAGTAAGTGGGGAAGGATACACTTGGAGTGATGGTATTTGTCTTCCAAAGTAACTGTTACAGGTGATGAAGCCCTGCTTTCCTAGAGAAGGCTGAACATCTTCCTGCTGATGGGAAGTGGTGGATGAATTCCCAGTTTTGCCTTACTTGCTTGTGTGTCTTTTGCTTTACCTTAATTAAACAGACCTTATCTCAACCCATGAGTTTTCTCACTTTTACCCCTTTGATTCTCTCCCCTCTCCCACCAGAGTGGAGGGAGCAAGTGGCTGTGTGGGGGCCTAGTTGCCAACCAGGGTTAAACCACAACAGAGCCCAAGTTCACATTTGTATGGGTAATAGAGATCCTTTAATGTATACACAGACTCACAGTTTAGGATAGTTGAGGACAATAAATTCTTTGTACTTCAGTGTTTCATCATACTTCACTGTTAAAAATTTGAAATGTACAAGAGAAGTATTAACTGAAAACTGCAGTGGAAGAGGACACAAAAAGAAGCTAGAGGCAATGGGAAGGAAGGGAAGACAGAAATCAAAGCTGCTTACAGACACTTGCACTTTTTTAAATCCAGCTCTGGAAATTGGGGAGGAAAAGGAGGTTTAAGCCAGAGAGACATAAATCCAAGTGAGAACAGGAAGGAAGGTTTAATGAGGTGAGATGAGAGAGAGCAGGCAAACCTCAACAGCCCTAAAGGGAGCCATTGCTAACAAAGGGACAGAGGAAATGTGTGTGCTGAAGCTGATTTAGGAGGGGCCAGCCCTAACAGCTGGGGACTAAGCTGACAGTTTCCTAAGCTAAGTCAGTCATGGTGTGGCTAGGAAGCATCTAGTCATTAAATGTTATCTATACTTTTCTTTAAATATGTTGGGGGGGGGTTTCAGCTGTGTTTGAAATCACATACAAAAGCAGTCCAGACAAAATAATACAGGTGTCAGTGCATCAGACTGTAATCACAGGGAAAGATTAAGGACTCTGTGGCACTGTGATGGATTGTATTGGTTAAGTCACTTTGTCAGTGTCACTTGAAGTAAGTACACATGACCTCAGGTGTGCTCATGTCTACAGGAATGACATCTTGTTCCTGACCTAAGATTCCCCAGCTTCATCCCTTTGAGTGCTGTGGAACTGGGACATGGAGACTGAAAATCCTGGGACCTAAGGTTTCTCCTGACCTTCCAGAGCAGCAAACTCACCTTTGCAGAAGAATCCACTGCTCGTTCCTCCACATGCTGAGGATGGTGAAGTCGCACAAGGAGGTGTTTATCTCTCTTCTCCTGTCCTGAAAGTCCCTGAAAGACAGAAGAAACACGACTGTGGTCACAGTCAGATGTAACCATATGATAAATGTAATATGCTGTATTTTTTGGAGTCCCATCTCTCAGCAGCACTTCTGGTGTCAAGGATCACATGGGGAGACAGAAAAACCACTATGCCCTCCATCCTTCAAAGTACCCAGCCTGGTACAGTTTGCATAGAAAGATCAAAACCTGTTTTCTTGGGCCTGCTCACACTGTGTGCATCTCACCAGCAGCAAGAAGAAAGCAACACAGCTGCCCACCAGGCTCAGTATGCTGCACGCTGATTGACTTGAGAAAGGCAACCCTGTTCTATAATACCTCATCCTGGAAAGTCATAGGTTGTGCATGATGCATAGTGACTTGGAATGGATGTATTTGCAAGAAGTGCTTGGTATAGAGGGGTGCAGAGGCAGATGTGCTGTGTTCCTGCCAAAACATATAAACATGGCTGGCCCGAGACTGAAAGCAGGCAGTATGGAAATGAAACCAGGGGCCCCAACAGAAGGTTATGGCAGACCTCAGCCGTGCTGTGGCCTGGGGGTGACAGGAATGCTCAGGGGTTATAAATGGAGAAACCAGACAAATGTTATGTAAAAACATATTCTCTTAGACTCTCTTTCCTCACCATTGCATTCCTCTGAAGTCTCATCTGCCTCAAATATTGGACCCCTTGAGTCTAGAGAGACTAGAGAGACTCCCTATGTTGAGAACCGTGGGGCATACACAAGAACAACGAGCCACAGCTCCCTCCTGCACAGCAGCAGATCCAGCAGATTGTAGAGGCCTTTGATGCTTCATGTGCAAACACAGACTGGTGCCATTGAAAACCCAAAAATTTCCATGCAGCCACCAAGAGCAAGACCAATGCAAACAGCAACTGTGCACTTGTTTGTACTGGACGAAGAGCAAAAGGGTTTAGTATAAACCTCCCTAGCCATGTATGTAAAGCACCACAGTTCCTCCATTTTATGTTGCTTGTTCTATATTTGCAAATTTGTGCATCCACACTACTAGGAAAGAAAGATTTTTGTTGCTGTTGAACAACCAGTTTGGAGGCTTCCCGTTTCTCCTGCGGCCAAGCATTTCTATAAAGTCTTACTCACTGACATCTGTATTAAAAATCCTATACAGACATAAGAGCCTATATAAAAAATCTGCCATACAGACAGGCCATGACCTCCTCTTTGCATTCCCTTCCTTCTGACACAGGAAGGCTTTAGCACCCAAGTAGCCAATACCAGAAACACACACACTTTTTGCAGTGTGTTTGCAGAATGAGGAAAGATACCCTAAATATGACTCCCTTATGCAAAGTTTAGTTTGCACATCATTTCCCCCAAGGCATGTACCAACTCTTACAGACCCTCCACAGCAGCTTCATAACCATTGTTCTATGTAACATTAGTGAAAGATTGCGAGGCTCATTAGGCAAATGCCACATAGCCCAGCAGGTTGTGGCACTCTGCACCCCCCCAAATCGTGACAAGCAACTTAAAGGGTTATGCTGAGTATATATCCAAAACAAAGCATCTCACTTCAAAGAAACTGCTTTCCTTTCTTCCCCACTAGACCCATCCATTTCCTGAGAACAAGAAAGAGCTGTCTGTGTAGTATTTGGATGCAGTTGCAATGTAGTTTACATAGGAGACGCAGTGTGCTCTTTCACCCAGCATCTCATTCAGTGCTGTCTTTAAATTTTTAATAAAAAAAAACATGCTGAAGGTATGTGATTCCCCTTTCTGAATGTAAAATGTATTTATCATTTTGTAGTGGATGGAGACAGAATATGGATGCACATCTGCTACTTCTCCAAAAAACAGACTGGCATGAAAATGTTAAGTATTTTCCTGCCTCGAGAAACCAGAGAAGGCACAAAAGCTCTCTCCTCCCTGTAGTGTTGGTCACCCTGAAATGACCCTCTGAGACCTCTTCTCCTAAACAGACAGGGACCAAACATGGTCCTGTACTTTGTGTAATTGTTTAAACAGTAGCAAAAGGGGGATAAAACATTGTCAAATCGAAATAGTAACATTTTTACATACACTTTACCCAGGTGAAATTGATTGCAGAAAGAGCAAGTTGATTAATACAATTCTCAGTAATTTTAATCAGGTGAAATTACAGAGGCATCAACATGAATCAGCACCATATGCTGGTAAGTTTTTGTTGTTTCACTAGAAGCCAGATGTTTCTGCCTCTGCATGTTATCTATTATAAGACCATTTTAGCATTCATTTTTCAGATAAATAAAAATTTACATTTTCAGGAGTTATAGGAGAGCTTTAGTTATAAGCTTAATTTATTCTTCCAACTCTGTAAAGGTCCTAGCTGATAAAAATTCAGAGCAACCAATCTCAGGTTTTGTGACCTCATTTTGGAAGCAAGAAAAATGTGAAAGCAGCCACTTATTGAGCCTGTAGGTTTCCTGTGATCCCTGCAAAAGATGGGACTGAAACACAGGCTGGACTGCAAACAAAACTGATGATAAAAGTCACCTAACTGCACAAACACTGTTTTAACTTAACTGAATTGAAAGTAAATACACAAGTGGTAAACTTTCTAGTCTGCAGGAGGAGCTACTGGTACAAACCACTTTTTTAAACTGATGTGATGTATGCACACATACATCTGCAGGTACTGAAGTATCTTTACTTGTGCACTCACACATAAACTCACATAACCACACTGTAGACCAGGTTCTGGGGTATTCAGAGATTTCCATCCAAACAAGAACATTGGCTAAAAATTTGGCTTCCTTGCTTAGCAGATTAGCTCTCTTTTTTTTCTCAGAAACTCAGTTTGGTTGGGTTTCTGATTCAGGTTCATACAGACTCTTGCAAAAACTCTGTTAACTCTGTGGTAATAAATTTTAAGGTTTTTTTCTGATTGGCTGTTTGCATCAAATAGAGGTGCCAGCAACACCCTTCCCATCTCAGCCTTCATACTGTTTGCCCATGAACTCTTTCCCTTCATTCCCTTCTGTCCCCAGCCTTGTCTTGCTCCCTTTTGTGTACTCTTCTCTGAGAATTAAACTAATTCTCCCACTTAAAAAAGACCCAAATAATCCATCCTACCATTCTGTGTCCTTATAGCTCTTCGTATTCTGTCTTTTTGGACTGCAAGCTCAGTGGAACACTGATTATATTTTTATATTTTTACAGGAACCATCATTCTATGTCTTGGTGCTACAAATACCACAAACAACAGCATGCCTTTGCTGGAACTAAGACCAAAGTCGGGTCCTGCCTCCCTTAGATCCTGACTAATAACACACTCAAACATGCACAAAGCTATTTTAGAGCAGAGTAGCACTTAGAACAATTTAAGTACCTTAGAGCTGACTATCCATAGCTAATTACTGCATGAGATTTAAATTGTGCAGATGTAAATTGAGTGTACAAAACCCCATCTGGAGTTCACTGTTCACTGGATTGGATAAACACAACGTTAAAAATCAAATAAAACCCTAAGCACCATAAATCAAAAGTGCTATGCCCAATGTGACAGGTAAAAGGACTGTAGTACTCTTTCCAGTATTTTTCTAAGATATGTCTAGAAGAAACAAGTTTCAGGATGTCTGGAAACATATTTTTAAGATTTCACATTTTCTTCCATGAAAAATTTTTCTCCTTTCCTCTACCCAAGCTTATGTTACTATGGAGCAGGGTGGGAATTAATCCTTTCACACAATGCAGTTTTACTTGGGCTATTTTAAACACATCAGCTAACAACCACGAGAAGTATCATAAACTTGAAGTGTGTAACCAGTATCTGGTGATGAGAATGGAGTACTTACTTTAACTCAGTATTATTGGATATGGAAAGCAAAGATAATTTCTAAAATATGATGGGAAGAGAACAAAATTATACCTTTAGTGGTTTGAAGTGTGACTATTGACAAGTAAGTACTTTGTATCAGAAAACTCCAACACTCTTGCCAAAAATTAAATGAAGCCCTGGTTGGGGACAAGAGCTGAGTTTAAAGACTGCAGCACAGAGCATGGTTTGAGTGAGCTGAGGGGTACAGTAACCTTGCAACTGGTGATAAGTCTATTTGTAATTCTACACTACAGGCCTCAATCAAACCTGACATTAAACTTTATCCAAAAACGGAACCAGACTGATAAAGATGTTTTCTATTAGGTCTTTTCATCATGATTTCAAAAGGCACTAGATGTATCTGTCATATGTATGAACTAAATTACATGTTCTGCACAGCACACTTACCACTAAAATAAGCACTGTAGGCCCAGTCAATCATCCTCAAGACAGAATGGTACGTTTTCAGGAACTGTTGATGAAACTACTAAAAAACAAGCACATATGGTTTAATACAGAATTTATCTAGCAGGAAACCAAGGAAATTCCATAATTATGACTGTTTGTTTGAATTTATTTTGTCTCCTAAGGCATATGTACACTTTAATTATCCAGTCATGCATTGTGTTTGCCACTAGCTATCTTAATTCTGGCTTTTCTATTGTTTGAGTATGAGTTGTCAACACTACTAACGATCTTCTAGTAAGTTTGTGATGCAAATGTATAAAACAGAGGAATAAAATGCACGACAGAAAATAGCACAGGTTGTATAAATAACAAACACCATAGTGTGCTTTCAGATTCTAAATGACAACACATTGGCTGCTTGTGTTTAAAATCCCATGGGTGGGGAGCCTAAAAGGATTTATAAAGCTAGCCTGTGCCTTTTCACCACTGTCCTTTACCAAATAACTCCAGCTGCAATATTGCTGAGGTTATGTCATGTACATGTCTATGTGTAAATAACTGAATAAACACAGGAAAGGTCTTTTTTGATCCTCTATTCTTTCCATTAAAAAAACCATTTGGTGCCAGTAATAATTTAATCTGGTCACCCAAAATGAGGTCTTAAGCCTTTTTTAAGCTTTGCTGCCAGAAAACCTACCTAAACACACATTTGGACACAAATAGCAGTCTGACAGCTCTAAAATGTCAGCATGCCTTCAGCTTCAAAGAACAGCTGGAATATTTAGGTTATTTTGTGCTGAAATCTACCATCTATAGTAAGCAAACTTTCATATAATTGATCAAAATCACTTAATAAGAAAATCTTAATTATCACTTAATAATAAATTAAGAAAATCTATCCTTCTAACAGAACCAAATATATTCATAGCTTTTGCACTTAGACATGTGTCAAATGCTTGATCCTAAAAATGTTTGATTTGATTAACAGACGTAGTCTCTTCACATCATCTAATGCGTTTCTCAGATGAATTATGTTATTTGCCTTACTTAGTTTTCACCTTTTTCAGGATCAGCCCCAATGTGTCACATTTCATCCTCCTTTACTGTAGCTCTGTTGAAAACCATAGAGACATATTTCATTTTCCCTCCATTTTCACAAGATTTTACGCTATCTCCATATCCTGAAGTTCAAAAATGCCTGAAGGGATTTTCAGTCAAAAGAAATATTGTAGGCTTGACTTCTTCACCTTTTTCATTGCTATCACACTGGAAAATAAACATGTTCTACACTGAAATTAATCAAAGTCAGCGATCTTTTGACAGTAGTGCTCCAGCTATCTTCTTTCACTGCTTCATCAGACACAAATAAATCATGATGGCTGGTGAGGCACCAGAGGATTGACATGGCAGAGTGTCAATATCTGTAACTGAAGTATTGTTGTTGCATGGTAAATTATTAACAGAGGGGTTTGTTGACTGAGCAACAATTCCCCAGCAGTTTGGAGCCATTATGGCACATTACTTTCAAAGCCCATTGACCACAGAAGACTGTTACAACAGTTTAACCTTAACAAGGGTATAACATTTGGGCTGGGCCATCCATATACATGTCCAGGTCTAGACCTTATTCATTGATAATCGTGGAGCTTTTGGCTGTCTCTCAGCATGCAGCTGGGGAACAATCACGAAGTAGAGAAGTTACTAATGCAGTTCCCCAGGGAACCTATGGCCCTAGGACAGGTCACTTTATTTAATCAATGACTTGAAAAAACCCAAAGTCATTACAGATAACATTCCCTGTGGTCACAAAGACTGATGGAAGGCCAAATGAGAGAATATGTCCTTAACCCAATGTAATTTTAATGCCTGAAAGCCAGGCACAGCACATTTAATAAAGCTAAATATTAAGTCACACAGTGTCCAAGTGATGACTGGTGATTGATCTCCTCTGTGCCCATTAGCACCCCAACATAATTACTTGCTGTCATTTTTGGGTTGCAAACAACAACCAGTATTGAGCCATATGTATTCATATAGTTATGGAAGGTGTGTCTGACAGAAGACAGGTTTTCCAAGTCCTACACATTCAGAGAGTGATAAGGCTTTATGTAGAATTGGAATACAAGGCTACTAAGCTAGAAAGAGCACAAGCAGTGATTTATTTGGGAGTAGTCATTAACAGGTCACGTTAAGGTCATGCTGGGAAACATCAGTGCCTGGCCAATTAGGTTGTGAAATGATCAGTTATTCAAAGCAAGGCTGATTGTGTGTAGTTTCCCTGTAGTTTTAGTTTTCTTAACCTGTTGATGTTGAGAGTGTACAAAACGAGAGTTCCTTGTCATGTGGTCAGGAGGTCACACTGTTTGTCAGACACAAAGCAGGAGAGAGCAATTTGGCCTTGGAATAAGCAGTTTCTGTCCTATTCTGTCCTATTTCTGATACCTGTAATTGAATCATCTGTCAGGGATATCACAAATTAATACTTCTCACCTTAGCGTGGCTGTAGCTAAGGACATTTCCATGGTATCTGTTGAATACTCGCTGAATACTCAGACATTCGATTTCTTGGACTGCAATGATACATACTTGGCAGTACCTAACACCATAAAATACAGCCCCAGCATTTCCGGCTAGGTTTATGAGTTGATTCAACAGTTAACAATGCCAGGAAATGTATTTTCACATTTTACAAGGGACCTGTATAAAAAGAAAAATCTTCTGGTGACGTTCCCCAATTAATTGAGCCTTTGCTTGCAGTACAGTAATAGAGAATATTCCTACTCCTCCTGGGAAGCATGTAGCAGTGCATATAAACCTAAAGAACACAGGTGTGCAGTATCTAGAGAAATATGGTTTGTGACCCAATAACTGAGCAAGAGCTCCAAAAGCCAATGAGAAACATTAAATAATTAAAGACTTGCCCTATTTTGATAGACTGTACCATGTCAATTGATTTGACACGTGATGGTACTGTGTAAGTACTCACATGCACCACAGCAATAGGATAATGGAGAGCTTGTCAGTCCATCAAATACATGATGATCAAATAGCTGGAAGCTGAATTGAGGCAGTTCAAACTGGTAGTAAAATGTTATTATTGTTTTAAACGAGGAATTATTAATTCAGGGATGATTGCAAAGATTGTGGTTCGGTATGACCTATCACTAACAACTTTCAATTAAAGCTTCAATGTTTTCCAGGGACAGGCATTCTAGTTGAACAAGAATTTGCTTATTTGGTCATACAGCCTGTGATGTAGAACTCAAGATAAATTACCATGTATTGATCCACTTCAGCTTGATAATCTAAGCCTCTAAAACATTTCTTTAGTCTCAATAAACAGGAGAAAGAGTGGGGTTTTTTTCTGTGTGGCAAATACAATTCCCAAATCTTGTAGCACATGACTAAAAAGTAACTGAATTTCTGCTGAATCTTAATGCTTGTTGGAGAATATGATCTGCAGATGCTTTAAATTTAGAAGGGGGTTGTATTTGTTTGTGTGTTTGTTGGGGTGTTTTGGGTTGGGTTGGGTTGGGTTTTTTTGTTGCATGAAAATTTTTCTGTTCCTGCAGAGTAGCTCAGGCTTAGCTAAGAAAACTGTCATCTTTTGTTATCAGAAAATACAAGCCCATTGTGGACAACCCTGCTGTGTATCCATGCCATCAGACTTTGTTTCACTGCTCCACTACACCTTGATTTTAATGAAACCTGTCCTTGTGCTTCTGCTCACTTTGAATTAGCTATTCTTCACTCAGTCAGATTGATTGACTTTTTTATCTCATGACTGCCCAAGTATAGAACAAACTTGTTTCACAACCATCTATATCACTTACAAATTGTTTTCTGGTTTTTGTCCATTTATTCTTGTAAACACTGAAGCACAAGACACTGAATGCTTCAAACTTTACCATCAAACTTTACCATCAGGAAAGTTCTATTGAATTCTGTGTCTTTTCCCTCATAGTCAAGACCTTGCTTTTTAACGTTATTGCTTCAACTGCTTATGCAAAGCGGGATCTTCTTTGGGTTAAGCTGATAAAACATATTGAGGGCTTGTTCTACTTTGGGGATTTTTGCTACGTGTTATTCAGGGTGGGGGGGAGAGGAAATACTCTAATCACTAAATCACATAAAGTTTACTATTCAATTTTGCTTAATTTAAGATAATTCATAATATTTTTTGTGGATTATTTAGAAATCTGTTAAAATATTATGGCCATATGCTGTATTTAAATATTTTGTAACAAATTACAGTGCTTTGATTTTTAGTAATTTTACAACTGGGGTTATGGTATTAATTATATCATGATATATATGGTACATGATTAAAATTATGGTATTATTATCTCTATATTTCATACTAAGGTTGGATAAACTATGATCCAGAAAGATTAATCAATGTTTAAGAATGAGCACCAGGAAGTCTAATGTAAATTCACCTCTCACAGCTAGGGTTACTAGATTTGGTTTTCTAGTTCTTGTGTCTTCAGTTACTTTCGTTACTGAAATCAGAACTATAGCATTTTTCATGTCCCTCCCTCAAGATTTATTTTATATCCAATAACTCTCTGGAAGCAAAGGAATGGAGGAAAGCTCAAGATGTCATTAACTCTATTATTGCTTTGCTCCAGAAAGAACAATTATACCAGTGTAATTTCTGACAGATATTTCACTAGTTGGTTCTTAAGGACTTAAAAAGATGGAGTGTCTACCAATTCTCTAGGCAATTTATTCCAGTGCTTCACCCTCCTATCAATTAAGCTGCAGTTTATACACATTATTTCTAGGCATAGAACATGAAGAATTCCCTCTCTTTGCAACCATCTTTTATGCATTTGAAGATTGTTTTATTCCTTCATTCCTCTCCTTTCCAGGTTAAATAACCCAATTTGTTCAAGAATTTTTCATAGGTCACATTTTTAGGCTCCTGAACATTCTCATTTTTTTCTACTGTCTCTCCGACTGGTCCACATATAATTGGAAAAGTGCTCTGAGTGAAGCCTTTAAGTGCTGAATCAATAGGGAGAATTCCTTCATGTCTTGGAGGCTACATTTGGGGTTATAAATTCCATTCGATCCCATAGAGCTCTAGTCTTTTTTTTTTCATCAATATGACATTATTCAATCATGTTGAGCTAGTCCACTGTATGGCCAGCTTTAAACCCTATGTCCTTTTCTGCAGAACTGCTCTTTAAATTACTTTTATCTATCCTGTCTGCAAAATAGACAACTCCTGCCTAATGTATGTGTCCACATTGAATAGTACCTGATTATTTTCAGATCATATCTCCAGTTTGTCTAGATCACTTTAAATGGTTATACCATTCTCAGTATATTTTCAGATCATATCTCCAGTTTGTCAAGACTGCTTTAAATTGTTATACCATTTTCAGTATATTCATCCCCAGCTTGTCTCCATCTGCAAGTTTAATAACGATTCTCTATACTCCATCGTCCCAGTTATTAATGGAACTATTGGAAAGAATATGGATTAGAAACAGCTGTTACTCTATGAATCTATTTTGACAGTGACTCATTGATAAATATTCTTTCAGTATTGTTTTCAAATCAGTCTTGGATCTAGATTCACACAAGTCACAATGTTTCTTTATCTAGTATATAATGTCATTGTAGAATGCCAAAAGTCTTTCTAAAACCAAAGTACAGTATCTGTGCCTGCCCTTGGTCCACAAATACTCTTTTCCTACTGCTGAAGGAAACTCAACTAATAGCTTACTGAAGATATCACATATAATTCATGCAAAATACAATGCAAAGCCTGACTGGGTGAAATCCTTGCAATGGATTGTGATTCCCAAATTGTGATTTTCTCCCCACAGAGGAGTTGCCTACCCTCACTGTTTTTATTTTCTCTAGACTGCACAGTGTGTTGGGAATCTGAATCACTTGCCATGCCTCTATAAGTAGCAGAGATGTTTGAGCTGCAAAGGCTTTAGCTTCTGTTAAATGAAAAAAAACATTGTGAATTGGCAAAGAAAAGAAAAATACATAACAAACAATATACAGCAGAAGGTTTAAAATATATTAAAAAAATATACAGCAGAAGGTAAAAAACTGATAAGGAGAGCTTGAGGTGACAACAGACTATGGATGGCCAATAAAAAATTACCTTTGAAGTCTATTTTGAACAAGTGAAATTTTAATAATGGTATAAGATCATTGCTTGACAGAGATGGTAGATTTATTCACAATACTGCAGAAGTATAAGTGTTTATGAAACATTCCATGCTGTATTTGAAAGGAAGAGAAATCAGAGAAGGATAATTCTTGCATGATGAAGTACTTCCTGGGCTATTCATGACAAAGGACATTAAACAGCTACTGCATTTAGTAATTTTTAAATGAACAAGCTGGGGAAACTTGCATCTAATTTTTAAAAGCACTATTTGAGGAACTCTCTGGTTCGCTTATCATAACACTTATTAAATCCTGGGCTACCTAGGAAATTCCAGAAGATTGAAAAAATAATAATGTCATGCCAAGAGTCCAAGGGGGCAAGTAGGATGAGCAGGATAAATGCAAGGGAGGAAGATCTACTAGAGAAGCAACATATGGTTTTAATAGATGAAATTTCATAGGGTAACAGATTTGCAACAGATTTATCAAAATCACTTCAAAAATACAGAAAAATATGAAATTTTGCCCAGTTAAAACAGATGGCAGGCACTGCAGTGTTTCTAGACAGTGGTTTCAAGTCTTGAAGGAGGCTCAAAATGAAGTAAAACAAAAAAGTAATTGAGCTGCCTGACATATTCTCTAGTAAACAGTTACTCATTCCAAACAACTTGTCACAGCTCCATCACTTATATGAGGTGCAGACCAGGATTACTCAGGATGTAAATGGCAGCAGTTACAATCTTCAGCAAATTAGAGAAAATACATGCTCTCCTGCTGATCTGTGTTTGGTTATGTATTGCATTCTTATATTTATGCTTTTGTGAACACTACCATTCAGCAGCTGCCTCCAAGATAATGTGCTCCACATAAGCATTTGTTTTGTATTATCATCAGACTTACACTCCTACCTGTACTGAGATACGCAAATCTAAGGTTTCTTTATAATTTTCAGAAAAGCCTGATCGTATCAGTGCCTAACTGGTTTGCGTGACAAGAGCTGAGGGCCAGGAAGAAGGCCGTTGTTCTCTGAAAGTCCCACTGAAAATCTTCACACCAAGAGTAGAAAACCAAAACTGACCATTCCTGAAACTGTGATAAAGCTTTGACAGTCTAAGACACCTAGCTTGCTAACCTTTGGGTTCAGCTGGAAATAAGACAGGAGTAGACATTAGGAGTTAAAGCAAACCTTAACCCAAATTACTTTCAGAAACTAAACAAAACAACTCAGGAGCTCAAAGCCAACTATTGAGCATTCAGCCCAAAGGATTTAGTGTTTGGCAGATATATTTACTTACCCTCATTTTTTTTTCTTTTAATTTTTATTTACTTATTTTTTAATCGATACATTGTGTCTCTTGAAGATAAAAGTTCCATCACTCAAAGCCAATGTCACAAGCATCTGGCTGCTTACATTTTAATAAAAATGCATCCTTGGAGGACTGGGACAGAATACTGAGACTGCAATTCACCTCACCCCAGAGGTATTTCTAGGGCATGATTCATCTAGTCCTAATGTAGGCAGATGAACCAAGATTTAAACACCCTGTTTCTCTCCTTTTTCTATAAACAGAAATAGGTGGCCCATGAGATGCTGATGTCTTCATTGTGGATATCTGAAGGCAGGAGGGAAAAGTCCAAAACTTATGTTATCACAAAGTAGAAATAGCCTATGTGATTTCATTTTACCACCATCTCCTCACCTGGAACAACCTCATGCATATGAGCAACACATTAGTTTTCTAGATGCAAGGTCTTTTCTCACAGTTTTGGTCTATTATTTTAAAGGTCTGAAGTTTGGGTCAGTATACTAGTATCCATATCCCAGATCCCACATCCCAAAAGTTCAAGGACTTGTTTACTAACCACAGCAAGAATCTTTAGACCCTGGCATAAATAGGTCTGTTAGTTGCAAAGATTGCAGTTTTAAGTCAAGGTCGATCAATATTTATGCATTTTGCAGCTTTCTGTACAAGATCAACACTAATTTCTCTGCACTGACATCTAAATAATTTTTGGCTCTGTTCCATATCCTATTTTAAGTCTCATTGTCCTCGCAGTCATAAATGAAGGACATAATACTTTGTTTTACTTGTAAGTGTCAGGAGGTGTAGCATTATCATCTGTGTTACCAGTAGCACTAATAACATTGCAGACTAGACCGCTCCATCTTCATCAAAGGCTATGTATCAGTTGAGACACAGTGCTGATGATAACCTGAGTCAGCTATCAGTGAAAAGAGCTCTTTATTATGTAGGTCACTACCCAAGGTCCATTTCAGCAAATACCAGCAAATCACACTTCACCAGAAAAAAATTTTCTTCTTGGCAAGAAACTTAAAAGCGGAGTACAGAAAAGACACGTGAATGCTCATGTCCTCATGCCTTAAGTATGCACACAAGAAGCAATTAGTAGCTTGCTGAATATTTGTACAACCCCTTTCCTCCCACAATTTTGGTTTATTTTTGCATTGATTTTTTCAGCCTGTTTCCAAGTCATGCTTCCACCCTACCTACTGAGAGGCCATAAGAAAGACAGCAGATCAAAACCTGCCAGGCACATCGTTAAAGCAGTATAAACATGTTGGTATCTATACCAGCAACAAAGGACACTACATAAAAACATGTGGGGCTGAACTCCAAACATGGATGTACTGGAAAGAAATTCCTGTGTATTAGCAGAGTAAAAATGTCTTCTATTCATCCTCAGCCAACATCTGTCCTAGACAGCTATACACAGGAAAATTGCATATTGTAGGGAGGAGTGCTGTGAGTGACCAGCTAGGTTCACCAGCCCTTCAAGTACAGATTTTCCTCATTGTATGCACAGTATTAACTCAATCTGCAATTTTAAAATGAATTTTTAGACAAATTTTCAGACTAATGTGTAATTAGTTTGGGTTTTTTTCTTCACCGTAGTCAGCAGAGTAGGAAGGTTATGAAAAAGAGTTCCAGAGTCTTGCTTAACACTGAAATTAATTAGCTCACTATAGAACTCATACTCACAACCAGTATGTTTAAATAACATATTCCACTTCTGTTTGTCTACTGTGATTGCTGTCTTGGATTTTTTTCTATCTAATCTTCATATTCAAGGGAGGAAGAATTTAGAGCACCTATATGTTTATATGAGCTGAAATTACACCCTTTAGTATTAAAAATGTCTATTAAAATTACTTTTGTGTATTAAGTGAACCTTCCCCACTGTAATGCCCTTGCTCTGTTTTTTCATAAGCAGATAAATAAAAGAAATACCTTGAGCTACCATGCACCATCTGGGTAAATGTCAGCTATATCCCTACCTAGAGGGTTTGGGGTTTATTTCTCAAGAGGGCGGGTGTTGGTTTTGCTTTTCTTGCCTACAGTTTGCACAGCTGAATAATTTAAAAAGGACTCAGTGCTGAAAGATAAAATGAAGATGGAGTATATTGTTTCTGGCTACAATCCCCAGTGCTGTAGGTGGCATTTTCTGCTAATACAGCTTGCAGTAGCATTGCTAACAAAACCGGAGATTTGAATCATCATAATTAAGGCTGTGTCACATGGGATTTTTCTTTGCAAAAAATACATACATAAATAATACTAAGCACACCAGTGTGCCACCAGTATATATTTAATCTATATACCAGTTATATCCCTAAAAGAATGGTCTTTCAGTGAGCTCACTAAAATTCCTGGGTCCTAAATATAACACCAAACTAGCAACTAGACAAATGTTCTATGAAAAATGTTCTCTGCAAACATTTATTGCCTTTGAAACACACCATTCTTCCCCATAATTAGTGAGCTGACAAAAGGTATCAAACCTCAAATTCTCTTCCCATCAGTACAATTCGTTTTGTGTAACAGGGCTGACATTGATGAGATTCCATTGCAATAGATGCAATGTAAGCATATAATATGGGGCTTTGTCAAAATCAAAGTATTTGCAGCATAAATAAGAGAAACAGAAGTTTGTAAAGGTCAAAGTGAAGAAGCAATTTGCCCAAGGCCGTACATCAATTAAGTGCTAAATTGACTCAAGATTTCTGGCCTAAGTAAGTCATAAGCCTCCTGCTTATATGACAGTGTAGGTGAAGGTGTGTCTTTTGAAGAAATGCCATGATTCTGCACCAAGTGCTAATACCTGAGTTTGTCTAATGGAGGTTTGTTCTTGCCTGCACTCCCAGTTTTGTGTACAACTCAGCTCTGATTTTTTTCTGTGAAAAATTCAATCTCTGGCAAAAAGAGCTGCATGTGCAGCTGCATGCTATTGTTCTTCAGCCTGTGTCTTCCTGAACTGTATGTAGTGCTTTATTAACAGTGACAGTACTTTGTAATTGAAGAATCAGATAAGTTCTGCATCAGGTCAAAACGGTTTATCTACAATCAATCTCTGATTGATTTGCCTGTACAGACAAAGTATTTGCATATCTCCTTAAACACTGAGATGAGAACACGCTGAGTGGCATGGTGAAGCATCCCTGAAGACTCAGTAGTTAGAGAAGGGTCAAGGTGAGGGTCAATACAATACCTGCTAAAGCAGCAGTGAAGGCATCATTTTGAATGTATTCTTAGCTGAGGGACAACCTCATTTTCTCCTGTATATTGAGGGAGAGAGGAATGAAAAGAAAAGGGAAAAAAGAAGGCATAGGTCAAAATAGTAAAAAAGGCAGGGAAAAAGATTTATGGAAAGAGGGGAGATGCAGAAGGAACTGTGAAAGAAAGGTGGGGAAGAAATACCTCCAAAAGTGATATATTCTGAAGCAATGTTGAGAACCAGCAGCTCAGTTGCTCTTCACTATCTCAGAGTTCTTTTCCTGCCTTCATCTCCCAAAGGCATGGGACATGCCCCATGCTGGCTGGAAGAGACCTCTGAAAACCATCCAAATCAACCCTGTACTTGAACGAAGACCAGCTACATCCATGCCAGATATCTGTCTAACCTGCCCTTAAAGTTGTCCCCAGGTAGACGCTTTTCCTTGCAAAAATACCTTTAGACATTCCCAATTGTAGGTGTGGGATCTAGTCAACATACCACAGCTTGCTTTTCTTAATTACTTGTCATAAATCATTTTGAGGCAATCCATGTAGCACATGTTGACTTACGTGATGACTAAAACCAATTGATTTAAATTATTTCCTCTTAGGTAACATTTTCTAGATCAACCCACATTTGAATCCTTTTGAATCCTCTGTACCCTCACTTCAAACATTTTATTGAACTAAGGCAATACAGTGCAATACAGCAGTCCAGCTGAGGCATTGCTGGCCCTGAGGAAAAAAGGATTATAATTTTGCACATCCCCACAGGCTGAAGTTTACATAATTTTCTGCAGGATATCTGGTTTTGGGTTTGTTTGGCAGAGGGAGAAAGGCAGGACATGATGTTGTTGACTTGCACTCAGTTTGTGAGCTGTAAAATCAACCAATAAAGATCTGCTTCTTAAATAGTTGTTCTCTTTCATTTGTGCAGCTGATTATTCCTGCCTAAATGCAGATCCTTATATCTATCCCCAGTGAACAGCATCCTATTTATATCAGACCATACCTTCACTTTGTCAAGATCACTTTAAATTCTAATCCTGTCCTCCACCATACTCTCAGTCCCTTGCAGATTAGTGTTATTAGCAAATCTAATAAGCATGCTCTCATTCCTTTCATTTTTGGAGATCCCCTGAGATTACAGCACTTCTATGACCTTGCTAAATTGTAGGGATAAGATAGCAACAAACAATCAAATGGACTTTGAGGATATTTGTCCTCAAAAATTCAATACAGGTCTCCAGCAGGACAAGGTATGTCTACACTGCCTTTGAAGGGAATCCCAAGGCCTCTGTCAGTGTTTTGTTCCACTGCCTCACTAAGCCTCCCTCACGGCCCCAGCGGTGCTCAGCTGCTGACACCTGCTTTTCGTACCAGTACAGTCACACTGGGAAGGCATGTCCAGGGAGGTCATCCACCATTTTGCTTCAGGATACTCACCAGCTGCCTTTGAAGCCCCTTTGCAATGGCTTTCTCAAAATGGGGAAGGTGCAGCAATTCCAACGTGGCAGGGAGATAAATCTCTAACAAAGTAAGAGAATGTAAGGCCATTTGCCCTGCATAAGAAAAGCACTGTGGTTTTCTGCTACGGTTTTCTACTGCTGCAGAGGTGACTAAAGATGCCAGATGTGACCCACTCTGGAGTCACCAGTTCCACTGGGTCTGGGAAAGAATCCAGCTCCCAGCTGGGAGCACTCACAGCCTGTGGTTCCATGAAGGGCTTCTGCACTGACATTGGCTCTGGCAAGGCCGCACTGTGAATCCTGCCTTCAGCTTTGGGCCCCTCACTGCAGGAGGGACGTAGAGGGGCTGCAGCGTGTCCAGGGAAGGGCAAGGGGCTGGGGAAGGGTCTGGAGCACAAGGCTTGTGAGGAGCAGCTGAGGGAACTGGGGTGGTTTAGTCTGGAGAAAGGGAGTCTCAGGGGGGACTTACCACTCCCTACAACTGCCTGACTGGCAGGCAGCTGTCCAAGTAACAGAGAATAGGACAGGAGGAAATGGCCTCAAGTTACACCAGGGGAGGTTTAGGTTGGATATTAGGAAAAACTTCACTGAAAGGGTGGTCAAGCATTGGAACAGGCTTCCCAGGGAGGTGGTGGAATCACCATCCTTGGAGGCGTTCAAAAAACATGTAGATGTGGTGCTTAGAGGCATGGTTTAGTGGTGGACTTGGCAGTTCTGGGTTAGCGGTTGGACTTGATGGTCTCAAAGGTCTTTTCCAACCTAAATGATTCTGTGATTAAAATTTAATCTGACTGATTGCAACAGCAAGGTACAGATCCAGTCTACCACCAGCCCTGACAGAAAGCAGTAACTGGAAGAAGACCTGCCACTGGTGCCTTCCCCACTTCCCATCAGAACCATGGAGAATCAGGGAATTTCAGCAATGTAATATCTTAAAATAGCCACTCTGCACAGAAATGCCAGCTGCAGTTGGAGGCTGATTAACAAAACTGCTCAGTGTTACAGGCAACCTCAGTATTGCTAAATCCCATTGCTTCTCCTTCTGGACCTGGAAATGCTCAGCTTTTCCAAAAATGAAATCCCCAGTCATTTTTATTCAACTGATATGATTCCTAAATTTACAGAAATGTGATCTCAGATGGAACTTAACTCATTGAAAGGTGTCTATTGTATGTAGGTGTTTGTGTCTTAAGTTGCTGTTTATTTGGAGAAAACAACTTTATTTTGAAATAGCAAACTCATAGCTGTTCCCAACCCCTCCAGCTACTTAATCTACTCCAGTTTAAACAGCAGTTTTTTAAAAAAAAGAAAAAAAAAATCACAGAGGAAGCAGCCCACAAAAAATAAAGTCTTCATCTGAGAGATTTCTAAAACCTTCAACACTGCAATAAGAATCATGCAAATGCTGAAAGATCCTGGTAACACAAAAAAAATCACCTCACAAAACAAGTGAGTGATGTTAAAGACTCGCTTGACACACTCAAATAAACATCCTTGAACAACAGCTGCTATAAAGTAAATATGCTGCAAATAGATTTGTTTAAAATTGCTGAGGAGGAGAAGCTAGTTAGACACTTAGGAGACTATCCTGTTCTTCCCCCCTCCCCCCCCCCCCCCCCCCCCCCAGTTAATCAACTAAGCAATGTTAAGGGTCAGAATAACTCCCTTATACATACAGTAAAGGGAGGAGCTAGAGGCTCTTTTTAGGCTCCTGATACAGGAAACTAGTAGATGACTTTTTGATAGAAGGAGATGGATTTCCTTTGCAGGAGATAGAGGGAAGTCACATTAGTGATCACCATTTATCATCATCACAATTTCACCAGGAGATTCTAATCATTCCTTGTCTCAGTTACACACAGAAAAAGAGTGGCACGTTGAAGCGTTGAAGGCAGAAGACCAATTTATGCCTGGTAGAAGACATAGGATGCCTGTGGCAGATTTGGACAGTTAATTTTACTTTTCCTTAGGCTTAGCATAAGAAAAAAAAATTATGTCCGTTTTGCCTTTTAAATCATAGCAGTGTAAAGGCATGGGTTTTGAAAGAAACTGGAAAAAGACTCTTGTAGGTGCAGAAACTCTGAGGGAAAAATACTTTATATATTCTCTGTATTTGTCTTTTCCTTCCGTTCATCCACATCTCCCTAATTCCAGAATCTTTTCTAACACTGGATATATTTCTCATATATTTATTACATGAGATTAACTGTTCTCTCCTCAATCTATTTCAGCTATATCCAGCTGGCAAGAGATGTAGAGTAGGTGCAGGTAAGTGCTATACAGCTTCTAGGCCTGGGACACTTCTGTACCACCAGCACCTGAGGTAAATCAGAGCTGGAACACGAGAAGTGACACCCAGTGATGCCATTTTCTCTTTCTTCTATCCCTCTGCCTGGGACTGTAACACAAAGCTGCAGTTCCTCCCTGCTGGAGAAAGTCACAAACTCCCAGAATGGCCGGGGTTGGGGGGGACCCCTGCAGGTCATCTTGTCCGAAGTCCTGGAAGGAATCCCTACATTTCTTGCTGCTTTAAGCCAAAAAAAAAAAAAAACAGGAGAGAGGGGGGAAAAAGCATTATTAGGGCAACAGATCTGTTTGTCATGTATTACTTAAAATTACAAAAAAGGAGATACATTTTTTCACCTGTACTGAGTTTGCATGGCAAGGTTTTGGTAGCAGGAGGGCTACAGGGGTGACTTCCGTGAGAAGATGCCAGAAGCTGCCCCCATGTCCAATGGAGCCAATGCCCAGTTGGCTCCAAGATGGATCTACCTTTGGCCGAGGCCGAGCTAATCAGTGGCAGTGGTAGTGCTTCTGTAATAGCATATTAAGAAGGAAGGAAAAAAAATGTGGCTCCAGTAAGATAGAGTGAGACTATGTGAGAGCAACAACCCTGCAGACCCCCAGGTCAGTGCAGAAGGAGGGCAGGAGGTGCTCCAGGCACCAGAGCAGAGATTCCCCTGCAGCCCGTGGGGAAGATGATGGTGAGACAGGCTGTGCCCTGCAGCCCATAGTGGTCCATGGTGGAAAAGATATCCACCCGCAGCCCATACCCCACGCTGGAGCAAGTGGATGCTCAAAGGAGACTGTGACCCCAGGAAAGCCCATGCTGGAGCAGGTTTGCTGGCAGAATGTGACCCTGCAGGGGACCCAGGCTGGAGCAGTCTGTTCCTGAAGGACTGCACCCCATGGGAGGGACCCGCGCTGGAGCAGGGGAGAAGTGTGAGGAGGAAGGAGGGACAGAGACAACATGTGATGAACTGACCATAACTCCCATTCCTTGGCACCCTGTTTTGCCCGTGATGGTAATTGCTGAGTGATCTCCCTGTCCTTATCTTCACCCACCAGCCTTTGTTATATTTTCTGTCCCATGTCTAGTTGAGGAGGGGTCTGATAGAGCAGCTTTGGTGGGCACCTGGCATTCAGCCAGAGTCAAACTACCAAAGCATCCCTCCCAGCTCATGTAACTTACAATTGTCTTTGCTCTGTATCTTCTGTACAGTGCAGACAGCTAAACATCAGCCACATGGGACAGGGAAAGGGTTCAGCTCCATAGATTATTTCTATCACCGTGGTGCTGCCTGTGAAAGCCTCCCTTTTCCTTTCAGCCACTGAGGCACACTGAATGCAGGCGGACTGATTAAGAAGGGTGCAAAGTTCATAAATATGTTTATATATGTTTTTATTGCCAATGCAACTTAACCCATTGGTAAGCAAGTTAATGAGTATGTAGTAAAGTTTGGAGTGCCTAACTGCCTGCTAGAATAAACAGTGAGCTCCAAAAGGAGAATATAATGTGCTGCTTATGTCACATATGAAAATAAATGAGTAAAATTATTACTTTAAATTAAGAGACAAGGGTGTTACCAAGCTCTGTTCTCACTACTCATCTCATACTGCCAGGCTGCAGAAAGCTTAGTTACATTAGGTATTTTGACCTCCAGCTCTTTTATATGGATTTTATATGAGGTGGTTATATAGAATGCTTTACATATTCTGGCTCATGTGTTTTTACTATTTTAACAGTTTATTTTGAGCTTGTGCATCTTTTATTCCTAGTATTCTTTTCTGCATACATTGTCTTGGTTTTGTAATTTCTGCCATTTATTGCCAGTATTTTCAACAAAATTATTTCCATCCTTTACAGGAATATGTCCTCAGAAATTTTCTGTTAGTTACAACTACGAAAGCAAATCAACATCCTTTATTACAAAAAGTAATTAACAACTACATAATTCAGAGATCATTGCATGACTGTCTTTGCAGTATGATGTGAAATTGCTTAAATCATGTCTGATTAGCAAAACAAGAGATTAAATACCCTTCCAAGTTGAAACAGGAACATAGTTTGTATGTATAGTATCACCACCTCTTTCTATTCTAGAAAAGAAAATTATGTAAACGTTATTTGGATGCAATAAAATTTAGTGCCCTTGTGTTTGTTCTATCAAATTCATTATTTCTTTTGAAGTCAGTTTTAGCACTGATCTTGTATTAGAACACATAGTCTGTGTTTTCATTTAATTTTCTGCAGGCTTTTTTTATTTGGCTGATTTATCTTTCCTTATCCCTTGAAATCATCTACAGTAATTCAGTTCACTACATTCAGACCTTCTGACAGAGCCAAAAATAATCAGCTCTGTGCATAGCTGATTCCAAAGTCAACTAACTAGTATTTCATGATGCTGATAATTTTATGCTTTTTAGGTAATGGAGACATTTTGGACAGCATTTCTTTCTCATTCATCCTGTTAAAGGGTTCCTCCTTTTCTGTTTCCACTGAAACAGTTTGAGCAGTGGTACAAAACCAAATCACACATAGATATAATGAAATAGAATTCTAATCTGGTTTATTGTTCCTGGTACTAGTTAATGTTTCTCAAAACATTTCCTTCCAAAGTACAGTAGTGTCACATAATATTTCCATACAGACAATTTTTTACTTAAAGCCTTTTAAAATGTAAGACAAACTCATTTAAATATAATATCCATTCTTCTTAACCTTGGTTAAACAAACAAATGGTTCTGAAAAGTTGTAGTGTGGTTTATAGTTAAGTTAGGTTACTTAATGTAAGTAATTCAAGTTGTTTGTTTTTTTTCCTACCAAAGGCATTGTTCACGAAAATTCACCAAGCAACATGTGTACAACCTTGGTAGTCACAGTCCGAGCTCTCCGTGCTGTCTAATAGTGCATCACATGTCTGTTCTGGAATACCAGTTTAGATACTATCCCTTTGACTGGTCCTAGGATAAGACAACGTCCTTCGAGTTTTTTTCTTACTTAACTGAAAGGATGGCATTTTGCTCGTAACACCTGGCCGGTATTTCTGTTGTACAGGGAACCTAAGTAATAAGTTGACTTCCATTTTTGCTGTGAAATAGAATGAAGTAAAAATAATAGAATCATAGCATCATAGAATAGTTTGGGTTGGAAGTGATGATTAAAGGTCATCTAGTCCAACCTCCCTGCCGTGAGCAGGGACATCTTCAACTAGATCAGGTTGCTCAGAGCCCCGTCCAAACTGGCCTGGAATGCTTCCAGCATGTCCTGGTTTCAGCTGGGATGGAGTTAACTTCCTTCCCTAGTAGCTAGTACAGTGCTGTGTTTTGGCTCTCATGTAAGAATATGTTGATAACACACTGATGTTTGTAGTTGTTGCTGGGTGATTTTTATACTAAATCAAGGACTTTTCAGTTTCTTGGGCCCTGCCAGCCAGAGGGCTGGAGGGGCATGGGAAACTGGGAGGGGACACAGCAGGGACAGGTGGCCTGAACCAGCCACAGAGGTGTTCCATACCATGGGGCGTCATGCTTGCTATATAAACTTGTAGGGTTAGCTGGGGTGGGATCGTTGCCTGGGGACTGGCTAGGTGTTGGTCAGCGGGTGGTGAGCAGTTGTACTGTGCATCACTTGTTTGTTTTTTTCCCTTTTCCCTTCCTTTGGATTTTACCCTTTTTCCCCACCTTTCCATCCTAATTGTTGTTGTTATTATAATTATAATTTTTGTATTATTGTTGTTACTGTTGTTCTTATATCTTTATTCTGTTTAAATTATTAAATTATTCTTATCTCAACCCTCGAGTTTTACATTCCTTTCTGATTCTCCTCCCCACCCCTCCGGGTAGGGAGGAGTGAGCAAACAGCTGCATGGTGCTTGGTTGCCAGTAGTGTTTGGTTGCCGGCTCGGGTTAAACCACGACACAGGGATGTGGCACCTACCACCTCTCTGGGCAACCTGTTCCAGGGATTCACCACCCTCATCATGAAGAATGTCTTCCTCACTTCTAGTCTGAATCTACCCTCTTTTAGTTTAAAACCATTACGCCTTGTCCTATCGCAACAGGCCCTGTTCAGAGGTCTGTCTCCATCTTTCTTACAAGCCCCCTTTGAGTACTCAAAGTCCGCAGTAAGGTCTCCCTGGAGCCTTCTCTTCTCCAGGCTGAACAACCCCAACTCTACCAGCCTGTCTTCATAGGAGAGGTGCTCCAGCCTTCTGATCATCTTTGTGCCCCTCCTCTTGCACCACCGCAACAGGTCCATGTCTTTGCTGTGCTGCAGACTCTGGAGCTGGACACAGCACTCCATGTGGGGTCTCATGAGAGCACAGTAGAGGGACAGAACCACCTCCCTCGACCTGCTGGCCACGCTTCTTTTCATGCAGCCCAGGATACAGTTTGGCTTCCTGGGCTGTGAGTGCACACTGCCGGCTCGTGTGCAGCTTTTCATCCATCAGCACCCCCAAGTCCTTCTCTGCAGGGCTGCTCCCAATCCCTTCATCCTCCAGCTGGTACTGATACCAGGGGTTGCTCCAACCCATGTGCGCAATCTTGTGCTTGGCCTTGTTGAACCTCCTGAGGTTCACATAGGCCCACTTCTCAAGCTTGTTGAGGACCCTGTGAATGGTGTCCTGTCATTCAGGCGTGTCAGCCGCACCACTCAGCCTGGTGTTGTCTGCAGATTTTTCCAGGAAGCAGTTGATCCCACTGTCTATGTCATTGATGAAGATATTAAACAGTACTGGTCCCAAGACGAATAACGAGACAGGAAAGCTCTGTAACAATAGATGCAACTGTGTTAAATAATTCCTGGGTACTTCTCTTAAGTGAATCTAGAAGATTCTTCAAGTGGCATGTCCTCTAGTTTACATCTCAAAAGATAAAAATATCCGTGGACTCCATAATATTTACTTTATGTAACCAGGCTAATACCTGCCCTTCTGGAGAAGAAAGAGATCACTACATGAGTGTCTGCCAGTGTGATGGTATCCAGTTTGATCTCATCAAAAGGGACTCTGAGTCAGCAAGATTACATGAAAACCATGGTTTTGTTTTAGTACTGCTGGTAATAGAGTGATTTCAAAGATGCCCCGATACAGCCTATTTGTTGCTACCAGCCTTTCTTCAACTTTCAAACAATGATTATTCTGTTTAGCAAATTCTCGAGTGTAAGTATTTGTTTTATCTCCAATTTATGTGCACATGGCATAATCCATTTTGCTTTCTTTTCCTTGAATGCACTTTACTGAACCTGAGGAGCAGAGATTACTCTATAGTAAACCTCTCCTTCTCCACCATTGTCATTAATAAGTTGAAGTGAATGACTGGGATGCTCTGCTGACTGCCAATGAAAGAAAGGAGTTTTATTGGCAAATCTGATTTTGAAAGCCATGTCTTCTAAGAGCAGAATATTCAACAGGATAGACTTTTACATAAATAATGTGTTGAATTCATTATATATGTTCTTTCAGAGAGCCACAGGGGATTTCCCACCTTGAATCACAATGCGAGTTATAAGATATTGAAAGCTGCCCTATGCTAGCATTTCTGTTTGGAAGACCCTGTTTTCCAGGGCTCTGCAGTGTGAGCTGGTGCAGATTCTCTGTGTATTATCATGTATTAGCCTTCAGCCACAAAAATAAAACCTTGTATTCCAGCACTTATCCTAGAGTTTATTTCCATTAATTTTGAAAATGGGTTGAAGTAGGAAAACATATACCATGGAGACAGAATAGCTCATATAGGACTCACAACTCGGAAAAAACTAAGCCTGTTGTAACAAGCAGGTGCAGATATATTTTCAAGGATATGTTTTGTAAAAAAGATAGTTTTGATTTGGTTGCTTTTAACAAAAGAATCTGTTTAAAACGCAGCCTTTTGTTACACGTTATCGCTGTGCATGTGTGAATCGACATTGCCCTTATTTTCACTGTGATCTTTACTTTTCACAAAGGTGTTAATAAGGTAGCAACTTCTTCAGTTCTTAACTTCCACACCCTTCCTGGTGGTAGGGTTTAGTCCTTGACTTTGGTTCCTCTGTGCTTCTGCCATACTAGTAATTTACAATGTGAAACTGAAACAGCAGTTCTGGGCATTTTGTAGGCCTGTGTTGCTTTTTCAAACCCACTAACTGCAGTTTTACATTTCCTTTCCAAGCACTGAAGTTCTGCATTCTTGCCAAGACTTGCTACAGCTGTTTTTTCCATGACCAGACAAGGATAACAAGACACTTGCAATGACATTCTCCATGTCTGATACACAGAAATGCTCTTTAAAAGAGAACACTCACCTGGCAGTTGGCTATCTGACCGTCTTCTGCTAAGAGAAAAATACCCAGTAACTCCAGCCTTCCTGTTCAAAAGCCTGTTTTCTGTCTGAATCCATGTACAGGGTAAATAACTGCATAAAGTACTCAGGAACCTTGTGGGTTTGTCCATCAGAACTTCTGTGAATAATGTTTTGTGCAGAGCAGTGTTCAAGTGTCAATATCCTTATGATCCCAGAGGTATGGAATATAAACCACCACAAACAAAACAAATGTTGGCTAAGTAATGTCTATTATCTCCAGGGTAGAAGCAGAAGGCACATTATCTCCAGGTAAAAATAGCTTTTTCATTTGTGAACAGTGCCATGTTGCTAAGCCTTTTGCTTCAGGCTGTGTAGCAGTCTCACAAGTATTTTTTTACCCCAATAATTTGCCAGCATCCTTTACCCATATGCAGTTGGTTGTGCAATATGTTCAAGTGACCTACAAGGCTTTTCAAGGTAATGACCTGTTTTGCATTAAAGAAAGATGAAAGTGTAGTCTTGAGAGCATTAGGGAAAGACCATCAGATGGAGAGAAAGCTGCAGCATGGAGGCATGAGGTGAACAAAGGAGCTTAAGCATATGCATAACTAGAGTAGCAAGAACTGCTAATGCCAACATAAGTTGTCTGGGGAGGACTTAGTATGTCATCTACTAAATCCACCTTTTGTGCTATTAATACCGTGGATGGTCTGCAACAAGAGCTGGAGGTGACCAAGGTATTGCAAGATTGATAAGTGACTGTGTGGTGAATAAATTCTATCATATTTAATATATAAAATACTGTGGCAGCCTTGAAAATATTGCAATCCCCAGAGAATCCATGTAATCTGGAAATACAGAATATGGTAGGGCTGCAATCACAGAAAAGGTCTTGGGAAGAGCTAAGGACCCTATTAGCCACAGCTGCATTTTGCAACTCAACCCAGAGAACCAGGCAGGAGGAAGAAGCTGGATCCCAGAAAGCAAGGGAAGAAGAGTGAGTTTTCATAGCTACATTTGGTAAAAAGCCTTCCTATTCCTAAGGCAGAAGGCCATGGACAGAGGAACAAGTTACCTCATATCCATTTTAGCACTGACAGTGATGAAAAGTCTTTGGAACTTTATTTCCCACAGAGCTAGAAATAATTTGGGGGTGATATTATCATGCATTAGGACAAGAGAGAAATCTTATTAAATTGGTGCTCTGCTGGCAGGTGTTATGCAGTGCAGAGCCAGCTTATGAATTTTGGAAGCCCTATTTTGTCACAATAGGTTTAAACTTGATGCTTAAAAATATTGTATAGAATTCTGTAGCCTTCAGCAGAGGCATGAACAAACATAAAACTGGACAACTGTTTAGGGGAACTGTAGTCCTAATATGTTTGTAATCTAGCAAAAGAGAGATGTAGGACTTAACTGTTACATATCCACACCTCACAAGACCAGGCTGGCTGCATGCAGCTGATGCAAGTTCTGTAATTGCTTCTGAGGGTATTATAGCGCAGACATTTCCAAGACAGCCTTAAATTAATAATCCTGAGAAGTGCTAGCAATATTAGCAATATACGTATGACTACACTATGTGATAGTTACTGTGGTGCAGCCTTGTTCAAAACGTCAATGCTTAGAGAAGCTTTTTAAACTGATGCACCTGAGAAACTGTTCCTCTTCTTGGGCTGTGTTTGCACGGTGAGGAAAGCATCAATTCACCTGCTGTAAGAGCAACAGTTCAGCTATCTTGAATTGATGTGTACTTCATATCACTTTGTTATGCCAGTTTATGGTTAATAAGAATATTCGTATAGTTTTGCCCTTTTCTGAAAGAGCTATTCAGCAGTCTGACCGCATATCTCAACATACAGCCATCAGGGACTAGCAGGACAGGGTGCGTTTGCAGAAGTGTGATAACCAGCAACGGCAGCTGAGTTGTGGGAAGACAGAAGCAATTTATATAAAAATCTTTATGAAGGTGCAGCGATGAAATCCAAGTTCCCCTTCTCTACCTACAGCCACTACGTGGGAACACGCAGCATTCAGGTAATACTCAACAGTTTCCAGCTGAAAGATCAGCTCCTGGGGTTATTCTGCTGTTAAAGGTGTGTTGCATCTCCACACATTCTCTTCCCACCTTTCAGGGATGCCATTTCCTGCTCCTGTGTAAGCCTACCCTTGAGTCATCCCCAGCACAGATGTGCTGGAGCAAAGGCTTTATGTTTGAAGCTGAAATTGCACTGTGTCATCGTCAGTGGTTTTGGGTGAGTCTAATGTACTTGTGATTTACACAACCATTTTATACAACTTGGTGATTAAATCCAGACTGGACTAGGTGCAGCAGACTGGACTAGGGTTAGATATAGCAACTGCTGTCAATGCAGCAGCATTAAGACTATGAAACACTAAAGACAGATGAGATTGTGACCAGAGTCTACTTTAAAAGTCAGGATATTAGAAAATGTGATTACAACATGAAGTTCAGGACAGAAATTGAGACATGATGAGACCAAATCTGATCTTGCAAGTTCTTGCAAGTATTTAAGAGAAAGAAGCAAGTATCAAGCAACAGTGAGTGGCAAAGTGAAAAGCACAGAGGAACTTCTAGTTGCTGGAGTGTGGTGGTGCATCTTGTCCCCTCCCCTGAGCTGCTTGACGCTCTCAGGAATCCCCATTAGGCCTTAGCGTCTGTGTAATGAGTTGGGTGTCTAAGCATCCCTTGACAGTACCAGCAACTCTCGCACAGCTGAGGTGGGAAACTGCACTGGCTGTACCAGAAGCATTCCTTAGATGAACCAAACCAACACCTGACAGCTTTGGGACATTCCTTATCTGAATCATAACATCCCCTAACAAGCCTGGGAACACTCTTCATCTGAATCCAAGTGATACAGTACCACCATCACTGAAATTTTGAAAAATTTCAGTAATTACAGGCTTGGATTTTGTTCAGGATGGAAGTTTACTGGTGACTAAAGCCAATCATCTCTGACCCAATAATCAGTGGTCCTAAGTGAGGCCCTTTGAGCTCTCCTGGACCACAGTGGGCTACAAACAGCATCTCCATCTGAGTGGAACACCTCGCAGAGCTCAAAAACTCCCAAGTCTGCAAAGTTAGGAGGACCGTCGCCATAAGCAGACCATGGAGTTTGGGCTGATATCCCCACTCCTTGCAGCTCAACCCTTCGCCCATTGAGAAGTGTGAAGGCATTTGACGAGTATCTCACTGAACTCAAGGGGCACTTCTGATAGGTATATACCTTCGTACATTTGTACATATACCCCTATACATCTATCTTTTGTGCTTGTATACATGTGTGTGTGAATTGATTTAGGTACCTCATAATAAGTATAGTATAAGTATTACCGTCTGAGATCCGTCATGTAGTTGCTACTGTGGTTGTAGTAAATCCTGTTTGATTCACTTTGTAAATGATAAATTAGTCAATGATTAAGTGCTGCTAGAATCCTATGAGCAACCTTGAACTCTGAACAAACCTTAGACATCCTTTAAATAGAAACCATTGGCCAAGTCTGAGACTAAGGTTGGATCTAGCCTCACCTAAGCTCTATTAAGAGTGTAGAAAGCAAGGGGGTCCACTCTGAACCTCATTGCTCAATGGGATGGTCTCCCTTACCCTTTTACGTTTTTAGTCTCTGTGTAAATTATTTCAGCTTAATTTTAAATCTGATTCTCCTTTGTGTGATTTATCTATGTGGTAAGTAATAGAGTGAATCTCACCATCGAACCTTGTGAAGCTGTACTCCCACAAATTCCTTTTAAATCTATTTCACTAATACCTTTGATGATAATTCTTTACATGACCTAAACCACTCGTTTGTGACATGGAAGCTGTTTCAGATACCCAACAACATAGTCAAATGCCAGTTGGGCTCACTAGTCAACCCTTCGCTTTTCCCAGCTGGATCAGGTGAGGAAACCCCTGTTCCCACAGGCTGGCTGGCTGCAGGGTCCCATGTCGACATTGCTTTCCATGCTGGGTGGCTGGCAGAGCACACAGGAGGCAAGGGGCAGCACCTGTATGCCTGGGCAGGTTGTAAATGGTCACCAAGCTGCAGAAGTGGCCTGTTGAAAAAGACAGGGGTTGAGCTAGGGGATGTGCAGTGATACCATTCGGAGTCTTCTCAAGTGGCATAGGAAGAGAAGGAAATATCAGCCACCATGGGAGTCCTGAGTATGTTGCTTTGCTATACAAGTTCAGGTGAGAATTAAAACCCTCTTTTTGCTCAGGTTCTGTCATATAATACTTACAAATCAGCATAAAGAGAGCTGAAAATTAGTTGCATTCTGTAGCGATTGTTACAGAGGTGAGTACACAATCATGCCTTAAAAGAGTCTTGATTTCTCCTATGTCTCCATAGTCTGATTTGAGCCATTTATTTCTTGAAATCTCAACTTTAGGGAATGTTGAGTGTGCTTTCAAAGCTGTAAGTTAGAGTATCTTTTCTATCAGCCTTTTATAGCTTTCTCTACCTGAAGGCAAAATGCACAATGTGCATTACCCCTATGTCGGGGTATAAAGATCTGATTGCATTTTATTTTTTAACCCATCTGGTGCCAGCATTTTGTAGTTGTGTGGAGCCTCTGAAGTGAGAAAGGGCAGCAAGCCAAGAGTAACCCAGGAAGGAGCTGTTTGACAAAAACAAGCAATGCCCATGGGATTTCACAGTACAGAGAAATTCGCTGAAAAAATTCCTAGACCAGCTGTGTTGTTTGAAGGGAGGTCAGTGACATTCAGGCGGAGAGAAACTCTTACCTCTGCCATACTTAGATTAGGACAACCCAGTCCATGCCTTTCCTGACCTCCTTGTTTTGTAATGCAATGCATGACACTATCCTCCACAACAGAGCTGGTGTGGCTGGTACTCACAGGGTTTTGGAGCAGGATCCAGATCTCTGGGGTGTAAATTTTTTGGTTCTTCTAATGACTCCCATCCTGGTGAAAACCCATGAAACATTTGTAGTAAGAGACTGAGTTCCTGGGGGAAAAGGGTTGAGTGTGATATGTTTTCCCATGTCTCTTCTCCCACCAAGGCTGAGTATGAATTACGTAATAAAGGCCAAGTCCTCTGTCAGGGAATTTGAAGAGCCAAAATGGTCATTACTGAAAGGGGCACCTCTGGCCACCCACCATGACTTGACAGGTGACGTCCAGTCAGGATAACTCCACAACCATAAATCAATACAATTAAAAACAGCCTGAATGTGGACAACAGACACTTTTCAAATAAATTAACCACTACTATAGCCTGATACCAACCCATGCAGACTATCTTTGGTGATCTCACTAGCCCTGGCTAGCAAACACAAGTAGAACTGTCCTTCAGTGTCTTAAAAGTGTCTTTTAAAACTGTTGGTCCTAAATGTTCCATTGCAGCACTCCTGTTTTTTCCTAAACAGTGATTCTCCAGTCCCACATCCAGTGACATTTTTTTGGATATTTATCTCTAAATATGGAAGCCGTTGAGCACTCGTTCCAAGAAATTACATCAGCTGTCTCCAAATACCGTGCAGGTTAGGCTGCCACTGTAGTTATATCCTAGACCCACAGTTTGCCTCAGATGACCTAGTTCCATTTAATATGACTGCTTTTATTCCAGCAGCCCCTGCACTAAAAAGCAGCATCTCTCCAGCCCTGACAAGGGATGTAATATTTTCATCTGGATGAAAATGTATCTGCAAAATGCTAGCTAGAGTGAGGCCCTAACTCAAGCAGGTTTAAATAAAGAAATACTCTGCAGGGTGCTATGCTGCCTTTTTCTTTAAGTTCATGAGGTCCCTGCTCTCATTGATTTCAGAAAAAGCAAGGAAACTATACTGTGCATATGAACATTGATTGGTCTAATGATTTCTTCTTTTTTATTTGTAGTATATTTAAGAGCTGCTGACATGCAAAAACATTTTACTTGGTGTGATCAGGAAGTAAATTGTCCCTGCCCTCCAGCGTGGTCCAGCAATTACTTCCATTAGAAAAAACCAGTAAGTTAATCACAGTATTTGCAAACTCAATTTCATTGTTCGTATGCTGAATCTTTTCCAGTAGAGTGTTATCCATTGAAATTGAGACCTTACAGGATGTTCATTTGAGGCAGGCATTTCTTACTGATAAGAATACTCTAATTATTATTTTCTAATTAAATTAAGCTTTTTAAAAAGGTTAACTATGACATTTTAATAGCTTCAGCTTATATTGATATTCTGAGGGCACACTTCAGCTCAGCCACTTGTGACTGAAAAGGATGTTTTTCCAATTAAGAAATCTCTTTTTAAGAGCTTCTTCTAAATGACATCTATTTTACAGAGGGATGTGGACTAGAATATAATTTGTTTCCCTGGCTGCACAATCTCATAGTTCAGCAGGTAGCCCTTTCAAATCTTTTTATTACAAAATTTTAACCTTAATACTACAATGAGTTTACAGTGTCCAACACACAAAAGTTAACTAAAAGTAAAGAATTATTATTAACAGTTAGTTGTAGTCAATCCATGTAAATTTCTTTTTAATGCCTCAGGGTAAATCCTAAAGAAATCCATAGAAAATTTATAGACATACTGGATTAGTTAAATGGTGTAGCTGGTATTTCAAAATATTCCATTCAGTAAGTGCAGTGCTGCTGGATTACAGTTAGGAGTTTTCTTTCATTCTGTCTTTACAAATTTTACATGGGGACCCCTACATGGATTTGGACTTCATTTTGTTAGGTATGGCCCAGACAAAAGAAAAAAGACAGGAACTATTCTGGGTGGCCTAGAAATAATTACATCAAAACTGTATATGAATGCAGCCAGATGAAGGGGTAAAAAGAACAGTAATGAATTTTACTGTCTTTTTTTTTTTAAATGTTAAGTTTTTAAATTAAATTTTAAATATTCATTTACTGAATAAATGAATATTAGTCAGATTGATAGCCAGCAATATCAACACCAAAAAAGCCAAAAATTCTTTCATTCTTTGAAAGTTTTCCACCAAGTTTGAAGAAGGAATCTGAATGAGAATGATTTGGTACTTCTGCAAATGTGTCCAGTGAACTCTTATCAAATACAAGGAACATAAAAAGAGAAAAAAGAAAACATTTAAAAACACAGAGGACAATGTCGTCCATTTGGTAATGGGGGCCAATTCCTCAACACAGAATGGTAATAGGGTTGTGATTATCCATAAGGGGCCTTGAAGATAAAGGCAAATAGTTTGTCTTTGTTGAAATAGAGAAAATGTATTGGAGAAATGCAGAGCAAGGAGTGACGTTAACAAGCATCAGACCAAAAATAAAAATAAGATCTTGTGGATGTATTTCCTTCCTCACTTGGTAATTGGTGGAAATTATCAGGCAAAAATATTGAATAATATTGATTCCAAACAGATTTTGAAAGGTCAAAATCAGAAAGAAGCATTTTGATTGCACTGAATGCTTCTGTCTGATGCTATGTTTTGTTAGTTTAATTTTTTAATACACCCTGAAGATAGTTGCCATTACTGAAACTTGATGGGACAAATCCCATGACTGGAGTGTGGCTATCAATGGCTACAGGCTGTGCAGAGGGGACAGGTGAGAAAGGAAGGGAGCAGGGGTGTTGCCCTTTACATCAAGAAATGAATAGAGTCTGAAGAGCTGTCTCTGAAGAATAGCCATGAGCAGGTTGAAAGCTTATGGGTAAGAATTAAAGACCAAGGCAACAAAGAGAACATTGTGCTTGGTGTCTACTAGAGGCCACCTGATCAGGGGGAGTCTATTGACAAAGCCTTCTTATTCCAGCTACAGGAGGCATCATGCTTGTAGGTTCTTGTCCTGCTGGGGGACTTCAACCCTCCAACATCTGCTGGAAAAGTAGCACGGTGAACTGTAGGCAATCCAGGAGACTCCTGGAGTGCATTGAGGATAACTTCTTAAGCTAGGTAATAGACAGAACTACCAAAGGGGATGTTTTACTGAACCTGTTGGTCACCAACACAAGTGAGCTCACTGGTAATGTCAAGACTGGAGGCAGCCTGGGCTGCAGCGATCATGCACTGCTAGATTTCACAGTCCTGAGGGATATGGGTCAGGTGAAAGGTAAAGTCAAGACCCTGAATTTTAGGAAAGCAAACTGTCAGCTGTTCAAGGAGCTGGTCAATGGGACCCTCTAGGAAACTGCCCTCAGGAATAAGGGAGCAGAACAGAGCTGGCAGATATTTAAGGGTGCTTTCCATAGAGTGCAAGAGGTTCTTAATCCCCAGGTATAAGAAATCAGGAAAGGAAGGCAAGAAACCAGCATGGAGAAATTAAGGCCTGCTGGACAAACCAAAGAGCAAGAAGGAAGTGCACAGGCAGCGAAGTGGGAACAGGTGTCCTGGGAGGAGTATAGACATACTATCCAGTTGTGTAGGAATGGGGTCAGGAAGGCCAAGGCATGGCTGGAACTGAACTTGGCAAGGGATGCAGAGAATAATAAGAAGGGTTTCTACAGGTATGTCAGCCAGAAAAGGAAGGTCCAAGAATGCGTACTCCCCCTGCCCTGATGAGAAAGACTGGCAAACTGGAAACAATGGACAAGAAGACAGCCAAGGTACTTAACTTTTTTACCTCAGTCCTCACTGGCAACCTGTCTTCCCCCACCTCTCAAGTGCATGGGCCACAAGACAGGGACTAGGAGAGCAAAGTCCCTCGCACTGCAAGAGAAGATCAGTTTCATGACCACCTGAGGAACCTGAACATAAAATCTTCTATGGGACCTGACAAGATGCATCCCAGAGTCCTGAGAGAACTGGCTGATGTAGTTGCCAAGCCACTGTACATGATATTTGAAAAGTTGTGATGGTCAGGTGACGTCCCCAGAAACTGGAAAAAATTGAAAACTCACACCAATTTTCAAAAGGGTAGAAAGGAGGACCCTGGGAACTACCAACCTGCCAGCCTCACCTCTGTGCCTGGGAAGATCATGGAACAGATCCTCCTAGAAACTATGCTAAGGCACACGGAGGATAGAGAGGTGAGTCAAGACAGCCAGCGTGGTTTAACTAAAGGGCCAGTTTTGCATGACCAACCTAGTGGCCTTCTGCGATAGAGTTGATGAGGAATTGCTTGGATGTTCACATCCAGAGGGTAGTGGTCAATGGCTCAATGTCCAGAGGGTGACAAGTGGTGTCCCTCAGGGGTCCATACTGGGACCAGTACTGTTTAATATCTTCATCAATGACATAGACAGTGGGATCAACTGCTTCCTGGAAAAATCTGCAGACAACACCAGGCTGAGTGGTGCGGCTGACACGCCTGAATGACAGGACACCATTCACAGGGTCCTCAACAAGCTTGAGAAGTGGGCCTATGTGAACCTCAGGAGGTTCAACAAGGCCAAGCACAAGATTGCGCACATGGGTTGGAGCAACCCCTGGTATCAGTACCAGCTGGAGGATGAAGGGATTGGGAGCAGCCCTGCAGAGAAGGACTTGGGGGTGCTGATGGATGAAAAGCTGCACACGAGCCGGCAGTGTGCACTCACAGCCCAGGAAGCCAAACTGTATCCTGGGCTGCATGAAAAGAAGCGTGGCCAGCAGGTCGAGGGAGGTGGTTCTGTCCCTCTACTGTGCTCTCATGAGACCCCACATGGAGTGCTGTGTCCAGCTCCAGAGTCTGCAGCACAGCAAAGACATGGACCTGTTGCGGTGGTGCAAGAGGAGGGGCACAAAGATGATCAGAAGGCTGGAGCACCTCTCCTATGAAGACAGGCTGGTAGAGTTGGGGTTGTTCAGCCTGGAGAAGAGAAGGCTCCAGGGAGACCTTACTGCGGACTTTGAGTACTCAAAGGGGGCTTGTAAGAAAGATGGAGACAGACCTCTGAACAGGGCCTGTTGCGATAGGACAAGGCGTAATGGTTTTAAACTAAAAGAGGGTAGATTCAGACTAGAAGTGAGGAAGACATTCTTCATGATGAGGGTGGTGAATCCCTGGAACAGGTTGCCCAGAGAGGTGGTAGGTGCCACATCCCTGGAAGCATTGAAGGGCAGGTTGGATGGGGCTCTGAGCAACCTGATCTTGTTGAAGATGTCCCTGCTTGCTGAAGGGGGGCTGGACTAGATGACTTTTAATCATCCCTTCCAACGCAAACTATCCTACGATTCTATGATTCTTTGGTTATGATTCTGTTTCTCTGCAAAGGTGTGGTAGTAGCTGTGTCAGGTACCAAAATCAACTTAGTTGTGGTTGCATGGAGCTCTGCATTGGTTCTATGTGGATCATTAGCAGAATCATCCCTATGCAAGTTTTGCTGTCAAGGCTACCTCAGCTTCCACTTTGGGTAAACAGTCTGCTGATGGAGGCTCCTTTTAATAATTTCGTAATTAACTTTAAATACAGAACTAATTCCATACCTCTTCTGCAAAGCATTTTAACATGCATTGGGACTTCACTGACTTCAGAAGGACTCATGTTTCTCCTGAGCTGTAGCCAGCCCTCCCATTTCTGATCATGTCAAGTCCACAGAATTTGGCTCAGAGCATGTGACAACTCCAATGGCAGAGTACAGCACAGCAATGACTGCAAGCCCAGCTGGCAATACTTGTTTACCTGAGGAAGTCTCACTGTTGAGGTACCACCACGAGATTAGAGCTGCAGGACTGTCTTCTTGGGAGGCTGGCTCAGCAAAGCTAAATCTTTTCTAAGATGGTGAGTGCAGTACATTTCAGCACTCATTCTTCTTATTACAGGCAGTACAGAAGGATTTAAAATCATCAGTATTTCTGGTGCACTCACTTGCCTGTGCAACTTATTTAACTTAAATACATGTTACACTGCAGGTTTGCTGAAACTTTACAAAAAATTTGATTTTTTTTCCCCCAGATAGCAATTAAGAATTAATGACTGAAGCTTACATGCTTTATGATGTTTTTCTCATATGGGTCTCTGTACTAATATTGCAGTATTTCCGTATTAAAAATTGCTTTGCTCTGTTGCCAGGTACTCTGTGAATGTTACATGAATTAGTCACAGCAGATCAAAGATACATTTTAAAATTTCCAAAACAGGTGTAGCACTTTATCAGGATAATTTATCATACAGTTGTGATTTGCAAAGACATGGTGGTTTTTAAAAGCAAATGCAGTCAGAGAAGTCTAATAGCATTTATTTATTTACATGACAAAGCAAGTTTTGTGGAAGTTACAGCAGAAGTTACATAAGGAAAAGTGACCCTCCAGGACTGTTTGCACTACAAAAATAACCAAGGTCTTTACAAAATATAGAGCAGTTAGCAAGTTATTAATCCAATTAATCTGAATCAAATTTGTAAGTCTGACTATTAACCATACTTCTCTGACTGGATGGAAGTCAGGCAAAAGAACCTATGACCCCAAAGGATTAAGATGAACATACTTGTTTGTCTTCTGCAAAAGAAGGTAAAATGTTCTGTACCATGAGATATGCATTAGCCTAACCATGACTCAGGTAAGCAGCACTGGGTGCACACAAGGGACATACTCATTCCCTGTCTCAGCTATTATTTCTGAGCAAGCTGTTGATTTAATACTACATGAAGAAGACAAGACTAATATTCAGTAACTGTGATGCAAATTAGCTGCATCTTTCTAGAAGTCTAATGATTGCTGAATCTCTCTTGTTTTATTCAGGCAATCGTCGATATCCTGGCTATGTTGCAAAGTTGGGTTTTCAGTTCATTTGCTTGTGTCAGCTGGATCAGCTTTCAGGAGCAAGCAGAGCTGATCCATTCAAATCATTGTGTCAGGGTACTTCCTTGACAGTGTTTTTCAGAATGCAGATTTTGCACAATAATTTTGTACATTGAACAGAACTGTCAATAGCAGTGATATATGAAGGCTTTTTTACCTGCTTGCAACACTTTCTTTTAATCTGTATTTGCTAAGGTCCAGGAGCTTGCTGGCATGCAAATATGCAAAGATACAAAAGACACTGGTCACATCCACAGCAATAATCCACAGACAGCAAGATAATGGAAACTGAGATACAAATTAAAAGTATTCCACCTATTTGTACAAGTGAGTCATTGAGCACAGAAATGCACACAGACTCAGCACTTTCTCAAGTTCACATCAGTCTGAGCTGTGTTGTTCGCTGTGCTGGTCAGCCCACGACCTGTGGATTGCTACCCTCCAGCAGCAGGTCAGGGGATACACAGCTGCACACTTTGGTATAGAAGAAAACCCCAAAACATAGAGATTCCCGTGCAGTTAGCTGGTTTCCAACAATCTGCTGGTAAACATGTGAAGAACCAATTCCTGAATTCTTTCAGCACCTCATCAAGATGTTTGCAATTAAAATAATGAAATCATTAAGTTTTGTAACTAGTGTCCTTTCGTTTACCTTTCTTTCCTCTTTCTCATCTACCAAATGCTACACAAGTTAGTCTATGAGGGCTGGAGAATTCCCACAGAAAATGTTTCCTTCTTGCAGAGAAAGGCAAGGGCAGACATTCAGCTCTTTCTCTTGTGCACAGAAATCATCCTGCCAGTCCTGCATTTTGTTTGCAATATGCCATGTTGTTCGGGAAGGTAGGATGTGGGTAGGATGTACGCAGTGGAGAGAGGACAAGCAACATCTGAGGCATGAAAAAATAGAGGGACTTCCAGCACAAGGGACACAAAAATTTCCTTTGTTAGAATAAATTAGGATCTTACTCATACCTTATCTAGCCTTGGAATTTGCACAGTTCTGGCATACAGCAGTCTGATGGGTCAGGTTCTTCGGCAGGTGTGTCACCTGTCAGGAGTGGAGTGCTACAGCAGAGATGTCTTTGTTTTGAGCAGGAAGGTACCATGTGAACAACAAAAGGCATTGGTGTTGATATGGAATATCCATCTGGATAAATGGGATAAGTCACAGGCAAAGGCAGAAACACATGTCAGTCTGAAACAGCTCATCAGGTCACTGGGATGTGCTTTCCGCACTAACATCAATGGGGGAAGCTTGTCAGATGTTCTGCTTATGAAAAAGGAAATGGCAGTTTGCTCTGAGGGTAACTTCAAAAGGAGAAAAAATGTTAGTCTTTTTATTGTTTTGTTTTGTTTCAATAAAAGAAACTGGTTAGAACAGAAAAAAGGGCTGTTTTCCACTACAGAGAGAACACTGACAACCAGGTGATGCTTAGAAAAACAAAGAAACCTGCTGGAATACTACATTTCTCTGGGTTTAGCAAAAGGTGACTGTGTGTCTGGCTCTGAGAGCAGGAGTGTGTGCCCAAGCTGGTTTGTTCAAACAGAATGGGGCAGGGAGCAGTAGAGTGAGCAGGGGGATTCCTTCTGCAATAAACTCCACAACCTGCCTGCAACTCGTCACTAGCTCTTTCTGGGGCTGATTTTACTTCAATACATAAAAACATTTATTGAGTGTCACCTAATAGAATATACAATATTTGAGATGAAGAAACAAACAAATAAATTCTTTTTTCACTATCCCACTGTTCTGACTCCTAGCAATCTCTAAGACAGTATTAATCGAGAGCTGTAGTCCATAGACTCACACACTCATACAAGGCATCACAAAATTCAGCTTTTTTTTTTTGGATGAAAAACAGAAAATTAACACTGCATACATATATTCCCATGCAGCAGACATGTGACTGTGCCTACTGGCAAGTATAGTCAATGCCAAGCTCTCTCCCAGAATTTGAGGAATTAATTGGGGTTCACTCATCACTGAGTATTCAAAAGCAGTCTCCAATTTTCCATCAAAATCTAAAATTGATGGACAAAGGTATTTTCAAAGTTAGGCATCTATCAACAAAAATATATTGAAGAAAGCTAAAAGCATACTTAGATTGTGTGCAAGAAAGGTGAAATTACAGAGACCTATACAAAAGCTAACAATCTTGTTGGCTCATCACTTTTGACTATAAAACAGCATGGTACCAACATTGTGGCAATGGAATATTGCACATTAGTTCCATATGTTTTAGTTCCATACATGTCCTTCTGTTCTGGTCACTTTCATAGTGCCTGAGAAGCCTCAGACACATTGCATTAGGCAATAATGCCTCTTGTGTTTGTCCTCCCACTCTCCCTCCAAAGCCACTTAGCCTTTGTTGCAAACTACAGAAGAATAGAGAGCATCTTACTCAAAATAAATACAAATAAGTACTCAAATCTTTTTATAACCAAATAACAAAGATGGTAAACCAACCATCTTGCTTAATTTCAGTACATGCTTCTTGTCTCCTATATTCACAAGGATAAATCTAAAAATTATCCTAAGTAACATTATTAATCAAAAAATTCCCTTTGGCGTCTTTATCTCAGATTGTGGGCAAACCAGAAAAACTGTTATTGTGATTATTTTAGCATATTATAGTTTGAGTAAAGATAAAAATCTGTAATATAAACATATTTACCAATGTCATGACAGTAGGTAAAGAAATGTTTCATATTAAAGATTTACCTTTCATCTGACAGTCACAGTTTCAGTGGTGCTGATCTCTTTATTCTCTTTTCTCTTGTTTGGTGAAATTCCATTTCTTAAAATAACAGCCTTCTTTTTGAGATGACTGTGTTATCATTACCCTGGTAATCTCACTTTGAGATTTCACATTATTCATTTGAATACCAATTCCAATCTGCCTTTTGATATTCTTTTCCTCTCTTCAAACAGGTTTCTTATTGCCCTGGCTCATCACTGAGGGGGCTAACACTGAAGACAAAACGAGCTGACATCCCACAATGTCATTCAACAAACCACACACTCCTCTCCAGCTACAGCTACTGTCAAGGACGTTAGGAAGTGGTCACAACATCTCACTTGTAAAATCTTCCAGCCATTATCCGCACACTATTTTTAATCTGTACTTTGCGTCAAAACACAGTACTTTTGGCATAGGAAGGGAAGCTGTAAATCTTTCCAGATTCTAGGCCCCTGTGCACAAGTATTGTTTGGAAACTGAAGAGAATGCCTTTTTGCTTCCTTATTTGTAGCTGCTGGTTTATAGTGGAAAATGTTTTTCTCTGAGCACAATATACTTTTTCTATTTTAACAGCTTATTATGTGTTTCATAGCTGTGTCTTTGATTTCATGGTTTCTTTGTGATTTGCCTTAATAAAAGGTAGTCTAGTTTTATGATCAACCTTCAAGGAACCTGTAGGAGTGCTACCCAAAAATGTATTTTCTATTTTTATTCTTGTCTATTGTCAAAATGTTTGTTGTTAACAACATATGCTCAGGAGCTCCTTTGTAGTTTTTAAGGAAATTCTGGTTGCATTATAAAAGTGCTGTATACTGGGAACATGATGCTTGCTGTTCACTCCTTTAGCCATACAGGAAAGAGGGACAACGTAACCTAGTGCATATTTAAACAACATCAGCTTCCTTATGCTGTGCTTTCATCCCAGTTAGGATTCAGTCTCAGCAGGGGCTTATATACAAAGAGATGATGCAGTTTACACAAAAAGCTTCCACACTACTATTACCATGTAGGGGTGAACTGCTATCTTTGCTCTTTTCTGTCTTGCTGTAACCCTCTGTTTTTCAAAGTCCTTTCAGAGACTTTCAACAGCACGTGAAAGGCCACTCACCACAAAAAGAAGCACTAAATTCATTCCATTGCCACATTTCTTGATCTCTTTCCTGTGCTAAAGTAACAAAGTAGTGTCTGTGTTAGGTTGCAGTATGCAGAGGCTCTTGCCATGTACCTGGGAGCAATGAGCCGTCCTGATGCCATGCAGCAGAGCAGGCTGACATGGGCACAGCTACTCACTGCAGTAGCAAGTTCACACACTGTGTGCTTGCAGACGTCGCAGACATGCAGTAGCAATCAGTAGGTGTACAGGAATGCTTTTATAGCTCTTCCTGTCTTTCAAGTACTTTGTAACATTTTGGACAGCTCAGCGTGCTGTTCTGGGGTATCCTTGTCTGAATCAGCTGGCATGGAAAAAGAGAACTGTTAGGCAGGAAAGAACCTATTACAGAGCACGTCAGTAATAAACTTGGTTGCAATGTAGGCTCTTTATGAGTTTAGAATTTGTCTGGTTTATCTTACGTGAGATGCTTGAAACTCTTTTCTTCCTCTTTTATGATGCTGCACTTTCATTGTTTTTGTAGGGCATTAGGACACTACTTCTTGTCCAAATACAGGGCTCAAGTTTGTAAGCCCTCCCTGCCATGGGAGTCCATCCCAGGCACAGAGGGTCTTACTTCCCTCTGTGCTTACATGCAGCACTGTCCCACACCTAGCACAGCGTGTGACACAAGGCAAAGGCAGTCAATCAGGAGGCAAAGAGCTATTTTGCTTTTAGCATCTCTGCTGAGACAGTTCCATACCACTCCTTAGGCAGATGTCTGTTTTACAGTGTACCTCAACCCTAACCAGCACAGGAATATAAGGAAAAAACAGCCACAACAACAAAACCAACAGAAAGAAAATTAAAATGGTGTATAAACAGAAAAATAGAGGATGCCTACATCCCTTACAGGTGGAACTCAAGAAAATGTTTTTTCACCTCTTCCTTTCAATTACAGGCTTTCAATTTTGAATCCATTTTTATGAATTTATTGTTCACAGTTGCTATAGGAAATCCTTGATGCTCCTCCAGGGTAGGTAGCAGATGAAAGTGAGAGTGTCACAACTCAAGTCATCTGATTGGAAGCTCACTGGAGCCGTGCTTTTCCTCCCTGCCTACCTGAAAAGTATCAGCAATGCTTATGGGCACTGTGCAAATATTAACAAATCAGCTGAGGATTTCTGAGCTGGCTGGAAAATGAAGAACAATGCAAATAAGCAGCAGGGGAGATAGAAAACGCATGCAAATCAACCTATACTTTCTGGTCCATAGGTCCCAAGCCTCATTACCTTTGAAACTTTTGCTTGTGCTTAAGCAGCACTCTAGTTTCCTTCTCAAATGTGGAAGCAGGGTCTGCCATCCACAATTTAATGAGCCTCAAGGAGATCAAAAGAACCAAGTGAGGGAGATTCCAATTGTCATCTTAAAATAAACTACTTCTATATTTGTTTATTTATAATTCTTTATCTTCCTTATCTTATAATTATTTTTCTTCCTGTTTTATAGATATTTTTTGATGGATGTCTAGGAAAGGACAGAATTGTTGCTTGAGAGATGAGGAAAAGCACTAATGTGCCTTTTATGATCAAAGTAGTATAAAGTAATGTTTATCATATATTGCTTTTCATCTTCAATATGCTCTGCAAACATGCATGTATTAAACCTTGAAACATTCTCATGAGGTACATAAGATAAGGACATCTTCATTTTCTATGTGGAAAAAACTGTGCCAGAGAGAATTTTACTGCTCTGTGCATGAGAAGACTACATCAAAGATCAAAATTAGCAACAGTTTGTCTGAGTGGGGAAGAAAAGTATAGGCAAGCTAAACAATCAGAGCAATGAGAGGCTTATTCTTATTATCCCCTGTCAGTGAAAACTGTAATTATAAAATCTGGGGTGCTAGTGGGGAGATTTTTTTTTTCCTCAGAGGAGGAGAGGCTGAGCTGAATATATATTGAAAGAACTATCAAAAGGTGTGTACATGTAGCAAAAGAAAAATTCAGAAAATAGTTCTGTCATGTGATAAAGAACAAGACTTGAGCAGGTATTCTCAGCACAGTTTCCTTGCATGCATTATGAAGCAGTCATTACCAGCAGGCATAAACACTACTTTTTATTCTACAGAGCTTCTGTTCCTTCAGTAGAAGGAATGGTTATTGAGTATTCACTTTGTTATTTCCTTCTCCACCACACACTTCCATCCTGCCTTTGGTGACAAATATTCGACTGAAGAAATACAAGTATCTTCAGGGGTTTTCCCAGGAGGTCCTCAGCCCTGCCAGTTCAAGGAATCTGTACCTCACAGGGCTACACCTGAGACCACGGCGTCAGAGCCCAGCATCAGTAGCTCCAGCACGGACCCTTGTTACCTGAGACACTTCCCAGATGCCAGAGGCAGAGGGAGCTACATATTCTGCACCTGTACCTATGCTGCAGCACAGAGCAACCCTTAGGCCTGCTCTGTTTGTGCAAGACTGCATCTCTACTAACCCTTAGGCCTGCTCTCTGATTGTGCAAGACTGCATCTCAACTCTTCATCCTTCCTTTCTGAAGAAAGACCAGACACTGGGGCAGGAAAGGGAGCAGAGTTTGCTTTAAAAGGTTGCTGGAAGACCTCTCATACACCTCTCAAAATCAGCTCAGCCAGAGTACTCAAAACCACCTTCCTCTCTGTGCCCTACCACACCCCCAAAGGAAAAGGTGACTCAGTCTGATGCAGAAACCACACTTGAAAAACAATGGTCCACACGATGTTTGCTCTAAAAATTAAAGGATGGTTGGAAAAAACTGTGGTTGAATCTTCATTGCCAGCCTCAGTTCTAAAGCTTTTATGTGCGCTGAACGTGCATGCACAAAAATTACTCTAAAAGCAAATACAGTTGGGTCAGCTTTTACTTGATCTACATGAGATGAGGAGAGTTCCACTGAGTACAACCTCACTGAATACACATGGCAGGAAAAACACCTGTGAAATGTCACCGTTATTTTAATTCTGACACCAAAGTAGCTCCTTTCAAATGCAAACGCGTAAATTAACAGTGTCTACAGACCAGGATTATTTCACCCACCTTGTACACAAAAGAAGGTATTTTCATTAAAATTAGAAAGCCGAGTGTTTATCTGTACTACGTGCAAGCCGGACGTATTTCTCCCGAAAAATGCAAATCTTGCTAAAAGCCAAATGACCTCAGACTTCGGTCATTGCAAAAAGCCATCGTTACAAACCCGGTGCATCGACGAAACACGAGCGGTGCTGCGGCTTTCGTGGGCGTCCTGAGCCGAGCAGCGACCATCGCTGGCGTTGGGTGACACCTGGCGGCGTTTTATTTCCTTGCGGCAGGGAAAGTCCGTTTAGCGGTGAAGTCGGACGCCGATGCTGCAGGAGCGGCTGCTCCCAGTGCCCTGCCGCAGGTCCCCTCCCCGCCTCTCCTCGGAATCCCAAGGGGGGCCGAGGAAGTCGTGAAAGGCTGCCATTGAGAACTACGTACTTTATACATGAAAGAACAGTTTCATAAAATGTGTGAACGGGAGGAAAACGGTTATTCCACCCATAGATCAGAACCCCTTCTCCCGCAGACGTCTGGGAGAGGACACCGGCATCCCTAGAAACCCCTGTGCAGAGAAGGAGGGCTGCTCTGGGACCCAGGTGGTGCCAGAGGTCGGATGTAAAAGTGTGGTCAATCATTGTGTGTCCTTAGGAATGCACCACAGGCTGCTTCATGGAGGTGCAGTGGCTCTCACAAAGTGTTTTAACATGCCTCTGGTATTTTTCACTTGCACTAGTCTTTTCTGTGATCCTAGCCACACAGAATGTCCCGTTTCTGGCACCTCGTCAATGTTTCATGCTAAAAATAAATCTTTCCTGCCTAAGTGAAGGTTCTGCAGCAATTGTCACCGAGAGGTAACCAGCACAAAAGCCAGCGGTGAGGGGAGCCGGGTGGGATGCGGGACGGCGCTGGCCCAGCAGGGTGACAGGCCCATGGCTTAGCACCCTCAGGGTGAGGAGCTGGTGCACGCACTACAGGCTGACAAAAAAGTGTCTGGGAAGGGGCGGCCACAGGCCTTTCCGGCACCTGGCGGAGGAGGCCTCACCTGTGCCATGTCCCCACCTGCCAGCGGGCTCCTCCATTCACACCGAATTCATCAGCAGTGAAGCACTTTTGAGTGTGAAACACCTGAAGCCCTACGCAAGATGGATTCTTGCAGGCTTCAGCAGCAGAGCCTACGTTTACACCCTTGGGCTTCTGCACTGTCACAGAGTCCTGACCCTGACGACCGCCGGGCTGGTCTTCTGAAGCAGTAAGTCGCTCAGGGCCATGGCAGCATGGCTGCCTGCCTAAGGGCCTGGTGCAGGGGGTCAGGAAGGCAGATCTGAAAATGTCAGCATAATTTTGTGTTCTGTTGTGGCCTAATTGAAAAATTTGTTTGGCTGCAGAGCACTGGCTCAGGTTTGATAGCTTTATTAATCTCTGTAGTGGTTTTATGTTTTTGCTGTTGTAACAGTTCAGTATCTCTGTGTCTGGGAAATTCAGTCATAATAGCTTTTGCAAGCAATTCAATTATGTAAATTATTACATTATTGTTATACACTGTAAACCACAAGTAGACTTAGATGTAGAAATGGATAAGGAGTTTGTGACAGCACTTTTTCTCTGAGAAGTGTTAATACGTAAGAACGTTTTGTGGAACTGTACCAGCTTTGCCTACCCTTCCTTAAGATGGGAATGAAGGAGGACAGGAGCGCAAAAACTAAGAGTGTCCAAAAGCTAATGAGAGGGACATTGTGCTGGGTTCTGTGTGATGGGCGTTCTATTCCAAACCACACTTGACAGCTCTTGGCTGTTGCTTTTCAGTGTGCCAGGACCATAAAGCTTCTCTGGGCTGCAGTGTTCTCTCATTTTAAGTTTTTTGTAAGACCTTTCAAATACTCCTTGTTTTGTACTGGTTATAAAAGAAATGAGAACATTTCTATGAATATAAATAATCTCCTGTTCGTCTCTACTTAAAGAGCAAATAAGTCTTGATTTAAGGAATTATGTGTTAGAAAAGTCTAGGGGCTTTTTTAGTTCTATTTCAAGAAATCTTGTTCTAGTAGATGTTATGGAAAGAGAAACTTAATGTAATTTTTTCTGTCAAGTAAGAACTACTTTCAAACACCAATTCAGCCTCCACAGTCTGTTCAGAATGACAGCATTATGTGGACATAAAGGTTACACAAATAAGACTTTTGCAGATAAAACAATTTCAGATCAGCACAAGGTGTTTGAACCATAACTTGATAGATCAAAACACTACTGGTTCCTATCATTTCTACCTTGAATTATGGCCTATTTGCATGCAATGGGAGTCAAGTGCCTTTATTTACTAGCAGCAGTTGAAATCACACAACTTCATTACACAGTACTCTCTGAAAAACAATAGATTTCTGGGGGTTTTCAGTAACTCAGAAATGCCTCAGCAGATTTTGCCCTTTTGTAATGGGTTAATAACAAATAGGAAAACTTTCGTGGTATGGTTTGCATATTTGAAGCTACAGTGAATTTAAACTCTTGTAGCCTGTGCCTCTACTTTCACAAGGAAAATGCTGGCTCCATCAAACTCCCTAGAGTGCCTGAAGGGGTGTTTCAACACAGGCATCAGAATCTCCTTCAACTTTAAGTTTTGCTCTTTAAAGCATGGAAGGTGACGTGGGAGAACATATTTCTGAGTCTGACTTTTGTCTTTTGATCTCTGAAGATAGACTTCCTTGAGTTGAGCAGATTAACTAGTACAGGATGCACATGAATTGCTTCTGGCCTGCACTATAATCTTCACTTTTAAAATTGCTTTTAATGAAAAAGCACTCTCCTTTAAATAAGTTGTAAGGAAGTAACATAAAGAAATATGACCTTTCTTGGATTTTTCCCTCTATTAACTGCTTCTTTTCTTGTGTTAATCTTATCCAGTACCATGAGTGAGAACTTGATGTACAAAGATGTACAAAGCCTACACAACACTACTCAGAAACTTATCAAAGTTTCAGATCTGTGATGTGTTATTTTTTTCTTACTCTTCATAATTCAGAAACTCAGTTAAGAAAAAAGGCATTACTGGATTTGTGTCACCATGAGGCACTGCCAAGTTTAAGCAGTCTTCACAGAACTCATAGCCAGGTTTTGTATGGAAAACATCAGTGAAAAGGAAGCTAGAAGGATAAGATCTTCTACTTTCCACCCAAGGGGGGATCACTGCAGAAGGGCTGACAGCCACATTATTATTTGGCCCTTGGCCTGTCAGCAACAGCCCCAGCTCTACAACTAGCCCATGTGTGGTGCCTGGAGCATGGCCTTTTAGACCCAACTGACAGTACTCTGTCCCATTCACTGTGGCTTAAACAGGGATTGCTTGAGTCATGTTTAGTTTTAATGCTACTGATTTCCCAGTCAGAGGAAAATTCTTGGTACTTCAATAACCACAGATTGTGAGGTACTGAGGAAAACAGTGAACAAAGAGCCATCAAACACTGGTATGGACATCAGGTTTTGCATCTTACTACCTATCTAGGCTTACTGACTGAGAGACATCATTAAAGAGCATTGCACCTAGTCAGGCTTACTGAATTGTGAATGCCTCTTGGCCAATGCATTTCTGATGCCACTTGTAATGTAGTATAATAAAATTAAAGAAATCCAGATCTTTATTGAGGTGTGTGACAGAATGATTGCATCAAAGGATGCTTCAAGTTATTTTTGTCATACAGAGAGTCTGTTGTGTTTGGAGACAATACTGGTAACCTCTGAGCTGCCATTAAACATGGAAATAGAAAGCCAGTGACTCTAAAGGGCAATGGCCCTCTATAGAGGGCCAGTGACTCTAAAGACAGGGTTTAAAACATAGCAGTGTCTCACAAGATTGTATTCCCCGCTAATGAATACTAGAAAGGAAGATGGAAAAGTGATTTGTAGAATTCCTTTATAATTCTGCCTCCTAGACAGACAAACAAGACAGGTGCTTTCTCCCAAAAAAAATCTCAGAGATTTACAGTTCTGGAATAGCTTTCCATAAGGAGTAACAGGAATCAGAAACAACCAATTTTAATTTGGAGCCTGAACAATTTACAAGCAAGCTGGCTGCAAATGCCTTCAACAACTCCAGTCCTCATGAATCAGAAGCACCCTTCTTTCATTTACAAGCCTAAGGCAGAAGGGATAAGTGAAATAAAATTGTTCTCTGTTTGTTGCAGTGTTGTCGCCTCCTGTACAAGAGAGCTTTTTGACTTTGTTTCGCCTCTAGATGGCTGAATTTATGGCTAAGTATGGAATTAGTTCTCCAGCTTCTTTTACTACTGAAGTGATGCTCACAGCAAGCTGGGTCAAACAAGCCAGATCAGAGCTTCTCTCTTTTAGAAACAAAGCAAAGTAGCTTTCATAAACCGTCTCTCGCTTTCCACCATTCATTGTTTCCTTCCCATGGCAGTGTAAGCTCCTGTGTTTCATGGGGCAGGACACCAGAAGGCTGTTTACATGACACAGTGACAACTGATGGTCAGCAATTGCTTTTCCCAGCTATCAGGCACACTCCCCTGTTCATCCAGGCCCTGCTTTTCTGAAAAACAGAGTGGTATATAGAGATACCAGATTGCACTCACATCCTCATAACCACAAACCCAAAGCAAAACTCTCAAACAAATACCTCTTGAGTCTGATTGTCCCTTGCCCTGAACCACTGCAAAGTGTATTATCCCAGGGTGGCAGCACTTGCTTTGCCTGTGTATATACCCATACACAGTCGAGAATTGGATCCTTTAATACTTGTATTGTTTTACAGGGGAAATATATGTCTTTTCTAAGTGCTTAGACTTTGTGTTTTACATCCATCTACATCTTAAGCATTCAGAAAGAATGGAAAGATCAAGTAAGAGACCCACAGGCAGCCTAGCTCACCACTGGCTCTAGCTCTTACTTTGCTGATAGTCCATGTTCAGGAGTTTCAGACTATGATTAATCATTTTCTCTAGTGCAGTTCCAACCCATCTTGCAGCAACACCTTCCGTAACCTGGAAGGACTAGCCTTTACGTATTTCTCATACCCTTCTCAGCTGAGTGCTGGAGTCAACATATTGACCAGATACTGTTTTGCTGCCAAGAACCAGTGCCTGAGGAGGAAACTGAGTGCTAAACCATTGGTGTTGATTTGTTATGTAAATGAGAAAAAGCCACAAAGATTAGCTCCAAACTTCCCCAATTTCAGGGTTGCTTATACCCTTTTCAGTTCAGTTTTACCCTTTGGCATGTCATTTCACTCTTCATATGATTTCTCTTTACCTGTCATGCTCCCTCTATGGCCTTCCTTTCCCTTTATGGAAAAAGAAGCTTACACTTATGGTAGTTATGCAGACTTTCACTGTCTCATGCAGTCACTTTCACCTCATGTCTCCTATCACATTGCTTCAAGGCTCTTGCTGAGAACTTATTGAGTAAACCCACAATCATTTTCAAGATTGAAATTCATCCTTTTTGCTTCAGGAAACAGAAGAAATTACATGAAAAAATTTTAAGTACACTTTTTTAACTGGAGAGAGCTAAGTAGGTTTTCCATTCTTCAAAACAGAAGAGAGAAATTTGCAGAGGGCAGTTTTGGCATTGCTGTATCATAAGTAACCATCAGTAGCTTTGCTTGAAATTCATGTTTCTTTTTTACTAAAGCTATCTGTTAAGATTTTTATCATTATGTTTCTTATTTTTGTAATCACAGTGTGTTTTATCTACACTGGTTGAACAGCAGGGCCATGCCTGCACTGCTTTGTTAGGGTTCTTTCTGCAACCGTGCCAGAGATGCATTGTGTTGCTCTACACTTTCAGCTTTCAAGGGGAGGACACTTATGGTCCAAAACGTCCCACGCCCATGCAGTCCCTCTCTCCTCCCCGGGTCCTTGCCATGCACTTGCAGACAAGCCCTAACGATGTCCTTTTTGTGCCATTGCACTCACCAGCATCCATATCAGCCACTTTGTGGTGGGATGTCATAAAATTTTTAAAATAAAACACCCCTGCCAGTTCAGACCCAGGCTGTCACACTCCTTGGCTGACCACTAAACCACACTTCACCAAGTCAGAAATGAAAACATAACCCTTTGTGATCAGCAGGAAGAGACTGCACCCCAACAGCACCCCTAGCAAAAGGAAGATGGTATAGGGGGAACAGCAGCAATAGCCTAAGGAAGTGTTTTTTCTTTGGTACTATTCCATTATCAGCAAAATATCAGAAAACCAGACTCTGAGGAGAATGACTAATGAGATAACTGGGAGAATGGAATATTCTTCATGCAATAATAGACTAAAAAAGAATGATTTGTTTAAACCCAGAAAAACACAGGCTGATAATCACTATGGAGGATGACAGAAAATATTTAAATCAGGCACAAAACCTTAGAAATGTAATCCATCCAGGAATAAATATAAAGCTGGAAACTAGAAGGAAGTCTAACCACTGATTGCTAAATTCAGGAGAAGCCTCCTGAGGGATGAGGACAAAAACCCCCACTACTCTTATGATAGAACTAGTTCAGTTCACAACAGAAACTGCAAGAAGTTGATATCCGTGATAGCAGAGCAGAAACTTCAGGCAGCCACTACACCCCTGGTACTTCTGGTTTTTTAGTAGCAAACCTAAGCTGAAGGCTAAGAGTGAGTATGATGTGTTATAAAAAAGCCAAGAAATCCACAAGTTCACAGGGTTTATGTACAGATAGGCTTTTTCTTCAAAGAGGCCATGATCAGGGCTGTGCAAGTAATTTATTGGCAGTTGACCAAAGAACAAAAGTTGCAAAAATGATTCAGATCTGTATTCTTATCCAGGCATACAAGAAATCTGAATTTCTTGGCTGTCAGCACACCCTAACTACTAAGGTAGCTAGGTGTTTTGGATAGGGGCACTCTTCAATCACTCTTACTATATGATGTTCTAGGTTAACAAAATGCTTAAATGGGATGTGACTCACTAAATTCTAGTCCTTGCTCAAGGGATTTTTCATTAATTATTATTGATATAAAGCAGAATAATCTTGAAGGGGAGATTCAAAACAGGCCGTGCCAAGACATCTTAAAGCACAGTGGTTAGTCCCATATGCAAACCCCTGATGCAGTCGAAGTAAATTTAACTGATCCTACTTCTGATCAATTGCTCCAATCACTGACCTCTGAAAGATACAGGGGGTAATGAAAATCATGACACTTACTCCAGTTTGAGAAATCTAGCCCCCTCCCTGGCTTTCTATTCTACACAGGAATAGCAAAGACCTATCTGTGAATAATTTTAAGATGACTGAAGACTTTGGATAAAGCTAATTAAATGATCTCTCAAAAAACTATTTCCCCCAGGTTATCTACTGGGTCATAATAGGGGAAGGGAAAAGTAAATGGCCCAGAGCAAAAAAGCCACAACTGAGCATATATACAAACCCTCATGACTCAGTTAACCTTAATTACTATTTTTAAATCACTGTTCCAAGACCGGAAAGATGGCTGAACATATTTAAATTAAGAAAAGGTAATGACTTGGCAGCTCAGTTACACTGGATAAAATTCTGAGAGAAAAATTACCATGGAGAAAAGTTCAATGTGAAACAGTCACACAACACAACAGTTACAACAACACAAATATGTGCACTATTACTGAAGTGGAAAGGGCAAGATAATATACCGTGAACACAGAACAATATGTTAAAAAGTTCACTTTCTGCCTTGTACTAAGCAAGCATCTTCATACTGCTTTCTTGTGCTTTCTCCAAACATGCTTTCTACAATAGCTGTGTTTCTCCAGAAAGCATTCCTTTGTCCAGGAGCAATCACAGGGCAGGGGGGAGCGAAGGGAAAAAACAGGTGGCTTGGATATTAATATCTCTTTTCACTTGCCTCAGGGATAAAGAAATCAGGCATTTAAAAAAAAAAAAAAAGCAATTAAAAAAAGCCAACCTTTCCTGTAGACTTCACAAATGTAAAGCTTACTTTTGCAAGTGTGTATAAGTACAGCACAGAGAAGCTTTTGTCAAATTCTCTTTTTTTCCACACCACATATCCCAAAATAACACCCTGTAGCAGATGCAGGCCCACTGGGTAAGCCAAACAGGATGGCAAGGAACAAGGCTTATTTTCTTGCTCATCTGCCTGTGTAGTAAAAGCACCAAGTTCCCTTTAATAAAGCCTTAGGAGAAAGTTAAGGGTGATCGTTGATTCTTCTCTTGGCTACACAGGAAGACATAATGAACACAAATCTGAGCAGATGCTTCGATCAGATTTTCAGAGCACTTAGAGACTACAACTTAGTAAAACTCAAGTAAGATGTGCTCAAAGGTGATCTCTACCAGAGGTAAAGATCCTGTTTCCAATTCAAATCACAATACGTGACTCTGGTCCTGCACACAGCTCAGCCAAAGTGTGTGTGTCTGTTGAACTATTGTTTTCAAACCACTGGTCTGAGCTCCCCCAGAGAGAATTTCCTCCCATTATCCCATAAACAAGCCTGTAGTGCTGACTGTGGTGCTGCAGCAAAGACAAGTTACTGGTCTCATCTAATCAGACTGCCTCAACTCTTACAAATATTCTAGCTGACACACTAAGCAAAACTCTGCATCCACACTTGGGGAGATCTACCATCACATCACTGTCAGTGGATAGACACCAGATCTACTCTAGTATAAGGAGAATTTAGTCCACATTTGGTCTTAATGAAATCAATTTAGTTTCCTCCATTATTTTTTTTCTTCACAGAAATCTTCACCCAAATATAAACTCTCTCATTCTTCTGTATTCTGTGTTGGCTGTCAGATTTATTCAGTGACATTTCTGTTTTATCTGTACTTGCATTTTTTTAAACCTCCAGGGCAGATCTCATATATAAACTTTTTTGATGGTGTCTGCTCAGCCGATGTGTTAGGATGAAGATTGTGATTTTCATTAAGATAGCATAGAACTGTTTGAATGATAAGCTGCTTCACGATGCAACTTGAACTCAGAAAGGATGAAAGAGTGTGTGGTGTACTTTCCTTATCACAGCAAATTTCCCCCAGGGGGGTGGCTGAGGGCTGAGTGGGATTTTTTTTATTTATTTTTTTTTTATTTTCCAAAGACCGTATGAGAGTTGCTCTTTGAATTCAGGTAGTCATGTATTTCTCTGGCAAAAAAAGCACCCTGTAAGTATTTGTCAGATCTTTTACAGAGCTAGAGGTCTGCTTATTGGAAGCAGAGTTATATGAGAAATAACCTGTGAAAAACAGTGTAGCTCTACTTTAGATCCATAGAGGAAAGATATGGGACTTAAGTATCTACTACTAATAGGCCAAAACTGAATTTGAATTTGCTACAAAATTTGTTACAACATCCCTGAAAGAGATCAACTGTAGTCAATCGGAACCGAACTTTTCACCAGTGAAACAGCATGCTATCAAAAACACACACAGATTCAACCAGAGGAAAATGAAGACCTCGCTAATTTGTACTTCAGACAAGGTAAGACTTCAAACAGAAATGCAATATTCCTTTCCTGATGCGGTGTCTCTGCAATCGACATTCTGCTTCAGCTGCCCACTGAGTTCTGAGTCTGCTTTAACGAGGCTGCTGGTTGCACATAACCCAGACTGTCTTGGGACATGTTTAGGACTCTGAGCAAAGAGGATTTCAGACCTCTTCTGTTTTGTTAGCATTCATGGGCACAAGCGATGCCTGCAAAAAATGTACTCATAAGCTCATGGCCAGACCAGTCCACCTGTGCTGTGCAAGGCTACAAGAGATGGAGCTCCACAGGAATGGAGCAGGATGAGGGGCCGGCAGCACATTCCTTGCTATGCCCACCTGCCTTCAGAGATTATTTTTCCTTTGAAGCGTAACAGTTAACAGATAAATTTGGGGCAAGAACAGAGAAGGATGCTGTGGTTTTTCTATTAATTCACAGATGTAATCCAGTCTAAATAAAAAAGTTCATTTATTTCAAGATTGCATTCTAGGGAGACCGAGAGCTTGCCATGCCTTTTACTGCAGAACTTAAATAAGCAAGTGAGATGGAAAAGTGTTCAGAGAAAACCACATCTGAAATGATCAAACACCTAGGTCTGAGAAACCATTCAGGTCACAAATGAAGCAGAGTTGGTGACATCCACTAGTCGTTCTGCACTTTTGAGCTTATCATAGAAGGTGGCATAATCTATCCTCATGAGTAACAGAGAAAAGTAACACATTTAAAACTCTGACACAAGTCCATAGTAGTGAAAAGGGTGAAATATTAAACATTTGAAGAAGTGGTTCTATCCAAAGTTTACCTCAAATATAATAATTCAGCTTTTTTTATACATTAAAATGTTACTGTGGCAACTTGATAGCTGAGCTGTAATTAAAAATGGATTCCTACTGCTATGACAGAGTCCAGTTCTGAAGATTCTATCCCCTCTGCTATTTTGATTGGCAATGTATTTTCTGTACTTGTTTAAAGTGGCTTTTTTCTTAAAAGGACAGGAACATTCATACTGAGACCTAGACCTCCAGTAAAGATAATATGGGCTTGCCTCACTGAGCTTATTTCTCTCCAGTATGTTCTGTTGGAATTCTGTGCACTCTGAATCCAGTTTCCTGCTCTTGCACTGAGTTACTTACATGGTTTTTATTTATCCCAAATGTGATTATCCTGATCACATCAAATCAATAGGTCATAGAGTTTTCTCCATCTCTTGACTTCCGTGCTGCTCTGAGTCTCTAACTCTTCAAGCTCCACTGTCAAAATCTCTCTCACATATGACTTGCTTTTTCTCCTTGTCAGTTTTTCCTTACTGCTCATAAAATAATGCTATGCCCTTGGCTATTCTTTGTAAGAAGCATCATCAAGGCTGATTTTTGGGTCACTCAGATAAGAGGGGGTTTGAACCTGCACGCATATACTGTGTCCACCACCCTTCAGCATTTTGAAGCTTACTCCCAAGCCCGAATGATTCCATCGCTCGGAAACTCCCTGTAACAGTCAGTAGAATTCCTTGTTCACTTGCATTTCATGGCTATGCCCCTCAGAAAAATCTGATAAGATATAGTTGGTGCATTAGTCACCCACTCTTACTGTAGACCAGGCTCAGAAGCATGCCCGTAAGTCTATCTCTTTAAGAAAGTGATTCATTTTAAACAGAATTTTTTTGCTATTCAACACTCAACCTGAAATATACCATGGTTGCCAAGATAAGTTAATAATTTGCCTATCACCAGGCAGGTCTGAATCCAACTTTTGATAGTGGCTATCTAAGCCCAGAAGGGAAATTTCCCACAGAAGTGAAACTTTCTGAAAATTTCCCTTTACTGCTTCAGCAGTAGCAGTTGTTGTGGCTTTGGTGGCTTCTGTGCCCAGAGTTATTTTAAATGTTCTCTGACCAGACTTAACGGGCACGGACTTAACAGTCACACCTGGTTTACAGCTATGGTGATTTTTGTCTACCTTAGGGCTCCTGGTGTCGGTATCAACAACGTAGACACAGTGCTTTTGCGGTGGTGAGATTGCATTGAACGGGGGAAGAAGCCGGAAAGTGAAGACAGGCAGGGGCTGCTGCTGCACTGCCCAACCATTCACGTTAGTGTGAGTTGAACACCCTGACTTACCTTTTATTGATACCGGTACCTCTCATTCGCATTGGCATTTAGGCTGGGATTTTCAAAGGAGTTTGGAGTACCCGTATAAACTTAATTCGGTTTGCACCGCTGATCTCTCAGACACCGTTAAGAATCTGTGGCTTCTTGCAAATGCCAAGGGGGGAAGTTTCTGTTTTTCAGAAGGGTTGCTAGGATTTCACGAGTATAATTCAGAGCTCAGAGCTCAAGCACCCCTCACGTTGCCATTAATAAACCCATTACTCGTGTGCAGCCAGTAGCAGCAGAGGTAGTGGAATGAATAGGAAGTTTGAGGAGGAAGTGTGAAAAACAAACTGAAGACAGTGTAGTGTTGATGGTAATCACTTTGCTTCTTTACAGAGGAGATGAAGAACCCGCTGCTCGCAGCTATCTTTTTATTTGCAATGGGTGAGTTTCCATTTGCTGCATAACTTACTACCCTTTGTAAACAGTATAAACTCCTGGCGTTACTCAAAGGCAAGGCTGTACGACCAAAATCATGACGGAATTAAGTTCTGTGCGTAGGAGGAACAGCAACTGGTAACATTTTTTTCCTGTTTCTTTCACAGTCGTCTTGTTAAACAATTCCTTTCTATTTCCCAGATTCCTGCAACTGCGCAAAGGGGGATTTTCCGTTTTGCCAGCAGCTCCCAGGTGGGTGAGCGTTCACCACGTAACACCTACTCGGTCGAGAGCCGAACGTTACTGCTGAAGGACACCGGCCACCCCCAACGACCTCGGTGCCCACCGGCGGCGCGCGGCGCCGCGGCGCGCGCCACGGGCAGGGTCCGGCCCCGCCCCGCCCCGACCCGCCCCGTCCCCGGAGCACGCGCCACCGCCCCGCCCGGTGCACGGGCGCCGCCTGGCGGCCGCCCTGCGCCACACCGCTCTATTGCGGGGGCTGCGGGAGCGGGGCTGCCGCAAACGCCCGCGTCTTGCGGAGGGGAAAAGCCGGCGCTGCGAGTAAAGCCTGGCTCGCGCGTAGCACCCGGGTAGACTGGGGTGACATCAGAAGGGCAGAATCGGTAACGTTTCGTGCGCGACGGTTGCTCGGGATGAGCGACTGCTAATGGCAACACGGGCCGGGCCGTCGCATTTCCACCGGGGCTGTCACGCAGCAGCTGGTGGCCGCCTGACGGGCTTGACGGCGAGTTGGCTGCAGGCAGGAACATGCCGCTTGCCCAGGGCCACATCAGGGTGTGAGTGCGCGGTGGCACTGGGCGCGGCATCGCCAGCAGGGCGGGTTGCCCTGACATCAGCCACGGGTAGCTTTCTAGCCCTTGCTTGTAGCCCGTCACACCCAATTCTGCCAAAGCTTTACTGAGAACGCCAGATAAACTAAGAAGAAAACCAAAAATTTCTAGAGTAAATAAACTAAGTTTTTTCTTTTTTAAGAAGAAAGTGGATTTTGATGTCTTTAGAGCAAAGAAAAGAAAATCTTTCTTTGCCTAGCTCTTGGAGCACAGCTCTGGTACAGGGGTAGTGCTGTTCTAGGGCTGAGAAGAACTAATAATATGCATATTCTTTAAGGGGAAGCAGTACGCTAAAGCAAAAAAGCACTAGGATAAAGCTGAATGCACATGTGGTCACTAATGTCCTCAAATAATTGGACAAGGGGGAAAAAAATGGTGTGTAACATTTGTTATGTTCATCTGGAGAAAGTAGCATAGAGCTTCAGTATATCAGCAGCGGGTAGTGCGATGGGATGTTAGTTGAGATAATTTACTATTTCCAAATGAAAAATCTACTATTTTTTCTTTGTTCTAATACCATCATCTCCTAGAGAAAGCCAGAGGTTTTTTGTAAGACTGAGAGCATAAGGAATAATACAACACCCTGTGCTTTTGTAAGCAGAGACAGGTCTGCAACACTATGGTCACCACTTGGATCTCAGTTAATAGAAGTTATTTGGGAATAAATTGGTAGAAATTTAGTAGAAGAGTGAAAATGTTTCCTTTCCGTCACTCTCTCCAGAACTGTTTTTTCCAATAGTTTCAGGAGCAGTATGGTACAAACATATTGACATGAAGTGTTACAGCACCAGTGTTGCTTTAAAACAACAAAATCCACAAATATGAAACACCAAGTAAATTAAAGGCTGAATTCAGAGCAAAAGGGGAGAAGAATGAGAGAGCACTTGCTGCTTTCCACAGTTAGAGCACCATGTCTGTGGTGTGGTAGCCAAGATTTCGTATGGTGGTCAGACTAGGAAAGTAAAGAATTCAAAAATTATTCAAATTGCTGTAGAAACAAGGAAGATCTGACCTCCACCTTCCTGAAAGGAAGCTGTACATACCTAAGCTGGTGCAGCATAACTTTATTAGCACATTCCTTTTAGTAAGAAAAAGGAAGCATCATAAAGTGAGGGTATTAAATTCTGAGCTGTATTAATTTGACAGATTTTGGTCCAAGTTAACTTTTAACTTAAATATACAGCTACCACCTGAATGGTGAAATGAATACTGAGGATACTCTGTAACTCGGGCTGTAGGAAGAAATTGCCCTGAACCAGGAAAACAGGAGGGCTGATCTTTTATCTCCTAACCTAGGTTCTGAGATACTACAAGCATGCTGTAACACCATCTCCAGGTCTCATTCAAGATTGATAGGCCTATTGGCAACTCATTAAACCAGGGGTCCTCAAACTGTTTAGCCAGGGGGCCGGCGCGTGGATGCAGTGGCAGGCAGTCATCTGCGGATGCTTGATTTCCCCCCCCCCAACCCCCGGCTGGGGGGGGTGGGTGGGGAGGTGGGCAGGGGGGTCTGTAAATACCAGGGGCCGGATCGAGGACCCTGGGGGACGTATCCAGCCCACGGGCCGTAGTTTGAGGACCCCTGCATTAAACCTGACAGATTAAAAAAAAGGTCATGTGTTTCTACTTATCAGGAAAAATTCACTTTTATCAACTTAAGTATCCTGTACCTGTTGAGATCCCTATCTACTTTTCTGAAGAGGGGAAAAAAAAAAAAATCTGGGTCTTTTTTTAATAGTGTGGGTGGTACTTTGAGACATCATGGCTGATTCTTCTGAACTAATAGTTCAGACAGTAAGACACAAAGCAAAAGAACAGTCATATTTTATCACTACCATTTCTGGTAAGAGATTTTTGAAATACTGAAATAAGCTTAACCACTAGAGACTGAAAATGAGTTCCTTTAAGAATATCATCAGTGTTTAATTTCCCTTCAGCTGAAAAATGTATATGTTCAGTTGAAGAAAAAAATGCTTATATATTTGCTTCCAAAAATTAAGCACAAGTAATTTTGTACATAAAATTTGGTTCCTCCTCTTTTATAATATGATCATTATGAAGCTAGTAGTATAAGCAGCATATTGTTTTTCTCTAGCAATAGTGCATTATTCTGAACTCCAGGCAGAGGTGACTGATGGGTTTGGAGTAATTCTGAAGTCTAGTCAATCAGTTCTACTGTGGATAATTAGCCCTGTGTTGCATTGTATATGGCTTTGCAAGAAACTCCACAGCAATTCTTGCCAGTTGGAAATTATGCAAACATCACATTGGCCCTTGGTGGTACTCACTAAAATGCAGTCCCTCTCTTCATTTGTACCCCAGCTTAATTGCATAACATTAATTTCTAAGATTTTCCACAAGGGTGCATGCAGTCAGTTCTGGCCCATTCTTCCCAAAATGCCTATAAATATGTTTAACAGTCAATAAGCTGCTCCAGGCAGAGCTGTTGCCAACTCCAGTTTACAATCCTGCAGGTGAACAGAGCCTCACTCCCACGCAAGGCAGATGCTCCTGCTTCTCCAGGGTTCCCAAGTCACAGCGATTCCCCCAGGGAAGGGGCTTACTCCCCAGACCCAGAGTAACCCACCAGGAGCCAATGCTTTGTTACAGGTTTCAGCAAACAATTGAGCACTTCCAGAAACACAGTGTCAGGACAGGCACTGTCTGTCAGATGAGAATGGTGTGAAACAAGAACACAGCTGGGAGATAAATATCTAGAGTCTCTTAGGGCAGAGGCTCACAGTAGCTTTATCATTTGGTTTAAGGAAATTACCTTGCAATAGCTTTCCTTGAAGCAGAGGGCCAAAAGCTAGTAATGTGTCCTTGAATATATGCAATTTGTTTCTGTAATTTTTGTGACAAAGAATGCAGAAGTGTTTCCAGAAGTCTAAAAGATATTTCATTCAGAATTGGAAAAAATATTATTTTTTTAAATTAAGACTTAAATAAGCGGAGAGGCAAGCAGGATGTCACTATTATAAGAGAGAAACACAATTCAAAGGTGTTAACAATACCAAAGCTGTAGGAAACACCATGGCATGCATAAAACACAGGAAGAATTATCCTTTTCTACCTTCATGTAGGAAAACTAGGTTTTACTTGGAATCATTAGGACTGATAAGGTTTAATCTTTTGACATGTCTCTGTCACTTGTTCTAAAACTGGTGAACTGCTTGCCTTGAGAGTAAACATGGCATAAGGACTCACACAGCTGGTTCTTATTTTGTTGCACAAAAGGGTATAGCCTGCTTTGTGTTTAGTTTTGCTTCTCATAGTCACCTCGCACTGGTTGATGGTAAATAATTGCCTGTGATGGGTCTTTTCCAGTCCATGTGTTTTCATCTTGCAGACTGGGACAATGAATTGGTATGCTACAAAGAATTAAGTGAGGATCTAACCTGTACCTGGCTGTCAGTACCCAGTGCTCCAAATACAATTAATTATACTGTGTTCTTAAAATGGTAAGTCTAAAAAGTCATTTCAAAACCCAAAAAACTGTCATTCCTGATCGGCATCATTACTACCTGCCTGAGTTTTGCTCCAGTGTATTTTATCACATTGTAGATTGTTACACAATACCGGTCAAAACCTTTCTTCACACCCTATTGCTACCTATTGATTTGGGAAGAGCTTGGTAAGAGTGTGGTGGGTTGACCCTGGCTGGACACCAGATGCCCACCAAGCCAGTCTGTCATTCCCCTCCTCAGCAGGACAGGGGAGACAAAATAGAACAAAAGGCTTGTGGGTCAAGATAAGGACAGGGAGAGATTGCTCACTAATTACCACCGTCACAGGCAAAACAGACTCATCTTGGGGAAAAAAATAATTACTCATTGAGTAGGACAATGAGAAATGAAACCAAATCTTGAAAACCCCTTCCCCCCACCCCTCTCTTCTTCCTGGTCTTTAGTCCCAGGTAGTTTTCTCTACCTTCTCCTGCAAAAGCAGTGCTGGGTGTCAGGGAATGGAGGCTATGGTCAGCTCATCACACACTGTCTCTGTGCTCCTTCCTGCTCCGGGGAAGGGGACTCCTCACACTCTTCCCTGCTCCAGCGTGGGTCCCTCCCATGGGGTGCAGCCCTTGAGGCACAGACTGCCCCAGCCTGGGTCCCCCACAGGGTCACAGTCCTGCCAGCAAACCTGCTCCAGCATGGGCTGCTGTCTCCATGGGGCCACAGTCCTGCCAGGACCCTGGTCCAGTGTGGGCTTCCCTGGGGTCACAGCCTCCTTCGGGCGTCCAGCTGCTGTGGCGTGGGGGCCTCCATGGGCTGCAGGTGGGTATCTGCTCCACCATGGACTCAGTGGGCTGCAGGGGACAGCCTGCCAGTTCTCCGTGGGGAACACGGGCTGCAGGGGAACCTCTGCCCTGGTGCCTGGAGCACCTCCTGCCCTTCTGCACTGACCTGGGGGTCGGCAGAGTTGTTGCTTTCACATAGTCTCACTCCTTTCTCTGGCTGCAGTTGTGCAGGTTTTCTTTACCCCTTCTTAAATAAGTTATCCCAGGGGCACCACTGTTGCTGATGGGCTCAGCCTTGGCCAGCTACATGTCCCTCTTGGAGCTGGCTGGCACTGGCTCTGTCAGACACAGGAGAAGCTTCTGGCATCTTCTCACAGAAGACACCCCTGTAGCTCCCATGCTACCAGAATCTTGCCACACAAACCCAATAGAAAGAGTCACTATACATCTTTCCATGCCTCCAACACACTCTCTGAAACACTATTGCCGAAGATCACGTTTATTTGCATATATTGACTTGCACTGAATATTCAATACTAATGTGTTAAAAAAACCCCAAACAACCCAAACAAAAAAAACCCAAACAACAAATACTAAGCTGGATTTTATTATACATGATATATTTTGTTATACCGTGTTTCCAAGGAGATGTCAGCTGTGGCACATTATAAAAACAGAATTTTAGGAAATTTTTTGCAATTCTGAATTGGTTTAATAGATTGAATGAACTTGTAGGGTTAATCTTAAACTGATTACCTTGAAATATGCGTATCTTCAGTTCTGCCTTTTTTGAAAAAGCTAAACCAAAGAAGCCAGGTACAACATGGATAGGCATATTAAACCAGTATCTGGTCACTGGTTTGGTAAAAAAAAAAATAATTAAAAAAAATGCAGACTTCTGTTTCAGTATCTGTAGTACAAAATGGATTTTCCTCATTTTATATCTACATATTTGGATCTCCCATGAGATTAAGGGTACACTTAGCAATACATAAGTGAGATCTGACGAGATGATCTTTGCCATGAGACCGTGTCATGGGGTCCACCAGGTACAACATTGTACGCCATTGGCAAATTCTGATACTTATTGCTGATTATTTTGCCACATAAGCCACCATTCTGCATTAAAAAAATCTGTGGTTAGGAGCAACTCCTAAAGCTAAGGAAACGTCACTACGCTGGGAAATTCCCCAGGGTCATCTTCTGCACATTGCAGTGAAAACAGTGAAAGAGAGGTGGATGGGGAAGGAGGGACCCAGTTGCTTCACAGAGGTGTTGAATGTCCCAAGCCAGAGCCACAACTTGCACCTCAGTCTCCTAGGCTTCAATCCAGTGGTCTAAAAGAAAAACTTCCTTTCTTCTTTTTTATTGGGTTAAAAGGAAAATAAAAAATGCTTGAAAGGGCTTTTTCCTTGCCTAGAAAAGGACATTACCCCTTTCTGCAAGTAACATCAGTTTGACACTGCAATTATCCTTGCTCCTTAGGATTTAGTTGTCACAAAGGAAAGGATTAACAAAAAACACTCCCACAGAGAAGTTCTAACCAAGCATTCAAAATTGTACTTGGAAATATTAATTGCTGATTCACAACTAGTCCGAAACAGAAGACAGGGGAACCTTCAAGTGTTCAGTTATTAAATATTGTATCATCAGCAGCACATTTAATATTTAGGTGGGCAAATTAGTATGCCAGCCCATTTCTTTAAGAACTTTGAACTGGCAGAGCTTTAACCTTGAAAAAAATCTCTCCTGTGTGCAGCAGAAAGTAAATAAGAGAGAGAGAGATGTGGGTGGGTGGCAAGGGTCGAACCTAGGCAGAACAGAAATAGCCTCATATGTAAGGCCTTAAACCTCTCGGACTTTCTGTGCTGTGTGTGTTAGGTACACCAGGGGAAGTCTACAGGGCTGAGGACTGAGGTGGCATTTAGACATCTCTGTCAGACTCTTTTTTTATTGCAGGAACAAGTCAGAAGACAGGCATATAACTGACAAAAGGGTTTTCATACCTATGTGGTAATTTAGATTCAGGCAACTGGGAAATTTTGCTGTGCAAAAGGAATTTAGGTGCTTCTATGGTAGGTGGCAATTTCACTTTATGAAGTAATTTATAACTTGATTTTATACCTTCTAAATGCTCTTCATATCCCACTGTAAGTACAGAAGGTAGCCATACAGATTTTCTCTGGGACTGTGTTGTGCCTTACAAGTTTAAAGAATTTAACAGTTCTCCACCACCAACATGGATTTGCATGTTTAATTTTGCTAGAGTTCCTAGGGTACTGTAATTACATTTGCTGTTTGAAGTGGCTCAGGCCCCACCTTCAAGATTTCAAGCTGCTGAATTTTGTATATAAGTAGCTGGAAAACTATTAATTGCTGTAATGTTACTTTCTGAGACAGGGGGAGGAAAGAGTAATCCGATAAAATGTTTATTTTTCATTCTGCTTCCTTCTCTCCAAAGGGACAGAATACCAAAACTTTTTCAACGAAACACATCGTCATCTTCCATTACGATAGAACGAAGGAATCTTTACATGAAGCGATCTGCATCTATTTGGATAGCAGTGAACTATGCCCATGACAGCTGCGTGAAAGGAAAGAAGATCTCAGTCATACCGAGTGAAGCAGGTACAGCATCTTCATGAGTCGTTTTACTGCAGTGCCCAGCTGAGGTGTTTTCTTAAAGATTATTTCCAAAATTGTGACTTACAATATAGGCTTATTATTTTTACTGATTCAGAGAGCTAAACTGCAGTTTGGCTTCCTTGGATGAAATCTTTAGAAGTCAATAGCAGCTATCAGCTTTTACAGAAGGGTTTTACTTTAAATAATTTGCTAGACTATAAAATAGTCACATCCAGGAAAATATATAGCAGTATTTGTGTACAGTACTTAACCAGCTTCCTGTGCTCTCTTTAATGGTTGTCTGAACTTCTTCATCTGAACTTCTTCATTGGTTTACAAAGAGCAGGTTGACTCAGTACCATGCGCCTAAGGAATCCTTGTTATAGAGTATTAGCATTTTGAGAAACCTTTTCAAAGTTCAGCTCTTTTCAAAGGCTGGTTACCCATTGCAGGGTGCTGCAGGGGAGTTACGAAAAAAGGAATCCTATCAACTATGTGCTTTAGAAGTTTATTTAAAGATTCCCTACAGTATCTGATTACTGAGATAACTTTGAGAGCTTCTCGAAACTTCACCTCTCAGAGTAATCATGGTCCAAGAAAAAAACAGTGCTCCTCTCTGCTGGGGGGGCACTACCAGTACAACTGGAATATTCACCGTGACCTCCTCTGGAGGCTCTTGGCCACCTTGTGGCTTTTAGAGAGAAAGACAAAAACTTTTGTAAGTTGCACTTACAATTATATAGCTAAACACAGTTGCTGAAGACATTCTGAAAAGTTTTTATAGAATTCATGATTATAGGTACTCTTGACATTTTGATTTTGCTTTTGCAGATTCACCTGCTTAGAAAAAGGGTCTTCCTGAAATCAGTAGAAGCATTTACAAAAGAAAGGCAAAAGGAACAACCCTATTTTTTTCATACCAGGAAGATATAGTAATAGTAATTTTTTATTTCCAGTCTTCTTAAAAATCTTTAAGTGTTCAATATTCTCTGTCAAGTCTTTTATTTTTTATAAATGACGCCTGAAAGACAAAATTATCAAAGCTTTCCTGCATCTCTTGCATTTATAACAGTTGCATGTTCCCCATTTTAGGGAAGTGCTCAACACTATCTATCATAAATGCTCACCAGATCACAAACCAATTGATAATACAATGGGACCTGCCTGCAACTCCTACACTGTATGAGCTGAGATACAGAGAGGCACTCACAGAATCCGCTCGGTGGACAGTGGTAAGTACTTCCAGATGACAACCAAGAACATGAGGTGCCTCACTGTCAGCTCAGCAGTACATAGCACACACGGCAGGACATCAACAGGATGCAGCTGAAGATCACACACAACAAGGGGAGCAAGGAAGCACAGCATGCAGCCGATTTGTAGGCAAATCTCACAAAGGTCCCTTAATTCTGTTCTAACAGATCCTGAGCTGTTTGGGAAAGAAAGATTAATAGTTTTATACAGGAAAAAAAAAAAAACCAGAACGACATGTCAGCTGGTTCATTAACCCATCAATGAGACACTACAGTCATCAGCAATGCAAAAGCTGAAAAGGATATCAGAAATGCCATGCAAACTCAAATCCTGATTACAGTTTAAGTGACGGGCAATATTAGTCTTTCTGCTGACATCATTAAATTTTCAAACTGATTAGAGATCAGGTTGCTGTGATTTTTAAGGTAATTCATACCTTACACACTTGGTTTTTGCTTTGGTTTTACACATTTCCTTCTTTGACAACAAGGGAAATAACTTCTCTGTAATACAAGATCAGTTGCAGATGCATTTTAGCACATACAACAGTGAGAATATGGTGCAACAAGACGACACCTAAAACTAAAGGGACAAAGAAAGAGGTGAAAAAAGTCATAATTTCAGTGAGATTGGCATGCAGCAGCAATGGTTGCTTTTCCTGCCCCTTGTTATGAGCACTTGATGCGAAGGCTTTGCCAACAGGCATGCATATATATATATCACTGAGTCCCTGAAACTGTGTTTTTCAAGCTATTCTCTGTAGTTGGATGAAGAATATGTGTAAGAAAGATTTCACCTTCCTACAGACAAAGTGCAAGTCTTGGAAGAGTTCCCATATTCATTGATATGCAAGTTCTAGACCATTCTATGACAGTCAGATACCCAAGCATTCTCCACCCAGTAGCGTGACATATAGATAACCATGTGCAGACAGTCTGGTACACAGCATGTGGAAGAACAGAGAGTTTAAGAGCAGTAAAAATGCATATCCTACAAGGTTTGGAGGCAGGGGAGACAGAAAATTCAAGTTAGGAATGTGAAGGACTAGTAGGGACAGCCACACTGCTTGATGAGAATGACAGAGTACTGAAAGACTACAGGTCATAAATACTCATTATCTCCCATGTCCCAGATGATCCTCTGAACTTAGGCTATAATCTCTGCATAATCACGTGAACGTAAGCTGCATTTACAGATGGAACTAGAGGGGAAGGGTGAGGGTGGGCATACAAGCACAGAAGATACATAAAGCTAGCTAAGAAATAGTGTTTATCAAGAGTAGCATCAATACACCTGTAATATAATATAACACTTGGGTCTTCAATCCGTTTCACTTCCCTGTTGTTCTGTAGCATATTTTGAGGTTTTCTGTAATATTGTGTACTGTGGGGGGGGTTGTGACAAAGCTAGTTTTGTTAGCAAAAGTATATGAAGCCAGTTAATTAACTCTAATAAAAAAAAGAAAAGCACTGCAGAAAACCAAAAAGAAGAGCTGGTCACCTAATAGTGGGGAATTTGAGCAGAATTCTGATGGTTTTGGTTTGGGTTTTGTGGTTGTTGGGTTTTTTTTGTAGAAGTTCATATAATTAAGAAAACAAAACTTCACAACAGACAAACGCTAAAACAATTATTTCAATCTGCAGTAACACTTCTACCAAAAACATCATAACACCTGTAACTGTTCAGAACAAAGGTCCATTTAATGCAGGATACTATGATCCAATAGCACCCACCAATGGATATCTGGGCAAGACTATAAAATAGTTCAAGCATATAGCAAGAATTTGCTATCATGTATTCTCCTACAGTTTTCAGCTCAAGGATTTCCTTAGACACAGGTGGTGTCTTTGTTTCAAGACAATCTCCTTCCCTGTACAGTCACTGGAGCTCCAGTGCCATCATCAGCTGCAGATGCACATAACTTCTGTGGTACTGAGGCATGGACAGTCATAAGTTCAGTCCAACCATGCTCCTTACCGCATCAGTCATGTAGATCAATTTAAATATACTATAACATTTGAGAATAAAGGGATTTAATTTTTTTTTAATACTTAATTTGATTTTGACATCTTGTTCTTCAGAATGCCAACAAGGCTTGGAGCTAAGTGGTAGTTTTTCAGTATTTGTATAATGCCTAATTGTTTTTAAAATCAATATTTAGACCTAAACTGTTGCTTACATGTCCTGACTGAGCAGAACAAGCTCATGAACAGGAAGGTATTGCCTTGAAAGAATGAAAAGATATTGGCTAAAATGCATAGTAATTCCTCTTCGATGATAGGAACCCCTACTTTCAGCTGTAGTTAGAAGACTGGTCCTTGGCTGAGAAAACAGTTAACACAAGGTTATGTTTTATTGCTGCCACATAAATTAAACATCATTTGGTTTTAGGTGCCTGTAGAAAGCAATGCTGCCAATGTCACCATTTCGAATTTAAATGCTATGTCTTCATACATTGTTCAGCTCAGATGCAAAGCCAAGGATGGTCTCCACTGTGTTTGCATTTGGAGTGAAGAGATTTTGGTCCCTCGCAGTAAGTGAAATAGTTTTGTCCTAGTGGGAATAAACATGATGTAAAAGCCTTTTGAAGTGTTGTATCATATGAAATAGCATAGTCAGATAATTTTGCAAATATGAAGAACAAACTAATTCATATGAGCTCCTCTCCATCTTTTTCCATGTTTACCAGAGCTCACAAACAAACCAAGAATAATATATAATGATACTACAGAAATCTCTCCAGGCAGAAGAAGTGTTCTTCTGAAGTGGGAGGTAATGTTCAGTTTGAGTCTGGGTACCTTCTATTATGTCCATGCTATTAATTTATTGCTTTATAGGAAAACTGATTGTATTGAGACTACACTGTATAAGCAAAAGGCATTGAATATTGTACTTTTGCTTCAGGATTCACTGCATTTGTATGGTGGTGGTTTAGGTGCTAGAAACTAGCAAGGAAAAATAGCACCAATTTATAAACCTTAAAAGTTATTAAAACAGCACTGCGCTTAAAGTCATTGACTAGAATAAAGATTCTTAGCAGCTTACCTAAAAAATTGCTGTGCCTCAAGTTTGTCTCTTGAAAGCTCCTCCTAAGTTTTTAGTGCATACAAATGACACACCTTGTGTTTCATGTGTTCCTAAGGACCATTCATATTCTAGAGAGACCAAAACCTTTTAGAAAAGCTTGCTAAATCTACTGACTTACTAATTCAGAAGTGCAACTACATTATAATCAGGATAGAGAAAGAGCCTCTGGCTTACAAGAACAGCATCTAACTGCACGCTTCCCATGATGACATCTAAAGTTCAAACCTACATGTCAGAAGCATCCCCTCTTCTGCAGCAGGAATCATTATCTATCAACTGACTGACTACAGCAGATCAGTCAGTTTTACCATCTGAAGTCATCTTGGTAAGAAATGGAAAACTGACAGTCTTGAATATATAGTTGAAGGTTCCACAGGCCATTTCAAGTAAGCAAGGTGTTCGTAGAGGTGTTTGCGTGGGAACCAACCAATTCTATCTAGATTCTGAGATCAAGAATGTCTACAAACTCCAAGAAGTTTGACACAGGGGACATCCCCGGCAGAATGGACAGAGACTGGCAGAGTCTTGAAATACAGAGGGTGAATGAAATTTTGTAGTTACCCTTTGCATTTTTGTTAAGAAAAGACATCAGAGGAAATGGACACCTCATCTCCTGATAAGGATGAGAGATCCCCTTTTTCCCTTATCTCCTGAGATGAAGGTAAAGCTGAAGAGTAAATGATTCATTTTGTGCTAAAGCAAAAGACCACATGTGCCAATTTAAATGTAAAGCTAAGATAAATTTTCCTCTATCTAAATGCTTTAGTTAAAAAAGGTAATATTAAATATAGTAGCAAGGCTAGGACCTTCATTCAGGATAACACTTAGTCTATTATATGACATAAGGTTCAAGTTCAGATGCCTTCAAATAACATTGAGGGAAGGAGTGCACTCAATAATTAACATGTTAAATGTAAAGAAAAAAAAATAAATCTTTGGCTGTGTTCGGACCTGAAACAAAAAAAAACAGCTTGAAGGTGATAAAGGCTAGACATAGTTCTCCACTTTTGCTAACGTTAAATGAGTAGCCTCTACAGAGTCTGGATCAACAGGAACAAGATAACTGGCTTCAGCTCTGAACACCGAACCAGGCAACACACACTGCTTTCATGGCTGCAAATAACACAGGACCCCCTGCAGGACTGCACAAGACAGAGCAATGCTAGCCTTTTCCAGTCTCATTTTGCTGAGCTAAGAAAGCTAAATTCTGCTAGTTTCTTCTTGTGTGATAGACCTCATATTTCACATATCCTAGGAATTATTTCTCCTACGCAGAAAGTTTTTCCAGTTTCAAAGCCTGGTGAGAGAACTATAACACTATTCCTCCGGTAGCTTTACCTGAGCTCCAAGTAACAGCAACAATTCTTCCTTCCCTATCCTGGGAAAAACACCTGCTTCCATTTTAAGAGCTTCCAACTTTACCAGAAGTTATTCTTAACACATGTGTCTCTGCCTTTTAAATTACTGAATGTCACCTTGTCTGTTACTCCAAAAGTGTCCAATTATTTCATTAAGATAATCCAATCTCCCAGCTTTATGTCTTCACACTATTAGTTTTGCGCCAAGAAATAACAGAGAAGCTTGATATCAGAAATAATCCTTGCAGGATTCACAGGCCTTCACGTATCAAGTTCAGTTTCTATCTAGATTGCAGTATTTCCATTTCTGTGCACTCATTTTCCAATCTGTCATGAAGATTAGTGCGGTAAAATAACAAGTGAACCATCAACACCTAAAAATTTGTATCAATGGATATATAACGTGTTCCAAAGTTGTCGTATAATTACTAGCATTTATCCTCAAAGAGACCAGATGCCTAACAGAACCTAGTAAATGAAGGCTCCCAGAGGCATAAATTGCAATTAAACACCTCTCATTAACTTTCACGTTCCTAATTATGAGGGGTATGTTCCAGTGAAATGTAGAGAACATCACAGCTGCTTCACTGCTGTTATTACTAATTGGATACACATAGCTAAGATCTCAATTAAGCAAGACACTTAATCCTGTCCTTAATCCTCTCAGTTTAAGCATGCTTTTAATTTTAAGGAAATGCTTTTCTTCATTGATTCCTAATAGCCTAATTAAAACAGTATGATTTTATCCCTATCATTAAAGGTAACATTTTGTTTATACAATTTAATTCCTCTTGATTTTCTGCACAGGATGTAATAACATTTATAGAATAATAATCTTTTTCCTCTTACTAGGTAACACAAAGCGAGAACATCCTTGGATATTACATTAATGTGGAAAGAATACCCAACAGTTGCAGGAATTCACCAAATCGCATCTGTCTAAAGAATAGAGAAGTTCTTCTAAATCTCTCCATGGCTTATTACAGAGTTAATATTTCTGCGTATAACAAAGCAGGAGAATCTCCACAAGCCACCTACATTGTCCCAAATGTCTCTGCATCAGGTACTTACCTTGTAAGTCATCCGCTAGAGCAGTGGAGTTTTATGAGCCATCTCTAGGCTACCTTTTGACAGTCTTTGGAATCGGGTTAAGCATTCTCTTGAATATTCATCAGACTGATATTTTGCACAGTAGGAGTCAGTACTGTTTCTTAAGAAAGGAATTTGATCGACGTTAACTAACAGACTAAGCAATTTGATGTTCTGTTTAGCACTTCTTGTTTTCTCAGGCTAGAAAAATAACTAGCAGCACTGTGAGGCTGCACCTCGAACCCTGTGTTCAGGTTTGGGCCCCTCACTGCAGGAGGGACGTAGAGGGGCTGCAGCGTGTCCAGGGAAGGGCAAGGGGCTGGGGAAGGGTCTGGAGCACAAGGCTTGTGAGGAGCAGCTGAGGGAACTGGGTGTTTAGCCTGGAGAAGAGAAGACTTGGGGTGATCTTATTGCCCTCTACAACCACCTGACAGGAGGCTGTAGGCAGGTGGGGGTCAGTCTCTTCTTCCAGGTAACTAGCGACAGGACAAAAGGCAATGGCCTCAGGTTATGCCAGGGGGTGTCCATATTGGATATTAGGGAAAAAAAATTAACTGAGAGGGTGCTGAAGCATTGGAACAGGCTGCCCAGGGACATGGTGGAATCACCACCCCTGAAGACACTCAAAAAACATGTAGATGCAGTGCTTAGGGACATGGTTTAGTGATGGACTTGGCAGTCCTGGGTTAGCGGTTGGACTTTGTGATCTTAAAGGTCTTTTCCAACCTGATTCTGTGATTCTATGAACTATGTGTTAGATCTACCTATCAAAAAGGACTCATGGAGTGTATTCAAAGTTAATTAGATGCCAGCAGTTTAAACAAAGCTCAGAATTATGTGCAAATCTAAGGTGTTTGAGCTAAGTAACTTAAGAGACCTGCTACTGTCCTTCATTTCAGTGTTACCCCTACTGGCACATGGGAGGAGGAATAGATAGGGTGTATATGTCATATTCCAATGAAGATGTGAGCTTTTCTGATCCTAAATGCATAGGGTTTTTCATTTAAACAATATAATATTTTTCTTAGAATATAAGCTAGTTTCACTTGTTACAATCTTGAGGTATAGTTAGTACAACATAAGAAAAAACCCTCTCTTCCAAGTTTTTTGTTTTTTGAGTTTTGTTTGTTTGTTTGTTTTTTTAATTAAGCTCTCTCATGAGCTAGTAAAAAGTGTACAAGGACCCTTGTTGACATCCAGACAGATGGAATTAATTGATTTAACCAGGATTTTCTAATGCACTCCGCTCATTCTGTTCTCCTTTGCCCTGCAAAGACTTTACACTTTGGTTTTGCCTTAAATTTGACTGCTTTAACTTTATTCTGATGAAATATGTGCCACCACTTCAAGCCATCTTTTGACTGACAGCTATTTGTTTACTGAACTGCTCAGCTTTTGTTTCATGGCTCTCTCCAGATACCTGTTTCATATTTGGTTGTAATTCTATGCAGGTTCTCTGTCTCTGTCATGAATTATGAGGAAGATACCTACATTAAGTGTGTTCCCAAGATAAATTCCTTCTCAGCATGCGCAACTTTTCCTCAGCTATTTTCTTTAATTTTACTTCATTATATTTGTTTTCAGACAGGAGATGAAATGGAGAATTTTGTTTGTCTGCCACAAGATCCACTTCTTACCCCAAAATGACAGGTTGCTCTTCTTCTCCCTTAGGTTCAGTCAGATGGTCTTTCCTAGTTGGATAATCTGTCTTTAAAAATCTCAAAATATTTAAGATCCTTGCAAAAAATGCAAGGAATATGAAATCATATAGCTATAATCCATAATGAGCCCCTTCTCTTCCTCCCCCAGATAAGCACTATCTCACAGTTGCCCTATGTGTAGCAGTTAATAGTGGCTCTCAGGAGGTTATTTAACCATGTCAGGCTTCTTCTGGCCGAGGCTTGGAACAGCTGTTTCCCCTTTTCCAACTGTGGGAAGTTAAAGGTCATGAACAGCAATTAGCACTGGAGATCCCAGACATCATTGCAAAGTACTAGTTGCTAAGTTGCCTGTACTGACATACTAGTGTAAACCTTACTATACATTGATCACCTGCAATGATAACAACTTAATGAATAAGCTTTGAAAAAAGAGCAAAAGAGAAAAAGGAAGGAAGGAAAAAAAAGCTTTCCTGTTTATTGAACTTTGACAGTATATTTCTTCACAGACTTGCCTGGCCGAATCCATGTCAAACACCAGGGAACTAATGCAGTTGTCACCTGGACTCCAGAATACATGCCGAAATGTTTTGTGGTTGACTGGGGCACTGGTAAAGAGGATATGCGCATGAAAATAGTAACTACAGCTACTGGGAATTTCACACTAGGTAACAGCAACCGCCGTACATACTTACGGAGGCACCATTTCATTTACTGGTTGTTTTTGGTTGGGGAGGGTAGGATTTTCATCCTATTTTTGTGAGCCAATGGATAAAAGAGCAAAGATAAGTACAACTCTTATCTTTGTCTGGTGCTGAGACATCATCTTATTTTTAGCAACACCAAGGCAGATAAAAAGCAGAGTCTTCAGCAGAATTCTTCTGGTCACAGTTGTACAAAAAATGCAGCTCAGCTACTGTTGCTGATATAACGTTTCTCCTTGTCCACACTCCAGGCAGACCTATACACTACTGGCTTTAAAAAAAGTTTCTCTTGTGCATAGGTAAACTTAACTTTAAATATACACTGCTCTGTTACAGTCTCCCTCAGATTATTTTGTTTTTATCCCAGTGTTTGCCTTTGTCAAAACCTAAGTTCTCAACTCCAGTATTCTGTTTACCAAGCTAGGTGTGATGATCTGCATCCAGGGACAACTTTATGGAACAGTCATTGAAAATGTTGATTAAAATCATGTAGGTAACTCTTGGCATTTAGGACTGGCTTTTAAGTACAGTAGAGAACATTTAGCTTCAGAGTTCTATAAATGAATGCACTGTTTTTCTTGGTCCTTCTGCAACATCTGCACTGCCACATTACATCTAGTTCTTTTATGCTAGCTGAGGGAGAAATACTGTCCTTAAACTAAGATATCTACTGCCATTTTAGTTCCCTACTTCTCTTTCAGCAGCTGAGGCCTTCCAGAAGGAGACTATAAGCAGATCTGGCATGTTTTAAGAGAAAACCCATGTTACGTCTTGTTTTGCTTTTAAAATAGTTTGTATTAATCTTCTAGAGACAATGAAGAAGGATGTATATATTTTGTACTCAGTGTAAAACACTGTAAACTTATACTGTGCTTTGAGTCTCAGAAAGTAAGAATTATACACAAAAGTTATAAAGTTGTTTTCTCTCCTTCCCTTCTTTATCATTTATAACTTTGCAGTAAACCTTGATGTATCTTTATTTGTTTTCCAGACAATTTTCAGCCATATAAGTTGTACAAAATAATGGTACATGCATCTGATGTGTGTCAGTGTGAAAATTTCACAAGACATGAAAAGACTTTTGGAGTGACCCACTTTTATTCAGTTGAAGGAGGTATTCCTCCCCTTTATATAAACTCGTTCTTTATATTTCTTCTCTCTTCCTATCTGCAGCAATAAGTAATCCTATACAAAGTTTCCTTTCCAGGTGATTTAACAGCATCCTTCTGTTAACATTTTTTTTGGTCCTAGCAGTCAAGCACTGGCAGTGAAAGACCTGGATGTTGTTCCTTACTGACAGGTCCACAGAAATATTATTACACATGACATTACCAAAATAACAGAAAGAGGGTCTCAGAGTAGCTCAAATTTAAGTGTGGCCAAAGTTAGATTTTCCAATCTCAATTTGGTAATGTCTTATATTGCAAGTTAAAGCAAATGTGGCTGTGGCTATGAGTCACAAGTTCTATTTTATGGGATTTCTCCTTTCTCATCCACCCTTAATGTTATGACAACTAGAATCAGGCAAGGAGCACTCTAGGAAGCTGCTAGGTTTCTGTCTTGTATATCTATTGAACAAGTATTGATGCAGAACTTAAATTATTGTCTGATTTTTAAGTTCCTAGGACAGGTCCTGCTAATGTGACAATTCTGAATATCACAAAGCATTCTGCACTTGTGAAGTGGACTGAAATAGCTGCCGAGGACTGTTTGGGCTTTCTCCAGGGTTACAGGATCAGCTACACAGATTCATCAAGGAAAAAGTCTCTGGGTAAGTCACCGAGGCTCAGAACAAAGCAGCAGCTCAGAGCCAGGACAGAAAAGCTTCGTACAGATCACTAAGTGCTATCACAGCACACTACTGAGTTACTTAGATTTCCGTGTGGATTGGGTGTTCTTAAAGATCAGCTCCTGGTTGGAGTTTTAATGCTCCTATGAATACCTAGAGTTTTCTAGATACATCTCAAACATCGGTAAGAAAATACTTCCTTAAAAATTACAGCTCTAAGACTGCTGCTGAATTCTCTAGTAACATTGGAAGGAAGATGTATGCTTTCAGTGTTTCTGAGGTGTAAAGAGTTTGGACACAATACTTTTATGTTTCATTGCAACTTAGCTAAGCTTGGCTCTAAGCCTTTCTATAGGACTTAAGAAATTCTGTATTTCTCTTCTGAACTCAATTAGCAGGGAATACAATTCATATTTCTTACCTGTCTTCAGAGACACTATTATTAATTTAGTTTTTAGAAACATTTTCTTAAATTGATGACTTTTGTGTTTAACTAAAGAAGATGAAACAAAAGGAGACAGAAAGCAGTGTCAAGGACTGCACTTAATTTTATTTTTTTTCCTCTGCCCTAATCAGTCAATACATCAGTGAGACAATACCCAATTACTATGTTTTTCCAGGCAGGGAGAATAATTTTATTGAAGAATTTTGGGGAAGGAACCCTAGAAGCTACAGCACCATTTCCACTTCTACGAAGATCTAAAATTCACAGTGACAAACTTGAAAAGTAATTTCTGTCCTGCAAAAGGCATACAACAGCATAATTTATTGCATTATTCTGACCAGGGCAGAAGTCATTGCACCATCAGAAATAAAAGATGGAGTTCAAAGCCCTACAAAGTAGGTGAGGCAGAATGCACAGCCCCTTTTCTGTACTGAATCATGAGTAGTAGCAGTGATATTAACTGAGGTGAATTACCACTGACTACTGTAGTCAGGGTAAGGCATGTGACTGAGTCTAGCCCTTGTGTTAACAGTTACAGCCAACATGAAAACCACTGTTCAGCGTCTCAGGTCTGTTTTCCTGTCACATAGTACACACAGCCTTCTGCACTTACCACCTAAACATCCGTGGTGTGTTAAAAGCTCCCTTTTTACCTCTGGATTTAAAATGCACGTAAGTATTATGGAGAAACCTTGTACCCATCTGAAGAACATTTGCACAGGGTAGCTTCTTCCAGGTGTGGATGTGGGCACAGAAATTCTGTCTTTTCCACAGTCAGCTACATTGATACAGACTCAGCCATCAGAGTTCATCTAATTGTCTCCTTCCCCAACCCCTCTTGTTTCAGCTGTTACTCTCAATTCTTCTACCACAAGTTACCATCTTACCGGACTGAAGGAAAAAACAGTCTACCGTGTGCAGATTTCAGGATTCACTAATGCTGGTGAAGGACCCCCAACTCTTTCACAACCATTCAGCACTCCAAAATATGGTACTGTGGGGGCTCTACGCACCTGTGCTACCCAGCATCAATCCTTGCTTTATGTACTATACATACCATTATTCTCTACCCTTTCCAGCTTTTCAAGGAGCAACAAAGTGCTCATGCGCAAGATTTATTAGTCAGTCCTTAGTTAATGATAGGAAACACGAAAAGTTATTCCTTTGCTAGAGGTAAACTATGCATTACACAGCTCTGCCTGTATTGCATTAACTAACACACAGGCAACACTTAACTGGGGTTCTGCATCTCTGAAACTTTTTCTGACCTTTTTATGCCAGCTGTATGCACATAGCTTTATTTACGGCCCATTCCTGCCATGCAGTTCAGCAGTTTAAATATTCTGCCTGTAACTAGTTAAGTTCAGTAGCCTTTGCTCTTGGCACATCCTAAGCAATCATGTAAAACTGGTTTCCAGTTAGACCACTGAACCGGTAACACTAATAATAAATACGTAAAGTCTCAATTGTTCCTGTTGTGGGTGACAGCTAATCAAAATATTTTTTGTTTCCTAACAATCGAGGTACATTTTACATAAGTCCTGTAGTTGGCTGGGGAAAGTCTGCATTTTTCAAAGGTACCAGGATAAGCTAAGATCAATATAGTTACATCTATAATGTCTCATAAATTGTAATCATACAGGGCTGGCTAACTATGGTCTCTCAAACATTCATAACACCTTAGCAGTTAAGCTAAATCTAGCACTGCAATAGACCCTTTGTAGTTTGACCACAGCTTCATTCAGTTGAAGCTTTCTAAATAAACAAAAAATAATAATAATAATAAAAAAAAGTAGACTAAGATGGTACCAGCCACAGGAAATATAACCTGTGAATTTCAGAGACAGAAGTATGCAAACAGCTTCTCGCTACTACAGCTTTTTTGTATTATGTGAAGGAGGTATACACACAAACAACTGAATAGTCAAGAGTGTGAAGCAGAAAGAAAAAGGAAAGAAATTAAAAACCTTCCTTGAAATCAAACAGGGCTTCTGCCCTGTCCTCACCCCCACCAAAATCCTTTCTCCTGTTGAAACAAGAAATTCAAGTGCCTCCATTGGAGCTTTTCTGCAGAACTTTATTCCACACATCTTACCAAAGATGTAGTTGGATAGGATTCAATTTTTGAGGAAAGTAACAAAAATGCAGACTTAATTTAATGCAACATTTTAAAAATGCAGGTTATTACATTGCATTTAACATTACATTTGCCATTTCCCCACCTCCCCAACATTTCATAGGTTACTTAATCCTTTAGAAGAACCTCAGGTTTCTTTACTTTGTCGATGAAAAAGGCTTTTATGATAATTTGCAGCTTTTCAAATACTTTCTTAAGCAAAATCAAGCAGCTGTTTGATTTTTTTTTTTTTAAAAAATTGTTGGCCAGTGGTAGGAAAATGAAAAGCAAGCAGCCTTCCTACAGATGCGGTTTGTCAGTATCAGCAACACCATCACAAGCTGACCATGCTTTCCTGGTGCTATTTTGAAGCTTCTGATTTAGCGATCTGTAAAGAACACCTCAACCCCAACCCACTCTTCACACAGAAGGCTGCTTTTGTTCCTGTGTTAGAAGCACTGCTCTGGCTGCCTGAGCACTTTATCAACCTTCCTTAACCTTTCAAGCACTTAATCTCCTTCAATCGGGTGGGGTGGTGCGAGGAAGCATCTCAAGCAAGTATTAACACAATAGATGTAGGTTCACAGCAAGGGTTGACAAATGGCTGACTGCAAATAAAATTGCCTTAATGTTCCTAACAGGTACCTAACCAAACAAATCATGTTATTATCATCAGGACCAGGTGGGATCTCACCAAAAAATCTCAAACCCTACTAGTAGAACCTGGAAGAGATTAAAAGCCACTTTCATTTACATAGTTCCTTATGAAGTCAGATGCATCAGGGCCCTGACCCATTAAACAAGCTACAGCTCACGTTCATGTAATAGCAGGTGAAGTAGGTAAAGTAATCTTACTATAAAGTGTTTAATTTAGTTGATGGATTTAAGAATCAGCCCATACATCTATGTATCTCAAAATTACAAACCTGAAAGCCTCAGACCCCCCAGAAATTCCAGGCCTTGTTTTAACCAGATTTCACTTACAGAAAACCCAGAACATGCATAAAGTTTGACTTGACTTCAGTTTGAAATACTTCTTTTGCCAAGGCAATATAGCCTTTCTATGCTAATATTGTAAGTCTGATTCATTCTTTTCATTTCCCATCAGATAAAGGAGAATTTGAAGGTTTTGTGACTGGCCTTTCCTTTGGCATCATGTTCATTCTTGTTTCTGCACCTCTTGCTTTTTCCCTGCTGCTTAAAAGGTAAGGAGGGAATATTGGCTGAAGTTCTTAGCAGTGCTTCCATTTTGCTTAACCCTGAGTTTCATAGCACTGGACCATTTTTGTCATTAAAAGCAATAGAATGTAAAAAGCACACAACACAAAAGATACACACTCATTTACACAGGGAGAGCAGTTATAAAGCACTATAAGCTGGTTAAAATAGTTTGTAAAATACCTGTTATCTTTTGGCTTTGGTACAGCTACCTGACTACCTCCTGTCTCAAACACCCTAGAAAAGAGCAAGGACTATTTCTCACAGTGGAAAATAGGTTACATATATGGAAAACCCATGCATTTAATTATTTGCTCTTTCATTCCCAGCTGATAATCATGTCCCTTCTATTGAAAAACCAAAATAAATTCCAGCAGCATACACAAATTGATGTTGCTATCTAAGCAGTTTCCTGCAAGCACACTTGGATGTTAACTGTATAAATTATGCACATAAGTGCATAATGAGAGGGAGTAATGGATGGATGAGTAGGAAGAAGACAGAATAATAAGGGTCCCTGTAAGATATGGATGAGGTCCTCCTATTTTAGGAGAAATTCTTCTCTGCATTAATAAAGTACACCACCCTCAAATTTATCTGAGATACAATATTAGGGGCATACACTACCACTAAAAGAAAAATGGCTTGCATAGTAATGGATTCTAATATTAATTTTCTGATAAACCTAGTTGTGTACAACAGTTCATATTACTATCTTGATGTCCTGGAACACTGCCCTTTCTTTTTCTCCTTTTTACAAAGCATCAGCCTCAGAAGCTGAAAGCACAACTGCTAAAGGGCAGAACAGACAGACAGTACAATCCATGGCTTTAAAGCCATACATCATTACATAGCTCTCTTCAGCTTATGCATCAGGCTAAACTGCCCTTGCCATTGGGAAACAGACCACACTCCACATTCAGTCTCCTGTGCACTTTCTTTTTCAGATTTTAATTTAAGTTGCTCTATAACTAATCCAGTATTTTTAACAAGAACTTCTGAGACCTACACAGACGTTTTGACTTACGGCAAACTTCATTGTGTTAAATATAAGATCACACTTCATTGTCTAGGCCCATTAGGAAAGAATTTTTGGCAAATAGAAAAACAGCACACAGAAGCCCAACGTAACGCTACAAAATTGCAATTAAATATGTAGTAGTATTGAACAGTTGGAACTGAGGCAAAGGGTCCCAAGATCCCCTCATCTCAATTGCCTGCTTGATTTGTAGAAAAAAGACTGACCGGCCAGCCAAACACTCAACTTCATAGGATCAGCAAGGAGATCCAGTAATTCTACAGCCTCAGGCTTCACCTCAGAACACAGCCTAAACAGGGGCAAATAACTTACAGCTAATAAAGTACACATTTGATTTGAAAACCTAACACTGAAGTCACCACCAGGGCAGGTTCCTATGGAAGTGAGTCATTGCCCAAAGCTCACAGGGGGGTGCCAAGAGGTGTGCTCACTCCGCTCCCACAGGAGCTGATGATGAACAATCAAGAGTGACTGATGCTAATGGGATCAGTCAGCTCTGCAGAAACTCCTTTTGAAATTCTCATTCTGGTCCACTGCTGCCCGTCCGAAGGGAAATCACAGCTGGCCCCTGCTAGCCTGGGGCCAGCACCAGCATCCCAGGGATGTCAGGAGTGATGGGCAGGTCACCACTACAGCCCACCCTGTCTGGAAGGGCCAGGGAGGGCAATGCCTGACAGGGTGGTGCCCATGGTGGCCCAGGGATGCTGGAGATCATAGAAGCCTGGAAGGAGCTTGAAAAAAGGACTATGATGAGAGGTCTGTGGACAAGCAGCCAGCTTAAACACATTTGAACAGCTCAATGGGCAAACTCAGCTCTGCCTTACACACCCCTTCCTCTACAGCAGAAGCAGCAGGTGTGAGCTTTTAGTAAAGGCATGTTTAGGTTTGTGTCAGGGGAGACAGTGACATACTGTATGTAATAGCTCTCAGAAAGAGCCAGACTCAAAACAATCAGGAAAGAGCATGACCTGTAGTGTCCCCCCTGTTCTCATCTGCAGGTCCCAGGCAGAGCCTCTTGCAGGCTGCCAGTGCCGTGGTACAGAAGCTAAAAACTGCAATAGCTTGCTCTTTGTTTGAGGGAAAGTAAACTTCTAAATATAAGCCCAGGAGCAAATACTAAATCAAACTTCATCCTACATGTTCCAGAGTCCTCAGGGAAGATGGAGGTTTTGTTGAAATGATAGCAAAATAGGAATATACCATGATTAAAGGTATAGAAAAAGACAACATTACCAGCTCCTGTCACAGCTCCTTTGTCCTTAAACAAAGATGCTAATCGTCACTAATTCAGCATTTCAGTGTAGACTACCAAGCTTGGTCTTCAGCTTTTAATTGACATCGTGCTTAATAGTCATCGTAGAATGTCTTGTTTGATGGTCATGAAAATAGCAATAAAATGTTACATATAAATGGTAGTTAATTTAAATCCATAGGAAATATCAGTCATTTAACCTGACAATAAAATAAGAAATTTTTTTCAGGCTGAAAATGTCATGCTGGCCCAGTGTACCAAGTCCAAGAAATAGCAATGCACTCCAAGATATGGCAAGTACTCTTCTGATGGTGTGAAAAAATACACAAGGGAGATCTTTTCTACTGATTAATCAGTAATGCTAGTTATTAGTCTTTTCACACTTCACCCTAGTAAATGTCTAATATCAACAGTTGGGAAGCTAAGGTAATATTAGAAATATAGCATGGGGGAGGGTTGTTGTTTAGGCATAGTCCATTGCACTTTTTATTTTAATAAAGGTTCTCAGACTTTTTGAGAACATTATAGAACATACTTAAAGGTATGGGCTGTTAAAAGAACAAAGCAAATTTGGATAGGGGAAGATAGAGTCTAAACAGAGAAATTCAGTTTTCAACAACTGCAACTGATTATTAAGTACAAGTTATACAAAATACAACTCATTGTGGCCTATTTCCACAGAAGTGTCAGGGAAAGACTACTTGCCTTCAGAGCAACCCCGGGTTCTAACTGGTCAGCTGGTAGCTGGCTGGGGGGCACCTACTAGTCAGCAGGCACCAGGGTTCAGCCAGCATGTGTTAAAATCTTGCCCACAGCTTTCCCATATGCTTTGTTAAGGATACCTAAATTTCAGGACTGAAGAACTGCCTAGAAATCAGCTGTTAGAGGAGGCTGCTGGGGACCATGTTATTCACTTTTGCCTATTAGTGGACTTACTTGAATCTTCCTTTCCTTATCTCCTCCCTTTTAAACAAGTTTCTGCTTTAGTTTTGCTGACACCAGATACTCAGTCCTTCCCCTAGGGCACCTCAGTTTATCTGCCCAGTCACAGACCACTAACCATTATGTTTTTGGAGCAGGAACTTACACTACTTTCCTTTTAAAATGTCTTTGTTTTTTTCTGGCAGATCTGAACTTAATCTGGCACTCATAGATCTAGTTTCTCAAGCCAGCTTGTGAGCTTTAACAAAGCAGGCTTCTATCTATTTAGTCAAAGATCAGGCAGAAGCTGGGAGGTATCTACAAGCTAGAAAATGGCCAAATCTAGGACACAGTGTGAAATCATCAGCAACATGACAAGCTACTAATAATCAAAGGTTCTGCTGAACATCAGCGTTGCCTCCTTCAACAGAACAAGTATGAACTTTCAAGGACTTCCTTGCTTGCTTTCTTTCTTTCTTCCACCTAAATGTAGATAAAGAAGTGATGAGCTCAGAGGTAGTATCAGATAGTCATTTTGCTAAAGCCAGATAATGCCGAACAAAGGAGGATCAGATGTACAAATGTACAGCTGTACAAAGTCAGCGATGCTGTTAGAAGATTGCAGTTTCACTGTTTTGTTCAGTTAAAGAAACTGATCTGTTTATGAGCACCAAGCAACTTCCAGTTCTCAGTGCTGGGATCCAGATGTCCCTCACTGACCACTCCATCAAAAATAAATCCACCTAATCCTCTTACTTCTTCTCCACCATGCATTTAGAAAGCGGGAGACCTGCAGATTCAATACTTGTTTGAAGTAAAACTTCTCAAAGGCAAAAAAAATAAGGAATCCAGTATATTCAGCATTTGGGGAAATTCAGCCTTAAAGAAAGTGCAAGACCTGAAGCTGTTTCAATGTAATAATCTTGGGTGAAGTTGAATTGCAGGATAGAAGTTCAGCAAGAAAGGAGTAACTACCAGCCAAAATAACCTAACAGGTTCAAAGAATAATTTGTCATTGTGAAGCGGTGCAGGTAAAAAACATTGAAGTTGCATGTTATAGAAAGGACAAATGGGTTTTATGAACCAGAGTACCACTTCGACATAAATACATTAAAGCAAAATATTACCTATTTAAAATGCATTTAACTGTGCCTGCAAAGGCAAAGCGATTATAAAGGGAAATAACGACTGTATTAGCCGAGTCTGGTAGACAAATACTATAATGTTGATAACATGGCAGGAACAGAACTAACACATCAGATAAGGGTTTTGGGGAGAACAGAAAAAGCTCTGTGTGAGGAGACAGGACAATAAAGCAGTTACCAGATATGTTGTCTAGAAGTAATTTGATGTTACTTGATGATGAAATGTAGAGAAAGGTATTCCCTGTAAAACAGAACCAAGGAGTAAATCTTAGTGTATTGTGTGTTTTTATTCTATTTGTAGGTTGTTTCAACTGAACCCCATCAGGTTAGTTGAGCAATGTAGCAACTCTTGACAGAAACACACATACAGTCCAGATAGGTGCCAAGAGAATTTGTACTTTAAATCCAGACAGAGCATTCTCTACTGCAGTCTAAGGCAATGAAACATCCCATGGTACAGAGCAGCAGGCGCAAGTGAGGACACTCTCAATTCAGTCAGAACACAGAGGCCAGGAGAATGAACTATGGAAACGAATGTGGCCAGCCAGCCACCCCATCAGTGTCCTGTTCTTCATGTTTAGACAAGATTCTTCAGATATTCTCCTTCTTCACCTATTAGTGCCTCTTTCAGACAGAAGCTTACACAGAACTGATTTTAGATTTGGTAGGTGTAGAGTTCAGGCTCCCATTCATAATAAATATGATAATGGAGATACGTATCACACAGGTCTTCATTCAAAACAAGGCAAAAGCTGACCATCTAGAGGTGTCAACTCATCCCATTATCAAAGAAAAATTGAGATATTTTACCTGGGATTGCTGAGATTCCAAAGAACAACATACTCCTTTCCAAGCCAGACCACAAGAAAGAAAATAAAAAACAATTTATACTTATTTATTTATTGCAACAAAAAAACCCCCAACAACCATAATGTGTGAAACAAATTCAGAGCAACTGAAGAGGGGGGAGGAGGAAAAAGGTGGGGAGGAAGCTAACAGTTTTATCACCCTGTCCATAATTTTTAAAAAATTATGGCAAAAGTGGGCAAATGCAGCAGAACAATCTAAATAGAAAAGAAGGGTGCTTGGTGTTGCAAACTATTCTCCATTTAATCATCCAGAATTTGCAAAAGCTGATAACCCAAGATACGCTTAGATCACAACATGGCATTAAGTTGAATAACAAACTGCTTGCAGCAGCTGATACCCGAAGCTTAGTTGGCTGCTGTTCAACTCAAGCTGCTGCCTTTTTGTATTAACACATTTGTTAAACTTTTTGAAAGCTGTGGGTCTCGGAACGGCACATCACTAAGCTTACATTATATCACCACTACATTTTGTCCCAAGCACACATAAAAACAAGAAAACCTTTGCTTAAATAGTATGGGAGAGGAGAAGATGAGCCTCTGAATTAAGGAAATAAGTATTTTCTTCCCTGTTTTTTTTTTTTTAAATAAGATGAGATGAAATGCATTAGTTAGCATTATTATATAGGCAGGACCAGGTTGCCTGTCTCCTAGTTTTAGTCTTTTGTTCTGTATGTCAGTAAATTGCTGAGTGCAATTAGCAGAGGTATGGTGCTAAAATTATTCTTTCTCCTTATTTTTGTCTTGCAGACTAGCTGGAAACCTGTTTCAAAGTCGCTGCTTCAGGCCCTGTCAGACAATGATACCACCAGCCTTTATGTCATAGAGCATGAGTCAAAGGCTTCTTTGAAGCTAGACCTCTTCACAGGTGGTGGAGAAGACAGCAAGTGTGACACTTGCCAGTCAGAAGAACCTAGCAATAACACAGACATAAGCCTAAGGCATGAAGAAATCCCTGAAGAAGCAGTTACAAGTGAAGAAGAAGGAATCATTTCCATTACAGTACCACTTTTGAGTGACTACACCAGCATGGAGTTCAGCCAGAAAGCCCTGATGAGTCTGACAGTGAAGGTGCCTGCAAAGCCTGCTCATCCCAATCTGGAAATGGAGCTAGGCAGTAAGCCAGCACAAACTGTGCATCAGGTTTTGTTTGCTCCCCAAGACTATCTCAAGCAAAGCCAGGTAGTGCTTTTGCCATCTGGACCAGCTGTCATGGGACAAGTGAATTCAAACTGAAGCATCTTTGTAATTGCCCATACCATAAAAGCAAGTTCCAAAACCCCTGATGCTTAAATGGAGCCATTTGGACCATATAGGACAGTGAGCTTGTGACAATAGTTAGTCTGTACTCAATAAGGTTCCTTGGTGGACTAGATCAATGGTATAATTACGTTAGCTATTTCACTACAGTCGTTCTCTGTAAAGACCTACTGTCCTCACACAGGCAAAACTTTCAGGGAACTGTATGGAAAACCTTCTGGTAGGGTACTACCTGCTAGGTGCTTAGTCCCAAGGCGCTCAGGAAGCCAGTTCAAGGCTTCTGCTCTAAGTACAATGTTGTTCTGGTCATCAGGGGAGTTCTCTAATCACTGTGGTCAGTTTAAGACCTGATTTTCAGATCTGATAAGTTCTTCAGTAGAAATTCCAGCAAAAGCGTCTATCACTCCAAAGAAGCTTTTCAGCTGGTCAAAGCTGGCCTAACAAAAGAGTGAAAAGCCTTGCATTTAGGAATAGAAAATTATGCTTCTCCATATACGTAAAGCACCATTAAGTGCTTTATGTCTTAGATATTTACACCTTTATTCATCATAGACGAATAGTGCTGTGTAAATTAAGATCGTAGTAAGTATCGTTACTAGCACCGGGGTGGTTTTTTTACTTGCATTAAAATAAGGCTATTTCTTCCTACATTTATCTATGCAAAGCTTGCACAGAGGAGGAGTCATTGGAATGCAGGGCATAAAAGGGTCTTCCATAATATGCTTTCTCTGTTACTCCATTATGTATCTCCATGGTGCAAGGAGTCTGAACTGGTTTTCCAGCTTGCAGCAGCTTCTCACCCATGAACTCTGTAGGCATTAATGGTTTGCAGTTATTGTAGACAACCCAGTTTATTGTGGTTGTCTCTAGTTGAAGGGGCATTTCATTAAAATGTTTTGCCACAAAGCAATGTACACATTACCTACCACTCACCCTTGTTACATCTGCTCATTGAAAGAAGAGGTAATAGGAGCAACTCTCCATACCACCTCAAAGGTCTAAGCAGTCTTTTAAATCTCTTTCTTTGTTTTTATAACTTTGATCAGGTGACTTTGCCTGATTTGAATTTGGGAGAACACAAATGATCCCACTATTAGCGGAGCTGTTGCTACTTGCAATGTCTAGTAGAGGGGTTGAAATGAAAACCTGTTATGGACGATGAGGTCCTCAAATGTTATAAAATCATTATCAAGCAGTCATGTGAACACAGCCTAATTTGTCCATTTCGAAAATATGAGAAATATCCATGCTTCTTACTTACAGTATTTCTTCCATTTCTGGTCAGAGCAACTTATTTTACTGGTGCAGTTGGTACCTTCAATAACTTACTCATCCCTGTAAACATTGAATTATTTTTTTCTTACTCTGTGCCTCCCAAACCAGTACATATTATTATGTTACATATAAAGTATAAAGTAAACACGTAGACTCAAACCAATAGCTTGTGAGTAATTTCAGTGTATGAAGCAGCCTTCAAATGCGAAACTCAAAAGACAGTTTTGGGCTTTTGACCCGGTGAGGATTGCTCTCATGATGTTAGCCATTGCCTGACATTTTGCTAAAGAAAAACCACTTATCAGGCCAGAAGAATTTCCCTAAAAGTATACATGGGCCTATTTGCCTCAAATAGAAGGGATGTATATACTCCACTTTCAGTTATAAAGCTCACAGTATAATTAATTCTTAGTTGATCTCATTAGAGCAATACTATACTCACTATTTGTATAACGGCTAGAAACTGTACATTTGGGAGAAGGAGAGATACATAGAAAACCCTGGTATGAAGATTAAATATAAATGAAGAACTCATCCATCATGGTGTATCCTTTGAGAGCAAAGAAAGAAAATTTTATGTGGAGTGAAAAAGAGTACATTTGCTAGATAGTTTCACCTAGACAAGGATGAGGCTTTGGTGGAATAATGTACCCACTCAGGGCCATGGACCTAGGAGATGCGTAGTGCTCAGGTCTTCGGATTAGGGACAACTAGGGTTTTGTGGCTTGGTTGCTTGGGTTTTGTTTGGTTCTTTTTGGGGGATTTTTACTTCAGTTGAAAGGGACCTACAACTGACCTCTTCAGGCAGTTTGAAAAACTGTGCACTTATACAGATGTATAATGATTGCAGAAGCCTACCTCTACTAATAAACATGTAAGATATTTCATGTGCTATAGTACTGTTCAAGTGGTTTCAGTAGTGTTCTTATCTTCAGTATTCCTGATTTTGATTTGATATATGTTATATTAGCAGTGAAATTGCAAATATGAAGGCTCAGGACCATATAAGCCAAAGCATTTTTTAATATTTTTTTCCTTTTCTTTTCCCAGTCAGCATAGGTCTAGATGATGACTGTTAGCATTATGACAATTTAGACATTGTAAAAGCTTAGACACTTAACTGTAGGCCTGGAGGCACATAAGCATAGTGATTTATAGTATGCAGTATTATACTGCAGGATTACAGTGTTTTAGTACTTTATATTTACAGAGACAGTAATAATCAGTCTCTAACATGGCCTCTAAAAACATGCATAAAGCAGTTAGTAGATACCTCTTTTTTTCTGGTACCCACAGTAGATATTTTTTCTTGCATACTTTATTGTAGTATGGACACAGAAACATGGGGCTTTTACACTTTTTTTTCTCTTTACACTTAAGGTCAGACTACAGTGCAGTAGCTAGATAGCACTGAAAATTATCACAGTGTTTCAGAGACAAGAAAAACAGCTACTCAGCCTGGAACAGGAGACTGCAGCGACCACAATATTCCAGAAGTTTTTTTCACTACCAAATAGAATAATAGTAACTACAGAGTATCTACAAATCCCTTAAAAACCTACACCTTTCAGGTACTTTGGCAACCTTAAAAGCCACCTTTATAGGACAATGGCACCTGCATTTGAGCAGAGTCTTCTTGAAAGCTGAGAGCATAGGGACATCCTGTCAATCTGAGTCAACCCCAGTTACTGCTACAAAAATTGAAAAATAATGAAGCACTTCATAAAGCCTTCTAACTGCAGAAGGTCATTGTGTCAGAGCACTTGACTCTGTGGCACAGGCTCTTGGTTTTCCTGTATCTCTCTGTCTTGATGGCACCCTGTGACTGCTGCCCGAATGATGTTAACTGTGTTCTGGTAAGACAAATCTCTCCATGCCAATGCAAGGGAATAATATTATCCCCACATCTATTTGGTTTCTGCAGCAGAAGCACCAGTTTGATTAATAAAACTGAAAACAACCTGCCGTGCTAGAAATAGTTGTTCACATCGTCCATCCTCAGAGATCCCTTCAGTTCTTTATAGAATCATAAAATAGAATCACAGTATTGTTTAGGTTGGAAAAGACCTTTCAGACCATTGAGTCCAACCACAGACATAACACTGCCAAGTCCATCACCAAACCATGTCCGGAAGATGCCACATCTACACATAATCTAAATACCTGCAGGGATGGTGGTTCCACCACCTCCCTGAGCAGCCTCTTCCAATGCTTCACCACCCTTTCAGAGAAGAAATTTTTCCTAACATCCAACCTAATCCTCCACTGGTGCAACTTGAGGCCATTTCCTCTCATCCTATCACTTGTATGTGTGGGAAGAAACAGAGACTCACCTCACTACAACTCCCAACTCCCTCTCAGGCAGCTGTAGGGAGCGATAAGGTCCCCCCTGAGCCTCCTCCTCTCCAGGCTGAACAGCCCCAGTTCCCTCAGCTGCCTCTCACAAGACTTGTGCTCTAACTTCCTCGCACGAAGCCTTCTCTGGTCCAGGGCAGAAATCTGGATTTTTTGAAGTGGCAGACACAGGCAGGACAGAGGACAATCCTGAGGAATGACAGGTACAGCAGCAGCCGGTGCCGCCAGGGGACTCCTGATGAAATGGGCTCAAGTCCTTACTGGAGGCACTGGAGCCTAGGCAGGCTGGAGAGTACTAGACATGCTACTCTACCTGAAAAATTGTAGGCTGCAGCCAGTTTTTGGTAGGTTGCTAGTATGGAAATGGGTAGCAGAACCATAAAGCTCTTATGGGTATTCTCTGACCTTTCCCAAGCAGTAACTGCTACTGTTGAATTTTGCTGGCAGTGATTCATGTCCAGGTACTCAGCTATCAGCACCAACCTTCACCTTTCTTGTGACTTGTAATTAGATAACCATTCTGGCATTCATTTCAAGCGTGTAGTTACTGGGTGTCACCAGGATTAGGATCCATAAGGCTCAGTAATCCCCTTCTGGTACAACACCTCCAGCTGTGTGTTCGGTATCTGGGTGGCTTTGGTGAGTTACATCCATCCTGAAATGAATGTCGCCACTTTGACTTCTGTGCGTTACATTCCAGTGCTACATACTCACTTCTGGAAAGGAGGCTGCCTGTGATTCTGCGATTTTTGGTTATCGTAGCTATGTCAAACCAGTTGTAATTGCCAAGGCCCATACAACGTACACAACTGAGCTGCTTATCCAGGCCACAGACTGTATTGTAGCTTCTCAACACCACATGGGTTAGTACCTCACAGCTAAAAAGGAAATAGCACACAGTCACAGTGAAGTTCTAATTTGTTTTCTCCGGTTATGCTGGATCATACAAATGTCCTTCCAATGCTATAGAGCATTAATGTAAAAGGTAGGAAAAAATTTAAACGGTATACACTGGCTCAATGAAAATTAGCATGCTAGTAAAGCATGCTAGGGAAAGATAAAAATTTCCACTACTAACAAAAGAGATTTTGCAGATGCTGAGAAAAGCCCTGGCTCCAACATCAGTTGAAGTGCAATCCAATGGTGCATGAACCTGTTCACCCTGTTTCAGTATTCATTCAACTTTGGTCAGAAGACTCTCGGGATTTTGTAAAATGTACATAAGAAAAGCAAATTATGACAGTATGTTTAAATTCACCATATATAAGCCATATCTCTGTTGGAATTATTAAGGAGCCTTCAATTCTAAAAAGGATTGTATGTGTGTTCATAAACACATTATACAATTGCTTTGATGCTATTTGCTGTAAGACAGTTTCTTACTCTCACATTTCTTTGAACACCAGTTTCTCCTCTCTGTTTCTGTATTTGTGTAATTGAAGTTGCAGGGTTGCAGCAAACTTCAAATCCTGTGTCCATCAAATACTTTATTGGCAAATAGTCTATTTTGTTTGTAATACTGTAAGTGACTCAGTTTCAGCTCTCCAGATCTGATGAAAACGTGTGCTAATCCTAGCCCATGGAGAAGCAACACTGCAGAACCAGTTACTAGAGTAACAGAATAGTAAGTTTTCAACTTCTAAGGACAGCTGTGTTTTGGTTTGGTTTTGGGGGTTTCATTTTAGTACTGGTTTGGTTATGGAAAGCTTACAGGAACAAAAGGGAAGGTTTGGATGAAAAGAACAAGTTGACTGACAGAGTTCCAGGCACTAGGAACAAAATGGAAGATATTTATTTTTTCCTTACACCCTTACACTTGAATAGTCTGTCTTTCTAGCAGTCACGGTACAGCTTGGACCTGGAAGCAGCCCAGTACTGCCCACCAGCACCATGGTGCTCTGCCCAGTGCCGTATCGTCAACACCCAACCTTACAGGTCCCACCTCTTTTCTGTGCTGGCAAAACTCTCCTTGCAGTCATAGACTGAGTACGGACTACAGAGTTTGGACTGAGTTAATTTTCTCTTGATTTAGTTTAAATAAAAACACCTTCCTGCTCCCAAGCATTTTCAGTTACCTTTTCCCACCCAAAAGAAACGGGTCAAATACATGTTGTCAGCTGATTAGCTGCATGTCATTAAATGCAAACCTCCAACACACATCGGCTTTAGCGTTGGTCTAAGGCACCAGGGAATGAACTGGGCATGCCCTCAAAGTCAAAATGAAACTGTTTCAGGGATGACTAAAAAGGGCCTGTAGCCCATACACAGAGCATCTCCTTATATATTAATAGGTACATCACATTCCAGTGCCTTTTAGCAGATTCCTACTGCATTAGGGTACTAAAATAGCAGTGATAAGGCACTAAAAATAGCAGTGCTTTGCAGTAGGCATGTAACGAAGCCAGCAGCACGCTAAATATGCAGTGTTTCAAACAGTACCTGAAAGGCTACTGCGACAGGGGCTGCTGCAGCACCGAGTGTCATTCTGCAGTGCAGCACAGTGGAACTTCTGGAAGAAGATGCTCTTCCTACACCAGTTATCACACTTGGACTTTTTGAAATTCCATGGCAGATTCTGGTTGGAACGTTTCCATTTCTCTGCTATAATTCCTTCAGCAAGCCTTAAGGAGCCTGACGTTTCTCGGAGATTTTTCTCTCAGGACATATAACCAGCCTGTGCTCTCAGCAATAAAGGGCATCGCTTTCAGAATGAGATATTGCTATAGCAAATCCCAGACTGCAATTTGCAGTCTTGGTAAGTGATACACAGAATGACATTAAAAAAAGGAAGGTTTCCAGGTACTGATTCAAAGTGTTGCGCTGGAAAGGGTGTATTGTCAACAGTAGCACATTGATCCAAAAGCAAGAACAGCACAAACCATCTAGAAAGCTGGTGTTAAAGGTTATCAAATCACAGTGGTAAAGTTTCTGTATAAGGCCAAAATCAGCATCCTGCCCTAGTGCCCATCTAACAGCAGGGCCCCGTTGCAAACTACTTCCACCCCTCTGCCTCACATTGCAGCAAACCTGCTTCCGCGCACGCAGTACTCTTCAACCGGTGCAGACATTCATCCTTCACGATTCACACATCTGGTCTTCCACTCCATCTCAAAGTTACAGCAACCCATAGTTCATCGCACACAAGTTCACACTCTCCTAACACAAAAAGGAATGGGGAGATGCATCGTACACAGTTGTCAGCCCCCACCCCCAAGCCCAAAGCCCCCCCTCCACCCAAATGTTGTCACAGCTTGCAGTCAGCTAACCACCAAGCAACAGCAACAGTTTACATGGTATAAGTAATCATATTATCACAGCCAGATATGTTTGACCACTAATGTTAGGCATTTCACATCTTTTGTGTGTGCCTGGATGTCAAAAGATGAAGAACAGTGGAGCTGGCACGCTCGGACTGTTATTCACCTCTTCATGCTTTTCTGAACTTGGGGGAGGCAGTGAACAGGAATGATGCTTGACTGACTTTATAAAAGTTCTTAAGAACTATGATCTGGAATGTGGTGACACAAGTCGAGGTGGACTGAAAAAAACACTGTGTCTGCGTGGCTGGGTTCGGACAAAATGGCCTTTATTGTTTATACAAACTATTTGTATATCTTAGACAGTGCAGATGTCAGACCCTGACAGGTTTTTGTGTCCTTCTTCTGGCTTGCTATTTGCTGTTGCTGTAGGTGCCCGTGTGCTGCGGTTCTAAGTTCTGGTTCTTCTCATCCTGTTTACATACCTGACAATTTGTGGCTGTCTTAAAGGTACACGGCTAAGTCTTTGAGGTCAACTGACTTGTCTGCAGACCCACTGCAGACCCCAACACTGGAAGGCTGATGCAGCCTCTGAAATAATATTTTTTGCCTTTATGCTCTTGATAGCTCTCTATTCATCCCTATCGATGAAGAGCATAAAGGCAATTTATCTTACAGGCAGAGGATGACACAAAAGCCATGAAACATGATCACTTCCAAAGGGATGTACTACTCTTTCCAAATGCAGTTATGAGCTACTAATGCAATACTTACACACCTGACAGAAGAAAAGCAAGTTTTTCAATAAAAGAAGCAGGATTTCTGTGTTTTATTATCACCTACTGAATTACTACAGTCCTTAGAAACTATAAATTACCCCAGGTAAAAATGATCAAAGGGAATCTGATTTGTTAGAGTGAATTAACTTACGTAATACTTGGCTACCATCTCTCACTTTGCCATAACAGCACGGTAAATGCCTGTTTCTAATGAATTCAGTGCAATGCAATGACCAAGGTCTAGCACTTTCTTCCATCAAAAGATTCTGAAGTATACTTTAAACTAATAAACTCAGCATTGCCACACTTGAACAAAGCAACTATTGTAAGGCCCATTATAAAATTAGCAGAGTGAAGAGCAGAGTATTTTAGTGTCTTACTGCATGCCTCACGTCACCTGAGAAATGGCGCTATAAAGCCGTCTCCAGCTTTCCCAGGTTCACACCATCGGTGTACAGCTGTCATCTTTCCATCCTCTTTGGAGATTAAGCAACAGAATAAACATCACAACTCTAAGGATCTTTAGCAGATCAAAGGATCTTCTTGCTGTTACAAATTAAACTTGGGATGGATGAAATAAGACCTTCTAATTAACATCATAAATATCCAGTCTATAACTGTTGTAGACACCGGCCCCTCTTCTCTGCATCCCAATAAACTCTTTAATAATGTATCTACCCCAAATCTCCCCTGGCTAGAGGAGAATTTAACTGGGCACACCAAAACAAACCAAAAAGCACCTCATGTTTGTTCCTGGTTAATATATACCATCTCCTAACACCTGTCGATATATTGTGTATTACAGTCCATTCAGAAATACTGATCCCTTAGCTTGAGGCTGATATGTAACACAGGTTCAGATGACCTACAGCACAGTTCAGGCAAGTCTAGTCCTTACTAGATACCTAGCCTTGACAAGGCCAGGCAGGATGACTGGGATGCATGAGTTGAATACTTGTGAAGAAAACACTGAGCTAGCAGAAAGAAAAGTATTAAGACTTATTAAAGGAGTCACAGTAAAATGAGTATCCCCTTAAAACTGAACAAAGCAGAGGAACAATTGTGGAAAAGGTCACCTCACCACAGTAAGACACAAATCTGATGAAAACAGGTGATTATAAATTTGTTTAATGTTTACTTTTCATGGACCAATGCTTTGAACTTCTAAATCCAGTAATTTGAATCAACCCTTTAAAACATTACACTTCAGTAAAAATTAAAGTTTTTTTTTAGGTTTTGTCTTTAAAAAGTTTTTTGGGGAGAAAAACAGGAACAGCACAGCCTTCCCCAGGTTTGATACTAAAGCAGCACACCTAACAAAAGACTAGTACTACCACATGTTTGCCTGTTGCCTTAAAACAAGTAGGCAGAACAAACCACGCACACAAAAAACCTTGATTTTAAGACCGTCACTTTTTAACTCAGTTTTCAGTCTCCTCCTCTAAAAAGAATTTATTTTTAATGAGTAATTACTTAAGGAAATTAGGTAGTACATAATACAAATAGGTAATATATTATTTTGAACTATTGCTAAGACATCTCAATATATTTCTCAAATCTGTTTTTCCCTGCATTCACATTCAGAGGAGTAGCACAGTGAAATGCAGTTATACAGACCACACATGGGCTGATCAGTAACAGCTGACCCAGCCACAATCCTCATCAGACATGACTGCTCTCAAAATTCACAGGATCCCTACTGAGCTAGGTGAGGTCTGTTGGGAAGTACATCTCAAACTTTTACCCCTTAATCATCGCTGTTTATCTATATTCTTACACATTAAACAAAGCAATAGAGAAGCTTAAGCACTGAAAACAGTGACTTTTAATATGAAAATCTCCATGACGATAAATTGACATATACCATTAATGTCAGAAGCTCTGCATGAACTCCAGATCCTATGTAAAAAAGAAAACCAAACAAAAAAACCCAACCAAACTCCACCCCACCAACAAGGAACTTTGACATACACTTCTATACAGCCACATTTACTAACTCACTGGAAGTGACAAGCTCTCCCTGGTGGAACTATGGTAGTTCTCTCTGGAGAAGAAAATCCCCTGCTCAGCCAGGGGACTGGGAAACCTTTTTTGCAACTGAGCTGTGATGATACAGTCAATTACTTAACCCCTTAGCACCCTTCCTGCAATGTTCTTGTCAGTAGCAGGCAACAAACTTAGTCACAAAGCATCTGACTCTCTGGGGCAGAGGTAGTGTTGTTTTGTTTTTTTTTAAAAAAAGCTTCACACTCCTTTTTGCTGTATGTCATTCAAATTTAGTGGAAGTGAGTTTATGACACCATTAGAACTTTGGGACATTGTTGATTTACAACAATAACAACATAATAGCACCTGACATTTCTTTACTTGTACCATTTCATAGTTGCTTCATTAATGCAAAAATATACTCCATCAACATGGAACAAGTCTGGTTAACTGTTCACTAAACTGAGAATACATACTTTATTACCAGAAGTATCTAATTTAGAGAAGAGAAATAATATTTTTGCTCCTACAGTGCTTAGGTTCCCCAAGTATATCTGAACCCAAACTGTGCTAGACACTCTATAGAACAGATTAGTCATAGCTCTTGTACTAGGGGAAAAATACCAGAAAGGATCTGCTGAAACACCACCTAAACAGGGCATGTCACATTCTCTCTTGATGTTTCCAGAGCAGATCACTCATTCCTTATGAAAATCATGTATTTATGATGTACCATTTTCTAAGTGGCCCATGACTTACTCATCAACACAGCAGTAGTTCTGAATCTTTGCACTAAGAACAGTTTTATTGAGTAGAGCAACAACTACTTTTAAGAAAGCTACTTAACTGGCAGCCTCATTAATGACATCAAGGACTGAATGAAAGGAAGATTAAATTATTCTTTTCCCATTGCTGGTAAGTCTTTCAGGTCAAAAAAGACAAATGTAACCTTTTCAATGGGAGAACAATAATTTCATTAACGAGATTAGTATGGAGCATACTTTGTACACCAAAAATCCCTTATCTTGTGTCAAAGTTGGCACTGTATTTCCAGAAGAAAATATATAAACAGCTAATTTTTGCTGTCCATGTTCTCCTGTATAAAGCTTAACACTCAAAGTGTCACTAATTTTAAAAAAAAAAACAAATAATTGAAAAATAAAGTTCACAGATAGCTCCTCAACTGTAGTATTTACTTTAACACTTCAGTTCTGTATTGTTTGAGTTGTGTCTCCTCAAATAAGGCGGAAAGGAGCTGCTCCATGTATTGTCAGACAAGTTTATTATGCTGTTTTATATTGAAAAGAATACAGAAGAAATCCCCATATTAATGTGCTCAGATCCAGCAATAGGACTTGCCTACAAATGAAACACTCTTGAATTTGAAATAAACACTGCATGCAAAGACATTTTTTAAAAGTTTAAAATTGAACACAATTGAAAGTGTATTTCTCGTACATAAAAAAATTTCCCTTTTGTACAGTGTTTTTATTATTTTAATTATACTTTTCAACATATAAAAATAAACCTAACATACAGGCTGAAAACTCTTTTTCTGTTTACATATTAGCAAATAAAATTAAGTTTTAGATTCTCTTTAGGTAATAATGGTACCTACAAACTTCAACTGTCCACACTCCAATCTCTGGTGAAAAAAAAACATCTCCCTGAACTAACTGCCTACTGATTTACATTATTTCAGCCATTTACAGATCCCAGCATTTGTGCCACTAAGCCCAATTCTCACTTCTAAAATTATGACAACACCAAAGGCATAACAGACTGCTACAAAACTGAAAGTACCACCAAGTGGCAGGCAGGAAGCATAATACGCTCCAGTTTGCAAGTCCTTGTTCAGAATTCATATCCTTAAGATTTTTTGTTTTACCATTATAATGCAATTTTCATGCTAACATTTACAAAACTCAAGCTGGTTTTTATCTTTTATCTTTTTTTTTCATCAAGTGAATGGCTACCAAAATTGAAATACATGAACTCTAAATTTGTTTCATTACAAACTAACAAAAAGACAGTGATGCAGAGATGCTTCAGACCTAAAAGTTGAAGATACATACATCATTATGGCATTACTGCTTGCAACAGTCACACATGAATGAAAAAGGTAACGCAGCTACAAGGACAGGTATGAAGTATACAGTAACTTGTATCATACAAAGCAGCCTTTACTAAGGAAGGGATAGCTTTTGACCAAAAGAAAATCACAGAAATCCCTAAATCTGCTAACTTACAAAGTATCAGGACGAGCTAAGGGGAACACAGAGAAACTACCATGTAACAAACAGATTTGCAGTGTTTCAAAGTAATTTCAGGTATTGCCTTAGACCTAACTGGGCCAGAGAACACTAGCAAGCAATGCAAAGCATGCTAAACTACAGAATTTACCTACTTTCCAGAAGAATAAACACACTCAAGCGGCCACAGCTCATTTCAGAAACCAAGCTGTGCATCGGTTGCTGTTGTTACCCAGCTAATGTAAAGCTAGTTCAGGTGAACCCATCCGAAATCACCATCAAAAAAATGAGCAAGTGACTAATAAGTAGGCAGAACCCACATCTCACCGATTTCTCAGGTATTCTTCAGATGTTTCTAGTTTCCAACTGAAGTGCTTTTTCCCTCTCATTTCTAATTCTGAAATATGAAAACCAGTATTTTTTTACATACCACACTTATCACTCTATGCAAACAAAATTTCACCCCTCACACCTGTGTAAAGCTATTGACTTTGATGAACTGATGTCACAATCACCTCTGTTTTAAGCTTGGAATCCTGCTTCATCTGCTAGCAGCTGTCTTCTGCTACCTTCTTTCAAAATCCAAAGAAAAATCCTATCTGTTATCCAGAAACAATGTTGTGAAATAACTGGTCACTAATGGAAGCCTGCACATATGTGCTTCACATGGTCTGAGCAAAGTGGCACTATATCATCACTTTTCTTAGCAATTACAAGTCACAACATTTTCAAACAAAAGCTGACTCAAAATTATATTTAAAACAATAGAGCAATCACAAACTACACTGTTCTCAAAACCTCCACTCAGCTGAATCTCAAAGTGCAAACCCAAATAATCTGATGTGGCAGCTTAGCACACAAACATGTTAACGATGAAGGCAATAGACATCCGGTGGAAGATGGACACATTTAACAGATGATGTACACAATCCTGTTGGAGGAAGCAGGAACTTCATTACTGTGCTACACCACCAGCTTAAAAATGAGCTACCCTCTGAAGAGACAGGGATTTTACAGAATAGTAGATCCCTAGGAGTGGCTTTTTAGGAAGAGGGGAACTGTAAAACACCTAATATGAATAGACAGAACTTAAGTACCTCACAGACCTGCACAGTATTTACAAAGCAAAACCAGAAAATACAGCATTTCTAAGAAAATATGACTAAAGGTGGGGAGAAGTGTGTGTTTGATGGGTTTGTTGTTTGGGGTTTTTTTGCCTTCTTAAAAAAGAAACAAAACTTTTTGTAAGGGAACCATTAATTTACACACAACATAACAAGGTGCTGCATATGGATTTACACTTGTGATAAGTTAGCTGGTACGGCTGCCATCCTTACCTAAATCTCCAAAGGCATGCTTCTTAGCTAACTGTACACAACCCTTTACATATTCAGTAACTGACATAATAGAGCCATGCAATTTCAGGAAAACAGAACTCCAGAAATCAAACTAGTTTCAGCTGAAACATGATACACTGCAAGAATTCTAACTCCTCTCAAAGGAGAAACTAACGTTTTTCAAAGAAATAATACATGTATATTTTCACTGGTATCCACATTTCAAATCAAAGAAGCTGCGTGAATAAGACCAAATCAACTAAAAATATTCCTTTAATAAGTATGTACCAGCAGAAACTTCCCTCTAAAATACTTAATTTTATTAGTGAAATGGTACCAAAGATAACAAGTATACAAACAATCTCTTTGCTCTATGCTACTTACACATCATAAATAAGACAGCTGTTGTTGCGAGACACAATCCTTCACAGTCTTCCTGTAAGCATACAGATTTGTCATTCTTTTATCAGAATAAGCTGTTTACCAGCCCACAGCATGTGGCTTAAACATCACAAAAATGACTGTCTATACTTTACATGGTAAAGCATTTCCTATAGTCTTAAATGTACACAGTGGCAAGAACATTAAATCCTATTGAAAATGAAGAGTAATTAAGCAGCTTCACAATCAAACTGGGTTTCATTACCTTAGGAATTGGGCAAATTTTTTATCCCCTGTAACAGGCTTTTTTTTTTTTTTTTTTTTTTTAAGAATTAACTATGCAAAGGAAAAGAAAAACAAACTGAAAGCAAATAGCCAATATGCTATTGTTTGCTTCTTTTTTTTTAACTGAAAGAAATAACTCTTCCCATGAGGTAAGGCAATTAAGTCATTTGATTGTATTAAGTTGTATTAAAAATAATCTACTCAATTTTAGGTATAAGTAAGTGTTAAACGTATGACTCTTAAGAAATATCATGTAACCAACTAAATTCATTCAGAGAACACAAGCCGTGTTTTACCTTGACAAAAATATTTGCTTTGTCACTCTCTTCTTACATGCTTTCTCCCCAGAGAATGAAAAAAGAATCTCTACCATATAATTCCTGTGTAAATTAGAACTTTTTACCCCAAATTATTTATCCCCCTTCTTTGCATACAATTCCTTTTATATCACCCAACAGGTATCAGAGATGATGATGAAGAGGTAACAATTAAGGCCATCCAAATGTAGATTAAATGTCTAAAGGGCTGTCTTTGATGTAGGTGATCAGAAATGCTTTGTATTCAGCTACTACTTTCGTACAGTAGTGGTCCCCAAATTGCATCTTTGCTTTTTCCTATAAATCTCTCCTAAAAATAAAAAGTAAAAATGAAACTTCAGTATTTTAACAAGTGAATCAAACAACTGTTCTGACAAATCACTTGCATTCTTGTCTACAGTATGTTGATGGCAAAATAGCAACAGAGGTCATGTAAGATCTAGCTGAAAATGAGTAATAGCACAGATATTTCTAGAAAATACCACATTTTAAGAAGGCACTAAAGCTTCTGCTTGTGCTCCCATATTCTTTTAAACAAATTAAAAAAACAATTGTTTTCATAACGGCACCTGTACTATTTGCAGCTGAACAGACACACTGCAGTACGGCTTAAAACCAAGATGTAAGTTCTGATAATATCATACAGATATGCTCACTTCTGGAAGGACAAAAGAAAACAACAAAACAAAACAGCCCTAAAATAACCCACTAAGCTAAACTATTATCCAAAACATGGCAATATTCCTTTTAGGAACAGAAAAGTAGCATGCATTGTTCAAATACTTAAAAAGAAATATTAATTTTAGGGGTATTAGTAAGGATTTTTTTAAAATAATAAACCCCAAGAATCTCAAGCATTGAGCAAATAAAAAAAAATACTAGCCAGTGGGTATTTAACGCAAGAACCATAAAACTGTGTTTACGTTTAAGAACTTAACTTTCCTTAGAACTGTCATTTACAACGAACAAAAGTGTGTATATTTATGCACCATTTCCAAGCACATCAAACAGTACACATTGAAGATTTTTGTGGATTTTTAACCACAATGTAAAACAAAACAAAATTCATCAACAAGCAGTATTTGAAACAACCTTCAATGCATATCTTCAGCTTTTTTTGGGGTAGTACAGGTTTACATCTTTCAGTTTCTACTTATTTGTAACAGCTTATGGCAGAACTTAACACAAATCATTTTACAAATTAAGTACAGCCATCATGGAAATGCATGGGTTTTCAGAGATGAATAGTTCTGATGGCATCTGCCTTTTCATGGTATAACTACTGGTCCGTGCTCTCTCGCTTTACAGCAAGAAGACAACAAAGCTATCACAAGAATTGGAAGAGCTACTAGTATTATCAACATGTTCAGGTTGATTGCTTTGACATTTCCTTCCTCATTCTGGGAAATAAAAAGCTTTGGATTTCATTCCTTAGTTGAATCAGAGGTCCATTCTTTGCTTTAAACCACTTGCATTTTAATTGAGAGGTTTTCTTCATTTGGTTGACAGTTTCCATTCTGTTGTAGTTTGACTTCATCTGTCCTTTGTGTACCTCTGTTGTCTACTTCCTTGTCAGTTTCTGAATTCTGATCCTCTTTAGTGTGATCTTTGTCCTACCAAAGATAAAATAATTTTACAAAAAAATCATATTCTTAGCATTATAGAGTACGATTATCTTGGTCCATACCACTCTTCCCCAACTCTTCAACTTTACCCCTGTAGAGTCCAATTGTTGGAAGAAGGGTTCACCGGAGTCAAGAAGACGCTCAATATGAGTTATGCATCTTGCTCAACTTTATCAGTTTCTAACACTACTTGTATAGAACCGATACACATGCATATTCGTAAAGCAGAAATATAATTGGTTAGTAGTCTCTAAATGCACGCGGTTCTCACACCCCTAATGATCATGACTAAAATGAGCATTCTATCCATGTAGCTAATTGTGTTGCTGTGCTGCAGCCTTGTAGTTTGTTACTCCCTATTTTCCCATACCGGTCCCCACCTTTCTTGGCCCTGCACCTGCTTTGCCAGCAGCTGTAGCTTGTTACAGCCACGGCCTGTTGGCACAACATAATTACTTGGTCTCAGGACTCAAGAATAGCTCAGGGCTACCTTTCTTGTTAACTTCAGCACAGCAGCTTCAGTACAATTCTGATTACAGGCCTGTTCTAATACCAGGCCAGGACTGTGCAGATCTTCAGAGATTCTAAGGCCACGCTTCTGCAGCCATTCTTCTGCATCCAATAGGCAGACCAGAACTAAAGCAACCAGGGAGAGGCTGAACTGCAGTGAAAGTTCATTTTAAAAATAATCTTTTCAGCTTGACAACTAAGCTGTCCCTGAACTCTGCTCCTTAGTTACACAATTTGCTGTCTGTAAAGTCCTAGCGTATGACACAGAACGGGAAAAAGAAACCAAAACAAAGTGTTTCCATAACCTATTCACACACCTATTTTGTATCCTATAGATACAAGAATGTTTAAACACAGGGGCTTATCAAACTGGCCCACTAACACCAACTGCAAGTCTCCAACTGACAAAACCCAAATGGTAGTAATTTCATAAGGAAAATGGGAGAAAAAAAAGGGAAGAGGAAAAAAAAAGAAAATAAGGGAGGGAATTTCAACAATGGCTCAACTAGCACCACTTCACTCTGCATATCACTTGGTCACACTGCTTACCTTCAAAGTACTGGTGCTTTTGTCAGATTTCTCCTTCCCCTCTTTTTCTTTACTACTTTTTTTCTTGGAGGTGGAGCGTTCTCTTTCTCTTCTTTCATTGTTTGTATCTCTGTCTCTTTTTTTTTCTTTCTTGTTTCTGTTTAAGACATTTTTTACTCAAATCAGAATTTTATCCAACAGCAACAACCTTCAAACCATTTAACTCCAAACTCAACTTTCATCTGTGGGTTTTCCAAAAAACCCAAAATATTAACAAAAAACCTGCATAAAGACAATGAGATTTTTGACTGAAGAGAGCTAAAGAATGCATGTGTTCAAGTATGCAAGGTATTTGTGAAGAGAAAATCCAAACTAATCTCTATCTGATGAAGGGCTTTTATTGATTTGAAGTGAATTTGCATTGTTAACAGATTCGAAACTCTCCAGCTGAAAGCATACCAAGGCTCATATCCATGGAGGTTTTTGGTTTGGCTTGGTTTGGTTTTAAGTTAAAAGTTAATTGTACTAAGCAGCTGAAACCATGTGAGATGATTAGCACAAAGGCAGCAAAACAATGAAGACGCTATTAATGATTCCTCCTTTACTGCTCATTAACTTTTATGTTTACATAAAACTGACCTTCTTGGAGAAGGAGTTCGTGAAGACTTTCTTTTTGTTGTTTTTGATGTTTTAGGAGACTTGGAGGGACTTCTACTCTTCCTTTTACGCCTTTCTCTACAGGACCAAGAAATTCAAGACCATCGAAGGATTAAAATAATAAACTCAGGAACTGGATAAAACCAGAAAGCTCTTAAAATGATCTGACACAACAACTAAGTATCATTAGTATCATTAATTTAACATTACGTATCACCAGCAATATATGTACAAAGCAAAAAAAAAAAATTTGTATGTTTCAGTTTTGTGGGGAAGAGGAGGCTGGAAGTGGGTAAAAAAAAAAGTTGTACACTTTCAGATTTTAGTGTTTTGTTTATCCTTACATGCTTGTACTTCTAGATGTTGCAACACACTGAAGAGCGCATATTATTTTACAAAACAACTGTTTTACACAGATATGTGGAGTTTGCTGAAGTTACTATTATGGAGTCTGATCCCAAATAGAACAAAACATTAAATAACTGGCTGCAAATGTATGAGGCACATGTTAGAATAAAGCAAAAAATGAGCCAGTAAAGCTTCATTCAACATAAATGTAGAACCTATCTCTGTCAAAGTCAGGTAATTTTCTCCTATCACCTCTTCACAGAGCAGGAAAAGTGGACAGGAAGAATGGCCAAAGAAAAACAGGGAAGTTAAAAACTAATTCAGAGGGCACTTCAAGACATGGCATAAAAGCTACACTTAGGCATAACAGCTTTTGCAATTCACACCATTAGGTGTGAGTATCTCTATCTTCAATATTTAGAAAGACCAAGAAATCCCCTGTTATTAGATAAATTACAAAAGGATATAGTAAGATATGCCTAGTTACCACTATCTGGATTGATACTCTGCCCGTGACCTCCTGAAGCTGCATAGGACAAAATTTCTTAACTATTTTGCGGCTAGCTCTTAAGCCTGATTCAATCTTTGGTAAACAAAAATATAAAGTGGCCTCAAAATCACGCAGAAAATAACAGAATCACTGATCAGCTGCACACTAGTTAGTATGCATCTCTTTTTTTAACATCTTCAAATTTATCACTACCTTTTTTCCAATGAGGATACTGGAAACTGATATATTATTCTGACAGTGCTCCCACTTGGCCTACAGTGAGCACATCCCTACTTTATTTTGCTTTCTAGCATACGTATCAGTGAGTAACCAAGTGCCTTAGTAATTGTGTTCAAACTAGAAACTGTTTATTCATAAAATCTGATTTTCAGTTTCTGCTTTTTGTCCTTCAAGTTGAAAAGCTACAACTGTGTCTGACAGTTTGTTCCCATCTCCATTACATTAGTCTATATAAAGTTTTTTGTGTACCTGATTTTTAATGCTCTTAAGTAATACTAATACAGCAAAAATTAAGAGGGAAAAAAAGGCTGAATACTTTGGTAGTGATCCTGTATTTCTAATTCATACACGGAACTAACACTCCGTACCTATCTCCTCTGCTAGCCTGTAGATGCCCGTTGAAAAAGGAGCCACATCCTCCTCTTCCTCTGGTCTGTGTCTCTTCCTTCAGCTAGGAATCACAATAGCCATCTGATCTCCAGCACTTGCATGCTGTCTGTCAGTAAAGCAAGGTCAGTTGCCACCTAATTCTTAGAAGGTCCTGTATGTCCTATTCCACCTTCATCCCTTCTCCAAAAAGATGACTATTTGTCCAATATTTTACACTCATCAGGAAAAGGATCAGCAGTTCCAACTCAGTGCTGCACTGTAAAACTGGCAGCTGAAATGCCAGTTTGTTGGGTCATCTTCTCTAGAAAGGTCTGTAAGCACTTCAACTTGGCTAAGTCAGCCACCAAAGTAAACAGATACCCCTAACTGCAAGCTAATGGGGACACTGTAGCCCTAACTATTCACAACTGATTTTCAGAAAATAACACAATTACTGAGGTTGAAAGAGCCCTCTGGAGACCTAGTCCAACCTCAGCCTCCCCCACCTTAAAACAGTGCTAACTAGAGCAGATTACTCAGGGCCACATCCAGTCACATTTTTCATGTCTCCACAGATGGAAACTGCACAGTCTCTCAGGGTAAATGGTTCCAGTTTGCCCAGAAAAAACATAATTTAAACATTACAAAAAAGCCTTTACTTCCTGTACGTCACTAGATGCCTACTGCCTCTTAGTCTGTCACTGGCCCACAATGAGAAGTCCAGCTTTGTCTTCTTCACACTTTCCCATCAAGTATTCATACGCACTGGTAAGATGCCCCCTCAGCCTTCTCACCTCCAGGCTAAACAGTTGCAGCTCCCTCAGGCTCTCCTTGTATGACAGATGCTCCAAGCCCTTTTGTCAGTTTTGTGGCCCTTCACTGGACTCACTCCAATATGTCTGTGTGTCTCTTGTAAAGGGGAGCCCAGATCTGGGCACAGGATTTCAGATGTTGCCTCACCAGTGACAAGGAGTGGGAAAGAATCACCTTCCTTGGCATGTTCACCAGACTGCCTAATGCAGCTCAACATACTGCTGGCCTCCTTGGCTGCAAGGAGCTCTACGTACTTTTCTGCCAGCCATCCATCCCACCAGAGAGTCCCCATGCTGTACTGCTGCAACAGAGTTATTCCTGCCCGTGCATGACTTGGTATTTCTCTTTGTTCAATTCCATGAGATGCCTGTCAGCTCATTTTCCTGTCTGTCAAGGTTTCTCTGAACAGCAGCACAGTCCTCTGGTGTACCAGCCTCTACGGCCAGTTCTGTGTTGTCTGCAAACTTGCCAAAGGTGCACTCTGTCCCACTGTCTAGGACACTGATGAAGACGTTCAACAGTACTGGCCCCAGTATTGATACTTCAAGGATAATGCTATATCTGAAGAAAGAATTGTAAATGCATGTGAACACCTGCATTTCTCTCATCCTCCATCTTCAAAAGTACACTCTCCTTGTTTAGTAACATCTGTATAAAAAGAATTAACTTCATATCAAAGTAGGGTTTTGTACTGTGAGACCACTAGAAGAGATGCACTAATTTTCACTAGAATCCTTGCCCATGTACACGGCATTTGGGCCTTCCATGGCACTTTCTTATATAGCAAGATCCTTAAAGCAAAGCATAATTGTTGCAAACTAGAGTATGAATTTTTGGTAACATCCAAGTAACCACACTTTTTATTTGAAGAATTGGGTCTTCCACCAAGGTTCTTATATAAGGTACATATTGTCAAAATTTTAAATCTTTTTTCTCCACTTATCTAATTCAACACTCCTGAGGCCTACAGACAAAAAATGTTTTGTTTTCAGAGCTGGCAGAACTACCTCTACTCTGTGTAGGTCTTCAACCCATGAAATAATGTTAAAAATACGTTACAACAGGAAGATGCATATGATTAAAGCAGCCGTAGTATTTTGCCCATAAATCACCAAAACAACATGGACATTTCACACAACACAAACAGAATGTTTAGAAACGATTACATTCCTTTCTGCCTTGTATGAACCATGAACTCCTGAATTTTGAGGACTGTGAAAATTTTTCTTTTTTCCGGTATAATTATTATAGTACATAGAACCTTTCCCAATTCATGAAGCATTTCAGTCTCTCAAGGTAACAGATAAATTTGGTATTTAAATTTGACATGTGGTACTACTGAACTCCTTGTTTCCTATTCAGAAAGGACTTTTTCCACCAAAGCTTCTGAACTTAAGCCAGCTGCAACGCTTTCAGAATGAACCTGAGCTTGTCCACTTACTTACAGAGCTTATAATTAGTCTCACAGTCTCCTTTTGCTGAACTGGATTTAACCAGGCTTCCACACAGCGTAGCCTCCCTTGGATGCAAAAGTAACAGCTACATTAACTTGAACATTTTCCTGTTTACTGTCAGCATCATTAAGGAATGTTACTTTTTACTTACACCTGTCCATCTAATCAGCTAAACAAGGTATCCTTGCCTTCCATCTGAGATACATTCACCTTCTGAATGCCTAGCCAGCCAAGTGACACGCTTGCTTTCTGCTGTTCATCCATCCAGCTGAAGAGTGGCAAGTACTATCACCGAACTGTTCGTAAGATCTACAAACCAATACTGCATAGTATGTAAGTAAGTAAGGAACTATGTAAAGAGGGACTCAGACTTTCATCTGGACAAAGATATGTGTGATGTTGCTTTATCAGAACTTTTGGATGCAGCCAGTGCAGAGAAACGGCACAAGAACCGTCTACTTACTGTCCTCAAGGACTATACTATATGGTTATGTGAAAGGCAAGCACCAGCAGCCTAACAAGAAACCATGATCTATCAGGCATCATACAGAGTTCTTTGTAATAGATTTTACTTTTTAGAAAATCTACAGAAAAAAAAATAACACATATTTAATTAGTGAGAGACATGGTGATATTGATATATAAAAACTAGGATGGTGCCTCACTTAACTGACAAGTCAAAAAAAGCATGAAAAGATTCTAAACAAACCTGCTGGAGCTACGAGATCTTCTTGAAGAGCTATAGCTTCTTGGGGGTGTCCTGGATCTCTTCTCTTTCTTCTTTTTATCATCTCTCTCTTTTTCTCTCTCCCTCTCCTTATCCCCATCTTTTTCCTTTTCTTTGTCTCTGTCCTTCTCTTTGTCCCCTCCTTTGTCCTTATCTCCCTCCTTGTCCTTTATCTTCTCTCTGTCCTTTTCTCCCTCTTTCTCAATACCTTCTTTTTCCTTGTTCTGGTCTACCTCTTCCCTGTCTTTTTCCTTCTCCTTATCTTTCTCCTTTTCCCTGTCCTTGTCTTTGTCCTTCTCCTTGTCCCTGTCCCTATCCCTGTCTTTGACTCTCTCTCGATCTTTGTTTCTCTCCTTATCTCTCTCCCTGTCTTTCTCCCTGTTTCTCTCTTTCTCTCGCTCTCTGTCCCTGTCTTTGTCTCGATCTCTCTCTTTCTCCTTGTCTCGGTCTCTCTCTTTCTCCTTTTCTTTGGCCTTTTCTTTTTCCTTGACCTTTTCTTTGTCTCTTTTCTTGTCCCTGTGAAAAGCCAAACACAAATCCATCATTTCACCTTTGAACTTTCCAATTAAAATTACAACTAACTCTTTTGCATACATTAATTGCTCAAGATAAAGTATGCATCTGCTGAAAAATTATATTCAAAATTTTAATCTTCCACCCCTGTTCACCCTGAGGGAAAGGTTATATAGCTAGGAAAAATTTGGAAACCAAATCGGAGAAGGGGAGGCTAAAATCTTCAGAGCGATGTTATTACACTTTGAAAGAGTAAGTCTCTTCACCCCATTCACCACATTCTCTTTATGTTATTGTACATACATAAATTCTTTACATTTTTTTTCAGGAGTAAGGCAAACTCTGCAATCATAAACCCACTCTTTACTACAGGTGTGTCCACATAAAATGGACTGCAGATTCACCACCCCCCACATGAACAATGACAGCCAACTGACAGAAGTCTTTACAATGTTCCCTGACACAGATAACCTGGAACTGCTTGGAAGTCCAACAACAATTAATATACAGAAATAAAAAAACAAGGGTAAAATTTCACTAAACAAATCCCCTCAAAAGACAAATGTAAGTTCAAAACTCAATCAAGACAACACAATCATCTGTAATGTCATTAGGAATTCAAAACTTATTGAAAAATTGTTAATGCAGTATAAACAGAAGCAAGGATAACAAGTCAGCTTCTTTGGGACAGGCAGAATTATACATGTTCATAAAAAGAAGGGTGAGGAAAATTACAACTGATGTTCTAGTTGTTCAAGCCAAACAAAAACTGATTAGCTCACAGCTTTGGCTGGAAGATTACATTTTCATATAGAATTATTTGGAAGTGTGAGATTCCATCTTTTCTTTCGATTGTACAGACACGGGACTCCTAGACCTGCCTTTAAGACATAGGAAAATGAACAACTGTTCAGAGAGAGAAACAGGAGAAAGTACAGGAAAGGAAGTTGATTAGCAGGCCTTTACATGTACAAGAGAACCAGATGACAGAAGCTGCTGTGTCTACTGGTATTGGTACCCATTCCAGGATTTTTAAAGATTCTCAAAGAGACTCCTTCACACATGAAGAGTCCTAAAGCACAGGCCCCCCCCTTTCTTCAATGGAAGAAGTGTTTGGCTGTATCCTCTCAACTGCTAATAAATAGTAGGCTGTTGCATGTTCTGTGACTGGACAACTTTAGTTCTCATCAGGTTTTGGCAAATAATTCTTTAGAAGTCTCAAAGAAGGAATATAAAATAAAGATGATGAAACAGCACGCAGTCCCTGCAATAGCGAAGAGTCTCACAATGACCCAAGAAGTGCCTTCCAGTCAATTTATCACAGAGATTTCATTGGACTTGCACTTTCCAGTAAGCAGGTATCTCAAGAAGCCACAGCCAACAGCAACCAAGAACCAAAAGGATCCATCAACAAAGCCCAGCTAGCTATGTAGCCTATTCTGTTTCCACTGAGGTCCACAGATCTCTACAGTTCTCTTTCCCACAAAACTTCCCCTCAAAACCAAGAGGCAACTGCACAACCTAAGTAGGAAGCTCCCCTTAAATGAATCAGAGGAGTAAGACATGAAAAAAAGAAAAGTACCAAGACTTCTACTCATGAAGCTACCTTCGTAGGTACTTTTCTTTTGTGAATATTCACTACTTCATCCTTCAGAAAATTATGTTATTATCTTGTTGCAAATGCACAGTTCAATAATTAGATGACCAGACTTAAAATTGAGTAGGTAAATATAGATGTATTAAGACCTGAAATGCACATATGCCATGCAACAGACACATGTATTTGTGCCCACAGCAGTTATGGCAAATAGGAGCATGGCAAACGTGATAAGACAAGTTCATGCACAAAAACTGTATATGTTTTCAGAAAGCAGGATCAAGTTCAGCTTAAATCCAGCCTCCTCAACAGATATAGAATAATCAAGAATCATCTGCTTTTTTGTGGGCTGCACAAACTACACAGACTATTCCTGATCTACTGGTTAACACCTGGCAATTAAAATTATCTGTTTTCAGTCAGCTTGCACGTTGGTATAAATGTAGACTAGGCTATCAAAATCTACGTACTTCAATGTGGTGGTTAACCCCCATAGGCACCGTATAAGCTACTATGAAGAAAATCAACTCCATCCCAGCCAAAACCAGTATATTCAGCATTAAAATTTGCTTTCTATTATTTTGTCCCAAAGACAAAGCCTAGGGACAGGCTAAAGCATTTAGAGATTCCACCCTTTAACATCACCTAAAAGGTTTGTTAAGATTTTTTTTAAAAACTGTGTACTGTGTGCTAAGAATAATTCACTTCTTAGGAACGGAACTTACCGAGAATGAGAGCGACTTCTTGATTTCTGCCTTTCCCTAGATCTAGACCGTTTTTTCAGGGGACTTCTGGATCTGCGTCTATCCTTGTGTCTTGAGAGTGATCTGTTGCCAGATCTACTTCTATATGAACAATACCAGAAGAAAAATACTTTAATATTGGAACTCCATAAAAATCAGGTCAAACAACAAAGGAAAAAAAACGCAATTCTTGTCTCACTACACAAAATTATATCAAGAGTTACACCTCAGTAATACATTGCCTAACCAACATGTTTGCAAATATGGATACTTTATTTTTCACCAGGTGCACATGCCCTCCTCCTTTGAAACAATGCACCATTTAAGTAATACCCATATTTCATAATAACCTCCACTAACATTCTGGAAAATATAAATTTGTATCATATTAGGATAGCTGTCCTTTGTAAATTACAGCATGTAAATCTACTATAGACAATTTCTAGCAGGTTATAAAATAATTAGTTACATTTTTTTCCTTTCCAGGCCCAGTCACTTACTGCAGTCTTGGTCACTGGAGAAAGATGGCTTTAATTGGTGTCTTTTTGCTTTGTTCCCCACCCTTCTAATTTAAATGAACTTTACACAAACAAACCAAAAGAAACAGAAAATCCCCACCATTTGTGGTTCAGCATTTAGTTGTTACCTTTTCAGCTGGAAGGATTTGTTAGCATGGATTTCAATCATAAGAATTCCCAAGGAAAGGAATGAGTATTTATTACATGATAAATAAGGAAGACAAATAATCTGCAGATACTCTGATAAAAATCCAATTGAAGTCTTCTGATAAAGATATATAGTATAGTCACAAATTGATGAATAAAATAAGACTCCGAAAAATCACTACGTTCTTTTTTTCCAAAATATTTCCTATTTTTGGAAGATCATAATCCCTAGTAAAGCAAAAATAAAAAGCTGAATTTGAACATTAAGTTTCAAAAAACCACATCATTGGATACTTTGCCTGAGAGACTAAGGTACCATGAAGTTTAACTTACCAAAGACAGAAATGCCATTTATATTAGTTAATAAATACTGAAGAACAAGGAGGTATAAAAATATGCAGCTCCACCTGTCTTCTGTAGCTCAAGACACATAGAGTAATATGCACCAAGAGGAGAAGAGGCGCAACCATTTTTTACCTACAGCTTTCCTCTGCTTATCTCTGCAGAAATACAAACTAACTACAGGGCAAATTAATGGTAATTGAATCAAAATAAGACCTTAACCTAGAGATGAAAAAAATTTAAGTGTTTTATGGAACAGTAAAACAGGGAAGTGGTAACGAGTTTATTCTTAGGGAACTGATTGTTTATTTTTAGGGATGAAGTTGCCTCAACAGATCAAGACTGGCCTTTTTTCAGCATGTTCTCAAAACTGACAGTAGCAGTGGTAAATGATTAAAAAAACCCCAACAACAAAAGATAACCATCAACAGTTGTTTAAAGCACAAGTTTTCCCCAAGTAAAAAAATGCAATTTTATCTTCTAGAAATCAATTTGGTTTGGGTCAATATAAAATAGTACTGAGATTACTATAGCGTTATACAAAACAAAGACTGTTTTTCAGTTATGTCCTGCGTTAGAGAAACGGCAGAGAAGCAAGCAATAAGGAAGTGACCAAATGATTCTTCTTGCATTAGAAAGGCACCTGACATTTTGATGTCATTAAGTAACACGTACTGTGATGTCTCACCATTGCAAAACTCAAAACTGCACTTATATGACATTTGTTTGGTAGTGTTTGGACAGCTTTTCTGTATCTAAAAGAATTCTAGCTGCTTTGTTAAAAGACAATGCACGGAACAATGCAACAGAGCTGTTGCTGCACACTGACAACACCTTTTTAGAGTATAAGCTATTAAAACCACATTTCTGAATTTCTTTTTTTTTTTTCTTTTTTCTGTGATACTTCATGTTAGCCAAACATCTTTAAATTGATTACATAAATGCTCAGAAGACATTCCTGATATTTAAATAATATGAACCACTGTAGGAAGTGTTTGTAAGTCTCACATAGCAAGACTGTCTCATTCTTGGGAAAAATCTTAATGGGTATGCTTTAAGGGTGATCTCGTAATTTTATTTCCTCCCATATTCCAAAGCTTATTTCAGAACTGAATAAAATCAGCAAAGGAAAAACAAAATCTGAAGAATGAAAAAATGCCCCTAAAGCCTTTTTATCCTGCTTTTAAAAACTACAGCTTTACATTTACAGTATATTAGAGTACATTACATTTACTTTACAGTAAATAAGTATACTGCGTTTTTTAACTTGATGTTTAGAAGTTCGGTACATCTGGAACTTTCTACAAGCAAAACTAGCCAGTCTGTCTGCTCAGGGTGTTCACCGTGAATTACATGTTCGATCACAAAATGGTATTATGCTAAACAGCACAAAACATACCATGAAACCATAGAAATGGTTATGTTACATGGCACAAAAAGTATATTCTAGTGTGTTTTAACTGAAAATAATTCTGAAAGCATTTAGGATTTAAAGGGAAAGAGTATTTGTTCAGAGACAAAGTTCCTGGTTACTCTGATCTGCTCAGTGAGTTAGTAACCTTTCTACTGGGATACTTGTCTTACAACTCAGTAAGAAATTTCAGTAAACACCACCATGCAAAAAAACCCAGTATGGCCTCTTAGATCTCTTAGAGCTAAAAACCATACCTACCTGTGTTTTGAGTGTGATCTTTTCCTTCTAGACCGGGATTTTGAACTAGACCTGGATTCTGAACGAGAATGGGAACGAGATCGACCGCCTTTTCTTTCACTGCTCTTTCCAGACTCTGAGAGGAAAAAACGACTTTGCAGTGTAAGCTCAGAACATTTAAAGATCCCAGTTAACAATCTGGCACAAGTGGAATGTACCACACATAGTGCAAGGGGCCTACTCTTTGCACATCTTCCTTCTTTGCAAATATCCTTCAGAAACATCCAAGTAAGTCATTGCATATACTCGTTGAGTGCAGCCATCCTGCAGCAGTACACATAAATCAGATAATTATAAACAGCTAGATCTATCAGGAATGGGATTTATGTTGCTGCCACAATGCACAAGTTCACAACACGTTCTCCTCTTGGTCTATTATTTAATATAACTACTATTTTTTTTTAAATAGCCTGAGAAAAATATCATAAATTTAGAGGACATAATTTTATAAACAAGCATAAAATGCAAATAATAATTAGTACTTTCTATACTTTCAGATATTTCAACTACTGTAAATATACTGAAGTTTTATTCCTCAAACACTGTTTTGTGGGAGGAAGGAATAGAGAGAACAGGGTAAAAAAGTCTGATTCAAAGGCCAGGAAGTCAACAAAAACCTTAACAGTGACTTCACCAGGCTTTGGTTCAGATTCTGGAAGATTTTTATTCTGTTACTTAACACTGAGGAAATGTTAGACCTGTAAAAAACATCAGAAAATATTGCCCCACACACCCCAAAAAAATTCCCAAGACTCTGCACTATCTAAGCTACATAAGACAACATTTGGTCTTGTTACTAAGATTGACGACAAAATCTTGCTAATGAAAAGAAAAAGGAGGATCTCAACTGCAAGTTTAACAATTTTTTTATGCTGTGCTTAAGTCTTTTTTTGCAATCAGCTTAAGTCAGCATAAATCAGCACTAAAATGTCTGTCCAACTTCTCAACCCAACACCTCCTTCCTTGACCAGCCATCTCAGTGTTAACAAGGATCAGGGAACCAATCTGGATAAAAAAAAAGTCCTTTAAAATATGTTAAGTTTTATCCCAGACTCATTCTCTGATCCCATTTGCTATGAAGATGCACACAATCTTGAGCCAGCACGAAAACCAGCATAGCACAGGGCCAACATTAACCCAATGAAGATAATAAAAGCATACTATTACTGATTTCAGAACCATGATAGCTCCCTCTAATTATGAAACTATGGCATTAATGGATGCTAGAGCAGAACAAAACAAAACATAAAGCATTTTCTTTTAGAAGTTTGCACGTACTTTGAACATAAAAAGTACCAAATTAACTTTAGTTTTTTGAAAACATTCAGTGAGCATATATCTGAAAGTAAAACATGTTGAAATAAAGTGTCAGCTTTGTTCCACTGCTTTGTTGCACCAATACAATTTTGATTATTTTCTTTATTTTCCACCACATACTGTTTGCCTTTAAGTACCCTTTTCCTGTGTTTGAAAATGCTTTTAAAAGCACATGCCAAAGTACACTCAGAACACTTTAGGTAATGTATCTAATACACTTACCTGGCTCAATTGCAGCAGATATGAAAGACTGGGCTTCTCTTACTCTCTTCATCACCTCTTCCAGTTCCTTGGCAGCAGCTTGTGGTGTCATTTCAGGAGGCTTCACTATTGCATTATTGGAGTGATTTATTCTAAATTAAATAAAAATGAACCCCTTAACTCCCAAACATTTGAGAAGGGAAAATGAAAAACAACTAAGAAAGGAAAACACCTCAACTTCCATATACAACTAAAACCTTCAAAGTTCAGCAAAACTACAATTTGCCCTAACAGTCATTTAAGTATGTGAAATGTCTTGCATTGCTTTAAAATCTAACCACTTTTAAATAAATGCAGCACCCTACCTCTGTGTTAAAAATATTTTCTAGTAGAAGTCTAAGAATCTATTTCTCTATTTCACATCAAATCTTTATGTTAAGGCCTACTAATTACATACACATCATATAGAAAGCTTAATTAGTACCAAGGATTTTGCAGATTCTGTCACTATTATGGCTTACACTACCTCAAGATTAAATATGAACATATTTCACTCAATGCCATCCATACACTTTTCAGAGACAGTTACACCCAACCTGGATGTTCATAAAAATGTTCAGGTTTGCTAACAATAGGTCCTTACATTGAAAAAATATTCCTCACAGCAGTTTCCTGAACATCGGAGTCATAATGTATCAGGATACAAAGAAATCTCTCATTCAACAGTCATATGGATAATTAATTTCTTACTTCAGTGGCCTGTCTCCAAACATAACTCCATTAAAGGCAAGAGCTCGAGGTACAGAATTTTGGTCTGCAAATTCCACAAAAGCAAATCGTGTTGGTTGCGTCTCATCACCTGCCATTCGCACAAATTTGACTTCTCCAACTTGCTTAAAGAATTCAAGCAGTTGATCTGCTGTTGTAGTCTAGAAAGAGTCGAAGAACTCAGCTGAAGTAAAATATATAATGAAAACCACTTATCCAATATATCAGGTAGTCTAAGAGGCACAGATTTTGTAAAGATATCTCACCATTATTACATAGGTGACATGGATTTCATAATGTTACACTTTAAGAAAGACTGGTGTTTTTTCTTCCATTAATCTAAAGAATATAATGTAATTTAAAATAGTGCAATCACAGGTTTGGAAGTCCTACATTTAGGCTAAAAAAGCGCTTGCACAGGATTTTGCACCTTTCAGGCAACTCATTTGAAATAACTGATGAGGAATTTCCTTATACACCTGTGTCCAAGCTATTGACTGTGAATCAAATAAGAAAAATAAAAACCCAAACATTATTACAAGACTTCAATTTTTCCTGTTTTTCTACTAGCTTCCATCTTGTCTTATTTTAGTGCAATCAACAGTACTTTTACACTCCAGTAGCTACACTGGCAGTCAAAAAACTGCAAATAAAATACTTGTATTGTCATCAGTCAAAAGAAAATAGTACTTCAATTAATTTAACCAACTGCTGAAAAAACAAGTTTCTGACAGACCTAACTACTGTCATAGAAACACAAGGGTATTTATGCTAATTCTGCAGCATCCACTAGGACACATCATTCCATCTTACTGTACTTGAGCAACAGCACAGTGGTGTGGGGGACAGCTACCATGATCTTACAACTTCTGAGGCATTGCTCACTTAACACAACACAGCTGGACATTATGTTTCTTGAATTCAGCTGCAATGTGATTTCTCTGCTATCCTGCCAGAATGAGTTCCACAGCCTGGTCTGACCTGATGGGCATAGGAGCATTCAAAGTCTGAAATATCACTAGTAACCAGAAAGAATTTTTTGTTTAAATTCCTGTTGTCATCAACTAACCAAACCTCTTTAACATCTACGATTAGAATTCATAAATTACAATTCTACACCTTCCATTAATATTTCCATTACACAAAAAAAAGCTACCTGGGAATTCAAGTTTCCAACATAGACTGTTCTCCTGATTTCATCAATTTTGGATGGATCCACATTCCCCATAATAGGCGGTTGTGGTATTTCTCCCAGTGCTGTAATGTTAGGGTCCAATGCTGCTGCTGGTATAGCCCCCAAAGTGCCAAGTGAAACACCAAGCTGGAAGACACAAAAACAGAATATACTTTGCCAAGAACCATTGGTAGGAGATATTTTACTTGTTAATACTTGTCTGCCTTGTGCATTTCTGTAAAAATAAACCTAAGGAATACATGCAATACTTTGAACTTTAAGGTCCAAGCTGAGCACTTTTTTGAAAGAATAAAAATCTACCCATAAATAACCTTCTTTAAGGTTACAGTTAAAATTTTCTATGGGCTATCAGTTAACACTTTATCAAAGAGTATGCAACGTATCAATCAGAAAACATAGGCTTGAATTTCTAATGCTCACAGTCAATCAAGTAAGATGCCTTCAGACACTGCTAATACTTTTGTTTTTGCTAGAAGAAGTATTGGGAGTAGATGAGGAACTGCTGAACCCTTCCCAGCAAGAGAAGATGGGAATTTGCAGTGCCCAGCACCAGTTTGTTCTGTAATACATATCAGTCCATCAAAGGGACAGATAAAGTACTTTACAGACAAACACATCACATAAGGCAAGATTAATTACAGTCGATATGCGAAGGATACTAAGCCTAAGTCTAAGTTCTTTCCCTATAAACACAGTCATTTCCTAGAGAATGAGGACAACACATCTCTCATTTTTTGAACTGGGAATTTAAATCTCTCCTGGGGAATGTTATAAAGAAAGTCACTTAAAAATCACTACTAAATTGGTCTGCTGAGTTCCTGGTTTGATTTTTACTTTTTCCACCCAAAAAGCAACTGCCTTTCCAGCAAATTATTTTCCTAACAAGTGTGAGAAATCCTTAACAAGCCACGAGTAATCTTTTTTATGTAACAAAAGAGAAAACTACTCTATTTTAACTTGAAATTCTCCCTGAATAGGTAACAGCAGCCTGCTGATGTCAAGAAAGGCTTACAGAGGCAAAAGGAAACTGAGCAGAAGTAGCAGCAGCTAGCTTCCCTATGCTTTTTGTAGTGAAAACATTGTTAGGCAAACACTCAAAAGCCCTGTTGTAGAGATACCAAGTAAAAACACCTTAATGCAGCATTTTACTACTCCAAATAACTGTGTCAATGTAACTAATTATATTTTAACAAAATTTGAGGAGGAGGATAGCACTGCCACTGGACCAAATTAATGCTAGGGAAAGCCAGTAATTAAAATGGACACAACCAGAATCAGTATTTACCCACTATTTTGCAAAATAATAATCTGAGGTAAGAACCCAGAAAAGCTAGTGCACAGACACATTGTGATCTACCCTCTAAATAGGCACCACAGCTAAACCCTCACTGATCCAGCATAGAAGAGGACAACATCCATGGATCAGATAGTTCTTGTTCTCTGAACACAGAAAAGACTACTGAGTATAGAGGAAGCCAGAAATCAAGCAGCAACTGAATTTTACTTACTGTAGTCAAAGGGGTTGGTGTAGGTATAGGAAGCAACCCTGCACCAGGCATCAGACTTGTCATAGTAGGAGCAGGCGCCAACAGAGAAAGGGCTTTGGCTTCATCTGGGATTTTACCTGAAGAAGCAAATGGAAGCGTTACACAGAATTGAAACATCACACAAATGTTACTCTTTCTATGACTTTACAATTACCCTTGCAGTTAAAAATGTAATAAATAACAATGAATCTATCTACCAGATCCTTACAAAGAAACAAGTAAGAACTTAAGTTTTTCCTTTTACCCTGCTCTACTAGGAAAAACAAAAGTGAGCAAAACTTCAAAGACTAGCAATCTCATTAATGGATTATTATTTAAAAAACTGAATAATGTAGACAATTATTATACACTTTGAGCTATGTGTCACCTGTACTGGAAACTTAATGTTCATGAACCAAACGATATCAAGCATGGACGCTTTCCCAGGGCGGTGTTTTCGTGGTGATCGAAAGTTGTTTTACACATGACAACCGTTCGTGTTGGCTGCATCACTAATAGCACACAGAACATCAGATACAGAAAAGAAGAACATTTTTTAAAGTTTAATCCCCAGAAATGGCAAATAACCAAATCAGTAAAAGAAAAAAGAAAAAGAAACCAAACAAAAAAAAACACCAAAAAAAAACCCCAAAACCCCAAAGTATGAGCTAACTGAAATTTGTGCTTTTTTTTAAATTCCTCTGGTGCTACCTACTTGGGATGTAAAAATAAATGAAAATAAAATAAAAACTAGTGAACTCTGTGACTCCACGCAATACATACTACAAGTGAAGTTGGAGGTGGAAGAAGGGAGGGCAGAAAAAATACAGATCTGTACTGCGTCACATACTAGGCTACCTCAGTTCTCCTGAAACTCTGACAAATTACCTTTAAATTTACTGAGACTGAAGAAAATCATAACTGATCAGCTAAGCAAGCTATATTTTCCCCAAGTATGTATTTCCTACTATTTAAACCAGATTATATTTCCCCTGTCATGCTAAAAGTTTAATATCTAATCTGAATTAAATGCAGGTTTCATTTAACGTTAATCAAAATCAGACCACTAAATAACCCCCCCCCCCAATCTTTAAAAATCAAGAGTTAATAGTTAAAATAATTACGATTGCAATTAAACGTACGTAATACATTTGAAATGCAAAGGGATTTAAACTGGTACAAACATTAAACACTAAACTGAGAAACTATGGAAAAGTTCTAATTATACTAGGTATATATGATCTATTCAAAATTACTGGCATAGTTGTATATATGCTATCCAACTGAGCCCATTGGTATTACTGCATGCACTTTATGATAAAGTAAATGCTTTTATTTAAATATTGCTTTATAAGTCAAGGTATATACAAATACTGCGCCAGTGGCTTTTACTGCTTCGGTTTAAACTGTATATGTTTTAACCATAAAACCTCTTAGATTCAGGATTTAAAAATCAGTAAGTAAATACTATTATCAAAAAGCAAAATATGAGTTAAGTTTCAAAACACTGTGCAGTTTTAGCTATACGAGTTTCAATAGACCCCAGAGGAAACATACATTAAAAAAAGAAAAAGAAACAATGTGTTGCAAACCTGTTCTACAGATCTGCAGCAAGGACTGGGTTACAGTTGGGTATGACCAAAGGACAAAACAAATCTAAATGAAACTTAATTTATATGTAGCATGGGTGGAACAGAAAAGATAAAATAACAGTACCCATTTTTTTTCCTCATGCTTCCTATTTACATTTATTTTATGTTAAATTTTGAGGCACCTTGCTCCTTAACATGTAACAACCACTTGATTTTGCTATCTAAAGGAGAAAAATAGGAAAATTATTAGCACTTAAGAATTAACTGTGCAATAATGACTTCCAGGGCTTTTTTAAAAACATGCATAAATCTGAGCCACCATCACAATGTTCAGCACTCTTTACAGATCCGAATTTTAATCAGGCATGCAATGAGAAGCGTACCTGATTTGCCTGACTGCTCATGAGTATCAGGTACTGGGCTGCACATCCCGCCTAATATGTAGCTAACTAACAGGCTTTCGAATACACAGTTCCAGCAGCTGTGCATGCAAATTAGGCATAGAATTATGTACCAGTTCTTCTGAAAATCTAGATACTTCAGTGTTTTCAAATAACTAATGTACCAGACCTTATTCTAAACAGCGAGCATCTTGCAATTAACTGGACACTCATGCAGGTTTCTACAGGATCAACAGATATGCTAGTGGCAGAAGTGGTTCCTAAAATAGTGTGCCTGCATTCTAATTTATGGTCTAATTTATGACCAGATCCCTGGTCAGCAACGTACATAAGTATATGCCTAATTTAAGTATGCGCCTACATACAGCCAATTCAATACACACTTAACCAGTTAAACTTAAAAGATGATTAGGCACTTAGCCATTTTAAATAGGAATAGAGTTAGGGACATAACTGAACAGATGACGAGTCGAGTTCAGAAAGGTACTTAAATACAAGCCTAAACTTTAAGTATATGGGTCATCTTACTGTAATAATTAGAATTATTTCATTTTATCAAATGTTCCTCAAGGAATCCACTGAACATTTTCAGTTAAGTGCACTGTTACAGCAGTTCAAAGAATGAGTAACATGCGTTATCTAAATTGTGAAGTTAGCAGCATTATTTCCAGAATACTTTGGCCCTTCAACAATGTAATGTTTTATTTTAAATATAAAATCTCTTTGGTCAGTTCCATGCCACAAAGATTCATTTATTTTATTCAAGAATGAGAAAGGGTCTATCTCTACAGATAGAACCCCCCAAAATTGCCTGTATATTCAAAACTACTTCTCCAGTTTTTAAGACCAGATACAACTTTTTAAAAATTCTATAGAAAACAAACTGTTATAGGGAAAAAAAGAAAATCTGAAGTATCTTTCAAATTTTGAAAAACAAAATTAATGTGAGGCCAAATAACTTCACGAGTTACAGGGTTTAAGTTTTGGAGTTTTATCTCCATGAATTTATTCAGAAAAAGAATAGAAACCCACAAAGATACAATGAAATGTGGGTAATGACACAACAGATCAGGACACTTTAAGAATAACTGTTCTGGTTTTTAAACTCAAGGTATTTAAAACCTGAATGGAAATGAGGTAAAGATACTTAAGTTTCTAATGAGGGAAAGAGACAAAATAAATATGCCACATCTGTACCACATCCTTAGAAAGATTTCTTAGAAGCTGTTGTATTTAGTAAATTACAGATCCTATGATCATTTATTTATTGATTCTTCACTTTGCAAAAGAATCTGGAAGCAGATGTAGATTAGCTCTGCATTACCTAGAGACATAGAGATATGCTTTCAGGAAATGTACCGTTGTCCTACATATAAGCTATCATCGTTACTTTTTTGTATCATGAAAGTGCTTAAGAGCCCTAGTCAACCCAGTCCACACCAGACACCATTTTGCTAAATGCCGAACAGAAGTATCTGTGTTAAGCAAGTACTAATCATCGCAGTATTTTTATCCCTCTCCCATGCCCAGAAGCAATTAATTTCATACTCTTTGTACTGAAACTACATAGTTAATCCTCCTCCTCTAAAACTGCTTCTGCAATAAGTAAGTTTAGTTATTTTAAAAATACTAACAGCTCACATCTACTCTAAACATAATTAAAGGAATTGTTATTTTCCTGCTCTTTTAAATCACTGGAAAATGCACACTACAAATAAAATAATTTGTGTGGTCCAATTCATGGTTCTTATTTGATTTAGCAGCAGTGATTAAAGAGATTACACCTACTGGCAATTACCTCAACTGCCACAGCTAAACCCAAGAGATCACAAAGCAAAGCTCTTCCCAGCTGCAGTGCATAGCCTGGTGCATTATCAGAGTGAATCCAATTGCTCCCAGTGCTGGTAGCTGGGAAGAGCATTGCCTGAGGACCAGACACACCACCTGGTCCACCACTTCTGCTTCAGGCTTCCATTTCACAAGAAGTTAAGAATATCACTTAGGGATGCAAACCTTCTCAATCACTCCAGCATGAACTGACAGGGCTTCTGAGATTGTAAGATGACTGAGAAGACACTTTTTTTTCTCTTTATTTTCTTCTTTTAAAAAAAAAAATCTTCTTGAAATAACCACCACAGGAGCATGTCAAAGTGCAATATACACATACATACACACACACGCACACAGAACTGATTCAATCTTCCCACAAATAACAGTGTTAAAAGACAATGTGCCTCACACAACACATTCCAACCAAAACTTCAGGCTGCATTTGTACTTATGAGTGGTAAACAGTTTTTTCTGAAAATTACACAAACAAAAGGATGAAATCTTACTGCCACTGACCTCACTGGAGCAAGGTTTCATCAGAAGCAAACAAGAATTTCATGACATTCAATATTCATGAAACTTCAATTTCAGAAATAGCTATTTTTAACTCTTCACATTAGACATAAATAGTATGCCTTCTTTTAAACACACCGTGCAACCTAAAACTACTCTGCTGAGAAGACGAAAACTAGCAGAGAAGGATCATGACTGTACTTTGTAAAGTTATTTTCTCCAGAAGTAAGTTTCAACTATCTTTTTCCAAGATAAACTCATAAAGCACAACATATGAAAGAATGTTATCTTAGAACTGATGTATTTTTCACTATTCTTGTCCTCTGACACAGTGTGCTCATCTGTTGAATTTAGATGCTTAAACATATTCCAAATCAAATTTATCCATAATTCACAGCACAAAAATTAATCATATACTAAATTCTGTGTACACCATCCACCATTCATAAGCAGCATCAGGTCAACTTCAAAATGAAACACTGTGAACCCTTTACAAAACACCATTTTTACAGAACTGAAGTACCAGTTCACAAGTACAAGGGAAAGAGATTTAACAGAACAAAACAAAAAAAGGGACAAAATAAAATAAAAATAAAAGAAACAAAGGAAAGAAAGCAAAATAAAAACAGAGACAGGGCGTCCATCTTCAGCAGGCCAGACTTCGATCTCATTTCCCCCATGAAGGTTTCACTTGGCGGCAGGTTTAGTGGCATGGCAAACAATGCCTAACTCAGGCAAGTGTAACAGGTCTGCCTTGGCCAGTCTAGTCATCTAATAATGCACAAATATCACACAGAGAAAACATACAAAACCAAATTAATAGTCAAAATCCATCTACCAGATAATGTGGACATAAAATTTAGAATGATTAGGGTGGCATCTTTGTTTATCTTTCAAGCTTTGTGTTCTCAAAGTGTAATGTTTAAAGAAAAACTTACTGACACACACACAAGTCATATTTTGGCAGTTTAATGATGTTACTTCACTTACAATTACGTTTTTGTTAAATTACTAAATGTCACAATATTAACATTGTTTTCATTGTGTTGTCATTCTCTCATGCTCCCTTGGTTTACCAGTTTAAATACACTCCAAATTTCAGATTTTATTCTGTCTTTTGAAACCAGGTTTTCAGAGTTCCATTTTACCTCTCCTCTACGTTCAATATAGCGCATGTAATGCTTTATTACTGGCACCGCTGGCCAACGATTTAATTTTACCTCCCAGTAGTATATAGCCTCACTACTTTGAAAGCCCGTGATACACTCCACTGACTCCATTAACAATGCATCATATGATACACAGTGAATCAAAATTTTTGTACTGTGGTGTCCAAAGCCGTACTTACTCCACACAATAAATTCCTCAGAAAGTTAAACCTATATTGCTTCACATTTTTATAAATTAAAATTAGTGATTCTCTTAGAAAGTTACATGGAAACAACATTCTGACATTAAAAAAACCCTGACCTCACAACTCACTCATTTGTTCACCAAATTATGCAAAAATCTCTGTTGGTTTTTCAAAACCTGTCTGTCTGGATTTTCAAAATCCGGAATGATTTTGAACAGTACAATTTTTCTGTAACGTGTTTTCTCAGAAATGCCTAATAAGTCAGCTACAAATGAGGTTGGAACAAGATTTGTCAGAAATTCGGTTTTATTCTCCTTCCAATCATCAAAAGACATAGGAAAATGCAGCTTTACCTGTTGCCTTATCACATCAGTGATACCATCTCAAGAAAAACACCAGAAGTGTTGTTCATTCATTAGGCAGCAGTCTTCCCTCTCTGACAGTACCGAACCAGTTAAGGTCTTTTTAATGAAACATAAAACTAAGATTCTGAATAATTTTTAGTCAATTATTTAGGGGCAATTTTTCAGCAATAAGGATTCTGGTCCCATTAGCCTCTACAAGTGGATACAGCAATATCCAATTTGTGATTTAAGAACAAGTTCAAAAAATAAAACTAAAAAGCCCTCAAAGCAAGGCACAAGTAAAAATCTAGGCTTCACAAACACAATATATGTGCCATATGCCCCTATTAAGAAGGCTACAAGAACAGGCATATATTGTAAGTCAATATAGCCTTTAGGGAAAGTACTTATAAAGTCTCTGAAATTCTGGAGACCTGTCACGAGTTTGTTAGGAACATCCCAGACCATTGTTCCTGCAGCACTAATCTCATACTATCCAGATTGCAATGTGGCAAATGTGCCAAAAAATGGTACTCTGGGATGACTGTTAACAAACTCCAAGAAGTCAACAGCATTTTCTGAACCAAAGCCTGTCTCTTGCAGTTAGAAAAGTTATGTTAATAGAAGTTATTTCTGGACTTGTTGCAGTTTATGGTTCAATCATTCTAAATACTGTTGTTCATGGCAGAACAGCTACCATGTTCAAAGTGAAGTTAGGTTCACTCCAACAGCTGGAATGTTTCCACTCCAAAGAGGCAAAAAGTCCAGAACTAAATGTGCAGATGCTCAGTTCCACAATGATCCCAATGAAGTCAATGGGGTTTTGCCTAACTCCAGCAATATGCCTACTGTAAGGCCATGCTTCATATAACTGTATTCAGATCTGGCATATTATACTAACAATACCAAATACCTTGTATTCAACACCTCTGTAAATGTATGGCCTCAAAGCTACTTAAAGTAACACTTGTAAATTTAGTATTCACCGAGCATTTTATTTTATTTTATTATGCGTTTAAAAAATATTTTATGCTGGTAGCATTCTGTATAGATCGCTGTGTTTTAAAGAGAAAGGAATTATAAAACCAAAAAGGAGTACCAATATACATAACAAAGCCTTATTACAGGACACAAAGTAGTATCTTCCACAGTAACAAGAAAGGAAAACCACAATTTTTTTAACTGAACTAGCAGGTAAACATTCATATTCAAACAGTAATTATCACCACAAATGTTAAGTATTTTAGATTAGATTAATTTCAATGGCCACATGCATACATCATGTCTACAAGACAAAACTGGAATTCAGTCTAAAAAAAAGGAAAAATAACAGCATCTTTAAGAAAAAGCAAACAAACCACCACACCAAAGGTGATACATAAAGATCCAAACTGCAGTGCTATCAATGCCAGGAAATTGCCTAATCTTTTCAGAGCTCCATTGACTTCAGTGAGAACTCTGTGTGAGAGTAAGCTTGCCAACGAAAATCATATTGAAGGGAATTATTTTACCTTCTTTTCCCTCAACATAAGTAATAACAATGGAAAATCCAATTATCCCAATTTAAATCAACTATCTTTTTCCTAATGCTGAATTTCAATTCAATCTATATAATTGGGTTTCTTGATGATTAAATTTTCAGTTTTGTTTCAAGACTTTTTTTTCAAAAAGCAGTAAAATAAAATAAAAATACAGAGCACCACCTTCTTACATGGAAAGCTTGAAACAATTAGCAGACATGACAAAGACGAACATTACAGAGGAATGTCTAAAATACCAACCTTCTGCGCAGGGCACAACTATCAAAGCTCTGTCAATAAAAACCGTGTTAGTTAGATGCTGGGCCACACCAACACTCGATGCTTCACGAAACTTAATATAACATACTTTGGAGGAAAAAGCAAGAGGTGCGTTGCTGCAAGATAAAAGGGGAAAAAAAAATCCGTCACATTAAGTAATTATTTGCATGTACTTTTAACTGTTACTTCTTCATTAAAAAATAGGTTTTAGACTTCCTGGAAAAGCTAGCCAAAAGGCAAGAGTATACAAATTTACTAATTTGCTTGCTTACTATGTCACAAAGGCGTAGCTTTTTCTTCCTCATCATTGGAAACTTGAAGCCAAAATCCCAAATTAATATGTTTGATTTGATGTTCTTGCTTAACAACACTGACCAGTACATTCCAAATTATTATTGTAAGTAGCATATTTATTTGACACATCTGTCAAGTAAATAGTTCATAGTTTGTCTTTATTCCTCCAAATAATCCTTGTTTAGGAAAGTCAAACAATAAACCCAGTAATTTTTCAGTGGGTCCTTCAGATATTAGCCCATAATAACTGATACTCTTTCTTAGGTCTTCACAAAAGCAGCTTTGTTCATTTTTCTGAAGATAAAAGCAGTTCTTGAAAGTTCTTTCAAATGTTAGGCCTTGGTTCACTAATGTAACAAAAATTTTTATCGTCTGCCTTAGTTTAGCATAGTATAGTATGGGATAACACTGGAGGAAAAGGAACACACTATTCAGCTAGAAGACTGAAGAAAATCTGTAATTTACTTTCCATTAGGAAGTATAACACCAGAGATGTCAGAAAGCACAACACATAAACATTGTAATCTCAATCAAAATCAAAGAATTTTGCTTTAAAAAATGTAGTCCCTAGTCAAGGCTTGTAACCTTTATACCACCAGTTTATTTCTTCGTATGAAGGAAGTCAAGGTGAAATCTTCAACGAGAATCCAATAGGATATTGCTGGAGCATCAGCAATTTCCATTTGAAAGGACCATCTGTCTTCTAGCAAAGCAGTAACTCATGGAAAATATGCTGCATAAACTGTCCCTCAACTGAAACAGAAACACTTGTCAACTTTCTAAAAGTACCAGAAGCACATCAAGTTCAGCCCAACCCATCTTGTAGTCCCTCAAATTCCAAGCAGGTACTCACAAAGTTGTTGCATGGACTTAATTAGACCTTAATATATAAATATCAGCTCAGATGGTTTAGACACACTATTTAATTATATTAGTTGCATAAAAGACCCAATAAGTAAGTCTGAGGCAGGCAGACTGGTATGGTTCTAGTTACTAGAAAGATAACACCTAGGTAAAATATCTATAGTGAGCTGGCCAACTTCAGAATGGCATTCAGAAACACTTATCATGGAAAATTCTGTGAAAACAGATACACTGAGGAGGCAAAAATAAAGGGAAAGGCAAGACATAAATATGAAAGTTGGCCTTACATAATTTAGAAAAACACTGTAAAATCACTACACTTCTGCCCATTTATTTTGCTTGTAGTGACAAACATTTTCAGTTTCAAATTTCCACATTCAGGAAGGAAATAATTGTACAGAATGGTTTCTGAGCCAACTGTAAGGTCTTGGTTCAGAACATTTCCAGAGGTGACAGCAAGCTATGACTTTCTCAGAACTCTGCAGAAATGTTTGCATACAACTTTTGATCTTACATACTCTGAAAAGCCAGACTCTGCTCACTGCAAACTGCAAATTTTTGTTTATGGCTATAGGGGTTTTTGTTGGTTTTGGTTTGTTGGAGAGAGGGTGGATGGGGGGCTGTATGTGTAGGCTGGGAGGAGAGGGTTTTCATTTTGTTGTTGTTCTTTGGGGTTTGTTTGTCTTTAAATATACATGCCAGTGTTACAACCCAAATGGGTGAAGCCTCCACTGAAGATTCTGTGGTCCATACTGTTGAAGACTCCCAATATCACCTGTTCTTTTCCTTTTTTGTTTTCATTCCTAACTCAAAATGCAGTTTCAGACCCCATAAATAATCCTTATAAATTCTGACACCTATAGAACCAGCTCTGACAACTGTATTTTTTATAATATTCTTCCCCTTGTACTTCCTGGATTCCAAACACAAAAGCTACATGGAAAGTATGTTCAAAAATACTAACATCAGAAAACTGCTGCAAAACACGGGTCTAAAAAAAAGTCTTGGTACAAAGTGCTTTCTGAAGGTTATGGAGGATAAATTTTCTATATAAGTAGATCACCTCTGCTGAAAACACATCAATGCTGCATCTGCATCAAGGGAGATGATTAAGATCCAAAAGATCTAAATTTCTAGAAGGTTTCACAGTGATGGAGTCCTCTCTTTCTACGAAGTGGGCTTCCTAAACCTCCCCCAGCAGGCTTCTGAAGAAGTCTTTCTTAAAACAGAAAAGTCCTGTTCTAAATCTTTGTTCCATTTTTTTCTGCTAACCTTTCCTGAGGCTGAATTGAGGTAAAGTCGTAATCCTCTTCCCAAGGTTACAAAGTACCAATACAAAAAAGCAACTCCTACATCACTGACTCAAGGTTACTACAATACTGTTTCTTTAGGAAGACAAGAAAGCTCAAAAAGGAAATTAATATCTAAATAGTATTCAGATGTTTCTGCCATTTTTGTTTTCCTTTGCAGGGAGACAGTAACATCTGTCCCCCCAACAGAGTAACAACCAAAAACACTTTGTAAGAATGACCTATTCAGAAAAAAACCAAATAAAGGGCTAGAAAACATTCCTCTAAGGGTCTGTTTTTTCTCAGGGTGGTGGTGGAAGACACAACAGAAATCAATAACTTAACAAAAGAAGATGTTATGAAATAATTGTGCAGATCACATTTTAATAAGTTTTTGTGTGTTTTACTTGAAAGGCCTAATCTACACTGCAGTCTAATATCTAAGAACCACTTGTGTTCTAGCCTCCAAGAAAACTTCAGACCATCTAGAAGCAATCGGTATTAGACAGCAGGGCTTTCAACACCTAATGTAGACAGTTTGTGCCTCTCTGCTTCCAAGCGACTAATTCTGCAAAAATCCAATTGTTGCTCAGTAAAACGTACCAGTATTTAACTGCTCAAAAATCCTCCTACAGCCACATTTGAAGGTTTATCACTACAAATGCAATTTTGAAGGCTTCTCTGAAACACAGACTTCAACTGGGCGACAAGCATAACACAAAAGCATGACTGAGACTAAGAATCTGATTACAGATGTCACTGGTCTCCTAGTAAACTGAAAACCAACTCTAATCTGTATGAGTGGCTGGCATACCAGAGTACATACCCAAGGCAAAGGACCTGTCACACCCTGCAAACCAGCTTCAGATTTCAACTGTACTGCAAACTGAAAGTGATCTATAAAAACTGGTCTTGGTCTTGTTAGTAACTGAGAGAAACAAGGCATACTTCACCTTCTCACAAAAGCCAATTTAAACAGCCAACAGAAAGGTACCAATTCAATACTTTCTTGAACAACACACCTTCTAAATTTAAATGTAAGTAACTCAAAGCTTTTACAAGAAACACACAACAAAGAGACAAAAGTTTAAGGGAATATTCTTCTGCAGAGCAGGGAACACTGCATACCCTCTCATACTCTTGCATATTCAAATGTCGGCATCATCATCCAAGTGTGGTTTCTCAGAGACCTTTTGCACACGCAGGCTTAAAGGAAAGAGGTCTCCTTCCTACCTCCGTAACAGCCTCCATGTATTGCCACTTGAGCAAATTCAGGAAGCACCAGAAGTTCTGCAAATGTCAAACTGAGGAGCTCTTGTTAAACAGTGACAGCAATTCTCCACTCCCAACATGGGAATTGAGATCTCCGATATTCCTCTGATATAAAGATCATACACAGGTATTCAAAACTTAAGAGGAGTTTTTCCTCAGGCTTTGTGACAAATTATCACTGTAGCTGACAGTGAAGCCCCACTACAGTCACCCTCTTCTACACAGAAGTGGCAAATCCACATGGAGACTCTGGTGTAGTAACAATTCCTAGTACCCAAACTAATACTCTCACACAGCTATGGCTGTAACATTACTTTCTTTTCTTGTTAATATTTTCATCCTATTTAACCATAATTTTCCAAGTAACTTTCATACACACATAAGTTTCTGTTACAATATTTAAGTTTTTAGCTTCAGGAAGAAACCAGAACTCACTTGGTAAAATCAGAAACATGCAATTCAGTCATCCTTGCTTTCCTCAAGATGGAAGTGAAAGGGAAAATAAGATAACAGTAAGTACGAAAACACACAACACAGACATCAGATTTTCTGAAAGAATTTTGCAACCATCCCTTACTTTCATTTCTGAGCATTTTTCGTATAGAGTTGGGCTGGGCGGGCAGGGAAAGCATTCTCAAAGGGTCTCTGAATAGCCACCTTCTCAAGGTTAAAGCTGTGTTTATGAGACAGGGAAGAAGAAATGACCAAAATATTTGGTAATAAAGTGGAATAACAGGAGTCTTTGAGCACTGAAAACCACTTACGGTGCTCTTTAAGAGACAAGTCTTACAAGGAAAGGGTTAAAAAAGTCTCATGAAGTCCAAGTCTCTTGTGCATATTTTTGATACCAGTGACCAACAAGGTTAAACCAACAATAGACAGATGCAGCATGATAAGAGAGAAATTCTGCTGCTCTTTTTAAAATCTGATAATCAAACACAAATTAAGGGTGAAGTGAGTGGATTAAAAAAAAAACCAACATCGCCACATAACTTACACTGGTTTAACTGATAATATTCAAGGTCCACAAATAGTTGCTTTCAATTTTTAAATTTTCAAAAGAAAGCCTTCCAGAGAGCAAAACAATAAATAGCTGTACAATCAAGTCAAATTTGCAATTTTCTTGTATGAAAAAAAGTAAATACTAACAGCAGCCACCAGTAACAATCATTTGTGACCCACTGAAAGATGATTCAAGTTAATGTTTTTTTCATTAAAAGAAATACTGCTTTCAGTGCCAATGAAGTGTCTCTCACTGACCAGTAGCTAAAATTGGGATGATGACTGTATGGAAACTTCTTCGGTGCCAAGCGTTTCCAAAGCCCTCAACACTGAATCCGAGGGTGGACTACTTGCAGTTCACATACCTTAGGAACATAACAGTAATAACAAAGTAGCATTCACTGCCATCTGCATAAAGTGTGAAAGCCTCTAATATACAAGACAGAAACTCGCCCCCAGAGAACCAGCCTTTCAGGAACATGGCAGCTATGAAACCTATCCTACTTAAAGGGATGTCTGATTAGCAGTGACTGAAGAAACTGAAGGGCTTTGATCAATGATGGGAAAACATGAATTGAAAAAGTTACTATAAAACATAGCATGACCTAACACTCATAAAGAAAGCTTTCCCAATCAATTTGAGACATAAAATGAAGGACCCTAACAGAAACTGCTACGTCAGGACAATAGTCTTAACATACTAATTGCTGGGAAATGTCACTAGGTTCACAAAGGTTGATGGGAATACTGAAGAGTAATCTTAAAGAGCCTGCATTTCATTTAATGCGTTTAAAAACTGAACTGGTTTCTCTCTTCCTGTCCACATTTGCAAGCTTACAAGAACTTAAGTAAACTACTGTAACATTAATGTGCCTTCTATTTAATATAATTACTAAAATCTGAGACTTCCTTTTAGCTTTTGAAGGAAATTCTCTGTGGCACCCTATAAAACTGAGGTACATGCTAATGACAGGAAAAACACAGAAAATGGGTAAAAAGGAACTCTCTTCTCTAATAATGTTAGCTCAGACAACCATAGCATATTCTTGTACTTTGCTCCACAATTTTTTGTACTTTGTAGGAGCGGGCTGGAAACTAGGACCATGCGTGGCAATCAGTTAGCTGAGGGGAATGTGCTCGAGCTTGTCTAGACAACAATTGACATGATACAGAGCACAGGGGAGTGAGGGACGGATGGCGCCGAGGAAAGGTAACACCTTGCTGTTAATTGCTGGCAGTTAACCACCAATCGGGGATTGCCTAGTATGCAAGGCTTAGCTTCAAGAACCAATCTGTTTAAAACGCGCAGCTTCTGAAAGTGTATATAAACTCGTGCTTCTGTACAATAAATTGACATTTGTTTGCATCAAGCTGCATCCCGTCTCTTCATTCGCCGCACATAATCACTGAAGCACAAAACCTATAGATGCCAGAGCTGAAATCCTTACTCCCTAAAGTCAGTGGTAGGATGCTGCACGATTAATTAGAGTGGAACAGTGCTAGCAAAGGAATTTCTTGTAAGATGGAAATGGTCACCTGATCCCATTCACCACTTCTACAATCCTCTTGGATTGCTCTGAGAGCAAAATATCAGAGAATTAGGAAAAAAGCATCCATTAATAAATAATCTGAGCACAGGAGTGAAATGTACGTTAAGTAAGTCTGATGATAATACTAAACTAGGAGGAGCTGCGGACTCCCTCAAGGGTAGACAGACCTCACAAAGAGATTTAGATAAACTAGAGAGCTGGGTGGGCCAACATCACCAACAGTATGAAATTTAACAAGAACCAGATTCTCCACCTGGGACGGCGTAATCCTGGCTATACATACACACTGGGGGATGAGAGGCTGGAGAGCAGCCCCACAGAAAGAGATCTGGGGAGTTGGGTTGATGGCAAGTTCAACATGAGTCATCAGTGTGTCCCGGCAGCCAGAAGGGCCAACCATGTCCTGGGGTGCATGAAGCACAGCACGGCCAACCAGTCCAGGGAGGTGACTGTCCCACTCTACACTGCACTGGTGTGGCCCCACCTCAAGTACTGTGTGCAGTTCGGGGCAGCGCAGTACAAGAAGGATATCAAACTGTTAAGAGCTCATCTGGAGGACAGCAACCAAGATGGTGAAAGGTCTCAAGGGCATGACTTAGGAGTGGCTGAGGTCACTTGGTTTGCTCAGCTTGGGGAAGAGAAGGCTGAGGGGTGACCTCATCACAGCCTGCAACTTCCTCAAGGGGGGCAGAGGAGGGGAGGTGCCGATCTCCTCTCCCTGGTGACCAGCGATAGGACACGAGGAGATGGAATGAAGCTGCATCAGGGGAAGTTCAGACTGGAGATCAGGAAAAGGTTCTTCACTGTGATGGTGGTCAGTCACTGGGGCAGGCTCCCCAGAGAAGCAGTAACACCATCAAGCCTGTCAAGAGTCCAAGGTCATATCGTTTAGTTTCAGGTCGTCCTTGAAACTAATGATTCTATTTCCTTTTAATTAACAAAAGTAGTTTCATTGTATTAAATAGTCAAATTTTTTTAATAATCAGATTTTATGAATTAGACTTCAGCAGATTAAGGGAGAAAGTAGAAGGCTGACAGACATGACTGACTTGGAAGAGATGAAGGATAACTTATGCTTTAACTTAGAAAGATCATAGAGAAAATGGAGTCTATGTGCTTTAAAAAGCGTGTGTGTATGCATACATCTGCATCTATATTTTGTTGCTGCTGTGCATTACCAAAAGAACTGGAAGTTCACATCTATTAGAAATACAATCTATGCCCAGCAAAGGCAATAGATATACAAATATTATAGTAAATTTCTTAACATGAATGCCTATATTTTTAATACATTAAATGATGCATACAGAAAAGAACACAACATCACTCTTCTCTACAAACTCATGCTTGGCTAATCAGAAGTATTTTGTAAGCTGAATATTTGCAATACAAAATTAGAGAGAAAACAGGTTGCAATTCTACACAATGCAACATGTAACTATTTCACCTCATTGCTTAATCTATTAAAAAGTCAGGATAATACTCTTTTAGTATTACACCACATATTATTCTTGAAACAAGAAATATTTGCTTTAATTTTTTATCCATTTCTGTAATTTCTGAACAAAGGCTAGCAAATGGGGTCCCGGTCACAGTGAAAGCTTTTACTTAATTTAGTAACACACACTCAGATGACTGAAAGCTACTATGTCACTTCCTCTTAATCCTCAACATGAAATCACTTACAAAAAGCATACTAATATTTATTATTCAGTAGTCAACATCCATGAGACCTGTAGTCCACTAATTCAACTTACTGAATTATATTGTTCACGTAGAAACTGGACTGAAAAGTGAGTTTCCACTGTTGCACAAAGGTAACAGAATTCATGCTGTACAATACATCAAAAGTTTGGATTTCTTGGAATTATTTTTAAAGCTAGAACTGAAATGACATGATTTTTTATCTGATGTTGACTCTAATGTAAAAAGCAAATTTCCCTTTTAATTAAGAGAATTGTTTTTAAAAACATCTAGGCATTAAATCATTAAATACTTAAGGAAAAAACAGTAGTAGAAAATAATGTTAACCAATTGCAGACATCTATTATAACATGTTTTTGCTTGCGACACCTTTGCTTCCCATGCACTCACCAACGAAACGCTACTCTCTGATTTTATCGAAATATTATTCAAATACATTTATTTTCAATAAATATAGTAAGTATACAGGAAATATAGTCAATAGGAAGCCTGTCTTCTTCTGTTTCACAAGAAGGGCATTAAAGTAAAAAATTATTTTTCAAGATAATAATTTGAAAGCCAGGTCAAATGTCTATAACTATTAGACATGGAAATCCATATTTCTTAGAAGTTATTGCATAGAAACTGTAAATAAAACAAGAGTAAAATGAGTAATCGCAATCCTGTGTCTTATCTCTGAAAACTAAACTAACAATATAGAATGGATGTTTACCACATTATAACCTTGACATTTCCAAGTCAAACCCTACTATGGCACTGGATTTTAGTATTATATGTGTATATGGACACTGGCAAAAATTTATACTTAGGCACAAATGTTATTTGCATACGAGTGTCAAAAAAGTATCTATCTGCTTTAACATCTATTATGTAACAGTGAAAAATGAGAGCAACAGCTACAACAAAAAAAATATTCGGTCAGGAGAACACTTAAGTGTATTAAGCAGCAAGTGTGGAACCAGTCCAAAGTAAACCCCCAGAAAAATGTATAAAAATCACCATAAATCTATTAAAGAGTCTTTAAAACTCAGTAAGGCTGTTTTAAACATATCTCTAAATGAATGGATGCCTATTACATATACTTTTAATTACCTAATAAATCGTATTTGATTTTTCTGAATGGTCATCATTGAAACTTACTCAGATGTAACGCAGTAACAAAAAAAGGATAAATACCAACTTTATTGCTATTTTTTTAAATTAAATTTTATTCATCTGAATGACTTCTTTGTATTAAAATTAAGTATCTGGATGCGAATGACTCCTGCCCCTTTCTGCTATTTCTACTTAATTTTCATGAGAAAAAAGAAAAGATAAATGGTTTGAAAGGAAACGTCTGCCATTCATTTCCTAGTAAAACAGATGCATTAAGAAAAAATTATTCTTCTCCCCTGTTGTGTTGATGGTTTTCTGCTTGGGGAAAAAAAATACTGTTATTTTGCAAACCTCAGTATCTCCCATGTGAGTGCACCGTGCAGCTGACATAATGAGACGGGCTACGGTTTAGAGAAACGTGTCACGTCCGTTACTAACTCTCATTTACTGCACACGTCTTATCAAGGGCATTTCTGAGCACAAGGCAGGGCAGGTGCCGTCCCTCTGTAAAAAGCTATTTTGGCTTCTCTTCGCGCGGGCCCTTCCCGGAGAACAGCGCCCTTCGAGCGGGGGAGGGGGGGAAGCTGGTCCCGCCGGCACGCAGCGCCCTGGCAGCCAGCCGGGCGGGGGCGGGGGCCGGGCCTGGGGCTCTCTAGCCCAGCACACACGCACCCCCCAGCTCGGTCCGAGCGAAGAGAAAGGCGGGCATCAGAAAGAGGGTTTGCAGGAAAAAGGGGGGGGGGGGGGGGGGGCGGGGGCGATCCGCGCCGGGGGAGCGCTCCGGGGCAGCCTAGCCGCACGCTTCTCGCCAGGCCTCTGGCGGTGGCTCAGTGCCCGCAGCCTACAGCGGGCGGCCGCAACCCCGGCCGCCGCCACGAGAACACTAAAACCCGCCGCTCCGGAGATATCGCGGCTGCCTCCCCCCTCCGAGCTGCGGCCGCCATCTTAAGTGCGGGTGAAGCTCCTTTCCCGGCCGCTCCTGCCTCACAAAGGGGTGGGACAACGTGAACCGCTCCCCGTGCGGAAGGCTCCGGTGCCCACACTCAAAATGGCACGTAGGGCCTTCTGCCTCGTCCCTCCACCCTCCCGGCCCCTCTAGGCCTCCTCCTCCTCCCAAGTCTCTATCGCTCCAGAGGTCGGCGCAGGCCCCACTTACTCCGGGGGATAGAGGCGCAGCTCCTCGATATCTCCTAGGAAGCCGAAGAGAGTCCGCATCTGCTCGCTGGTCACTGCCGAGGACAGGTTCGTGACCTGGATGACAGACGTGGGGCCCAAGGGGAAGCCCAGCGGCACCCCGATCCCTCCGCTGTTCATCATGGCGGAGCCTGCTCGAGCGCTCCGCTCCCGGCAGTGCCACACACAGCCGGAGAGGCGGGCCTGACGACAGAGAGAAGCGCGCGGCGCCTGCCAGAGCGTCCTACCGCGCGGGCGCTCTAGGGGCGAACTCCACTGCTCCCTGGAGGAGTCTCTGGGCTGGCCGCCGTTGGGCCGCCGCGGGCTGCGACTCCCGGGAGAGAGGGCGTCCCCGCCCCGTGCAGGCCCGCCTCCGCCGGCCGCGCTCCCGGCTCGGCCGCGAGGGGAAGCGCCCCGCTCCTTGAGGAGCCGGCCGGGCCGCTGTGGCGGGGGCGGGACCAGCGCGGGGCATCGGCCCCGCCTAGAAAAGGGGGCGCGGGGCCGCGCGCGCGGCCAGGCCGTGGAGGGCCGCGTGCCCGCCCTGCCGGGCTGCCGGGGGGGGGTGCCGGGGGCCGGCGGGGGGCGAGCCCTGCGGGGGCAGCGGGCCCGGTGCCCGCCTGTAGTGACGGGGCAGGGCAGGGGGCAGGCCCGGGCGCCGCAGGCAGGCCCCGCCGCGGGGACGGCGGCGGCGGCGGTCGGTCGGGGGGCGCCACCGCGCGCGGGGCGGGGCGGCCCGCGCCCCTCGAGCCCCGCTTCCCGCTCCCGCAGCTGAGCGGCGGGGGTCGCAGCTGACACCCGAGTGCCAAGGTCCGGGCACATGCCCCCGTGCCGGGGCAGGCTGGGTCCGGTGGCTGGTTCGGCATGCAGTCCGCCGTGTGTTCTGCCTGCAAATCGCGGCACGCCCACCAGAAACGGAAGAGAAAAAATAGATTTCCCGTTTAAGTGCTCTTTTGGTAGCCGAGTTTAATAAGAAGCAGTTTGATTACCCTAGGGAACGGCACCCTGTGTTGAAACAAGAATTGTCTCAAAAATGAGTTCGTTACCCAGTGTGCAGAATCGAAGGCCGAGTCGTTAAGAGCAGGAGACAGGGCCTTCGCTACGAAGCTGTGCAGGCGTGGGCACCAGGTGGGCTGGCACACCTTGGCGGTGTCCACAGGCAGATTTGTACATGACCGCGTGAATATTAATTTAAGTTCCAACCCTCTTAACGTTGACTGGATGGTAATCTACATAATGGTTGTGCAGTCTTACTGATTAACTACACGTGTTCATTGAGGAAGGGTCTCTTTGTGGGCTGGGGTGTTAAGGGTGTGATTTTGGTGTTAATAATGGAGGTAGTTTGCCTGAGGACACATCTTTGGCTTCTTGTCCAACAAGCATCAGAAATATCTTGATTGCAAGAGTCTTCTGTTGCCAGCCTTCCAGCATGTAATTGTCCTTCCAAGTTGCCTCATCCTAAGCAGCAATTCCTTCAGTTAATCATCTGTGATAGCTCTTTGCATGGGACACCCTGAGTCAAAATAATGCGTGCATTCTGTTTCTCAGAAATATGTGCAGATTGTTCAACAAAACCACATGTCCATGTATTCTGGTTACGAAATTTGATAGCAGAAAAGGACTGTAGTAGGCTAAGTTGTGAACGGTTTTGTTATAACTTGACTGGGAATCTCCTGATCAAATTGATTGTACCTGGAGTTACAGTTCAAGTTCTTTTTAAATTGACTGGAGAAAACGAGACTGAGCACTATGCATGTGGATGATCACTGTTAAGGATCTAACTGCAGTCTTTCTTAGATGGTAAAGAACTCCATATCTTGGCACTGAAAGATTGAACGTTTCAGACATTAATATTTCAGTTTTTAAGACTTTCCATACCCCAAACCTGAACTGAGAAAGGACTGGCTTATCTGCTATCTGGGCTGAAAAAGATTGCAAATTTGTGATACTTCCCTGAGCAAGTAGGTCAGTTGTTATGGAATCTCCATAGATAAGTCTGGATAGTGCTTCTTTCATTAGTGCTTAATATGTTACAGAATTTTAAGTATTCCAAGCAATTGTCAGAGATTAATTTAAAACGCCTATGCGTGTGTTTCAGGTACTGCTTATTTCAAAATTATAATCAATGCACTCTTATTCTTTTTCAAAATTTAATCCATGTTCCAAAAGTACAAGATTTAAGATCAACCTTAAATCCTTTCAGCAATCGTGGTAGCTTTTAGTTAGCCTAACTTCAGAGAAGTTTAACTGCAGAATTCAAGACCTTTTGTTATATATTGTGCAACATTAAACTCTGGTAAAATTATTCTATTTATAAGAACTTACGTAAGGTTTTCCTGTGTTTTGACTAGTACATCTCATCCAAAGACAGATAGCAGAGATGCAGAAGTTGTTACTGCTTTGAATATTCTTCTCCTTTCTTTTTGCATCTCTCAGTGGAGGTTACCAGAAAAATGAGCTCTAGAATTTGAAATACAGAAGTTCTGTAATGTCACAACTGACTGGGATATCCTCCTACAGGTAAAGCCTTTAATAGTACATATGATATTCCGAACTACTGGTCTGCAGAAGAATGGCTGCAGAAGCGTGGCCTTAGAATCTCTGAAGATCTGCACAGTCCTGGCCTGGTATTAGAACAGGCCTGTAATCAGAATTGTACTGAAGCTGCTGTGCTGAAGTTAACAAGAAAGGTAGCCCTGAGCTATTCTTGAGTCCTGAGACCAAGTAATTATGTTGTGCCAACAGGCCGTGGCTGTAACAAGCTACAGCTGCTGGGAAAGCAGGTGCAGGGCCAAGAAAGATGGGGACCAGTATGGGAAAATAGGGAGTAACAAACTACAAGGCTGCAGCACAGCAACACAATTAGCTACATGGATAGAATGCTTATTTTAGTCATGATCATTAGGGGTGTGAGAACCGCGCGCGTTTAGAGACCACTAACCAATTATATTTCTGCTTTACGAATATGCATGTGTATCGGTTCTATACAAGTAGTGTTAGAAACTGATAAAGTTGAGCAAGATGCATAACTCATATTGAGCGTCTTCTTGACTCCGGCGAACCGTTCTTCCAACACTGGTCTGCTTCCCAAACACAAAACAGAAGCAAAACACTGTTTAAATTGAGTAATTCTCAGTCCCTGCAACAGTACAAAACTCACTTGGAAAGTAATCCGAATAAATAAATAAACTTGGATATCAGAAGAATAGCAACAAAATGCACAAAATGCTGAAAGCCTTGGTTCACACTAGCTGCCATTAAAATGCCAGAAGCAAACAATGACTCTATTTTAGCTGAACTGTTCAAAATTTAAAACTATGTATGAGCCACTCCCTCTCCTATAATAAAAAACAGAGCTATTGGGGAAAAAAAAAAGTTAAATAGAATGGGTAGACATGCAGAAAAGGGAATTGATGAACAAGTGACCAAACATTATCTTCATTCTAATCAATGTTTAACAGAACTCCATTAACATCTTACAGGTTGCTGTAGGCCAAAAGAAATACTTAGCTTTGACCAAGGTGGATTAAAACATGTAGGAGGTTCTTTCCAATTTTGCTCACCTGTTTTTAAACTTTACAGTAACTGTATCAGTGCACTTACATTCAGTAAATACTTTCATTGTACCTTTACCTTGCTTGTATGACAATGATGTCACATTAACTAGCAAAGACCAAGGCATTCCATAGCTGCAGTGCAGAAAACCTTCAGCTTCTCTCAGCTGGGTATCTCAACATCAGTCTCCTGAAAGTCCACACAAGAGATTTTGACTGAGCTCCAGACCTGGTGCTCTAACCATGATTTCAGAAAGATTTGCAGTTGCAGAGTTATCCAGAGTTGATTGGGTGCTTGGGAGAACAGCTCTACAGTCATTGCATTAAATTCTCAAAAATATGCATTAACACCTTTCTGGAAGAGGAGAATTACTACTTAAAAAACTGTATTCTTAATGTGTAAAAAGATGGAAACTGTACTTGGAAGATAGCTGATTTATCAGCACCCATTGTGTAGTCAAAATTATTTTCATTTCTCTCAAAGTTGCTCCAGAAATCAGGCAGTCATGGAACTTTGCAATTCATAGGGGTCCCCTGGTGAGCACAGTTTTCAGATACTGTGAAGGCAAATGATAAACTATCCATCCATCAATAATATGTGTTCGTGAGGGCAAATAAGCAAACCTTTCTGAAAACAAGAAGTGGGGGTTTTGGAGGTACAGGACAAATCTCAGAATACGGAGCATTTGCTTGCCCTTACAACAACGTACTTTTTCTGTTTCATTAATCAGCTGAGTTTCTCCTGTGTTTAGAAAATAAGCCTCCCTTAAAACTGCATTGTTCCCTTTTCTTTTTAGATTCTGAAAAATAACAGCAGTACGTTGCACTTGCAGACATCATGAAACTTAAATTCCATGTTACCTACATAAAGTCTTTAAACAAAAGCAACTATTAACATTTTGTCTAAGACTGTTTCCAGATCTTTCTGCAAGGTTTGAAAAGCATTTACTGGGAAATGTTAATTGCAAATGTCAGTAGCAAAATACTGTCCGTTCAGAAGGAAGTTACAGTAAACCCTGTTTTAGATGATCAGGAGAAAAATATTTTTCCTTAAAAGAAGTCAACTTCAGAGTACACAGTGGGTGGTTTGTCAGAGGTGGACATCAGCGTGATGCTTGCTATGCTTCCAGGGGTGGGGAATAGAAATCAAATGAGGTAAGGTAAAAGCAGGGCACACCTATCTGATAGAAAATCAAATATTTCTAAGTTTTAAGAAATTTGTGAAAAGAAAAAAATAACTTCAGATTCAGCTACTCCTTGGGCAGTGGTAAAACTTGCCTCTGAAAATCCCAAGCCCCTGAGACCAGTGAGAAATTCTGAAGCAAGGATTGGTAGAGGATAATCAGGTTAAACAAAATGTACACACACAGGTCCATGGGACTTATGGGATGCTCCTGAGTGTTGAGGAATCTAGCCACTGTGAGACCATCATTAGCTATCTTTGAAAGGTTGTAGTGTTTGAAGGAGGTGAGTATCACCCCTAGATTCCAGATGGGCCAGAAGGAGCATCTGTAAAACTACAGGCCAGTCAGCCTCACCACAATCCCAGGGAAAGTGACAGCACATGTCATCCTGGAAGCTGTTTTTAAACATTTTAAGGACAAGAAGCTGATTAGGAGCTGTGGGTGTGGATTTGTTAGTTAGATAGAGATATAGTTAGATAGAGAAAGTTATGCCTGAGCACCTGATGGCCTTCTGCAATGAAATGACTGGCTCCACGAACAAGGGAAAGAGCAGCTAAATAGCGTTTATTTTGGCTTTAGCATGGCTTTTGTGAGTGTGTACCGTAACATCCTCATAGACCAACTGATGAAGTACAGGTTAGATGAGTGGGCAATCAGGTGCATTGGAAGCTGGTTGAACTGCCCTGCTGAAAGGGCCGGAATCAGTGGCACAAAATCCAGCTGGCAATGAGTCCATAGTACCCCAGGGTCAGTATCGGGTCCAGTTCTGTTACATTGTCATTATATTTTCATTAGTGACCTGGACAGTGGAATGTTGGGCAACTTCAGCAAGTTTGCAGATGATAAAGAACTCTGAGGACTGGCTGATACCTTAGAGTGTATGTGCTGTGATGCAGAGAGTGACCTCAAAAGACTGGAGAAATGGACTGACAGGCATCTCATACTGTTGGGCAAAGGGAAGTGCAAAGTTCTGCACCTGGGCAGGAATAACACCATGCACAAGTACGTGCTGGAGGCCAACTGCGCTGGAAAGCTGGCTGGCAGAAGAGAACCTGGGGATCTTGTTTAGCAGGTTTAACATGGACAAGCAATGTGCCCTTGCTAGAAGGCGGCCAACAGCCCCCTGAGCTGCACTAGCAAGAGCATCATCAACAGGTTGAGGAAGGTGATCTTTGCCCTCTCTGATCAGCACTGGTGAGGCCACATCTGGAATGCTGTGTCCAGTGCTGGGCTCCCCAGCTCGGGAGTCTTATTATCAATGTGAATAAGTACCAGATGGCAGAGTATAAACAAGACAGCCAGACTCTTCTCGATGGTGTCCAGTGACAGGACAAGAGACAATGGGCACAAATTGAAACACATGAAATTTCATTTAGTCCTAAGAAAAAACCCCTTTGTTTTACTGTGAGGGTGGTTGACTCCTGGAATTGGTTGCCCAGAGAAGTTGTGGAGTCTCTGTTCTTGGCTATGTTCAAAACATGGCTTGAGTAACCTGCTGTAGTTGACCTTGTTTGGGTGGGTTGGAGTTGCACGGGGTGATCTCCAGAGAGCCCTTCCAGCCTCAGGAACTCAGTAATTCTGTGAGAATGAAAGGTGCTTTCCTGAACTGAGTTAATCATTCTTAATTGGTAAAAAGCTTGGAAGAATACTTTTTGTTACCTTTCTGTAATAATGGAGTTATTCTTTAGTAACTGCAGGATGTCTTTGAATGTCCATTACATCACTGCTGCCTTGCTCAGAATATCTGTAGTTAGTGCAGGTCTACGGTTGGTGGAATCATTGTTCTGTGATTATTTTTTATGTATATTACAGTATCTTTGAGCTACTTCACTGATGGTTTCCATAATCATGTATCTTCTTCAAAGGGAAAGTACCTAACAGACTTTCTTCCTGTCATTGCCAAACCTGATGATTAGAGGGAACCAGCAATGCTTTGCTCAGTTACAAATACACTGGACAGGATTGGGTGGAATGTGATTAAAGAGTGAGACTAGCATTACTAATTCAAACAGGAGAACAAGCATGAAAAATGTCTTTGTTTTTCTATTCCTTTTTAATAGAAAGGAACAATGCTTGACTTCTACCAAGATGCAATTAAGAACAAACTGCTTTTCTGCCAGGAAAGCCTAGCTGCCAATTTCTCAGTAAATGCTGTAGCAAACAATGTCTGGAATTGCTCAGTAGATCATATGAATTTTGGCCAACTTTGTATTGGCCAAACAGCACATAGAATATCACATATATTATTACCAACCTAATTACAACTAAGATAGTCTACAAAAAGCTTTGCCTGAGAAACCTTCTATGGGCACATGAAAATCTCAATGAATTCACATCACTGCCAGCAAAATCAGCTAATCTCAGAGGTTTATATCTGTCATACTATTTGTCTGTATCTCAAACTGCTTTTCTCACTTGTCAGAATATTTTTCTCAGTTGCCAGTTATTCCTTATGTGGTGTTGTAACTGTTACTCACCTGACTTGCTCAACAGTCTTAAATGAAGAATGACTGATTGGTACATTGTTCAGGGAAGAACCTCCCATGTGGTGGCAGGATGGCCGTATGGTCCAGTGATACTCTTTTCAGTGGACATCTCTCAGCTGAGTTTGGTTGTCAAATGACTAGATGTTTCAGTGTAGGCTACTTGCATACCAACTCATGCATTAATGCATTTGGAGGATGCTAAGCAACACAGTCTTTGTTCTTTTTTTTTAAGTCAGGCTTTCATAATTCTGCAATTATGTACTGATCTCAAAATAAAAAACCTAGCAGTCTTTAGGGAAAAAAAATGTCCAAAATTCAAATAATCATCGTATAATGCAGTTTGAATTTAGGGAACTTCTGACATCTTTATGAGACTTTGAGAAAAGTGAATGGTACAAATGTTTAAAATACTGCCATCATTTAACCATAATTAGCACCTTTGGTTCTCATCAAAGCATTCAAGTTATGTTCAGTATGCTACTTTTTATTCATTTAAGATGGTGAATTTCTATGTTTAACGTAATTTTTCAGTATATGAGTGATGAAAAGGCATGTGTCGATCTGGTGAAGAGATCCAAATAGAAATAAAGCATTTTTCTTCTGAATGTTCTTTCACATGCAGTACTAGAATGCCACTAAAACCCAGTATATTTGTATAGCTTTTGCTGCATAAGGTTGTTTCCGTACATGATAACTACATGTGCACTACTGTACGATCAAAATTCCAATGTTTTGTATAGATGGGTGATGCAGGAAACAGGAAACAAATGTGTCTTTTCCAACATGACTATTCTTCCTCTTGTGAATTAATCAAAAGGCATAATCTTTAAATGCCAGTCTTCTACTACTACTCACAGTAGACTGCCTGTTCAGGCTGACTGCTGATAATACTCTTATTTTCTCAGGTTTTGCCCAGATCTGTGCTCCAGGTCAGGATATTTTTCTGGTTCTCATAATGGTAGGAATTTTACTCATTGTAGGAATTCATGCAGAGAGGCTTTCCAAGTTCTGCATGTGGCCAAAATCTCAGTTCTGAGAACTGTTTCTCATCAGAGTAGGTGATTAAAATGAAATCTGAAAGCAAGAGTGTATTTTTTGCCTACGTCTACAGTTATTTCAGCACATCTTATTTTGGAATAAAACTGCACATGGAAGGAGGATTTTTGAAATATCTAATACAATTCAGATTCACACCTTAGTTTAACTTGAACTACCTTTCAAATACAAATTGGAAAATGTTAACTTTGTAGCATTTCATAGACTTCATTTAAACTCTGACAAATCCACAGTTCTTCCCAAAAGCTAGAGATTGGTTTCACCCCTTTTCCGTCATCATTCCATTCGGATTTATCAGGTAGCTGCTCTCTTTTTTGTGTATGTCTTAGAATTTGCTTGGGGTTTTTTTAAGACGACTGTTTTTTTAAGACGATCTTATAGAAAACAAACTTAATTCTATGCAGTAATCCCTAATGCACTACATCGGTAATCTCAAAAATTATGTAAAATACATTTACCAAGATCTGTTTTTCACAAAGCATGAGACCAGTTTTATACCCCTACCCAGAAAATTATAAAAATATTTTTGTAGCATAAAATTTCCCTAGTAGTAGTTGTTTTACACAGATGAAACTTGATCTAGAAATCTTAAAATCCTACCTATTGAGATTAAGAGATGTACTCTACATAGTCCATGTAAGCAGCTGAAACCCTTTCAAACTTCCTGCCTCTGGATGGCATTTGTCTGTATAAACTGGCATGGCTAAACTGAAACAGCTGTGAGATTTCTGCATCTGCTTTTTATCTGTATTATAGCAAGCACATGAAAAAAGTTAGGGTTATTGTATTTAGCATAGCAGTATTAGTTGGAAGAGTCATATTAGCAACTATATGAGTGTTTTATAATGAAGTTTCCCTTCTCCCCTTAAAATTGATTAAATCAAAGATGGGATAGTTTTTCTCTGCTTTCATAGAATCATATAGAATGCTTTGGATTGGAAGGGACCATTAAAGGTCATCCAGTTCCAACCTCCCTGCCATGGGCAGGGACACCTTCCACTAGACCAGGTTGTTCAGAGCAGCCTGTTCTTGAACGCTTCCAGGGATGGGGCATCCACAACTTCTCTGGGCAACCTGTTCCAGTGTCTAACCACCCTCATAGTGAAGAATTTCTTCTTTATAACTAACCTAAATCTACCATCTTTTAGTTTAAACCATTACGCCTTGTCCTATCACTACAGGCCCTACTAAAAAGCTGGTCCCCATCTTTCCTATAAGCCCCCTTTAAGTATTGAAAGGCCACAGTAAGGTCTTCCTGGAGCCTTCTCTTCTCTGTGCTGAACCACCCCAACTCTCTCAGCCATTCCTCCTAAGAGAGGTGTTCCATCCCCTGATCATTTTTGTGGCCCTTCTCTGGTCCCACCCCAACAGGTCCACGTCTTTGCTGCACTGTGGACTCCAGAGCTGGACACAGCACTCCAGGTGGAGTCTCACCAGAGCAGAGTAGAGGGGCAGAATCACCTCCCTCGATGCGCTGGCCACGCTTCTTTTGATGCAGCTCAGGATTCAGCTGGCTTTCTGGGCTGCAAGAGCTCATTGTTGGGCCATGCTGAGCTTTTCACCCACTAGTACCCTCAAGTCCTTCTCCTTAGAGTGACTCTCGATCCATTCTCCACCCAGCTTGTATTGATACTGGGGATTGCCCCAACCCACATGCAGGACCTTGCACTTGGCCTTGTTGGACTTCATGAGGTTCCCCTCTCAACCTCTCAAGGTCCCTCTGGATTCATTCAATTTCAATTCTTTTTAAACTTACTCTGAAATAAGACGAGGGACTTAGCTGACAACCAGTAGTGTCTAGATAGTATTTTTATCTTGGAATCTTCAAGTGTATATTAACAAAGGAAGATTATCACCACCATTTGCAGACTGGGAAAAAGCACCAAAGCGGTAAGAAAGAGATCTGAGAACAGATTCTGCATCCAGTTGTCATTTCAGGGCAGCATTTTTTCAGTCACTTATGAAAAATAGTATCTGTTTTCCAGACAACATTGGATTACGGAAGTATTTCTTCTTCAAAAGGGATTTTTAGAAAACTGTATAAAATTTTACATATCAATTTTGTAAGTTTATATTAAACTAAAAATCTATGATACACTTTTAATATCAGTATATATGAATAAGTATGTGGAGGAGAAGGAAATCAAAATGGTAAAATTCAGCTTATTTATTTATTTATTTATTTGTCTGCTAAGAGACCTGCTACTTGCTATTTTTCTGGCAGGACATACTACTGGAACTGTTCAGGTAGGTCCCTGGTATTTCTAGAGAAAAAAACCCATATTTTTTCTATGCTTTGAGGTCCATCCTGCTGTGAGTCACAGCATGTAGCTCTACGTAAAGGGAAGATGTTTTTAAATCTCTAAAATACCTGTCTGAAGAAGATAGTTCATAGGCACTGGATAGAAAATTCATTAATTCACTGGGAAGAGTTTCCACTGCCTTCCTGCCAAAGTTTGTAGAAGCAGGGCAAGCAAATTGAATACATTCAGGACACAAAAGTTTCATTCCTCTAAAGCCAAATAATTTCACATGTAACGGAGAAACTGCAGAAATGGACCTTTCTGTTTTAGTGCCTGACTCTGAGGCACAAACACAACTCCATTCTACCCATTAGATGTGAAATTTTCTTTTCTCATACAGTAGTTGAATTGCCATCATCGTACGTATTGATCTGATAAACTGGAGTTCATAGAGTATCATCTTCAGCTGGATAGTATCACCTGGAACTGATGCTGGGGGGGGGTTACCAGTGTGCTTAATTGTAAATGTTGCAGTATATGTATCCACAACATTGCTGAGCTGTACAACGCTGCATTGTGTACTTTAGCTACTAGTAGACAAGAACCAGTCCAAAACCAAGACGTAAGCCAAGAGTGCTGAAACAGAGCCAGAAGAGAAGGTCATGAGAAGGTTGAGAAGAAGAGGAAGATGATGAAGAAGAGGATGAAGATGGCCCAAATGACCACCAGAGGACCCCCAACCCATTAGACCACATATGCATAGTAAGCGTGTAGATATAAGTAGTTCTTGGAATTGTAATGAGTATGCTAATAATTTCTCAGAAATGTCATTAATATGTATAGATCGGCCATATAAAGACAGTGAAAAAAGTTGGCATGCAAGTTGGGTGGAACTTATCCCCCGCCCATCTGACACCAAAAATAAAGAATGCCTGCTTTCTGAAACTCAAAAATGCGTATTACAGATTTTTCAGTATCAAATTGGCTGTGAGGATGGGATCCTGCTTCTGAGCTCAGACCAAGTATGGGATCAAGGGACAGCTGGCTGGCACTGTAAGGATTTCCTGGGGACACCCCCATCCTGGTTCCACTGGTCTCATGAGCAGAACTTCACTAGTAAGATAAAGGCATTCTTTTGATTTTGAATTTTGATTTGACGTCCTACTTATAAGTCAAGATGCATTCCTGGTGTCGTAAGACATCTCATGGGGTGGTTTAGATGCATCTCTGAATTCAGTAGAGTCTGTGCCTGTGATTGCGTGACACTGGTACCCGAATTAGACTCTCATTTGTGACGTGCACTTGAATTAGACTGTTGTCTGTTTGAGTCGGTGCCTGCGTTTGGGTGAGTGACACAGGTACTTGTATTACAGTCTTGGTCTGAGTCTGTGCCTGCATTCTGTTACTTATCTTGCATTTGTGTTACTTGGCTGTTGTGTTGTTATTTGTGATATCCGTATTTGTGAATCTGGGTTGGACATAATAGTCTAAGATAGAATGGGATCCAACGTGTCTAAGGTAGAGAATGATATAGTAAGGAAAACCCCTTTGGAGTGTATCATACAACAATGGAGAACAACTGCAGGACCACTGGGAGATAGTGCCTGGTGAGTGGACTTGATTAAATATGATAATCAGTGGTGGCCACTTCATAAGTTAAAAAACAGCTGCAGGTAGACAAATAATGGAACTTTAGATTATGATACTTTGTTATAATTGATGTTATTTTTAAGAAGGGAAGGAAAATGGGGCGAGGTGATATACACTGAATATGTTTTTCACCTTACGGAATCATCCTGGGTGGCAGAAAGAGTGTGGAATTAATTTGGCACCAGTGATCCTTTAGTGCGGTCATTAGAGAGGATGAGAAAATTTGTCAGAACGAGAGACCTCCAATGAGGTGTTGTTCATCTTGTGATATATGATGGAGGTGTTTAGAATTGAAAACCAGGGGGAGAAAAGAAAGGGGGGGAGATTCAACATTATGGCGTTTCCCTTCCCAAGTAACCGTCATGCGTGATGGAGCCCGGCTTCCCTGGGGATGGCCGAGAACCTGCCTGTCCATGGGAAGTGGTGAGTGAATTCCTTGTTTTGCTTTGCTTTCACATGTGGCTTTTGCTTTACCTAATAAACTGTATTTATCTCAACCCACGAGTTTTCTTACTTTTTCTTTTCCAGTCCTCTCCCCATCCCGTTGCAGGGGGAGTGAGGAGTGGCTGCGTGGTGCTTACTCGCCAGCTGGGATTAAACCATGACAGTCATTTTTGTAGCCCGGCGAGGGGCACAAAGGGTTTGAGATAACGACAGATTTGAATGGAATGTGCTAGTTTGAATTTTATAGCTGTTACTGTTCTTTTGCTTTAATCATCAGGTTTCTGTGTGGCTTCTGTGCTTGCCATGGGGCTCGCTTGCTGCAGAGGCTTAGCACTCGTTAGTGGCTGCTTTTTGCTTTAGCTGCTTGCTGTACCACTTATCACCTCACTGTGCAGTGCCCGGCAACATTCTGATAACAGCCATGGTGACATGCCTGTGCTGGCAGATGGCCAGGGCATCGCTGCTGTGTCTGTGCTGCTGGACTGGACAGGCTGGAACTCCAGTGTGACAGGAACCACCTGAACCAGTGGAGGACAAGCCTTACCAGAAGCAGTGCCAGTGTAGCGGTGACCCAACCTGAGTTGGCTTTGGTGCCCAGTAACCCCATACAACGCACCACCTCTCCACTTCTGATTGACCACCATCACAGATGGAGCCCAAAATCATTGACTAAATGACATCTGTAGATAGATGTTTTTACAGGGGTGTTCCACAGACCAGGGGAATGACATCTGTGTGTTATATCAAAGGATGGGAATGGTGGTGCTGGTTAATGAGGTTGTATTGGAAAGTGTAGCATGACATAGATGGTATGGAATAAGGGGGGCATGCTGTCCTAGTTTCAGCTGGAATATAATTGATTTTAGGATTTGGTGTGAGAACAGTGATGATGATATAAAGTCAGGGACTTCTCAGTTTCTCGGGCCCTGCCAGCAAGAATGCTGGAGGGGAACAGGAAACTGGGAGGGGACACAGCCAGGACAGCTGGCCTGAACTAGCCAAAGGGATGTTCCATACCATATGACGTCATGCTGAGTATATAGGCTGGGGGAAGATCAGGGAATAATTGAGTTTTTGGTGGATACCAGGGCAATGTATTCAGTAAACAATAGTATTGGAATTGTTGGTGCAACAGGGAAAGCCGAAGAAGCCTTGTTTTTCAAACCAGTATCATCTATAATAGGGAAACAATGGGTACCTCGTCAGGTTTTGTATTTGCCAGGAGCCCCCAGACCTTTACAAGCAACAGCTGAACTTGAGGGTGAAGATGTTAAAATGATGATTCCTGAAGGTAACTATGTCTGTGTGCTAGTACTGTCTTTACAGGAGGATGGAAAAGAGAAAAAAGAGAAAGGGGAGATCCTAACAGAAGTGGAGGATGCAGTGATTCCCTGGTCTGGGCTGGAGAGAGACCAGGCCAAGCCAGGCTAGCCGGGTATTGAGTGTCAAGAAACAAAGCCCAGGTTGAAAAGTGGATCAAGAAGTACCTGGGGTTTCGTATTTCCCAAGGACAACAAGCTCTCAATGTCAGGTGAAAAGAAGCAGTTTGCCAACTCCCAGAACCACAGACTGCTCATGAACTGACACTGTTTCTGGGAATGCTGGAATGGTGCTGATTATGGATGACTGACTATGGGCTATTAGTAAAACCTTTATGTGGACTCTTGAACAGCTCAATGGGATCACATTTGGAGTGGAATGCAGAAGAAAGGGCAGCCTTCGAAGCAGCTAAACAGTCCCTCATGAAGACTCTGGCTCTTGGGCTTCCAGACCTAGAGAAACCTTTTGACTTGTTTGTTTATGAGAGAAAAGCCTTTGCAATGGGGGTATGGATGCAGAGATTGGGCTTCTTCAAGAGGCCTGCGGGATGTTTTTCTAAATAACAGGACAACATGAGCAAAGGCTGGCCTGGATGTTTGAAAGCCATGACTGCCACTGTTCTGATTATCCAGACAGATCAAAAATTTACTTTGGGACAAAGAATCACGGTTTATGTTCAACATGATAGACAGGGGAAATCAGAAAGCAGACAGACCTAGCAGCACAGTCTGCAGAAGAAGAAAGTAATCCATCCTTGATAGTCTTGGTTCCCTTAAAATCTCCACAATGACCCTAAGGGCCACAATAAAAGAAAATAGGTGGGCCATTAATGAAGATAATAGAATTGTTCTTCCACAACCAATAATGACTGAATTGACCTGGAGAAAAGACTTACAGACACACTGGGGAACTGAAAATTTAGTTAAATATTTACCAAGATCAGTTTTGAGTAAAAATGTGTGGAACGTCTTGACGTCAATCACCAAACTATGTGAAATATGCCAAAGAAACAAACCAAAGACAGAAAACTGAATTCAATTTGGAGTTACCAGGCAAGGACATTCTCCTGGGGACTGCTGGTAAATCAATTTTACTGTGCTACCCTGAAAGGAAAATTACAGGCATCCACTGGTTTTAGTGGATACCTTTTCTGGGTGGCCAGAAGCCTTTCCCAGTTGCACCAGTAAAGCTAGGCTAGTAGTTAAAGTATTATTAAAAGAAATTGTTCCTTGATTTGGAGACCCGCAAAGCTTATCATCAGACAGGGGACCACACCATGTTGCAAAAATTGTAGAGCAAGTAACCAAATTTTTAAGAACTACTTGGGAACTTCATGTCCTATACCACCCACAATCGAGTGGAATGGTAGAAAGAATGAATTATACACTACAACTACAACTTGGAAAAATATGTCAAGAAATAGATTTAAATTGGGTTCAGGCCTTACTGAATGCTCTGTTAAGATTTAGAGTACAGCCCAGAGGAAAAATTAAAATAAGCCCCTTTGAAATGATGTATGGGTTCAGGCCTTACTGAATGCTCTGTTAAGAGTTAGAGTACCCAACTGCCAACTTCAGGGAGGGGGCAAGACCTGCCTTTAATAGGGGTGCCCATACCAGTCAATGAACCTCAAATTAACAATCCAAAATATGGCAAAGGACACCCTAAGAAACCATGGTGGCTGAATAACTTTCAAAAGAAAGACAATAGGGAAATACAAGTTACAATGTTGCTAGATGGCCCTTTGTCTATTCGGACCAGGCAATGATTCTGTAAGTGCTAGTGAATTAAAATTTGGGGATGACAAGTGTGGTAATCATACAAATAACAGAAACTACAAAACCTTTATAGATAGCTTCCCCGGGTGTGATAGAACCAGGTAATTTTGGAGACCTACATTAAGCCACGTGGACAGAACAAATTATTTTGGTCTCTCAGTCCCAGCAGGAAGTGGTTGCTACTGGCTATGTGGAGATACAGCTCATAAAACATTATCCCTCAACTGGCAAGGAGCATGTACCCTGGGAGCCTTAGCTCCTAATCTCACAACAGTAGATCCACTATATACCCAAGATAATTGGGTCAGAACCTTTTTCAAATGAATGACAAGAAGCCAAAATGCTATTGCAGACAAACCCACAGCCTTCCATAGCTTTGCTAGATGGTTTCTTCCATGGTTAGCAGTTGAGAACCTAGGTGAACTACAGAAGAAAATAGTGAATAAACCAGCGGTAATAGAAAATATTGAAGACAGGACCATGGATGCAATACAGGCATTAAAGTCAAAGTATCCAGTTTATCAAAGGTGGCTCTACAGAACCGAATGACTCTTGATTTATTGTTAGCCTCACAGGGAGGTGTTTGTACAGTTATTAATACAAGTTGTTATATGTATATGGATCAGAATGGCAGAATTTATACTAATTTACAGAACGTTTGGGAACAAAATAAAATTTTATGTGAAACAAGTAAAGATGACACTGATTGGGGATTCAAAGATATTTGGAACAGACTCATCTCATGGCTACCTAATTTGTCCTGGTTAAAGAATTTGTTCATCCTAATTATTCTAATACTGGGAATCTGCTGTTTCTCTTGTGTTGTGATTCAACGCTGTAATTATATGACAGAATTGTGTTGGAGGTACAGATATAATTGAGTAGTTTAAAATAGAGTAATTGTCAAAGAGATGATAATTTGTTTTATACAAATCATCAAAAGAAAAGGAGGGATTGATACCAGAGGAATTTTACCAGTGTGCTTAACTGTAAATGTTGCAGCTAAGCTATCTACAACATTGCTGAGCTGTACAACACTGCATTGTGTACTTTAGCTACTAGTAGACAAGAACCGGTCTGAAACCAAGACATAAGCCAAGAGTGCTGAAACACAGCCAGAAGAAGAGAAGGTCATGAGAAGGTTGAGAAGAAGAGGAAGATAATGAAGAAGAGGATGAAGATGGCCCAAATGACCACCAGAGGACCCCCAACCCATTAGACTACACATGCATAGTAAGTGTGTAGATATGGTAAGTAGTTCTTGGAATTGTAATGAGTACGCTAATATTTTCTCAGAAATGTCATTAATATGTATAGAACGGCCACAGACAAACAGTGAAATCAGCATGCAATTTGGGTGGAACTTATCCCCTGTGCGTCCAGTGCCAAAAATAAAGAATGCCTGCTTTGTAAAAATGAGTATTAGAGAGTTTTATATCTGATTTTTTGGTATCAGAACTGAAAAAATCAGAACAGTACTGAGTTTTTGGTTTGGAGATACTGTTTTGAAGGATGACAGTCCAGGTGGTGTTGCAGCCAAAGTGACTGCTTTCATTTGCTCTCACATGCTGAATTTCTAAGTATAATTCTTTCGCCTTAAGTTGGAAAAATGATACCAGCTTTGTTCATATCAGTCAACCAAATTCTTCTTACCTGCAACACAGAAAATTATATGAATAATAGTAAGTTGCACACTTAAAAATCTAACCATGTGTCCTGCTGCATGACAAGATGATTTGGTCTGGGCTGGTCACCCTTTGCCAGTACTTCTAGTTCCTAGCCTCCTTCATGGCATCAGAATACAGACTTCCACTGGCAGTAAAAGGATTAGAACCTTTAAAATTGTGAAGTTTGAAAACATACTGGAGTGTAATACAATGCAAATAAACATTGACATTTTATTTATAACTTTTATTTTAAAGTGGCATAAAATAGGCATTATTGCAAAACGAGTTTAGTTCAATGAGTACTAAGACTGAAAATTCTTTTTGGTATCCTAAGATGTCTTAAAATAAAAGCACATGTGGTGGTGCATCTCATCATCTCCCCTGGGCCACTCTACAATCAGGAATCCCCATTAGGCCTTAGCGTCTGTGTAATGAGTTGGGTGTCTAAGCATCCCTTGACAGTACCAGCAACTCTCGCACAGCTGAGGTGGGAAACTGCACTGGCTGTACCAGAAACATTCCTTAGATGAACCAAACCAACACCTGACAGCTTTGGGACATTCCTTATCTGAACCATAACAAGTCTGGGAACACTATCTGAATCCAAGTGGTATGGTACTACCGTTGTTACTGAAAAATCAGTTGAAGAAACTTTCTAAGGCTTGCTCTGAAGTTTATGAAGCAGGTATTCTTTATTACAGTGCTGGGGAGTGGGGGATATCTCCTCTTAACAAGCCCACCTTATCCTTGAATACATGTTCCTTATATTCTGTATAATCATACATATGCATTTCCCCCCCCAAATCCACACCTATTCAATTATTTCCTGGAATTCATTTACATTAGTCCCTTCCTCCTTTGCACATGTGTAGCTTTCATCTGAATTGAGTCGAAGTGCTGCTTTTGTGACCACCAACCCAAATCCATTTCTAGATACTTCTTGACCTGGTCATCTCAGTCTTCTCACAGTGTTTTTTTGGCAAAACCTGGTAGGTTTTCATAAGATTCAATCAGTTCTTTCCTTTCATCCTAGATGTTCCTTTCAAGTTAGATCATAAATCTCATCCATACAATATCAGGTCTTCTTGATCACAATCTAATAATTATACTGATACAAGGACTTCTTGGTCTCAATCTAATAATTATACTAAGGCTTTATATATACTAGGGTTATACATTAAACTGCGTATCACTGGTATCACCATCACTGGAATTTTGAAAAATTTCACTAATTATCAACCTGGATTGGGGCAGTATGGAAAATTACTGATGACTAAAGCCAATCATCTCTAACCCAATAAAGAAGCATTCTAAGTTAGACACTTTGAACTCTTCTGACTGCAGCAGACTGTAAACAGCATCTCCCTCTGAGTAGGATGCCTCTCAGAGCTCGTGAACTCATAAGCCTGCAGTACTGGGGGACTGCTGCTGAAAGCTGATCACATCTCAGATTCATAATTTACTATTGTGATTGTAGTAAATCTTGTTTGACTCACTTTTCAAATAATAAATTGGCAATGATTAAGTGCTGCTAGAGTCCTGTGGTCAACCTTGAACTCTGAACAAACCTTAGATGTTGTTTAGATAGAACCCGTTGACCAAGTCTGAGACTAAGGTTGGATCTAGCCTCACCTAAGCTCTATTAAGAATTTAGAAAGCAAGGGGGTCCACTCAACCTCATCGCTCAATGGGGGGTGGTGTGGGGGTGGTGGTGTGTGTGTCTACCTTACCGTTTTACATCTTTAGGCTCTGTGTAAATCATTCCAGCTTAATTTTAAATTTTATTCCTCTGCATGATTTAACTATGTAGTAATAGAGTGAACCTCGCCACCACTTTGTGAAGTCGCACCCCCACAAATTCCTATAAAAAGTACTTTGCTCATACCTTTGATAGTGATTCTTTAAGCAACTTCATCTAAACCACTCATTCATGACAGCACATCATGGTTAATGCTATAATAGAATAATTATAATCTACAACGAAAAAAACCCCATATATCACTTAACTGGAGAGTCAGTCCCATTATTCAAATCAGTAAGTGTATTTTCATAGCTTTTTAAATTAAAAAGCAGCAGGAAATAAGTTGTTTGGGGGTTTTATTTGTTTGGAGACTTTTCAGCATGATCTCTGACCCTTGTATGCATCGGCTCCAACCTCATCAGCCATTTCTCATTACCGTTAGCAAATGAGACAATTTTTCATTATTTTTTCACAGGACTTAGTATTAAGTCAGCTAACAAGATGTTAGTATCTATTTCAATATTTATTAGTAAAACTCATTTTCTCAGTAGAGGAACCATGGCTTTGAGCTGAAGTACTTCTGACAGAAATATTCTAGCAAAAATACCTTCTCCATATTCAAAACCAGTTGTTGATTATTCTATTATGAGTGGAAGTTGTTGCAGAAAAAAATCAATCAAATATGCTGAAACATTATGATGTTAGGAGCCTTGGCACAATACTTTCAAATCGTGTATTTTGCCAGTGCATACTTATAATTCAGCAGAAAGCTTTTCCCCCTTTTTGTTGGTTTGGGTTTTTCCTCCAAAGTTTCCTTCACAAATCATTGACATTAGCAATTGAATGTGGATTTTGCTGCAGAGCATCTGGTTCATCTGCTGCTGGTTTCTTATTAAGACAGAGTCCTTGAGATGTTTGTCCAAATCAATAATTTCACAGGTCTGACAAACAAGAGTGAATATTCTTTACAGTTTTCTCATTAATTTGGACAATGTTGAAACAGGAAGAGTTCAGCAATTTGCGACATCCAACCATACCTCATGAAGTGCATGCAGTGCAGAACCACATTCCCCTTTGTGTTATGCGGCTGTAAAAATAGATGGTGGGTTTCCTGATGCTCAAAAGCTCAGGCCATGCAGAAAAGCTATGGCATTTCAGCAGTGTGACCTTTCATGGGGAACTGTTCTCAGCTGTCTTGGGAACCTTGTCAGCCCAGTCATGATACTTGTTCTGTCGCACCTTCTTATTACACCTCTAGAACTTTTAGTCAGGTATTCGTATAAATGTGAGTGGCTGAAAATGTCCTCACTCAGCCATTACAAGCTACATGTTCAGTGAATCCTTCACAGCTCAGTAACGTTTATCCATAGCTACTTAAAAGATTATTCCCTTAAGTGGGATAATTGCAACCTACTTTTGAAATACATAAAACTCTGTGCAGAGTATTTCTGATGTAGTCTAAAACATGTAGGTTGTAATGCTTATTTCCTACTTTATCTTCCTTTAGGCCGAACAGCTGCTTCTTTTTCCACATGTAACTCTTATCCTTAATACAAAGCAGTGTTTCAGATCTCGCAGTACAGAAATACAAGTCATGTTCTCGCAGACAGTACCAGGAAAAGCAAACACAGGAAGGCAGAGAGCTGGAAACTGGGGAGTGTGATGGGGCGGGGCTGGACTGCAAGAAGGGGTGATGCTGTGCTTGAAACGGGGCTCTTAGAAAGCCTTGGACAGTGGAAGAGGGGGACTCCTGGGAACCCTCTGAGAAACCTGAGGGTGCCTGCTGATGGCAGGTGCATGGCAGAGGCAGCCATGGGGCTGCAGGCCTGGGGAAGCTCTTGCAGCTTCTGGCAAGGGTGGTCAGCAGCTCTCGACACAGAGTGCACAGAGCCTTCGTGGCAGCAGCCCTGCTTTGGGACAGTGATGCTGCCGCCCTTCTAGCTGATGCCAGGGGGAGGCCCCTGTCAGAGCTCCACAGGGGTGCCCAGGGCCCCTCCGGCACCTTCCCCAGGAGGTGCCTTGCTGTTGGAGAGCTGATTGCCAAACAGAGGTGGTGCAGAGCTCAGCAGGCTGCGCAGCACCCGGTAGACGGGATCTCAGAGACCCCACAGCTTCCAGAGCCCTGGACCCCACTGCAGTGCAGACCTGGGCAGAGTCCGTCACCAGCGGAATGGCAAGCAGTGTTATCAGATGAAGGCAACGGCTGGAAGCTGCCGTCTTCCAACACCGTGTGTAAGTTTTCTGCTCCACCTGAGGTTCACCCTCCTGAGAGCTGAGGAGGACCCGAGGGTGCTTTCAAGCAAAGCATCTGTACAGACTGGCCGTGCGCAGCGCCAGGCCTCGCGGAGGAAGCAGCAAGCAGTGCGGTGGGCAGCTCTCCGCGGCAGGGCACACGGGCACCCGCCGGCTGCACGGGTTTGCTGCCTGCTGGGAACCCAGGTCCAGCATGCTGTGGAGAGACTGGCAAAGCTCCTCTGAATCCCTGCCCTTCTCCCACGTGGGCACCAGCAATACCTCCAGGGGCAATCAGTCTCTGGGGGGACAATCAGAGGTGTGCAGTCCCAAGTGCTCTTCTCCTTGGTCCTGCTTGTCAGGGGTGAGGGCACAAGGAGGGGGGAACTGGGCCTGAGCACCAACAATTGGGTGCAGAGCTGGGGTTGGAACAGCGATTTGGTTTCTGTCACCACGGGAACCTCTCTGAGAACAAATGCCAGCTTGGAGAGATGGGATCCACCTCACTAAGGAGTAGTGGGGATGTAGTAACCCTTTAACCCTTAAGATTCACATAGTTAAGTAATCATGTCAGCTCTAGATATCACTTTCAAAGATGTGTCAAGTCTAGAAATTAAAAATATTTTCACTACCAGAACATACATTTATACAGAAACTGTGTGTGCATCTCCCCTGAGTAACCTGAAAGCCCCAGCTACTGAATGAATAGCACGGATAGGTGTAGAAAGCTTAATTTCTAAAATAAATAAAAAAAAAAAAACCAAGACAGAAGTATGATGTGAAATATGATATGATTTTTATCAGTTTCCAGTGGCTTTTTTTCTTAGCTCATCATTAAAAAAGCTTACTCTCCCTGCGAAGTCAGGGCCCAAACTTAAAGAACAATAAAGGAATAAAACCAGAAGTTATTCACATAGAGCTATCTATATACATCAGTTATTCAAATTATGGTTTCTCTTTTTTTTATCTTACAGGATAGGTTCTTAGGCTCACGGTTTTCCAAGGAAAGAACCGAAGCCCGTAACTAACGATAGGCTTTTTTAAAAAAATGTGCAGTATCAGCTGTTCACGAGGAAGCCTCTGACCCAAAACAATCCTCTAAAACAAGTCTAGTTTCCTTAATAAAAGTGAAGTTTTACTTCAGAAACTATACTTGTTCTGGCTGGAACACATTCCAACATCCATTTTCAGAGGGCAGATGCAGATTTGTCTTTTAAAATGAAAACTATAGAGAATGGCCTAGTAGTTCTTTAATTTTCTATATAAGACCATTCAGAACAAGTGATCTGCTCTGAGACACTAAAAAATGTTTTAAATTAACTTATTCAGGTGGGCCTCTGGGAAAGATAATTCTTGATGGCAGAACAGCAGGTATGACAGGCTGCCCAGGGAGGTGGTGGAATCATCATCCCTGGGGGTATTTAAAAAGCACATAGATGTGGCACTTAGGGACATGGTTTAGTGATGGACTTGGCAGTCCTGGGTTAATGGTTGGACACGGTGATCTCAAAGGTCTTTTCCAACCTACATGATTCTATGATTTCATACCGTAACTCAAAGAATGTTTTCTAAAATCAGCTTGTACCCAACTGAGTAGCAAAAATTGGATGAAGGAAGATTTTGAGAAAGATGTCTCTTCTACTATTCGATCTTTTTGTTTTGTTTTCTGATAATGTCATAGGGAAAACTTACTGAAATAGTGTCCTTGTTCATGATATAATATGGTTCTGATTACAGACTGTGAGAAGTCACAGAATCATACAAAAATGGCCAAGGAAGATTCAGATGCTATAGAAAACAATCAATTTCTAGTCAAACTGTATACACGCCAGCCAAGAATTCATCCATGCTGCAAGACCACAGGTAGCATATTGCCTAAGGGAGTGACAATCACTGAGTCTGAGATTTTTTCTGCTGACTTCAGTTGATCAGTGTATGGTCTTAAGCAGAAATTTTCGCTTCTCTTACTTTGGCTATATCAGTTTTTCATCTAACAACTCTTTTAGACAGGGGCAATCTTATAGTGCAGTTGTAGCGTTTGGTGGAGTGGAACCCCAATTTCGAGGTAGTCTCATACATGCTGCAACAGGATCTTGACACATTCCAAAACTGAATTTAAACCATGGCAACAGAAGTTAACACACCAAAACCACACTTCCTCTCTGAAACAGTGCCCCCAGTGAGAAGAGCACAAGTTGGACCCAGAATTCTCAGGTGCTTGATGAAAAAGTAAACTGTTGAGTTATTAAATAAAGCAGAAGACCAAAGTCTCAGTGGCACAGGAATGACACATACCGAACAAATAATAACTGTTAAATGGGAAAGAATAAATGTGAATTCTGATGCATAAAAGGCAGAAAAGACAACAAAAAAGTCTTCACAAAGAGAGCTCATAATGAAAAAATGAAGGGGTGGAAAAAGTCCAAAGTCCAAAGTAGGGAAGCAGACACAGAAGACCTTAAATAATGAGGGGCCCAATATGCCAGGGTCATGAGGGCTGTAACCTGTTATAGTTAGAATCTGTTTTCTGTGTACAGGAGGTGGGAAGTCAAGCAGTAAAGGATATTGATATGCCAGATCCACATATACAGGAAAAAGGACTAAACAGTTTGTGTTACTGCATTGTCAGGTGGTTTCCAAAAAACTGGATGTAAACCTGCATTTATGTCTCCTGTGGAATTCTGTGCCTAGTTCTTCACACTCTTTAACACATAATCCTTGTGCATCTCAGAGCACACTCAGAACACTTTCAAATTTTAACATTGGTCCTTGATTTAGTCACCCTCTTTGCTATTGAAACTACTTGGTTTGCATCAGATAAAGACCATTCATTTCTTTAGAAGCCACTGGCTGCCCTAGCTGATTTCATTGCAAGACTGGGTTATTCACTAAGTAGTTACTGTGAATAACCTACTTTTGCAACGAAATCACCCACAACAGACCTCTAGGCAGTAAGATGCAGAGAGATACAAACACAAGTAAGACTTTACTGATGTATAGTGATAGCATACTAAGGTCTACAGAAATAATAAGAAGAATAAAATAGTATTATGGAGAATTTCCTAGAACTTAAATAAGTCAATTACACACAGCTTTAAAGAGCATTAGTTTATTATCTATTCTCCATGTGTTACCTCAGAAACAGTCTAATTATATACAAAAATTTGGAATGTTGAATAAATGTTGATCAATAAAAACATTTCTTAGCTGTTGACAAGGGAATATTTCTAAACAAAAGCGAAATAATCATAAAGGTTTGATTGTGTGTTGCTTATTGCTATGTTTGTGTTCATAGAATGCTTTCAAGTATATACACATTTTTTTTTAACTCCAGTCAAAGAAACTAAAAAATATTTACATAATAAATATGTGGGAGAACTCATCTTTTCATTACATCAGTTGAACTGATTCTTTAATGAACTATTAAGAACAGAAAAAAACTAACAGAGTTTGCATCAACTCATTGCCATGCTGAGTAACTTCAGCTGCTGATGCATTTTATTCTATTCAAAATGTAGTTTAAGATGCATTCAAAATGAAGAGTGCTGATACTGTCTCTTCTCCTGCTGAATCCTGGCTGGACGAGTTCAGGAGACATCTTTCTCCCACTGTCTACAAAATCATCTAGTTTGACATGTGTTTACCTTTGCACACAGACACTGAAGGAACAAACACATTTCAAGCCACTGAAAACTCCAACATTTACTGAGTAAAATCAGCATAATCCATGTTTTATTAGATGATTAATTGGCTAAATTTACTGAAGACAAGCTTTGGCCAAGCATTTACACAAGAAGTACTAAACTTCTTGCTATAAACTTCTACTTCTATAGTTCTACCACAGCCAAACAGTTTTTGGTAGAATTTTCCTGTGATACATAAATCTGAAAATTATGTGACACAACAACATTTAAAACTTCTGTTACCATTAAAGCAAAATACAATACAGTACAATTCCTCAGTGACATATTTAAATGTACTGCAAAATGTATACAAAGTCAGTCCAAGATCAGTAAAGAATCAGTTCTGCTTTTTGGACTTTTCCCTTCTCAAAGATACAGGTTATGTAGAAGACCAAGGACTTGTCTCTATGCATTCCCTTTATAAGGCAGGGTGCGATAAAAATAACATGATTAAAAGAAATGAACATGTGATGTGAACATTTTGCATTTTCAATAACAAACCAGAAACTAAACAACAAAACACATCTTAAAAGGGGAACACTGAAGCCTGCCATTATATAGCTATGTTTCTCATTCTTTTCTTTGAAGATCAACAGCACACAGAAAATAAGTGAATTTTATCAAAATACAGCACATTTCTGCTAATATATCAAAAAAATCATTTACTATGTAAATATTACTGAAAATAAACTAAAAAAAAAAATATACAAAGAGTTGTTAAAGGGTTTCAATTAAAGTTATTAGAACTATACACAGTACGATAAGCAATAGTTAACATCTTTGAAAGAAGTGCAATAATATTGGAGTTCACTTATTCAAAAAGTACTGCCTGTTTATTACTACTAGCTATGTATAATTCCTCTCTCTTCTGGCTAACTGTCTTGAAACTAAAGGAGGCTGGTGTTTTTGCTAGCTTTATTAAAAGCATTTGCTTTTGTACACATGCGTTGAAAAAAGCAACTTATACCTGTCTCATGCTACCAACTTACATGTAATTGAAAATGAATTGCAGTAACTGAATATTGCTCCAACGACAGGCTAACCATTATCCCCAATTAAAAACAGTTATTGGTCTTCTATGGCACTTTTCCCTGGTCCACAACAACCGTGTATTAATTATCACTGCAGATTATGCAGTCTCTATTCAATTACAAAGCAGAAAGAGAAAAATAAAGTTAATGTTTCTGTTAAACAAAATTAATAGAAGCATAATTGAATATTTTATACAGTAATAAGGAACAAAGGCAGTCTGTGGTAAATCACTATTACATTAATATAGTTAGAAACCCTTTAATGACTCTGAAGTGTCTAGTTCACATTTAATGTTACCTGTAGGAACAGCCCTTTAACAACCGTCAGTACGAACTGGTGGGTTGTAAGTACACCCTCCCTCCCTTTGCTCTCCATCTCACCACAGCAATTCTCCATCACTGTTCAAAGTTTCACAAACTTGCTTTGGTTAGCTAGCTCCATGCGTATGGTTTCCGTTTTGATTAACAAGGCAATGCAAAGGCCAAACCAAATTGAGATGTCTTTCATAACCCTTCTGCATCATTTACTTTGTGTGTGTTTAAATGTATATTACAGGCAACAACCTTAAAAACTGGCCATTTCAGTTTCATTTTTAAAATCTGTAAGGTTATAATGGAATATTTTTTATAAAGATAGAAGTATCACCTTTTGCACAAAATCGAGGATTTCCACAGCAGAGAAAAACCTCTGGGCACATTTCCACAGTACAATTGAAAAAAAACTATGTATGCAAGAAAACCCAACCAAACATGAATCATTTGTGGCAAATGAATATTCAATGACTACATTAAGAATAAATCCTGTAGGATATCACAGATTTGTAGTTAGTCTTCCTAAAAAACACCATAAGCTTTTATTGCATTTTCTATTGGTAGACGTACACTCCAGAACTAAACACTTTTTCTTCCTTCCTGATTCCAGATTTAGATAGCAGATAGTTGTTTCACCTGACCTTTATTCTGCCCAACCAGCACCACCCTCCATCTACCCATTCATCTATACAATGTGCACATAGCAAAGCCAACATTTCGTTATCTGCTGTCCATATCTACAGAAGTGGTTTCAGTATAACCCATTAATTTCTGGTGAATAAAAATAAAGGCAATAAACAGCTACAGGACAGACAGCCCTGCCATCTGTCCATTGGCTACAACTGAGGCTTCGCAAAGCCTTGCAAAAGGTTTAGTAATGTATATGAATTATCCAAAAATAAACCTACCATCTGTACAAAAAAACAACACAGGTTTGTTCTTGGAGGAATGATCCTTAGATTGCTATAATGCTTAAAAACAAGTTTATTCACCATATGCATTTCCAAAATTATTTCCTGTACGTTCTATACAGTGGTTTTTCCCCCTTTAACCACAAGTTCAGTATTTCCTGTACAAATTTTGATGATAATTCTTTTTGAGTTCCTTTCATGTATAAAAATAGGCAAAATATTCAGTTTCCCATAAGTCCTTTAATGAATCCTGCTGACTTTTCCCCTAATCCACAGTATTTATGAAGAAACTTCTCGCACAATGATGAGTTCTACTGCATTCTGAAAAGTTTTTAGCAAAGATACTGCTTGTCCATGATCAATATTGATGAAGCTGTATCCATTAGCCTAAAAAGAAATATTTAAAATTAAAAATGACAGTCTCATATGCCAAGTTAGTCAACACATCTCCTATTTCATGTTAGTTTATTTAAGCTTTAAGGTTTAAAATAGCCATATTCTACATGAACGCAGACAAAGCACTGCAAATTTGCAGATTATGTTGTTGTGAACTCAACATGTACCTGTACGCTACAAGAAATTAAAGTACTGTGGTAGCCTTAGAAGAATTTTGCTCCAAAGGTGTTGTTTCACAGTTGTCTCACTTGACTTTTATTCTGCCCAACCAGCACCACCTTCCATCTACCCATTCATCTATACAATGTGCACACAGCAAAGCCAACATTTCGTTATCTGCTGTCCATATCTACAGAAGTGGTTTCAGCATAATCCATTAACTTCTGGTGAATAAAAATAAAGGCAATAAACAGCTACAGGACAGGACCCCAAACAACCAAAAGAGAAAACTGAACCTTTAACTATTAACATCAGACATGTAATTCATCAGCATTAATATAGCCACACCAAAACCTCCAAATACAGTACAAATGAGATGTTCCGGTATAAATATCAGATTAGAAATGGCATTTGTCATAAATTAAAACTGTTGAAGCCTTTAGCAAAAAACATTAATGGCACTGGGAGCCATTTTAGGGTGTGAGACCTCCTGAGGTCACCCCCTGCTTGCATCTTCCTATGACTCTAAACACTGTCATTCTTGGGACAGGTTTGGCTTGGCAAACAGAGGCAGGCCTAAGTGGCCGACAGAAGACGGGGGGAAAACGGCTACTGTTCAACTTCTCAGATCACACTACTGCAAATTCATGCTCAGTCTGGGTGGTAAAATATTGCAGAATGACAGACTCAGCCAGTTTAAACTCTTACTGCTTCCAGCTGTGCATCCCACCTTTCTCCCTGAGCTACTGCCCTTTACATGGTGAGAGAGAGAACTGGTAGCATGCTCTGAGCCCTAGCTGTGCCATTTTGGAGTTGCATTTCCTTACCCCATCAACAAACACTTGTGGCTTGCTACCAGCTGAATCCTTTGTTGTAAAGGCAGTGGTTTTTAAATCTGTCTAGGGTTGCAGAGAGATTTACATATAGACTGTTCAGAGAGCCAAAGAGGCAATAAACTTTCCAAATCATCATCCACACAGAATATTCTAGCCCTAACCTAATATGCAACAGTATCTTAGGACTGATGTGCACTTATCTAGTCTCTGGTCATGTAGAATATTTGGATTAGACATATGTCTGCCTGATGCATGATTTGAAGAACACTGAAAAATCAAAAACATAGCAAAGTCATTTTGGGAATTATGATATTCAGTCAACAACTGCAAAGTTGTCTAAGCAGCCACAAGAGAGAGTGGGACTGTCATTACATCATCGCTGGGATTATTACAGGTATAAAGAATGTGCTGTTACACAAAAAAAAATATTCTTAGTTATGAGAAATGAAACAGTCTGTAACGGCCTAAGCATGCAAATGCAACTTCTCTTTCAGCTCTTTTAAACTGTGAATTCCTCACTAAACAAAAAGCAAATCCCAAGCAGTGCCAACACGACAAAGGGTAACTTCATTATAAATGTCACGCAGACAAATTAAATTCCATAAAGACAAGAGCAAACCATTAAAACAAAAGTCACCTGTCACACATGGTCCACTATCAAAACCTAACAAATACGCTACCTGTATTTTCAAAGGCTTAACATGCTTCTTGCTCCTGTATGGTGTGTTGGAAGGTTACTCCAATTCCTTAAAGTTGCCTACATCAGGAAGAGAACTAGGACCTTTCTCACCCCAGTGAGGAAGAGGCAGCAGCACAGAATTATTCACCATGCTCAAAACCAAGCCATCTTTAAGTTGGAACAACTTGATCTCAGTTTAGTTTTCTTGTGTGCTTTTTGGCTTTATTCAAAGCATTAGGCTGTGTTTTTAGTTTGGTTTTGTTTTAGAAAACAGGATGTTGTGGTTTAATTGAGACACTAACAGGTTTTTTGTTTGTTTGTTTTTAGAAAACTGAAATGCAGCAGAGTCAACTCTATCAATATTTTCAAATCAGTAATGTGGCGAATAATCAATAATTTCTAACAAGCTTTGCAACTTTAAGGGTGGCTAAAACACTGTTCAAATGCCCTGTTATCCCATTTCCCTAAGAAAGTAAGGCCTATATAATCCCATTGCCCATATTGCCGGACGCCTCCTCAGCTTATGAGCTCATTAGACAACTTCCAACAAATCTGATACAGAAGAGGTCTGAAAGGTACTCACTTCCTGCAAAAAAGAACTGCACACCAGCAGTCCAGAAGCCATGGTTCCTGAAGCAACCTACGTGGCTCGCCCTGCAGCAGATGGGGCAGCCAGGAGGTAGGTGCTGTGACCAGCCTGGTATCAAGCCAGCCACGGGGCAGCTTCTGCTCACACTTGTGCATGTCCAGCCTGCCAGCCAGGGGAGAGGACGCAAAGACTGGCAGTGGCTGTAGGGTGGAAAGGGATGTAACAGCAATGTGCAGCTGTGGAGAGGGGCCATGAGGAGCAACTGCTGGTGTTCAGACAACACATTATTCAGAACACTGCATGTGAATGACTGCAAGTTAAATAACTGGATGATAGTAAAGCCTAATGAAATGCTCACATTTCATTCTGAATGACATTAGGCCTGTTTTTTTGTTTTTAAAAGTGTGAAAAATGTTCAGAGTTTGATAAAACGATCCAACTGATTAATGCTTCAGCCTGTATCACCTATCCTAATGTTAGATGGAACACAACCAAAAGCATCATCTCAGAATATAAGAATGCTTCTGGAAAACTTCTGGAAAAGACACTGGTAATTGATCTAAAAACTAAACATTCTGCTCTTAGAAAAGATGCAAACTAAAAATGAACTGTTATATTATATATACTAGCTAATTAGATGATCACAGTACCTGAATTATTTTATCTCCAGGCTGCAACAACTTAGATGCTGGTCCTTCTGGTTGCACTCTGGTTACAAATATACCCTTGAAAAAACAGAGATGGAAAACATTTTTGACAACTTGTTTCATGAATAATGGGATAGCATGAAACAGATGTAATTCAAAATATGTTTTCAATTTTCTACCCTAAGTAGAAAAGAATGCAATATTATTTTCTAGATCTACTGGCTTTCGTGACTGCCTTCCTTTTCTGATGTTAAATCCAGGAGAATTGTCTTTAAAGGAGTAGTGAAGGGTAGATCAGAATTTGCCTTTGTTTAATTTGGCAGATGTATATGTCAAGATGAATGCTCAACCACCAGAAAAAAGGCTGTAGACTAAATAATCATCTTTTTTAAGAGGCTTCCTAATTGTAAATATAAGTGTAAAAATTCACTATCTCAAATCTGTTGACTGATATCTGGAACTGTGCAAGAACCACTCAGCTAGACTAAATCCTCTGTTGTCATGTGACCACTGTGGTCACCTACCACTTTGATTTTCCTTATCATTTGTCCCCAATTTTTAACCCAAACCACTAAACTCCAAGACTAGAGGGGAGTATATATACACCTTTCCCCCCTCCCCCCACCTTTCCTACACACTAATCAATTACATCATTAATCAGAATGATTTTAAGATGCAGTAGTATAAAATACTCACATCATCTTCAGGTCTAAAAGGATTCCCTCTGCCACCAACTCCTCCCGAGATACTAAATCCAAGTTCTGGATCCTTGTCAATTCTCACTCGAATCTAATTAGTTACAACCAAAGTTAGATGAACTGGCATTCAAAGCTACAGTAATGAAATTATTACTAAGGAATTCAGGTGAACAAAAGCTTTAAAAAAAAAAACCCAAACAATTCAAAAAAAGCATTTATCATAGGTCAAGGGGTTTATATCTCATAATATTAATTCAGAACAAGATTCCAATACAACAGCATCACACATCATTGTACGTAAGTTTTACTCCAGTACCACTATTATTATAATTATAGTTCATGTGGCTTTAAATTCAGAGGTATTTTGGTATTATGTAAATGAATTTAATGCCCCCAGCAAACATACATGTTCCTATGAAAGAACCTGTTCCTCCTATTTCTTTGCTACCTCCACCTGAATTAAAAAAATAAAAAAAAAATAATAATAAAAAAAAAAAATCAAACCTCATTCCTACTTTCACTCTAAGTTCTGTGTAGCCCAAACTGCATTCCCTTTCTTTTGCCAGAACAGTTGACTAGAAAACTTATTTTATACAAGAAATGGATATTCTTATTCTAGTACAGAATTAAAACATCATTCTCTGTATTTTCCCCCAAATCCCAAAACAATACAGAGTAAACATCTTATGTCCAAGAGCAGAAAGAAGGTTGCCACAATTAAAAAAGCTGCAACATTGTGTGAGAATGTCTTAACCTCATCTATCATAAATAAAACAGATAATTATAAGGCATGCACCAGATGCTCACATTTTTTTTTATCCTGGCTTTTGTTTATTGGTACACATTTCTACATTTGCAGGTCTTTAAACCGTTCTGGATAGCAATGAATAGATGCAAAGTACTTTAAGTTGTACTGCTACTTCATATTTTTTCAGTTACTAGATAAATAATGAGTTGGTGATCTTAGTAAGCGTAGTTGAGGATAAATTTCTAGATCAGTAAAAGTGATGCAAGTTTAAGTTTCTGGTACATTCCGTTAAAAGTCTACCACATTTCTCTCTTAACCTGTTCACATAAAAAGTAAAAAGAGCTCAAAACCAGAAGGGATGTGTGATTTCAGTAGTAGAACTGCACTAAGGTAACGCTGTCTTCTGCTGGAGATAACTTCCTATATGGTTTCTGCCATCACCTACAGAGAAATGGTAGTAAAAACAATCTAACAATTCACCACCACTGACAGACAGATGTCAGATTGTAAAGTTAGATTTTATTCTTACCTCTTGCTTTGCCAGTTCATGGCTTTGTCTGGAAGAACACTGGGACTGGGTATAGGGAGGCTGGTGAGCAACTTTCAACATCAGGTAATCAATTAATTGTTCTCTAGATGGATGTCTTGCTACTGATGATTGAGGAGGGAGATGATGGACTTGGCTGTAGTTTGCCTGAGGTCTTTGAGGCTGGCACATCTGCCCATTTGTCAAAGGTATCTGAATAAAACATGAATACTCAATATCATACATTTTATAAGCAGCAATCCTCAATTCTTTCTTTATTATTTCAATATTTCTCATACTTGACCACTTTTAATTGCAGGAACGTTACTGAAACTACTTTTCCGGGTCATGCAGAATTATACTCTATTTTCTTTATAGTCATCAGCTTTGGCCTACTGAGAACAAACCTGAAAACAAAAAACTTATTTTGAATGCTAATCTACTAGAACAGATTAGACAGACATCTTTGCTTTTAACACTTGATTAATGGAGTTTTCCCAACTGTTATTTTCTAGCAGTGCAACTGACAGTATTGGCACTTGGTTGACATCATTATAGCTTGCACTTTTATTGCATAAAATTCAGAGATTTTGTAACAATTCCCAGTAAATCATACACAAAATAAAAATCCCACACAGCTAGCAAACAGAAGTTAGATACTCTCCGACCATCTTTGGTGACCACTTTATTATAAAAACCTTTTGAGCAAATTCACACACAAGCTCAAGATTTTGATATCAAAACTGTAATGATATTTCCAATAAATGGTACTCTTTTGTTAACACATCTGTCACTGATTTGATAGGTATAATGATGACAAACAGCAGCAAAGTACACAACTGTCAAAACATATACTGCATTCAAACCATGTCCCTAGGAATGATGCTGGAGATGTTTCTTACTGAAGCCTCAGTTACTGTTCAGCTCTGCACTGAGATAGGAAGCCTTGTCCCTCCTTGCCCACACGCTCTTACTCAGCTTAGGTAGTCACTCATCTGTTTATACGATTCCCACATGCCAAAAAAGCTACAGGCTTGAGTTACAGATTTTTTCTGCGTGTCACCATTATCTCATTAGTTATAGGATATGAAGGTATTAAAATTCTCTCTATTATAAATAACTGCAGCGTGCAAATTCCAAACTTTAAACATGCTATGTGAATGGACATGTATCAGAATCTACTCTGTTAAGGTGAGTTTTTTATTTTGAAGTGATTCTGAGAAATGTTAATGTGTGTATATACAAACATTTTTTAGCTTATTTACAGATGAGATGTATTCAATTTACACGATTTTCCACTGCCTCTTCTGAAAGCCTAAAGCATGACAGGAAAATTATTTTTTGTTGTACTGCCAGAGGTAGAGTTTACATAGGCAACATGTATCAACAGTTATGGAAATTCCCAATACCACGTGTCTATAGAAATGCAACTGAAATTACTTAAGTTATAAAAAGAAAATCAATTGCTGCATGTAGTAATTTATGAGCACTCATTCAGTTTCATTGTAGTAAGTTCTGTCCGTATAGAAGGCCCTTAGAGATGTATACAGAACATCTCCTCAAAATTCTAGTTTATCATCACAATTTCATCACAACAGAATTCAAGTTTGTTCTTTAGAAGGTTTAATCAGCTTCAAATTGCTTTCCTGAAATCATCTGCTGTATTCCAATTTTCACTTGCAATTATGCCTTCTGCTGCCAATTTCTTCTTTTAGAGTCCCTGCTGAAGAAAAATAAGAACTACCCCTCTTCATATAGTCAACTATTCTGTCTTCCAAAAAGAAGATACCATTTCATTTATGCCACCTTTGATACCTGGGTATTACATTTTAAAGAAGCCACAGTTCAAAATTGCTATCCCAACATCTGTTTCTACTGCTAATAAACCCCCCCATATCCTTACAAATAACAATAAATATATCCGATCAAAGGTGTCATGTAGATAATTACCTGCACAGCTATTTTCTTCATGCTATCCGGAGGAACATCTTTGAGACAAAGTGTGGCAGTTGAGTAATTCTGCTGTCCTGAAATGAGTACTTCATCCTGGCATTGGTCTGCTGGAGTAGAAGCCTGGGGATGCTTTAAATAGAACGCAGCAGTAAAGATGACTGTCTTCACACAATTCAAACTAAAAAATTCTCATAAGAAGCCAAGAATAACATTTTAAGGGCTTTATTGTTCTTTATCTTCTTTGATTAACTACTACATTGTTTACGTAGAAAATCTTACTAGCCAAGACACCACACCCACAAAATATTGATAGGTATTTACAAAAACTAGCAACTGCAGAGGTGTCTTTGATCACAATAAACTGGTAAGAAAAGTCAACAAATACTAATTGTACTAAATTGCCTATTCAAGGATCCATTTGGTTAAAGAAGTCTTCTGTTGGCTTTATTCTGCTCAGTATGAATACCATAACATTATTCAATATGCTCAGAGTTAATTTCCTCACATTTCCTTACAAACTAAAATATTCATTTTCTTGAATGCCTACAGTATCTTACAGTACAGTTTAAATCATCAGAATTGTTTGGGAGAGGAAAAATCATGATGAGATTTTGGTTTTTTATTTATCAACCTAGGTTAAATTCAGAATGGTAATCTCTTGTTCACACAAGTACAAAAAAACCCAGACAGTTTTACTTATGTTCAACCGTCTATAAAAGCCAATTAGAAAACTCAACTTCATGACATTAAATTGAAAAGCCTTGCAATAAGTTTAAAGCACATGAAGTGAAGGCAAAGTATTTGATTTAATGCCTATAAAAAGATTCCAGCATGTAAATTATATTCTTTTTTATTGAAAGCATTGTCTATATGTAAAAAGGATAACTATCAATTTAAGGATGCCTTTCAGTTTTTTCTCTCCCCCTCTATATATTGCTATATTGCAATAGCCTCCTGTAGGTACTCACTCGGACAATGTGCACACCAGAACCTCTTCCGTCTGCAACACTCAAGGCAACACTACCCTGGCTGCCATGCAGATCCCTAGAGCTGCCATAGTGAAAGCTGCTAACTGCAGCATAATTGGAATTAAAGGACCTAGACAGCATGCTCTGAATAAAGAGGGGACAGATTTAACACAGAGATTAGTGCAGCATGCATAAACCACAAGACATGTTATACATAGACTAATACAAACATATTCCATTGTCATGCAAGATAAAAACCATGCAAGAATGTTCATACCACTGTGGTGTATAAAGCACAACTCAGTGACCCCTATTTACCTTTATTTACCGTAAATCAGCATGCAATCAGCAGTTAACATGCAGAATTACAGGTAAATAAAGTCATTAAAATGTTTATGTGCCTGGAAAAACAACAAAGGTGCACAGCTTATAAAAACTTCTAGTTTTATCAGTTATGTTGTAGGAAGAGAAGCTGGCAGTTAAGATAAACACCTGTGGAAACCCATTTAATTACCAGTTGTTTTGTCTCATTCCCCCCCCTCTTACTGGCACAGTACAAATAAAAAGTTACACAGAGACAGAGGTTTGACTGTTTGACTGGGTTTTCTGGTTTTTGCAGTGATCCAAAATGCATTCTAATATCACTTCATTCAAGAAATGCGACCAAGCCTCATTTAAAGAAAAAGAGGTTTGAAAGGAACCTTGGAGTCCACCCCTGTGTTACCATAGGTAATCAAACAAAAACCACGAGCTCTAAGACAGAAGTGATAGTGGTTTGGTTTTGGGCTTCATGACCTTACAAAACCTGACCTCTACAATATTGGCAAGGATAACAGAAAGAAAACAGTAGACATTACTGTCTTGCCACCATGGAGGGGTTTTTTTTTGGTAGTTTCAAGAACAAAATAAAAAGACTGCATAAAAGAAAAGAAGAATCCTCCATGACTCATGATGAAATGAAACAAACCCATCTTGAAAAAGTGACAAAGACCCATAAAAAAATTTGATCATGTAAGATATACCACAAAGTATCAAAACCCAGCAAATTAACAGTTGCTGGATTTTCATGAAGTTTCTAATTTTTCCAAGTAAAAAAAAAGTTCAAGACATGTATCATTTGATTAAGATACTGCAACAACTCTTAGATTAGTAAATATATACATTTTGGTGTTTGCCTGTTGACTACATATACTAACCTAATTTTCAAAATAGTCACTAGTCCTCAAGCAGACAATTGCTCTTTCTACTAGGTTTATCTTGTGAAACTAAAACTAGTTTAATAATCAAAGTCATATGCCTTGCTCCCAGATGCTCTGGTAGCACAGTCACTGTAAACTCCCTTGGAAAACAGTATTTACTGATAATACTTGGCTCTTCTTGGCCAAGGCTCTTGGATAAGCTCTCAATGGCATAGTGAGCTTTCTTCATGCTCCTCTTCTACACCTACACTGTTCTCTAGTCAACGGATTTTTCAGGCTTCCAGACAAGTCTCCAGAAGCCTTCCCTGCTTGGGAGGGGAAGAATCTACTTTGCATTCAACTCTCCTTACTAAACCCTTGACGTGAGCTTACTGCTCCTCTAAGTTTCAGGCCAAACACCCAGACAAAACTGCCAAAGCCAGTTTTCCTTAGCACCTCAAAGAATCTTCTTACAACTCTTCTCCAAAATAGCCTCTTTAATTAGCCAGGTGGCCTTCCCCCACTTGTACAGGCAACTCCCTGAAGTCTCCTTACAGGAAGCTTATCTCAGAGGTTCCTGTATCTCTCCATCTTCTATAGGTAGCAAAAAGACAGATAAAAATAGAAGGAACGCATGATGAGACTAATAAGTTATCTTCTTAAAGTGCCTCTAGCAGACTGTCTTACTTATAAAGATCCCTAGATCCACAAGATTCCCTCTTCTCTTAGAAGGGCCCAAACAGATAGTCAATAAATAGTGACAATCTAAATCCAGATTTGTATTTACAGTCTAAGATAGATCTGCAATAGGAGGTGGAACTTTCCTAAAAATTGTCGAGGCATGAACTTGTCCATCAGGAATTAAGATTTCAGTTAACTCGGTTTAGTGAGCTTTCAAGGTGATTACACAGCCTGAGAGTAGTTTTACTCAAGGGTTTACAAAATCTCCTTTCTGAAGTACAAAAGATGATTGTGCAATTGATGTAGCAAAGACAGAAGAAGTACTGCAAACACCATTTTTCTCCCTCTCTACATTGGGCACAGTGTATCAACACTAAATTAAATGGAACCTACAAGTACAAACACTATTTAAAATTACCTGGAGTTGTAAGAAAGCTTTAGACTAACACAAGTGGAGATGGCTAGTGGCAAATCTAGGAGGTATTTTTCCTCTGTTTTGGGCTGGGAAGAGAGAAACTGAGGCGTTTAGAGTGTGACCTTAAACATTACGAAACTATTCTTCAGTCATGAAAAGGGGGAAAAAAAAAAAGGCATGAATTTAGGTATGTGGGTGTTTGGGTTTTTTTGGGGGGTGGGTGGAGTATCTTCTGTATATGACAGCATTCCTATTGAAGCGTTACCTATGGAAAATTACATTAAATTTAAGTTATACTGTCATAAAATGTTTGCAGGGTCAGAACTTTTGTTGTTTACATTCCAAATGCACAAGAATTTTACTCCTTTTAAAGTGTGATATATCGGCTTCTGTACTCCACAAAATACTGTCACACATTAATGTTTCTGTAGGTCATTCAAAACGGAGAAAAACATCAAACTAAAATAAAAAAAATTAACAAATGGATAGCATTCCTTTAATTTTTCAGTGTCAACATATTCTTCAGGCTATGATCTTATAAACATTGAAGCACTTAATTTTATGTGTGCACAGACCCACTGAACTTATGTTCCTTGACATATTGAAGCAAGTTTTAACTTGGAGAAAACCTGAAGCCACATCAATTAAAATATTTTTGCATGTTATGTATGTAGCATAAAAAATGAAATCAAACTGACCAAAACTGCAATTCTGTAACAATACTGTAACACTTGGACATTACACTGGCAACTTCAAGAATAAACCACTTATTCTGATTTCTGAATTAGAAAGTAGGAATCAAAGTTTGTGACTTCTTCTCTGATGCTCTGCTGTTTTACTTAAATAGTAGATTAAGTAGATAAAACCCAGAGGACTTAATTCCAGATGAAATTAGAATTGAAAGGAAACATGCACCTGATGAACTCCCAAGAGATCCATAACAAAAAAAGAAAATATACATCCATAAGGAAAGGACAGAATCAGGCCCAGTAACTGTTTCTGCCTACTCAGCACATATACATATAATAGGTATTTGCAGATAACTGTTGCAGTATTTATTATTGCAGTTTATGGATAAGAAATTCCTTTACCACAGATTCAAATGTGTGAGACTAGTGTTTTTACAGAGGCAGTATTTTAAATTCCTAAATGAAAACTTTCAACAAGACTACTATAGGAGACTACTGTGACATATCCAGTAGTAAAACTGGCAGGTCACAATCAAAAAGGAAAATACACTGAAAAACATTACTGTTCTTAAAAAGTCACCTGTGCACTAAGTGTGTGAGGTTGGGGGTGGGGCAGAACTGCCTACATGCTTTCCAACTGCTTACATATATAACCACTAGAGAGCAGCTTGGCATTTAATTAAGTTCTTTTCTTTATCCCACACTAAAATATGCTTTGTATCAGGTGAGCAAACTGTTTCTCCTGAATATATGCAAAATTTCTGTTTACAAGTGGCCTCATGAACTGTTTTCACCTTCCTTCAACCAGATGGACAATTTTAGTTGAACAGTGCATGCCCCTGACAACTTGTCAAAGGGATTAGAAATGCTGGTTACTTGGCTAGAATCCATTGTTAATCATTTTTGCTGGACTTAAAGCAATCCTCTATCTCTCCCCACGCAAATTAAACTCTTTTAAGTTTTTTTTCCTACCTATATCAGGTAAAAAAGGCTAACAAAACAAGAACTAGCTTCTCCCATTTGTCCAACAAGCAGACACTATTTAAATGGGTTCACTCTCCCCCCTCTCTCTCCCTCCAGTTACTAAATCTTATAGAAACAAAATAAGTACTTCAGGACCTTAGCAAAAAAGTAAAAAACCAACAAACCAGCCCCCCAACAAAACCAACCCCCCAAACCCCACTGCACTCTCTTTCCTAATAAGCACAGGATAGAAATAGTAAACATGATTAAATTCATTAACAGACTCAGAAGAGTCACAGCAAAAGTAATAATATTAACCCATACTGTTGCGTATAACCACAGGCATTAAATATTCATCATAAGGCTTAATTGTGTATACCTGGTTTTGTCAGTATTGTGTCTTATGCTTTAAAAAATCAAATACTATTTTAAATCCATGAAAGTTTTGTCAAAGCAATTTCCAATAAATGTTCCTTACATGAACTCTGTAATTGAACTTGTTCCTTAAATGAGTTCTGTAATTACTGAGGTTTTTTGCAGACTTCAAAACATTTCAGAAGTCTATTTTATAGATTAAGACCCAACCTGCCCACCTATTTTTTAATTACAAACAGAAATACCAAAAACATTACTTTAAAAGAAGAAATACCCAGTAAATTTCTAGAATTTCCACATTATCATATTTGCCAGCTGCCATAGAGGATCATATCTACATGTTTCACAGTTCAGATTTTTCTTTTTAAGTTAGCTGTATCCTAGAGAACATAAAGTAGAAAATTATACACATTCACTTTTAAACCCATAAATAAGTCTCAGATTGCTAAATAAAAGCTTCTTTAAAATGGTTCAAGGCCAGAACAAAAGAAACACGCACATACAAAACAGACTTCTAAATCTGTTAAATTGGATGCACAGCTAAGATCTCAATAGCTGCTATCCCACGTCGCTGTAGTAGGAAACAAAAATTAAGCATGACAGAAAGCATGGGCACATATACAGGGAATCAAGCCAGGCAATCAATTTCATTTCAGTAGAGGTGACTAAACTGCCATGGTACCTGAACAGGTATCACTGGTGTATTAAACGTTATTCCTAACATTTCAAATGTAGATGACAAGAATGAGCTAGAATAACTGCATCATCAGTGCTCTGAAGTTTTGTTTCCCTTTGCATTCAGGGATTGCTGGGTTTTTGCTTCACTGTTGTTTCATGTAAGATTTGATATATGCATCCAGGAGAACAGAAGATCAGAGAATACACCTTTTATTAGGATTGGAACATGGTGTGGTTTGTGACTGTCTTGTGGGACAAAAGGTCCCCATGGTATAGCACAGTACTGTGAAAGCCTTAAAATATTTTATATTGTACATGACAAACTGGATCAGAAGAACAGGTGCAGCTGTTGTGCAGGCTTCTTTACAAAACAAACAGACCCCATCCCTTTCTATCACCAGAAGTTATTCAACTTAAAACAAAGAAAAACAAACCCATCCCTCCAAACACTTGGATTTTCAAAGAAAAATTATAGTTAAAAGTAATTTTTTCAACCATCTCCAATTAAATTTCTTTAGCTATCATGGATATTGAAGTATTTAGCACAATAACCACAAACCAAACTATGTTCTTTCAAGAGAAATTAGAAAAGAAGATCCATCTAGCTGGCATAATTGGAATGTATTTTGGCTGCTTTAATCACTTCCCCTCCAAGGAAACAGGATCAGGCTAATGACATTCTACCCATTATTTAGTGATGATATTTTAATCTGGTTTAGCTGGACAGCATAGACTACACTCCTCCAGTCTCTGCGCAAATTTTTTGAAGACATAATTGTTCAGCTCTACATATCAGCTCAAATTCTTGATAGCATTTACAGTACGTAATCTTGTTCATCATCTCCAGTTATATCAAAACCTCCTGTGATTTCCTGAATTGAACAACATTTTTAAGTGTTCTCATCTCACAGTGATAAATATTCATTCAACAATCTGTTGGATATCCAACTTCAAAAGACAACTGGCTTGGAGGCAAATACATGCTAATTATGGCTTTTGAATTCTTCAGCAACTGAAGCTGTAGACCTATACTTCCAAACGGATTTTACTGGTTTTCTTTTCCTTGTTCTTAAAGAGAATAAATAGGGGAAAAAAGGCAGAACAGAAGGGATAAGAGAAGTATAAGGGAATATTTCGGTATAATACAAATAGGACGCTACAATAAAAATTACCTGGCCTAAAAGAGCTGGCCTTGCATTCCAGCAGGTCAATGTGACATTAATGTATTCTAAAGAAACTGGACTAAGCTGGGAAGTATGATGTAAAAACTACGTGGACTTTTTTCTTTGGGGGAAAAATTCATTTACAGTCTACCACTTGACTGTTTCTCCAATATTCATCACAAACACATTCACCCTTTTTAAGGCAGTATCAGAAGTACATTTTCACTGGTAATTAAAAGCGGTTCAAAATGCAGAGTGTTTTAACTTATTCCATATCCAGGTAACAGAAAGGTAGAGGAGTTTTTAAATTATTATTTTTACCTTTTCTAGCTTTTTAGCCTCAATATGTCGCAGCACCTGTTCCCTCCAGTCATGAGGGACTTTACTTTTTCCTGGAGGATCTAATAAAGAGTGCTCAGAGTTCACTCTTGGGTTTGATCTCTTTGAAGGGCTAGTCCGCGAGTAATTGAAGTCACTAACTGACATAGTTCTTTCTGGTATTTCATTCACCAATGGCCGAGCACTCTGTGGTCGGGGTACATTTGGACCATCAATGCTGTAAGTCCTGGCAGAAAGAGGTCTCTGTTGCCCAGACATTAATTGTGAAACTCTTCCCATTGAATGCAAATCTCTGTACGTTAAGTAGTCCCCTTCAGGACCCTGGGTCCACCTTGAAGGTCCAGTATCCCCAACATTTATAGAAGCTGTAGAAGACACGCTGCTCTGCCTTTGAAGAGTATGTCTGGTTGCTCCTGGGAGCAGTCTATCATTTGGTGGAACAGCCCACAAATCTGTGTGTCTCCCAGCCATCCGTTGATGAGTGTTATACACAGCACTGGCTCGGACGTTGTTATGATTGGAGAAATTCATATTGGCAGAATGCTTTACATAGCTGGGGGCTTCTGTACTGTCAGACCTATGCAGACGTGAAGGAGGTAAGCTGCCTTGTTCTACCTGGGTGTTTTGTTTCTGTGGCCACAAGGTGTCTTTCGCCATTGCACTGCTACTGTACTGAATATTATACTGGGGAGTGCAGAACACCTGCGCACCACTTGTCACCGATCCTCTCGCTACATTAGTGCCTTCAGGATTGTGATTTGAGTCAAACTTGAACACAGTTTTTGCAGAAATTAAATCAGATGATGACGACGACCCAGGAAAAACCTGCAAAGGTCGATCATACAGAAGAGTAGCAGATTTACTTCGGACTATGTTTTTTCCATCTGCACTATCAGATGCTGATTTTACTACTGAGTTTGACTGTTGAGATCCATTCTCATTTACACTATCACAGATTTTCAGACCACCAGTGTCCATACTGGTGACGCTGTGAGATTTCATCACAGGACCACTTCTCTGTGGGGACAAATCTTCAGTACTCCTCGAAACAGGCAGCTCAGCAGAATCACCATCAACTGTAGCGCTTCTTGCTAGTTTGTCTTTACTGGGAGATTGTACTGCGCCCTCAGGATGTCCATTTACTTTATTTATAGGGTATTTATTTCCATTTTCCAAGCACTCACTTTCTTCTTTCATGTTTTTATTCAAAAAGCCCTTTACTGAAATTATTTCCTCTGTTTGTAACCCTTCTACAGGAACTGGCAGTGCCTCCTCCCTAGCCAGTTTATTGATATTCATGTTTATTTGGTCTAATTTGTGAGACTCCTCTGTAGAAGTGCTTAGATCAACACTTTTTCCTACGAGGCATAATCTTTCTTCAATGCTTAATTCATATTCAGACAAATCTGCAACCTTGTCTTGCACATTTATTTTTCCTTCTACTGTAAGGCTCAATTCACCTCCATTGTGCAAAAGATTATTCAGATTTTCATCTTCTCGCCTGGAAAAAAAGATGGCTCTTAAAATAAATTCCAAAAGGAACCAACATACTCTTTTAAGAACTGTTTTAGAAGAGAATCATTAACATGCAACACTGCCATACTGTGCACAGAAAACAGGACAAAGACCAATATACAACCAGATTTGTGACTTGCTGTCTCACCGTTACAGAAATATAGGGAGGGCTCATTTTGGCAATATTTGTGTCATCTGAGTTCAGAAGCTTGTTTAAATTCAACAGGAATTATTAAAGACAGTTTAAAGATGTCAAAATTACGAAGTGATAACAACTTAATTTTTAAAATCAAATACTTGCAAGTTCCATGACAATTTTGAACAAATTCTTGTCCAATGTAAGGTAAGGAAAATCTCTTTAAAAAATGGCACCTTCTAACTAAAACCTCAAGAAAAGCAGCAACGTATAAGTCCATTCTTTGTAAGTTTCTAAAAGCCTTTTATAGTAACGTTAGTAATCAATTTTACCTTCAAAGTGATGCAGATGCTTGTAAAATGGTGTATTGAACTGTTTTGCAGGAATAAAAAAATTATAAGGATGAAGTTATTATATCCTGTTATTAAAACAGATGGAAACCATCTCTTGTATATGAAAATTAGCCTCTAAAAAAAAAACCACGAGGGCAATAAAATTCAAAGAGAGCTATTCCATTATCTAACCTTAATTTAAAACATTAAAAGGTAAATTTCATGAATGATAAATTAATGAATTAAAAGAATGGAGACATAATATGAAAGATTAAGTACCATTTTTCTATTGTATTTGCTCAGTGGTAGACTATCTTACAAACCTGATCTTGGATAAAACAGCAGCATGTGTTTCTTTGTCTGGAGAACAGAGGGAAATATCTTGGCTACTATCAGTATTTAAGGAAACAGAATCTGACATTCGAGAAGGAGAGGAACAGTTACTGTTATTTTGATTGCTGTTGTGGGTAGCTTCATCTGATAAGGAATCAGCATCTTTTGAATCATCTGAAATAAAAATTTGCCAACTTAGACACATGTATCTGTTTAACAGCCATTAAATGTGTTTATGTTACAGTACTTAGAAACTGTTTATTGTTCTTCAGTAATTCTTACTACTGGAAACTAAAATGTAAGCTAACACCTTTGGACACTTGAAGTTACAACAGACTGCTGGCAACAGTTCCTATTTTTCAGCTCAATGTAAACAGCCCTCACCAGTTAATGAAATGTAACTTGTTGCTTTATTCCAAGTTTCCTTGGTATAAGCTAGTACTACATTATAAAATACTTCCCCAAAATATCCATCAAATCATACTTCTGTTTTTTGGAATGATTTCAAAGTTTTGCATTACATGCTCTGTTAGCTTCTATGAAAATGAAGTTCACATGTTTCACAGATCCTGATTTCAAACATTGTATCGCTGTTAAAGAGGTATTTATTAGATCAAGCACTCTGGAAAGAGCTAGATCACTGGATAGCTCTATACAGTTAAACAGGTGTAAAAAAACAGCAAAGAGAAATGTTTTTCTACAGAGTTGGAATTCAATGCATTCCCATGCTTTGCAGAAAACTTAGGACAACGTTTTCAGAGTAATTTACACCTGTGCACATTGATTCTTGCATAATGTATGCATACTTACATACTATAACCATACAAAAATAATTTCTGTGGGACTTGAAGCCAGCTATGATTTTAAGTGTATGAACAAATACATTTAAATTTTTGCTTCAAGACATAGTTATAGGTCCCAAAAGCATAAATTTTGTGAAATTAATGTCTGTCTCTAGAGTCAAGAAAATACTTTAGTCAGGCACAACACCGCAAAGACAGCAGTGACAGACCTCAGTCTTTTCACCTGCATGTGATATTCAGCAGACTCTTTCCGCTACCTCCACGTGGTTTTCCTTCATCCCCACTAAATCTCACCCTTTCTGGGAAAGCCCTTTGTCCTGGAAAGTACAGGACTAGGACATCATATGCAGCAAAACACAATTTGCTCTCCAACTTCTAAATTATGTTTTCTCTGAATCCTAGGTTATTCCTTACTCTTAAGGAAATGGTTACTCAGACCAAAATTATCGTTCAGAGAATATAAAACTTAGGTAACAAAAAACAATGTTCTGAAGTTTCCTGTTAGCAGAAAGGAAGAAAGAGTTGCCACATGAGAAGTTTATTCTTAAACCTTTGGAAGACAGCACAGCTCCTCTAAGAAATTTAAACAAGTGATGTTGCTGCCTATAGCAGCATTAATCCAGAAAATCTGGGGGAGGGAGGAAATATGGAGTATTTCCAAGCCAAATATCACTTTCTGCAATGCTTTTCTTAAACATCCACATGCATTAGCTTCTCCTCTCCACTTTTCAACTGATGACAAGCATCAAGAAAAATCAGGATGTCAACACAGCTTTCTCTGCCACACTCAAGATATTCCAGAATTTTTTTCTGCTTTCATTACTTAACTAGAGAATTGATCATCTTGCTTTAAAAACATACAAATTAAATCTAATTTTACATAATGTAATTTGAAAATTAGCCACTTTGAGAGAAGAAATAATCAGAATTACACAACACTTCTATTGCTTTTTATGGTGTCTAACCTTTTTTGTTACTGCTAAGAGCTACCACTTTTGGTTGGTTTATGGAGGTTTCTATCAGCGGTGGTCGCATTTCTGCCATTTTCATCTCTTCATCAGAGGAGAGTTCTTCTGACTCCTGCTAAAGAAAAACAGCTTTATGCTGTGCATTTTAAAGAACTGCTTAAAGATTAAGTAAATGCTATCCAAATTGTCACCCACTGAACAATAAAGGGGAAAAAATAGACAAGCAACATAACACAGGCATAACATGACAACTGTTCTGTGCATTTGTACTGCAACTCAACTGAACTTAGTAATATTTGCCACAATTATCTTTAACAAGCAGCACATGCAGACTTCAATAGTCACTGATGAACTCCATGGGAATGACACTCAAACCAGTAACTTTAGTTGCAAAAACCTACTTGGAGGAAGCAGCTGCAGCCTCTGTTCCACCACTGGAGAGAACCTCCAGCTGAGTTCAAGTCAGAAAGTTATCACTGAACCAGCAAACACCCCTGACTGATTAGCTGGGTATTGGTTTTACAGAAAAGAGCTCAAACTAGAACAGCTATAGAGTAAGATGACCAAGATAATCTTAGGAATGGAGAGCTACGCTGTGAGAAAAGACTGAATGTGGTTGGCTTGTCTAGTCTAGCAAAAAATGAGCAAGTGTAGCTTGGGTTTGTATCCTTAAATTTACACAGGGCGTAAATTCCAAAAAGGAAGTAAAGTTATTTAACTTCAAAAACAATGGCAGAGGAATAAAGCAATGCTGAAGACATTTAAGCTAGAAATTTCTAGTTCCTAACCATAACATAGAACTCAGTTATCATAACTCAGTGCACTTATGAAAATTAACCTGACATCAAATGATCAAGGGATTGATTAAAAAAATCAAATGTACCGTTCAAGGTTTGACTTTAAGACAATCCTAACAAATGAAATATTAATGGTTAAGTTAAGATAGAAACATTTTTGTACGTACTACTAAGGGCTTCATTAAGCACCAGCAAACTCTTTGTTTAAACCAGGGAAGTACCACCACAAGATGAATGAGCTGACTGGAAGTTTCACTAAACAGGGGAAAGGTAATTCCGGCAGGGGGAGATAGCGACCACCGACTCACTGACTCATTGACCACCGACTGAAGAAACCCCCCAGATACAAAAACTAGAGACTGAGCATGTGAACTAACTAACATGAGAAGCAAGAGAATTACTTGACAAATAGGAAAATTAATACTAAGTAATGAAGGAATTATGCAACTTGTAACCCATGAAGGCTGATACTTTTTGCTTGCTGAACTGTAATATGAAATAGTGTAAAGTTCTGACAATTGGAGAACTAGGCATTTGTGGGTGGCCACCCAGCTCCCTACTTTCAGCAAACTAGAATAAAAGAATAGAAATACCTTGACTAAGTGTGTGAAACGGCACTGGCTAATAAGCCTGTCTACAGGACAACAAACTGATAAAGTGCTGCAAAAGCAGCCACATGGCTGATTCAGTATCCTAATGCCAACCCTATATTCCCATCATCTTCAAAAAACAATTGTTTCCAGTAATATTTTGAAGGGGAGAAAACCTTCCTTCCCTAAAGTGGAAATTTCTTTCTAATGAACATGCTACAAATGCTATAAAATCCATGTTGCAGATTGCAAAAATACTCTGTCAATGTTCATTTCTTACAACTTTCAGAAGGTTTAATGTGTGCAACCTACTGGAACACCACCTTTCCCATGACACTAACTACCTGGCCAGTTCTTCGACTGCAGGGAGGACAAACCTGACCAAGATGTTAATAAACAAGCTATAATAGTCTTAATTAAAAATAAAAATCCAGCTGTTTTTCTCTGTAATTGGAACAGACAACCTTTTCGCTGCTTCTATCACACTGGCCTTCCCTCTTGGACGTGACATACAAGTGTAAATCAATGTTTAAATGAAAAACTTGCACACATGCAAAGCTTAGATATCTGTATTCAACTGCAAGAGCTACCAGCAGGTTATTACATGGAAGGAATTCACTATCGCCGACGGACCACACACTGCTGCCTCCATTTACTTACTGGCATACAGCCAGCTACAAAGAATCGCTGTCACTGTTGTTAGACAACTAACACAATTTTCTGCAACTGTATTTTTAAACTAAAGGATAATGTCAATGCAGCTACAACTGCGTGTCACAAAACCTGTTCAGCAAAAGTATGATATATGCATGTTCCACTGCTTACACAACACAGGCAAAAATAATTTGCTTCTGAAACTACGAGAAAAGCATTTTACAGGTTGTGACTGGCAACTGGTAAGTGACAAATTCCAAAATTTGTTGTTAAGTCTGAAACATTCTACATAAATGAATGCATGGTGTTTGTCAGAGATGTACAAAGAGTTCAGACATTTAAAATCTGTGATTCTTTATAAGAGGTAAATATAAACCGAATCATATTCGTAACAGCTCACTAATAAACAGAGGAATAATATTTTTAAACCCACCTTTCACTTTTCAATTTAAATGAATGTGCATAGTCACTGGGATATACAAGTTTTTGATTGCTGCCACTAATCAGATAGTTCATCGTTTCAGTGACAATTAAAATTGATTATTTAAGGAATAACTGACAATCAAGCAAAACCTGGAAACTGAGTCTTTTCAAAGTTTGATACTTAGGTCCACTTTTCACTCAGCTTGCTTTGTTTTTCTTTAAATGCATACATCTTTCATTATGAGCCTTTTATTAGCTATTTTAACTTTTACTTAGTATAATCTGAAGTGAAAAAAAAATGGCATTGCAAACCATCTGTATTTAAATGCTTGTGAATGGCAATTTTATGCTATTGTCAATGTAAATTTTCATTTCCCCGAGTTACAAATTCAATACAACACCAGCACAATTCTTTGACTGCTACAATGTTCATCACAATGTTATACCTCAAGCATGTCTTGGTGGTTGACAATTGTTTTCGTGTTCTGCAAGGTTTTAACAAGTGCAGTCATCTGTGAATTTGCGGTGCTGTGCTCAGCTTCTGGTTCAGCAGGCTTCTGCAGAGAGCCTCCTGCTGAATATTGCTTTCTCTCATCTCCTTTGTTCTTTATTGAAGCAATTTCTGAAGTCTACAGGATTAAGAACATTAGCAGAAAAAACATCCTGAAACGTTTTCAGTAACGTGGTATTTAGAGTTGGCATTTTATATTTTGGGAAGCTATGGAACGGAAAATCTCAGCTTTGAAATTATGAAGTATGAAATGCAGGAGGTATGAAATCTCTGCAGATTACAGAGGTACAGTCCCTACCCATTGTTTGACTCTCCTCCTTATTGGGGTAAATCTGTACCATTAAATTTCCAGTTACATTAAAAAAAAAAAAAAGCCCAAGAATACCTACAATGAGACATGTCAGCACCAAACAGCAGTCCTACTGCCCATCATCATCATGTTAAGACTGACTCCTATGCTAACTTGCTATGATTCTCTTTCCAGCTTCTCATGTAAAACCTCTAGTCACAAGGGAGCAATAAAATTCTTAGAGATTACCCTGAATTTCATTGTGAAGTCTCACAGATAAAGATCAGAGGATGACAAAGATGCCATCCTCCAGAAACTGAAGAAGCCAGATCTTCAACCCATAGCTTGTATTTGCCTGAGAATCAAATCACTTTCCTTGTTCTGTCAGAAGTAAACTGCTACTGCGAACCAGACTTTTATTACAGACTTCTTTAGCCAGTGAAGAGGTAAGTTCTCTTCTTTAATCTAAAAATTTTTCTTGCTAAAGCATTAGTGGGGACGAAGAAGAGAATTAAAAGGAATCAATGGCACTCTAGATCTTTGGAAGTTCTTGCAAAGTCAGAAGAGTATATTATCTCTAACCTTTACCCCCACATCTTTTACAGAAACTGTCTGGCCTTCTCGTTTTGACTCCTTGGCAGTATCTTCAGTAGATTCTTCATCCTTTAGCCTATGTACAATTGTCTGGACTGTTTTGACCATATTCTTCAGTTCATCAGGATATGGAGTTGGGTATCTCTTTAGGTTGCCTTCCTGTGTAACAAAAAGCAATAGTGTTCTACATTTTATTAAATGCCATGATTAAAATATCAGCTTTAAAACAGACAATGAATTAGGACAAAACACCAAATAATCCAGCATCTCCACTTTGCTGTTCTAGTCTACCTCCACTGATGCAGACTTACAAGACCCAACAGGATTATGAATCACAGCCCTCTCCACCTTCCCACCCCCCAAATGTGTCCATTCATTGCAAGCAAGAAGAATTATGACAATTGTAGTTTACTTAAAGAAAAAAATAGGATTAATCATTGTTTTGCCACTATACTTCTCCATGTCATCACCAGTCAGGTAGTCTCCTAATTATGCCCCACATTACCTTTCATCTGCTGAGTGTTTTTCCCTTGTGCTCCACTTGAAATGATAGGGCCAGAAAGAAAATAAAAAAAAACACAAAACGAAGTGCCCCAAATTACAGTGTTTCACCCTGTTAGATACTCTTAATAACTGAAGACTCAATTTCCTCAGCAGAGTGAAACTGACAGACAAAGCAAGTAAAAGGGTGGGATTCAGGTGTGGGGATAAGAGGAAAGGAAGCACCAAGTATTAAAAAATGAATTCAATACTAACCCGAGGTGGTGCCTCTCTCTCATCTTTGTCTTCATCACACTCAAATGCCACCTGAGCACGCTGTTTCCGCTGTTCCTCCCACAGAGATGGATTGAAACTTTCATTATCAGATATGAACATAACTAAAAAAAGAGAGACTGTCGTAAGACTAGGATACATTATGAAAAATAAAAATCCTCATTTTCTTTCTCCTGGATGGGATTTTATGCATTCTTGAAAGAGAAGAGATTAGCAGCACCATTAATTGAAGACTAGCTGCACTGCCATTGCTTTATAAACTTGGCCATTTTTTCATAATAGTAAAATCCCTATCTGTAAAGTTAAAAAACTTCATAGACACAGCTGTACAGTAAGTTTAACACACTTGAAAATTTTCAGAATTCTGCTGTGAAGTATTTTCATTCATATATATGTATAAATACAAAAGTATGTGTTTGTATATATATAAATGTAGATTTACTTATATAGATTTATATAGCCTGACTTCAGTGAGGTCTCATTAAGCACATAACAGCATTCACCTGATTTCATGTAATGAAAATTTGAAAATCAAGAATAAGAACTACTTAGTGACAAAAGCCTGCATTATTGCTAATCCTGTAATAAACCTAAAACATCTAAAACAAAGCAAACACATGAATTTTCACAAAGTGTTTCTCGTTTGATTTAACAAGGGATAAAAAAAATGTTTTGGGTACCCACTGTCCCTTATTGCAGCATATCTCCTTGTGTTACATCAGCCAGGCTGTACTTCAGTATGCCAAACAGTCTAACAAATCCGTCACCACCACCTCACCAAAATGTATATCCTCTAGCAATGCCAAGACTGTTCATATTAACTACTTCTACAGCAGACAGAGAAAAATACTTAATTATAGGGCTCAACAAGTGCATAGGAATATTTGTTACTCTGCACTTTTTGGTTAAACTTAGGATTTTGATACATGTGAAGTCTATTAGACCTTGATATCCCCAAAACTGTTCCTGACCAAAAAAAGAACTTGATCATAGAATTTTAAATTTTTTAACTCTTAAAACTACTACCTATTGAACTTTAAATCTTCTGTTTGGAATGACAGCCTCAGAGGCATGTATTCTGTCAACTACAGCCAAGCAAGCAGCCCTTTCCTTATCTACAAAAAGGAACCCCAGCATCTGGGTGAAAAAGTTCAAATGGGAACGCTTTCAGGAACAATCTTCAACTTCACTGAATCTCCAAATAATTTTATAATTCTCACATTCTATCAGAGGTATTGCAGATACATTATCTGCATCAGAAGGCACTAAAAGTGATGCACAATTTATTGGTTTTGCTGGTATTTTTGATCACACTTCCCTCAGTGTACTATACACTTGTGCTAGGGAACAGCAAATGTTGCCTCTTGTCAGTTTTCAATTATTTCCATTGATAAGTGCACCCACACCCCCAGCCCCCATTTCTGTTAAAGCAGCACAACCATCCTCCTTTTGCCCTCAGGGGAAAGAAGGTAGAAAAATAAAAGAGATTTAACTCTCTTTCCCTAACTCCTCATGGGGTTACTCATGGAATGCTACTTATAACTGTGCAGAAATAATTTTCTGGCAAGGTCTTAATATCTTGGGCCTAACCTTTTATATAGCAGTTCAAACTAAATATGAACAATATGGATTTTTCTGGACCAGTTTCTTTTCTTTTAAAATAAAACACAGAATGCTATGTACTTTTCAAAAAATATATACTTGGTAAGAGGAAAAATTTTGTCTAACATTCTGTCAGCCTGAAGCAGACATCTGCTAGGGAGAATTTCACCCCAAGCCATTAAGCTCTGTCAGAATGACATAGGGTGTCACACTGTAAAGTGGTAACCATCGCAGAATGTGATCTCGCTGGTTCATTCTTAACCTCACTCGGTGAAACAGTTTTACCTAGAATTCATCAATATGTAGACCACATTAAGTTACTGTTCTCATTCTTCAGATGTAGCTCTTCACCACTTAGAAGTTTACTTCAAACTTGTATTTTTATATTTATATTAAGTATTAGCTAGTGAAAATCATTTTAGCTGGACAGTCTTCCTATTATTATTTTCAAAAGTGAGCATTCTGACAGGGTATTTCAGAAATTCTTACCATCCTCAGCCCTTGGTTGCTGGGGGAACATGTAATTAGTAAGCACTGTTTTCTGTGTGTCAGGGTCAGCTTCTTTTTGAAGAGGAATAAGCGGTTTAGACTAGGAAGCAAATGAAAGAAGCACATGTTATGAGAAAACATATGAAAAAGTAATATGATCTACATATCACAGAGCACACCTGTCCCATTACTTTGAAGACTACTCTCTGTCTTGTATCAAACCATTTCTCCTCTGTATAATTTTCACAAAATGAAGTTACTAACATGCCTGTCTTTGACAACTGGCTTTGACCAAGAACTGAAGTTCAGTAATAGCTTTAAGAGAAAGGCAAACACTGCACGTTAAAAATAATAACCCAGTTTCTTGCTAGGACTTATTACTATCCCGAAGCAGGCTGATCTGGAATACACAGACACATCTGGCCTTTCAAACCTCAATCATGTAAAGAGAAAAAGCTCATACTGTTTTTTATATTGTCACCACATTGAATATTGTTCACCGCTTACAAAAAAGAGAAGGGATTTCTTGAAATTACTGTATTAGTAAAAGTGCTTTCATTATACCACTTCTGGGACTGTATTTTGGGCAGCCCTGTACTCCTTAATGCCATTCAGGAAATCTACAGATGGCTTCAATACACAGCAAAAATACAAGCTACAAGTGCATGAGTTTCTGCTTCATAGCTTGGAACTTGGACAGTCACAAAGTTCAAAGGTGTGACAAGAAATCTAGCTCAAAAAAACCAGGCATGTTAAGTTTCCCCAATAGTTTAGCTGTGGAAGAAACTACATGCTACACATTCAAGTACTAGCTTAGCAAGCAGTAACTCTCCAGTATAACCAAGTCTGAATTAAGACAAACAAAACCAAAAAAACCCTGACATCTGTTAAATTGCATTTCCTAACAGTACAGAACTTTGCTAGAAGTATGAAAGTGTCCAAAGACAGGTAGGCTCAGTGTTGTTTATTTCAGAAGAACCAACATAGTAGCGTCAAGGAAGCACCGATGTATACCAGGTCTCACTATTTAACAGATGGCCCTATTCGTGTCAATTCCATTAGGAATAAAGTCAACCATCTTCTATTTTTAATTTTTAAAAAGTTCACCTGGTTGTCCGATAGCCACATAGCAGTGAGCTGTTGCAGTTTTGTAAAGGTAAATGGCAAATTCTTCAGTCTGTAAAGTACAAGAGTTTATGTCAGAACATTTATCAATACTGTTAAGCTTGTTAAGAATCAATCCTGCATTAGCCTGTAAAAATGTTTTAAAAGGACATTTACAGATCTAGTTAATAACTATGGACATTTGAAAAGCAACAGCATTTATATTAATTCAAAGCTATATCTGGAAAAACAAAAACCCGCGTTTCTCCCCAGATTAGCAAGCAGCTTAAAAAAAAGTGACAATGTAACTTGAATTTAACTCAGTTCAATGACTTTAATACAATTTTGAAGACAATTAGCCTGAATTAATTAATCTGAATCCTCAGCATTTTATCTTTCAAGATACATGCCAGCCAATTAAGAAAAAAATGCTACACCTGAAAACTGTTTTTTTCCAAGATACATGTTGGGAAAGTGGCTGCCCCGGATAACGGAAGCTCTGGCATTAATGGATAAATCAAGATACAGACGGAGTACAGAGAAGCTGGACTGGCAGGACAGGAGGGAAAGCTCAAACTTATCTCTCCCAATATATTTCAATTCTCCAGATTGGCAATTCCCAAAAGAGAAATGTTTTGTCCATTTTTAATGACCAGCTCTAATAAAACACAACCCTCTTTGCCCCCTTCCCCAGAACACTCGGTTGTTTTACACTACACTGTGATGCTGTTTCATTTCCTCCATATGCAATACAGGAAGCTAGCTATTAACTTTTAAGAAAGAATCAAGAGTTTTATGTAAGGAACCAAACTAATTCTCTAGAAAAATACATGCTAACAATCATGAATGTATTGAAGTCGTGCTTCAATGCACATGCCAAGTCATTAAAATAAAAACAGCTTAGCAGAACAGAACTGCAAGATCCAGAACACAACAAAAACATTAAATACATGCATCTCAGTCAGCTTCTAAGCCGGGTGTGAAATAAGGAAAGATAGCATATTTGTAACAACACCTCTACATTATTGTTGCATTTTATACAACTTCCACTTGAATAAATGCCTTCACAAACCTATTGTCACTCAGATTGATGACTTTTAATTTCTGCATATCACCCATTTCTTCAGGGAGAAATTCAAGCTTATTAGAATGCAGAAACAACACTGTTACATGCTTCCAGTTTCCAATCTGAAAAAAAACCCAAAGAATTAATTCATCTTCACAACTCTAAATATGCAAATTTGTAGTGTTTTAAAACAATTAATATTACAGTTATTGTTGCCTGTAAAGTATAATTAGATTTATTCTTACATATTAAAACTTCCTAGTTTCAATACACTAGCAAAAAATCTCTGCTTCTTGCTTAAAAAATTCAGAACTTCATTATTTGGAAACTTGTGTATTTGTGTATATCCTCCTTTAAAAACATACAGAAAGACAACATACTCAAGAATTGCTGATTTGTTATCCCAAAGTTGTACAAACAGTTTAAAATACACTAAAAAATTCACTTTACAGTTTTGTAATTAAATACATACCTCTGATGGCAGCTCTGTTAAAAAGTTATGATCTGCAGCAAATGTCCTTATATTAGAGAGCTGCCCAACAGATGAAGGCAATGTTTCAATCTCATTGAAACTACAGTCCAGTTCTTCTACAGATATTAACCTGCAAAAAAACCCCAAATTACTTCTCTACAAAGGTTAATTAATCCAACTATAATTGCACACTAAGTTAAATGAAGTTATTAACTCTACTAATTACAAATCTGAAATTTAATTCAAAGTAGAACTGTGAGATCCACGGGAATTCAAATCCAAAAAAATCCCTTACTAATAGCCTAAAATATTTTGGGGTTTTTTTTGTTGGTTGGTTGTGGGGGTTTTGGTTTTATTTTTTTTTAAATCTTCTTTATACTTTCTTTCTAAGAGAACATTCAGTGAAAATAGGGGAGTCAGCAACATGAAAAAGTGCTAGTACAAGGCACTGAAAATATTCAGAATGGGACAGATCATAGCCAAACAGGAGCTGAGTGCAGTTTCTGAACAAGAAAAGAATTTCAAGAGTTAGAGAGAGTGAACCTAAGCATCTGGCAGTGAAGTAGTATTTTCTAAATTCTGACAACAACAAAAGATAACCTACATTAATTATAATAGGAGAAAACAAATTGAAACAAATACCCTTCATTTGTACAGAACTTGATTCTGAACCAATTATTTTTGCTGTCATTTGTGAGTTTTAAACTAAACTGCTGAACACCAAGTTCTACATTAAAAAAACCTGCTGAAGAACAGGTGAAAATTCTGCTTGTAACATAAAAAAAGGTAAACATGTGTGTTCAGATTCACTTTTTCACAAGCTTTTTGATAAAGGTTCAATCATTTCCAGTATCTACCACAGCCACAGCTATGTTATTGCCAAAAAACAGTTTCAGGCAGCTGACTGCCTTTTTAAACATCTTGTTTTCTCCCACATTCAATTTCTCTTTTACAGATTGGTGGCTGCATTAATACACTAGGAACATGTATGTTTTTATATTAAATAATACATGAAGAACATATATGCTGCAAACTAGAAGATAAGAAAATGCTTTCAATTCTATTATGACATTAACATGTAGAAGAAATCAAATCAAGCCGGTGTAAAAACATTCAATAGTGGAGCCACTGTTGCAGAAAAGCACACAGAAAGGCAATTCAACCTTTTATTCTGGTGAAATACCTACCCTCCTATAGAATCTGGCAAATAAATTAACTGGTTTTCATCAATTTTAAGTGTTGTTACCTTCTTCAGGGAACCTGTAACAAAGTGAACAAGAAAATCAAAAAGGACACTTTGAGTTCATTAAGCTTAATTTTAATTTTAAATTAAGGGGGCACAAAAAACTCTGTAAGTAACCACATCTGTATTCCCTGGTACGCTTACAGTGCTATATACCTAAGGAAATAAGCAGACAAGCTTACAGAACTTGCTTGCTAGCAAAAGGAGGGGGGAATAATGTTTTTACTTTGTTATAGTCAACGGTTTCTCATCCATTTACAAACCACTGTATAAAGTCAAGAACGCTCCAAAACAAATACAAGTTTTATTATTCAGTTACGCATTACAGCTTTATCCGAAACTGTGCTTTTAATCAACTGCAACTTAGATCTAAAATGCCATTTGTGTATTTTCAAGTGTTCTGTGTCTAAACTGTAAGCTTTTAAAGAACATGAATTAATTGAAAATACAAACCAATAGATTCTGGCAGCTGCTGAAGTGAATTACTGGATAACAGTAGGTCTTGCAGGCTTTCACAACCAGAAATACCTTCTTCAACTACTTCAATGTTGTTTTTAGAAACATCCAAGTAGGTCAGTTGTTTCAAAGTGCCTATGAACTATAAGCAAGAGAAAATAAGACATTTTTGAAAGTGCAAGTTCTAAACAAAATATCCAGCAGATTTGACAAACTGTCTCTCAAGTGTAATGCTAGAGGAAAGGAGAAAACTTATTTATAGTGCTGACATACAATTTCAAGCACAATATTCAAGCTTTATATTGAAATATTTTGTGTGGATCCACAATTGATGCTTTTCCACACACACAGATACACCACAGTAATTCTGCAGGTCTCTAAAATCAGTCTGCAAATTCAATGGTTTGATCAATTACTATAAATCAAGTAACAAACTTTCGAACAGACTTCAGAGGTAGGTAATGTAAGGACATCATAAGGCTCCAGTGAAAGTCTTTTAATGCTTATTTTTGCCTTTTGTGTAAAACTCTATCCTACTGAACCTCAAAACCAACAACAATGAATGCCTAATTGCACTAAACTAAAGAAACAAGCCAAAATACAAGCTTGTATTACCTCTCCATACAAACCAAGAATAAGCTTGAAGATTTCTGCACAATACTGTACTAAAATCTTCAGAGGGAAGATGCAGTCACTTTCACAAATTTTTACTTTTACTGTAAAGTTAATACACCCACTCAACAATTCAAGGAATAATTAGCTGAAGTGAGGAAAGACAGTAGAGAAGACTACTGATCGGGCAAGAAAGCCTCATGTCAGAAGACTGCTTAGTGAGTTTAAGTCTGAAAACAGACCAGCTGCTTCCCAAGTTTCAAATACTCATTTACTAGCTTACTACAAGTACAGGTTCACAAGTACTACCAACAAGAGGGCAGCTTGGACCCCATGTAATTCTGAGAGATGTCAGGAACCCAGATAAAGTTAACAGAACATTTTCTCGGGAACTGGCTATGCCCCCTGGATATGCAGCACCTGAACAGGCACTGCTTGTTTTATAGCCATGACCATTAAAAATTCACACAATATTTATCCTGTAAATTCCTGCTTTCTAACACAAAATAATCCCTTTTTGGAAGGGCTACTCAACCCTAAATTTGATCCAGGATTTGATCTAGGATTTTTACTCTTTTCTGAACCAGAACATAATTTTTAGATGAGAAGTATACAACTTCCAATGGAAGAAAAGCTGTATACCCAGCTCACCCAATCAGTGACAATTCTTAAGTGGACTAGTTAAGCATTTAAGTGGCATTTAGCCTTTTGACTTTAAGTAAAAATACAAACAAAAAAATTGTTTGTATTAACAATTAATGTTAATACAAAACTAAACATAAAAGTAGTGACTTTTAACATGTATGATGACTGACAAAGCAAATACTACTGTAAATTAAAATACTAAATGTTTAACACAGTAAAAGAACTTACCCCTGGAATAAGTGTTAGTCTATTACCATCCATCCAAAATTCCTTTAACCCACTCAGTTGTTCAAGTACTTCAGGCTGTAAAGGGAAGCCATTTGTTAAAAACTTCATATAAAAAACAGTGAAAGGCAAGCACAACTCCAGCGATCCATCTACTGCAACTTTAAGCAGTGTCTTGTTATAGCTGTTGCATACACTTCTTTCATTGGGTCATCAATGAAAATCCAGATCATTCACTGTCCTGATTTCGGCTGGGACAGAGTTAATTTTCTTCTTAGTAGCTGATACAGTGCTGTGTTTTGGATTTAGTATGAAAATTATGTTAACACTTGATAAATCGATAACATACTTGATAACACACATTTCGCTGTTGCTAAGTAGTGCTTACTCCAAACCAAGGATGCTCCTGTGCTCTGCCAGCAAGCAGGCACATGAGAAGCTGGGAGGGAGCAGAGCCAGGACAGCTGATCCTAACTAGCCAAAGGGGTATTCCATACCATAGATTGTCATGCTCAGTATATAAACTGGGGGGAGCTGGCTAGGAGACCTCTATCACTGCTCAGGGATTGGCTGGGTGTCAGTAACAGGTGGTGAGCAGTTATATTGTGCATCACTTGATTTTTTGGTGATTTTTTTTTTCCTCTTGGGTGTTATTCCTCTCTCTCCCTCTCCTGTTTATTACAATTATCATTGTCATTATTTATTTACTTTATTTCAGTTATTAAACTGTTCTTGCCTCAACCCGTGAGTTTTACCTTTTTCTGATTCTTCTCCCCATCCCACGGGGGGTGGGAGTGAGCAAGCAGCTGTGTGGTACTTAGCTGCTGGCTGGAGTGAAAACATGACATTCACTTTTTGAAATGTGAATATATACTAGGTATACAAAAATCTTTTAAAAACTTGATCACAGCACTAAGTAATCATTTCAGAATTTTTTATAAAAAGTATTTTTTTTTCCTCAAAGGGAACAAACAAATACGTGTTACATGTGTAATTTCCTCCTCCATGGATGATATCTAATAACAAATTCCATCAACTGAGAGGATCTGTTTGTCAAAAACCACAATGACTTTGTGGTTTGGGGAAAAAGGAAAACAATTTCTTATTTTCTGGCAGCAAAGGGTGCATCTGCATGATATGAACAAACCACTCCACCCATAAACTGAAGTGCAGGATTGTGCTTCCATTACAACTTACTTTAAAAGTATCTTACATATCAGGGAAAGACCACTTCTTGGTAAACATTGACATTGCATATGCTTCCTATTTAAACTTCTCTCTTAAGAAAATAATACAAAACAGGTGCTACAGCACCTTAACAGCTACAACTAAGTTAAGTTAAAATTCAAAACTCAATTTTGTGACACCGTAAATATGTAGAATTCCCACATAAATTGAAGTCCTGCCTCCCAATAATTCATTTTCCAAGAAAAAAATCTTAACTGAAGACTACCTTTCAGACAGATCTTTATCCAAAAAAGCAGAGTCAAACCTTTCTGGGCTTTTACCAAAACATCTTAATCAGGGAAATTACCGGTAGTTGACCATTGTAGCTAAAAGGCTGGGAGAGATGAAGCAAATGGCCAAACCCAGACCCAAACAGGTAATTTTGCAGCCTGTACTTAGCTCCTGGTTGTTATGGCTTAACATGGGCCTGGGCACATTAGTGTTATTACACCTCTAGCCATTACCTTTACTGCCATATTCTCATCACAATGTAGATATTAGTATCAGAGCCTTAAACTAATGAACAATTCCTAAAATACACATCCCTATCTGCCATACAACTAGGCAAGTGTTCAGCTCTGCACAACCTGCTGGTGGCACACAAAGGCTTGATTTTATTATATAGCAGGTCAGCATGTCCCACTATACTTCTATTCCAATTCCTTTATCCAGGCAAATATCTGTAGAAGCAGAGATACGTGAAGTGATTGTAGATGTAAGATGTATTTGTGAGATCATGAACAGAAAACAAGTTGATCCATGCCGAAAGAAAAATCTGAGCACCTTGACCATAAATACTGCTTTGAACAACATTCAAACTTAAAATTAATACAGTTTCCCTTGGATCTAAAGGGTTTGTAGACAATAAAAGCAGGTTACGCACAGCTTATACAGAACTTGCAACATTAAATACATGATAACCAGTAAGTGTTTGGAATTTATTATAAGCAAACAATTATGTTTATAATTCAAACACGCTACTGTTAATTTTTTAACAGTACAGTAACCACACTATACCACAGAGTGCTATTTTCAAGTTGAGGAAAAATGTACTCATATTCATCAGAATATGCACATAATTTTTATAACAGGCTCCATAAAGTAGTGTAAGGTACACCTAATATTTGCTCAGCAGCAGAACTCTCAAGCTGATGTTTACATTTTCATATTGACTATTAACAGATTAAAGGATAAAGAAATTTATAAAAGGTACCAAGCTCTGTTACTAATGCAAAACTCACCACTTCTGTGAATTCATTACTTCCCAAGTCCAGTCTCTCCAGCTGAGTCAGTCTGGACATGGTTCTGCACAGGAAGGGGATTAATAAGGAATTAGATTTAAGAAAATACCAGTTACATCCAATATTCCTGTATTCAAACAAATATTTTAATCAGTATTAAGTAGTGATGCTGTTCTGTAACTGAATTACACCTAAATAAGGTCAAATTTTCATGTGCTGTTTAAACAGGCACATGCTAATGATCAGTCACACAAAGTACTCATCTACATCTACAAAGCAACTCACCTACACGTTAGTTTAGAACAACTAAAGACTACTAGAGTAATCTTTGAGTAACTCAGTGACATTACTCTTCTTCTGAGCACTTCCTTTTCACCTACAGTCACATTAAGTCTTCTCAGCAGCCAAAGACTGGTCAACTACCTGTTCTCCTCTCAAAGACAGACAGACCATTGCCTAATGATCACCTAAATCTGGGAAGACCACTGTTCAATCACAGAAACCAACAACACCTTTCTCCCCCCTCCAGGCTGCTGAAAAAGTGTCTTCCATAGGATATGGTATCCTAATTATTTCTCTAGTCCTACAACAAATCAGATTCTTAAATTGGATTTTGTGACATATCAATACTCCTTAAGCCAACTTATGGCAAAGATTAAATCAATGACTGAAATAAAGTAAAATCTGTTTTTTCAAGCTGTGTTTTGGCAACATTTTTCCTCTATTTAAGCTTACTTTGGGGACCCCACAGAGATTACCTACCACTGTACGAGGTGGTCTACGCAACCAGTACTCCAGTCAACGGCAGTACTACCTAAAAATATTTTCAAAGGGGCTGCAAATCTCTCACATGGAATTATGTTCTATATTTATTTAGTATTAGATTTCCACAGAGCAATTAACAACATCTAAAACTTTGACACATAAACCTTATGTGTGTACATACTCCAAAATTCTGGAAAAAACAAATACAAGAGCTTCCAAATGGTAGTCTTTCGTATTACCAGAATATTTTTATGAACACTAGTATACTTAAACACCTTCATGAGCACAAGATGCTCTATGCAGCTATTCAAAGTTTCAGTTGTTCTTCAAATACACTGCTAGTAATTCCGAATATACAATTCAAAAATTACATTCTATTGAAAAATGCCTTCTTTATTGATAATGTGATTATTAATATTATTCATTAAATAATCTCCAAAGATAATTACACTCAAATTCTGTCTATAGATTTGATTTTTATTATAGTAAGTATGGGGGACAAACTACGAATTTAGCATAAGCAGGTAAAGACATGATCAAAACAAAAGCAGAACCATTTTTTGCACTGCAAGATAGTATGTACAAGTTTTAGGGGAAAGCCTTTAACTCACATTCCCACTGTCTCAAAGAAGAAAAAGAAAAAGCTACTTCCAGAATAACCTGAGAAACATTTCCCCTTCATTTCTGGAAGCTAATGAACAAGATGATTATCAGTTAGACAACTGCTAGAATTCATTTTCCAATTCTAACAAATTATTTAAGTCTTTCTGAAATACTGAGTAACCTGAATTTCTCAAAGCTCTTATGAGATCATGGCAATAAAAATCTTGCTGTATGTTACTAAAAAATTTGCCCCAGTGCATCTCCCGCAGCTGAAGACTCAGAGGATCTAGTATATCATTCAGCAGCTTTCAAAACTTCATGGGCAACACCACACTGTACTCCTACCAATGGTTTCAATTTAAAAAGGTTTTAGATTTCTCCCGTTTTCAAGCTATGTTAGCTAGAGTGTGGGTTACTAAAGAGCAGTCCAGAACCCCAACGATGACCTAAATTTCAGCTTCAATAAGTAGACTATGGGAGATCACAGCTATGTAGAATTGATTTTGATTAGTTTCAATAATAAATTAAATAATAAAAATAATGAAGATAACATCAATAAGTTATTTGACAAAAATGGCTTATTTTAATATTTTTATAGTCCTTTCAAGAGTCTTTGAGACAGTGCCTTGATTTTTATTTGAACTGAATTTTCAGCTTAGAAAGAAACACAAATTTTAAGAATGAAGGAAAAAAAGAGGTAATACCTACAAAATGAAAAAAGCTCAAACTCATTTAAGTGAATTTTTGATGAGGCTGAATTGACACACATAGTTTTTACTGTGGTTTGAGATGAATTTGGTCTTTTAGTTCAACGTGAACTCTTATTTTAATGGTAAAAACAAAACAGTCTCCAGACCACTACATTCCAAGGTCCAAGTGATTTTCACCCCCTCTTCCCCCTGTACACCATTCAGCTCTGAGGCCAAAATGTTTACAGAGCTAGCACCAGATTCACAAAATCTAAGCAATAAAGCTCCTCTTCTCCTCATTGCTAAGTTACACTAGATACACAAATTTCACTCCAACCCAACATCTAGGTGCTCCTTTCCCATCCTGCTAGTGCTACACCCTTAATGGTTCTAAGGCAACCCAAAGTTCCTTTAATCTTTACTGTTTTACTAAAAATAAAGTAAAATAAAAATGCTGTTACAGTTTTTCATCAAGGGTCTTGGCATTACCATTTGGAACCAGAGCAAATATCTGAAAACCTCTCTCAAGTATCTGCAAAATTAATGTTAGGCAACTCTGACCGTATAAAACAAAGTAACTTCACTGATTTGGGGCCCTTTTTTTTTTATCTTGTGAAATTTCTTTTAATCTAGCAAATGTACCCACAACTGTAAAGCAGACACAAATGTATCTGCAAGACCAGGGCTTCAAGTTATCTATCCGCACCACATCCCACATTCCCCTCTCCCTCCCATCCCCCACCTCATCCATAGCACGTTCAGCTACTCTACGACTAACATCTCTTGCTTTTCTGTATTGCATGTTGTCTGAAGGTATACCAACGAAGTTTCCAATAATGTTAAAGTAACAGGAAAATTCAATGCTAAAGAAAGAAGAATATAGGACTGAAAAACAATATCACTGAGTTAGATCTACTTCTGTCTTTGCCATGGCACTGTGTAATCCTCTCCCACAAACTGAAAAAATCTGTTTCATAATGCGTATTATTGAACTTGCTGTCAAATCCATCCAACACTAAGGGATCAGGTAGTCTAAAATATGCCTCAGATTCCAATGCTGTCAATAGTCAGTTTCACTAAGGTTAACACTACAGGTTACTTCAAGTAGCATAAAAATCAAGAGGTATGTGTGACAGCAAGATTGGGCCCTCAATCATTGTAATTACACTCTCAAATAACTTGCTTCTTTCTAAAGAGTTTACTCTTTTTATTGACAATTAGGCAACAGACAAGCTTAAAAAAAAGTAAATAATTTTTTTATATTTCCACTGGACCATTTTCCCAACTTACCTATCAGATAAATGCCTCTGCAACAGTCATCATGGTTTTGCTTTCCTTTCAACAGAATTATTTTCACTGAGCTGTTTTGCATTATAATACTGCCTCTTTTGCAGTCTCTGGCTACAGACAAGCTCCAAGCAAAATGATCCATTTGGCACAAAGCAAAGTTGATTTAGTGTGTTGGCATTAATTACCCATTTTGCTTAACTGGCTTTCAAGTGCTTCATGATTTAGTGTTAAAAAAATATGTGCATGTTCAATTCAGCAGGTGGGCTAGCTGATTTTGTAGGAATTTAACCAAATACATTTATCATTACAAATAGAAAAGAATTCACTGTAAGTATGAAAATATTAAAAAGGTGGGACTGACAGGGAAACATGAAAAGATAGTTGTATCCTATAGCAAAATTATTAGCATGTATTGCTACATCTTATTAGCTTCATAAAAACCCCTTTGGGTTTTCTACACTGTTTAAAGCTGTATATAGCATGTTCCTTTTCAAACACATACTTAGGTTTGGAAAACTGTAAGTTCAAATTCCACTTCAACTTCTGTTCTAACATAATAGTTAAAACCAGGCCATGGACGCCTTTGTTGACCAGGTCCACGGCTGCATGATTGCATTGTCATGAAAGGCAGATTCACCTCTTGCATACTATGGACATCATAATGAACTTTTTCTCTCCAGTGTACATCATACATAACAATGTATGTTTCTAGTGTCTCACTGTAGCAAAATGCCTATTAAATGTTCTTAAATTAAAAAAATAAGTAGTCTCAATAGCTTTAATCTTCCTTAATTGAACTACAAGATCACCAGAAGAAATAAAGGTGGCAGCTTAGCATGTACTGTAGATCATTATGGAGGTTCTGCAGAGGATACCCTGATGACAGTGGCTGTTTAGTTTTCCAGCAAGGGTGAAACCCTGAAAACATGAAAGTTAACAACAACAACAAAAAAAATTCCCAGCAACTTCAGCAGAAGTTGTATTTGGCTGAAGTGTATTACAGCATTTGTTTAAATGTCTCTTATCACTACAAGAGACCGCTGTAAACTATGCTTTTTAAAATATTGCATGTAATTCATGCTATTAGTGTTAATTATGGCAATTAAGGTCAGGGTAATTTCATAAACAAAAGCTATATTAGCTATAAGTTTCATTATAGCTACTGTTCCTCAGTTGGTAGTAACTTAATTTGCAGAGCTACTACCCCAAATTACATGTCCTCTGCTTCTTTCCCACTGAAAATCAATAATAGCACAAAGAACAAAGGAGGAGAGACAGTATCTGTATGATATGAATGAATAAAATGCTTTGGAAAAATTAAATTAATTCATTAAATTTTATAAATTAAAAAATTTAAATTCACAGTTTCTGATGCTACAGATTTCATTCCATATACGAGCTCTGGCATTTTTGTACAACAGACCACAGCACAGCATCTAGGCATACAACAAGGCAATCCCAATCGAACGTACCCCTTGACCATGTCTTAGGCATATTATTAGCTCCAGTCACTAGGAAAACCGGCTGTTGTACTTGAAGGGCTTGCAATTCACACTTCAGCCTACTGCATGCAAGTCTCTGCTAGCATATGAGCTGGACAGAGTGAATATTCAATTGTTAGCTCCTCCTCCAGGAAAACATCTTACATCCACCAAAACCAGTACCTCTCCTTAACAGTTTCTGCTGCCAGAGGGGGACCCATTTTATGCTACCTTGCAACGAGTTCAGGACTTCACAGCTGCTTATTCATATCCCATCTTTGGGAACTCTGTTTCCCACTTTATGGACCTTTTATACCTCTGTTAACCCACTTAAGACCTCCAGGGTCCAAGTCAGAAAATTCAGTGCGTTGCTCTAGCTCATAGAAACAGCAGGAACTGCATCATCATCAGCCTGGGCTTGTTTGATGAAATGAGTGAGAATTGCAAGGCAGGGTTTAGAAAGATGCTAGATTTTAAGAGAGAGGATCAGATTTGTTGTTAGAACAAATGCTGTAAGAATTTCCAGAACTATTTTACTATTACAGAAAACACATCTAAGGAATATGCTGCCACTATATTAAACAAGCCTATTGCGTTGTGAAATAGGTATGGCATAACAGATTCCATGCAGCACAGTAATGAGTTATTTTCTTCAGCCCTGAACTATACTGAAGTAAAAAAAAAAAAAAAAAAAAAAAAAGAGTCCAAGTCGTGTGAATTGCATTCCTTCAGTCATTCTGAATACACATTTCAAACTCCACATTTGATTTAGAAATAATCATCTTTAATTACCAATCCTAAGCTTCAGATACACAGCCATCAGAACTGTACCCAGACAGGCATCTGGGTAGCCATATAATACTGTAAGCAAGAAGCATCAGACATCTCAGAAATCATCCTGAGGTGCCCATGCTGACTGAAAAGCTCAACAGGTGGATCAGAAATCCACAGAGCTGGAAAGGGACAGAAGAAGTGAAAAAAAAATAAATATCTCTGCATATGCATATCTTTGAATAGGCAGACCAGGCAGTTTGAAAGGAGACACAATTTCACCTGTATGAAGGGAAAGTTTCTTGTGACAACTTAGTCCAGTTACTTAACGTTTTAAGCTGTGATCTACTTTTCAATAAGCACTACATTATTAGTATAACTACAGAAAAAATCCTCTCCAAAATAGTTTTATATAAATGTCATCTATACTTACTTTGGCAATATTTTTAACTGGTTTTCTCTAAGTTCCAATATCTGGAGTTTAGTTAATCTGTAACAAAAGCAAAAGAATTTATCACAAAATACTGTATTTTATAATCTGAACTTATTACATTGCTGAATCTCAAAGAAATCTACAAGTTTAAAATATTTTTTGTAAGAATACAAACATGTTTTGTGGAAAAATATGCATGTTTTTTTAAATTCATTTATTCATTGGTGTTTGGTTTTGGTAAAGCAGCAAACAAGCTCTTGCCTGCTTTTCTGTGCCTGTTTGAACACATTTGTTTTCCTTCCTCCCAAAGATTTTAAAGCACTTCATTGGATTCATTATGGGTACATGTTATCAACATATACAGAAATACACAGGAAGTAATAGAAGAAAAGTAGTATCAGTCCACACGAGCTACGATGCTGAATTTCTAATACTGGCAATGTATCAAACCATTTCATATAAAAAGCCTCATCACAGGAATACCTGTGGTCTTCCACATGGTAAAAACAACCTTTACATTAATCTTGTATTTCCTCCCATATTCTCTTTCTAGTCAGCTGCTTAATCCATTTTGATATTTCTGTTAGAAGGCAGTTTGACCTTTCTTTCAGGATATCCTTGGTTGCAAGATAGATAAATAACCTCTAAATCCCAAGCTCAACTGCTTGGCCAAGTTAAGTTCAAAGCAGTCTCGACATTCAAGCAATTACCATCCCCAGTGGAATTTTCTGCATCAGGACAGCAGCACCAGGACTATCTCTTTGTTAAATGAAATGCAGAATACAGACACGATTGTAAAGGCAAGAGTTCTACACGTGACGCATGAACGGCCTTTACACAACACAAAATAGGGTTATTAAGCTCCCTGAATCAAAAAGGAGCTTAGTGACTGGTCTTTCCTGAAGGTGTTTAACTGAGTATGCTGTAAGGACAGAGACAAAAACCTTAATGGAAATTAAGTAGTAAGAACTAAAAGTAAAAACAGAAAGCTGAAAACAGTACTTATTTTTCCTCTAGACATTTGCTCATTTTTGGATGAATTTGAAAGTAGCAATCTGCCACGCCTATGAATAGCCTAAGAATACAGCAGTCACCTTGGAACAGAGCAGAGGCCAACAAAGCCCAGCACTGCAAGCAGTACTTGACATCTGGCAGCAGCTGCTGGAGGGGAACCCTCTCCCCCCAGCTACTCAAAGAAAAACCAACACTCTAACAGTACTGAAAGAATACCCTAATAAAAAATCCAGTTCACAGCAATATCACTGCTGTCGATCTAGCGCACAACTTGCAAATGACTTCCTAGCCTTCTTACCCTACCTGCATCCTAAGATACCCGTCTGTGACAAAACAGAACTTGCTTGTTTAAGCACCTTCAGATTTGAATGGCCATTTTGGGCTTGGACTTCTGAACTCTAGAACAATCAAACACTGCATCAGGCTCCAGTTGGTATTTTGCTTTGATGATAGTCAAAAGAGCTACGCCGTTTGTAGCTTTTCTTATGTGTATGCAGTCAAATTTCTCAGTTGAATGCAGTAGAAGCAAATCTCCATTCATATGCTAAACTATACATATGCACACCCACACTGTTGATTTTAGCCAGAACTGACTGTACTGCACTTCTAAGAAGCTAATTCTGTGAAGTTAAAGACTGCCTTTAGTGATAGAAAGGTTCATAGCTTTGTGTGACCTTGTTTCACATTCTACTCTTTCTTCAGCTGACCCTGAGAAACTGGGAGATAAGAATACCAAATTTCTTACATGTAGAGCTACACAGGGGCTACTCTGGAAATATTTTCAGCCTCTACTGGCTGGGGGATTTAGGCTGTTTCTAAACTAGTAACTTTACTGCAGTAGTTGGTGTGAAATACTGGACTGAAGCAGTTGTCACTTCTTCTATTATGACTGGAAGGGTTAATTCAAGCTTAATGTAAAAATACGTATCAGTCAGCCTAGCTGCTCTTTAAATTGCTGGTGTAAACACCCATGCTAAGCATCTCAACTGCTACAATGGAACAGAAAGACGCGTTTAATCTGGAGAAGAAATACAGAGAACTAGTCCACCCATACTAAAGAAAAAAACAGAAGTCACAGCGGCAGAAATATATGATTTCCTGTGCCATTCTGTCACAAAGATCTATCACACTCCTGTGGAAATATTTTATTTCTCGACTTGAAAAACCCGTACCCACAGAAATATTGACACATCACCTAAACACAACAGTGTAACAGAGCATTATTCAACTTTAAGCGTACCTGGTGGAATAGTCTCAACAAAATTGTTGTTGCAGTATTGTTATTGAATGTCACCAACTTAGCTTGCTTTTAAAGTGCAGCCCAACTTTTAAATAATTTTTTTTAAAAAATATATCTCTTGCTAGGATAAGATCAATATTCTTCCTAAATCTGATTTCTTGAACTATACAATCTGTAAAAAATGTAAAAGAAATACATAGCAGGTATGCTTACAAACTTGCTGTTCAACAGCAGTCATCTTGGAAAACTAGAAATATTTCATAGAGAGATGCTCTTTATTTTTCACCCCCTTTGCAGTTTTGCTAGTGCAGAATTATTTGTTTTTAATTGTAACTAAAATACAAAGGCAAGAGAACTAATATTCGTATCCTATAGCAGGCTGCATTTGCAAAAGTTTCAGCAAAATTGCAAATATGTAACTCAGTTAAGTCCCAAATTCAATTATCCTTGTACATTTATTTAAAAAATTATCCGAAAGTGGATACTACTAAAAATATCTACTACTGCAAATACTACTGGCAAGTTGTTGAGAAAGAAGATTAGAAGTAAATTAATTGCAACATCACAGCCTCTGGAAGCAATATCCCATCCTAGATGACATTCTCAGAATTTTTTGAATGCCATGGGTAAGATGTCATTCTATCTTATATAGATCTATATCTATATATATAGATATAAAAATGTAGAATATTTTTCTATAGAAGAGCAACACCTTGATTATCTTAAACACCTATCAGTAAATAACATCACCCTTTTAAAGCCCAGTCTAAAAATTAGCATGTAGTGAGCTTCAAGTTTAGAATGCTTTGCTTATGTGTTTTTTGATGGTGTTTTGCATTATGTATATTTAAATGTAAATATACTTGATGTATTTAGATACAACAGATGGTTTTCTTCAGTAAACGTAAGCAATTCTCAAGACTTCTGTGCACAGGCATAAAGGCTAACTCCAGGATCTGTGCCAATATTGATGCACTGATATAATTCAAATCAGAATTCGGGAGTGGAGAAAAAACCCTCATTTTCTCACCTCAGAATTCCAAAGAAACTGGCACATTTTGCCAAAAGTCTGGTGACTTTTAATAAGCCTAACAGGCTGGGCTGGTACAACATCTTTGAAGGACACCGAGTATGTAACACTCAAAGATTGGATAATCTTGGCCTCAATAGCATGCAAAGCTTTAGCACAAATTTTGAAGGTGAGAACAATGCATGGAAGTAAACTTAATGAAATGCTGCATGGATATATTAAAAGTAGCTTGCATTACACAAGGTTTTCTTTGCTAAGCATCAGGCTTAATGTTACTGACAGAGGTGCTCAAAGACCCATTTTGGGACTATCCTCTTTAATGCTTTTTAACAGCAATCTTAAATGATAGGAAAAAAGTTTAAGTTGTTTGATGCCACAAAAGATAGTCACAGACAATACAAGGAATTATTAGGACACTGTAGGGGGAAAAAAACCTGTACAACCTTAAGGACTGAAAAAAAATAGACAAGTGACAACACGCCATAGCACCAAGCCAAGCACTCATGATTTCCTTGTAGAGTCATCAACCATTTCTGAGCTGTCCAATGCATTAGTCGATCATGTGGGAAACAACACTTGGCGGCTGCCAAAAAGGGCTAGTAGAACACTAGAGCATAACCACAGACATTTACAAGAAGAAAACAAGAAAATAATCATGACACTGTACAAGCCATGAAGAGACCTCATTTGAAATCTAAATATAGCTATATATCATCATTCCCTGTCAAAAAGAAAATTAATTCAAACTGAAGCTCGTTCCAAGATATATTAATATAATCAGGCATAAAGGAAAACCTGCCATGCCAGAGGGAAAAAGAATTTTGTTTAGTCTAACAAACTAAAAAAGAGATGTGAGAACACTATAATAGCAGCAAGTGAGAGAACGGGGGACAACTCTCATGAGACATGATAGCAATTAAACTGTGGAACAAATCAATATGAACAGTCAGAAACTGAAACTACTTTTCTAACCTGAACTGCTGGAACAGAGACCCTGACACATGGAACATAAAAACCATGTCAGCTTTAACACAGCATTGGTTCTGTTTTTAAGAGACATTATAGCCTATAGTTGTCAATAAGGCAGGCAACAAAACTCAAGTTACTTCATGTGTTCTCATGTAACAAAAACTAGCAGCTATAAGCCATACACAAAACAATTAATGCACCAAACTGTAGGAAGCTGAAGGCTTGTCCTTTATGGGAATAACCAACAATGCTCTAAATATTCCAAAAGATTCTACCAGAGCTTTTTTGTTTGTTTGTTTTTAAAATAAGTATTCCCATATTGCGAAGTACAAGTTAAAAGACCATCTGCACTAGCAAGTGTTTGCGGCAGGGGTCCTCGAACTACGGCCCGCAGGCTGGACATGGCCCCCCAGGGTCCTCAATCCGGCCCCGGTATTTACAGACCCCCCTGCCCCCCCCGCCGGGGGTTTGGGGGGGAAACCAAGCAGACGCAGATGACTGCCTGCCACTGCATCCGCGCGCCGGCCCCCTGGTTAAACAGTTTGAGGACCCCTGGTTTATACCTAGTTGTAAAGTTCCGGAGTGGCAGAGCAGTCTCATTACTCACAGAAGCACTAAACGTCAAAGGGGTCTGAACCTTACTTCTAAATATTATACTAATTCACTGTTTTCTAGTTTATTTGATCTAAACAGTAACTTCTTAGAGAATAGTATTTATTCTGTGCAATACATCAGCAGGCAAACTCATATGAATATTTTGAATTAATTTTAACTACAGCTGATGCGAAAAGTCTTAACTTCAGTTTCATTCTCCTAGCTACAAGCTAGGATGCTGCAAGTCACTATATTTTAAAAACCAAGGCAGAATCCTTCATAGCTATTAAGATAAACACTACACTGGAGAACTGGCTTTCAAGCTGCCTTCAGTAACTGATTTATTCTTATGTTGTTAGTAATTAATGACTTCACTATTTCCGTAACCATTAAGCATTATAGAAGTAGATAGTGACGAAGAAAGAATTATAATTAGGCTTTCTAAAGCTATGTTATGTGTAAGATTAACTACTTGTAAGACCAACTGCATCAACCTGAAGTCCTCAGTTTCATCCATAGTGCTTATCTTTTTACTAAGAAAATCTTGCCATTTCATTACACTATTAAAAAGCAGTACAGAAAAATGTATAGGCAATCATGAAAATGCCAACAAGCAAAGACTACACATCTTCCAGATATTTCTTCTTCAACTTTAATGAGGGCTTTTGAAATGCAAACTTTGTGTACAAGAAGCAAGCACAATAATTAATGCTCCTGCATCATAAGCAGCTTTTTTGTTAGCTGAGTGTGTAACAGATCGGGTGCTTTTAATCGTTCATCAGGGAAGGACTAATAATTGGACAGAGAAGAACAGGCCAACAGCTCCCATCACAGATGACTAAAACTAATGGTCACTAAAAACTGCATCTTTGCTCATTCTTTCATTGTAAATCTCCTAATCTGCCAAAATTCTGCAGCACTGTATTTGGGGGCTTTTCTAATCTCTTATGAACTGTGCTGACCCTACTATAACCACACAGCTTAAGGCAACTGCTTTCACACAGCAATGTGCATGGTTAACTAACAGCCCAGAAAGAGAGGATTGCTGGACATGGGATGGGGCAGGACAGTGACAATCTAGGAAGCTAGCATAAAATAAGAGTGATGAGAGGGAGGAAAAAGCAAAAATGGCTAAATCAGCATGATAAGGAAAACAGGATGAACTATCCTAATCTAGGACTCTTCCTTTTAAAAATATTATCCTTTCACTTTTGCTCCCAAGATTTAATCCTTTTTAAAGAGGTAAGGGTTTAGTATTTTTCTTGTATGTAAGTTACTATGTGGAACAATCTTGCTTAGTCAGCACACTGTAAATACGCTAAGTCCTTCAGAAAGATTCCTAACAACAAGGCACTTGAGAATTACAGACATGCACGAAGGAGAGGACCGTCAGTGCATCCAGGAAAGGACTAGTGGCATTACAGACGCCATTATTTGCTTCACTCCAATTACTAAGTGACAAACCTGTACTTCAGAAAAACTAGTCTGCTGTACTTACCAGAACTGCATTGTAAAAGAAGCAAGTGTTTACATGAGTTATTTCTTGATATTTCATAATCATTCTGTCTGTCCTTCAAAAGCCCAGTTGAAAAATGGTGATAAAGATTCAGGGGTTTTTACTATAACTAATATGTCCCATATATTGATTGGTAACGTGCACTTCTTCCCTTCCTCCAGTTCATACTTTGCTTGAGAAGCAGCAGAAACTGCTCTGCGTGAATTTAAAACTAAACGTACATACCAAGTTTCAAATTTAACTTACCTGCCAAAATTGGCTGGCAAAAACTCAAGAAAAGCATCATTCAGGTACAGCTGCGTTAGGTTTAACAGTTGGGAAAATCCATCTGGAAGCCTATACAGAAGTAAAATAACGTGGCGCTTGTTTCAGTTGTAGTCAGTGCATTATATCGTATTTTCTTAAAGAACAGTATAGCATTTAAGTCCTACATATTGATAACATTAAGGTGGCACTAGAATTTCTACAAAATTGTACTAGATACTTGTTCTCTGTAAGATTAGTTTCAAAATTATTTTTAAGTATTGAGAACGATATCTACAAGCAATAAAAATTACAAACACCACATGTAGTCTTGCTAAGTATTTGTGATCTCCTGGCACCTAACATGGAGGAGGTATTTATTCAGAGACAATAAATCAGATAAAAACCTATCCAACACCTTTTGGGGGAAAAAAGAGTTACAATGTACAAAGTTTGTATCTCTGGCAGTGCTACTTGGGGCAAATTTTGTCACTATAGAAGGTGACAGGGAAATATATAAGCTAAGCTTGAAAAACAATGGTACAGGCTTTAGCGTAAAATTAATTCTGTTATTAAGAAAAAAAACTTTTTTGCATCCTTCTCTACATTCACAGAGAAGTGACGAGCTTAAAGCTGAAAGCTACATGGTACAATGCAGGACTGCTCACACAGCCTATTAACTTGGGAAAAATACTATAATGACATAGCTATACTTTATCACAGTGCAATGAAATTAATGAAGATACTTCTCGGGTAACTCTGTTCCTTGCCTTCAAAGGCTGGCACATGTCTGGGGCAAACCGGATACTCAGCAGTGTTTGCACAAAATATAAAACATCAAAAAAAATTTACAAACTTACTTTGAAATTGGATTTACGCTGGCCTCAACAACTGTCAAGACTTTACAGTTTTTTATATTTTCTGGAAACTCCTGTATGCCTGCAAGATACAGGGAGAAGTAGGGAAATAAGTCTTAAATTATTAGACTCCATCACAGGCATAAAAATGATACACATGAAAATTACTAGCCATAAAAACTTTAATTCATTTAGCAACCAGTGGACTGTTTCTCTCATATTTAATTTCAGATACAGCTCTCAATTCCTAAAGCATTTCATACTGCAGCTTAGCAGGCAGCTCACCAAGCAGCGTAACAGAGACACAGTAAACGAACAATTTCCACTCAGATTCCACATTTCACTTTACATTACCAAATATTAAAGTACCTGTACTTTGCAATGTACTTAAGATCAGGCCCTCAGTCACATTCATACACATGGTAGAACAAAGTTTCCAACAGGATCAGTTTGTCAGATGTGTGGCTTTTATGACATCCAGGCAAAATGGTTAGCCTTCAAATCTTGAAGTATGTTTACAGCATTCATGGTTCTGAACAGATATCCCAAAACGTGACACATGTTTGCTGTTAGCTTCAGATTATTCAGAGAAGGACAAAACTGCTGCAGACACACTCATGTCTGAAAACTGTAAAAATAATGAGCCTCCTCTTTTTACAAGATGGACTCCAGAAACACCAGAGTATACTTCCAACCCACGTATCTGCCAAATTCATATTTGTCAGAAACTGATAAAACAGGCCTTGGAAAAAAAAAAAAAAAAAAAAAAAAAAAAAAAAAAAAAAAAAAAAGACAGGTATCCACTACATCAACAGGAAAATAGTAGTGAATCATTCTACTGCCCAAGACTTTCTCCTCAGTCTTTACTACACCATAAAACCAAATAAAACCACAGTTATCACAACTGCAGTTGCATTTGCAGTGTATCACTACATTCTTCTTATAGCCCGGGACAGGTGTTTTTATTTTAAATAAACTTGTCCCAAGTATAGCAATGATTCATACTGCAATCCTTCTACTTGGATTAAAAACACATTATTTTTTCAAGAAAAATTCATATGCTAGTAAAATAAAGTTAGTTTAAAAGAACTGGGTTTTTTCAGGTAACAGAAATCTCAGCTCTTTGTCTTTTAATTAATGCATGTAATTGTGTCTCTTCTAGAGTGCTTTATCAGGTGTGTGGAGACAGCAGCCTGAACCCAGGGAATAATGTTCCATTCAAAAAATGAACCATTAAGAAGGAACTGTACTCTGTGGATGCTTGCTTTTAGGCTAGTGAAAGTGTGAAATTTCATGCTGCTCCAAGCAACATAACTCTCTTACAGTTCAGCTGCAGAGGGAAAGACAAGGACAGTATGCCTTCTCATTCAGATTGGCAGGTGGTACTTGGTTATGTCTCTCCATATATCTGTTCTGAGAATACTGGAGCAGAAACGAAGCAGAAAATACATGGCAGAGCATCAACTGCTAAGTCATGTTTTTACTTACATAAGAAATCACAAAATTTCTGATGCTAGCTTAGAGTTGTTTTTTTCTATGTTTGTGTAGTAACAAGATTGAGCCAGTGTATTAGGACTTAAGAGATGGCAGTATCACCTGACAAGGAAAGCAGTCACAAAACACATACTTTCACATCAAGTTAACTGGTGATGTTGAGTGGCCAAGTCACCATGCTGATTGTTCCACAAATTCAACTTAAGTACAAACACCATTTCTGTCAAAGTAGACTTTTAGGTCTTTCTTGACAGGAACTTGTCATACTAAATGGTTGAAACTGTTTCTTTTAACTCATACCATGAGTTGTACTCTGTTACGGAGAGGTGAAAGGCAAGAAAAGCACACTAAGCCACAAAGTTAAACCAGGTGTTTAAATACCTCTGGAGTATCATGGATCCTTTTGGGAAATACCTTGTTGAACTCCAGAACAATAACATACAGAAGCAGAGGGGACCAGGAAGAATTGAACCATCAACTGTAATACAGACAAAGATTTCTGACACTTCTGGTTTACTGTGTGTGTTCACGTATATGCACACATGTAAATAAAAATATACCATTACGTATATATGGCTTCAGCCATGTGAAGTTTACTGGGGTGGTGAATGGACTCGAAGCAGAAAATGACAGCAGGGCATACTGATTCAATTCACTTTATCATTCCCACAGTTAAAAAATAAAACTAAAAAGGTAATACATAATGTAACAAAGCTTTATTTCTGGAAAGCAGCAGTGGTATTTTCAAGTACAAAGATAGGTTTAAAGAAAGATTAGAAAACTAACATAGAAAGACTATTAATATATTGCTGTCATATAATCTTTGTATTAAGAGAAACACACTTCCAAAAAATGTAAATACACATGTTCTTCCAGTTGTAGCAAGAAACCTCTTCCACCAAACAAGAATGTCCAAACATACAGATGGAAAGTATCTAACATGACACAGTATCCTAGGCCATGGCAGACAAACAAATACCTAACACATAAGAGGCCCGTACAGATGAAGTTATGGATGACTTGCATGAAGTGATCTACTGTCTAAAAACCACATCAGGACCTCTTTACTCTGATGATACAGCTTTACCTTCTTAAAATAAGTGTTTGCATTAACCAGAGTAAACCACCACTAAGCTCTTCCTTCAAGGCAGAATTATGTTTCAGACTCACTCTGTGCCATTAGTGTTGCTGTTTGAATCACACAGATTCCCTAAACTTAGTTTTTCTGAAAGACGGTCATACTACTGGCCTTGGCTTGGTCCTCGGATGAAAGACTGCTCTGGTTCAACATATTAAACCTCATGTTTTTAATATTAGTATTAGTTTCCACTGCCTGTGTCAAGAATTCAGTGAAGCACAGAAGACTTAAATCTGTGATAACCACCTAGAAAACAAAACACACAGCACATCTGCTAGAGAAGAGAATGTCAATGTAAACTTACTCTCCCAAGAACAGCCAAATAAAATATTAGCTATCCAAATACAGGCATGTTAGATCAGCATGCTTTTGTACATAATCCGAGGACTCTACAGTAGTCTCCTGCTTAACTATGCCTTGGGCAACAACAGGAATTCAACTGATAGGGGAAAACTAACAGTGAAGGAGCCCCTGAAATTAATTTTGCTGAGAGCCAGTACCGTTATGGTACACACCATCTTGATCAGCCTCACTCAACACTTTAGTATGGGTAAATGGTAGCCATCATACAAAAGAGCAGTAAATTGGGAATGACTGCGTGAAATATACCTAATGTTTGTAGCACACATTCAGAAGACAGAAAAAAACCAGGAGACTGCTCCCCTCTACCATGTGATAGGAAGCTGCTTACTAACTGTCTATACAACCACATTCACTCGCTTTTCCTCAGCTATACTCCTCCTGCATGCTAGAAACATGCAGTTACTGTTGGGTTAGTATTCTTCCAGTTGTCCCATCAAGAAAGCAAATTCAAAAAGCAAGTAAGAAACAGGAGTAAGAAGGCAGAGAAACACCAGAAAAAGATAGGAGAGAAGGATAAAGGACTGTAAAGAACACTTTTAAAGAGGATCTGTTTCTTTGCTTTCTAGCTATATTAGTGTCATGAATCTTCTTGCCCATTAAGGAAGATCAGCAAACCTCGAGGGTCTCCATGATAACATCCTTCCACACTCCTTCTGTAACACTGTGCTAATTAATCCATTTGATAGCCAACCCCACCCTCCATGAGCATCTGATCAAACGCGCACTGCAAGTGAGATCCACATTGCTTTCTAAATCTCATTTTTCTTCTGAATTTTTTACTGCTTCCTTTATACACTGATAGCAAAAGATTATAGAAGACACTGGAACAGATTACTTGGGGGTTACCTAGTCTGTTGCAACCTTATCCCACTTTCCTTGAAAAGCATCATATGGACAGGTTTTTTCTCCCAATGCTTCCTATTTACATGATAACCACTTGTCATCCCCAACCCATTTCAGTGCTGTTAACTGATTTACAGATGACACTTACTGTTCTCCAAAAACACACAAACCATTGCACTTGTGGACTATGACCATTTGCAGAGCACAACAGGAGAAGATACAGTTTGTTGGTAATCTTTAATTCTAACCACCAGACCCAAACTGAATTGAGAGCAAAGTTCTTCTGGTAGTGTAGTTTTCCACAGAAGTGAGATTTACATAACAGCTTTTAGTATTTACTTCTGTGTTCCTTCCTCCCTGTTTTCCCAAAGTTCAGGCACTTTTAAACTCACTGGCCAGTTTCTACTAGAACCAACACTTATTGGAAAAGAAAAGGGAAAAAAAAAAAAAGAGAGAGAGAGGGCAGGCAGGACTGGAAGATTGTTAAGAAAAATTTGGCAGTAAGGTAATGAAAAGGAATATAAGTAATATAAAATTCTTGTCTGGACTAAGCCAAAAGCAGAAAGCACTCATCATTCAGAACTCCACTTTGCAAAAACTCACCAGCTTTACCAGCCTAACCTAGAAAGTGGTGTTTAAACACAGTCCAAGTCCAACTGTGGCACATGCCCAAAGGGCATACCAAAAAGGTCATATAGGCATTTCGGGTCAATGGCCACAAATCTGAAGGTAATCAGCTTCAGTTTTGGATCACATAACATGACTGATATATATATGGAATTTTGCCTGATCTCCAACTCCCCAGAGAGCAATGATTGTTTTGGCACAGCTTGTCAGAGCAAATGTGCACAAATGTCCCTCTGTTTAGACTGGATTAAGGCAACTGTAAGTATAACTGGGGTCCTACTCACCATGTTGAGTTCCACCCAACTCCTCCCATACATAACATAATCCTTTCCTATCACCAGGGTCAGCACAACTTGCTGAGCAGAACAGAAAACTAGGCTGACTTTCTCTCTCTCTATTGGATAACACTTTTTCACTCAGAAATTCTGGAAGTTCTGGATTTACAGAAAATTGTGCAGATCACATCTGCTGCTGTCAGAATCCTTCACTGCAGTGGATCCCTGAGCTGAAATGCCCATATGCTCCTGTTCCAGCCCCACTGCAGATGGGGGCTTGCTCTGCTCTCTGTACTCCAGTCATGTGGTTATATCTCTCTTCACAATCAAATGCTTAAATTAAACTAATATGCTCAGGCTTCAGTTACTGAAATGATTACTGCTACATGACAGTAGCAGTGCCTCCAAATCAAGTTCCACCTCTTCTCATACAGAAATGTTTTAAATGGGGCTGGGGGGTTGGGGGGAAGAGTATTGGTTCAATTCCTTTCAGTTCCTAAAAAGCATAGAAAAATCACTAATGCATACACAAGGACCTGTGGAAGCCCTACGGGTGATGTTCCTAAAGGAATGAGTTTGTTTACAGCTAGATCTCTCAGTTTGTGGGAAATGTGAGAAAAAAAAAAATTCTCTCCAAACAGGCAAACCAAAAAGCCCTTGCAAAGTAATAGAAAGTACAGCCCACTGCGCTCCCATCCCACTCTGGACCCTTACAAGTATAGAAGACAGAGGCAAATATATAGGCTCAGTTTGCATGAATACGAATGCAATATTAATTACATACGCTCTTCTCTCATTCATCCTGGTCTCAACTTCTGGACAAGCAGCTATTAAGACCTGCCGGAAAGCAGCTCCACTATCACAAAAAGCGTACCTTTAGTTTATTGTTCCACTCAGGCCTCTGCTACAACTGTCCTTCCAGCCAATACAGATCGAACTTGCCAATCAAAATATTTTCACAACTCAAGAATATACACCATAACTCTCCCAAAGATTACGTAAAATTTGTTTGCAAAAACTGAAATTTCAAGCTGAAAGCTTAAACTATCAGTTACAGTCTGTATTCTTACATATTTATATAATTTGTTTAAATTTGGGATTTCTGCATACCTTCTGAATTAAAAGCAGCACTTTTCATTATTCGAAGCAGAGTGTTAGAGCCCAGTCAATCCACTGCACAATGCTAACCTATCCATCCTTCCTTTTGAACGTTCATTCCTCTTTCGAACATTCTTAGAGGATCCCTTGCCGCAGCTGACTTCAGATTAACCAGGATCTCAGGTTTCCAAGGCCAGGCCTGCTATAACACCTGCCTGCTCAGAGCTGAAGTTGCAGCTCAGCACAAGGTTAGCATCCGTGTACCTGTGCATAAGGTGGTACTCAGCACTCTAGTTGTTGCCAAGCAGCTTAGAAGCCTCTGGCTTATTTAGTGAAAACCTATCCCCAAAAAATCCATCTTTTCAAGAAAAAGGAGGAACTGTGGCAAATATGCATTAGTCTAGCTCTGCAAACAGACATCCCAAAGCTTTTGAAATCTCCTATATGTCACATCAGTTGCCCTGCACTCCCAGTGTCAGAACTGTAAAATTCTTTGCAGCTTGGTTTTCCTTGTATACGAGCTTTACAGAAGCCTTGCTAAAAGCAAAAATATATAAGCTTGGAGACCTATGGAAGAGACCTACACTTCTCAAGAAGTAAAACTCAAAAAATCAATCTGTAATAGGTTTAACCTTTCATCGTTAAACTTATTACAGATTTAATAAAACACCAATTTAAACACAGTTATATAAGCTTTTCATTCTCCACTCTCTCCACTTTGTTTATGCAGAAAAGTTCACTTCTGAGAAAAACTTTTATCAAGGAAATTACTAATCTAAAAGTCATACAAAATCATGACAAAATTCTGAAAAGAAACTCCATTGGATTTCTTGATTTTTCATTGAAGTGATTTTGCTTGACATATATCTACCTATAGTTTAGTAAGCTGATTCACCTCTCCATCTTAATTTCACAAAGTCCTTTCCTCCAGTTCTACACACTCTGAAAGTTTTAAAGTTTCCTTTCCCATTTGTCCTCACCTTTACCAACTGTCACTTGCAGGGTTGTATGCTACGACTGTGCTGGGGGGGAGGTTCTTCCTTAAGTTTACACAATGAAAAACTGAAGTTGAATGTATGTTTGGTGGTTCCTTGTAAGGGGAAGTAGGTAACATCTGTACAGTCCACATAATAATTAATGCAAAAATGTCAGTCAAGCTACCAATCCAACAGGAACACATGTTTAACAGTGTTTTCATTTTTAAAAAATGAAAAAGAAAAAACCCAGCCACATTAAATACTTCCATAGGGAGATTTTTAAGCTTTTCTAGTGAGTTTTAAAGAAAAATGTACTCTTATTGGTTGTGATAACTATTATAATATAATTAGATTTCCAATAAAATACAATATTGGCAATGTATTTGCTGCTCATTTTGTTAATGAAGTGGGTACTTAACTACATACATTTATATAGTAATAAAATATTCACAATTAAGACAAAAGGCTCTTTGGCAGAGTAAGTGTCCACATGTGGAAAAAGCAGCAGCATTAAGATGTAAACTGCTTTTTTATAGCTTTGAACCCATTATAAGTCTGAGTCAGGTTTAGTAGTTCCAAAATTTTGGTTTAAGACCGTGAAATTCAAAATTTTAAGTTTTTAATCTGAAAGCTAAGAACTCACACCAGTTCTGTGAGGTCCAGACAGTAATGAATACTATTCTACACTGTATGTCAGCCTCTTGATCTGTTTAAATGGATAATGCCTCCCCATCACTTTTGCCAATAACAACTTGAAAAGCAAAATTACCAGAGCTAATACAGGCAGTGCAAACAAGAAAATTGTTTAGTGGGTTTTTTTGTGGGTTTTGGGGTTTTATTCCTTTTATACACATGTACTGGTACAGCCAGGATACCCCAGCAAGCCCACTAGACTATTCCAATCATTCATCCTCAAACTGTTTGGAAGAACTTAATTTTTAGAGTAAGGTATCTCTAGGATTGCTCTAGCCACGATCCTTATGCAATGTAAAAGAGAAGGAGTGTGCGCAGCAAGACAGGTTCCTAAATGCCTTTTCTCTGGAAAAAAAAAAGATAGCCAATAATGTTGTTTCTTGAAGACATGCCTGACACACTAATTTACATAAACATTCCAGGGCAGGGTAAAATTAAAAAATGTGGAACATTAAGAAGGTTATGGGCAGCAGTTCTGTTCATAACACTGTCTTGGACAATTACCAAGGCTCAGGTGGTTTTCAACTGTATCTAATTCATGGCTAGAATGTTGTCAAGCCCCCAGAGTAACCTAAAATCAAAGCATAACGTAAACAGGTAAAGCTGCTTGGTTTTTTTCCCCCCATCCCCTACCACCCTGAGCTGCAAATTCAGTGTCATCTGTCCAGTCATTTTTGGTTAATACATGATGACTGTTACTCAAAGAACATCCCTTTACAAAAATGAAGGTACATTCTGCCTTTACCTGCAAAACCACATCTAAAAAAACCCCTTAATTATTTCTGCAGTGCCTTTTCTGTGTTACAAAGACTTCTTTGGGTGCAGGAAGATATTTGTATTTAACTTATTTCAGAATTTGAGATATGTACACTCAAATTCCACATTCAAGACCTTAACTGCACTGAAATTTTCACTCTGTTCCCATCCTCTTCAACACAGAGATTGTTCTGTTCTGCAGAGACAGATCCTATTTGGTACCTTTACTAACAGAGACAACGTATTTAAGAAAAAACACTTGACTAGAGAATGCCAAATAGAATAGATGCCAACATTCAGGATAAATTTATGACCTCTATATGATGGTAATTTATAGTAAACCTACATGCTCAGCAGTCAAGTCAGCAGCAGTTAAATTCTCTTCTATTTCACTATCATAGATGATATAAGACCCTGCTCCCATCTGCCCTGTCCTCCTCAAGTACAAGCAGAGAGATAGCAAATTTACAGCAAGTTATTTTTGTAGTCAAGATCTTTCTCTCTTACTTCTCCCTGCAGAAAGTAAAATTTGGATCCACCTTCCCCTATTAACTACAAATAATTCTCTATTCCTTGAAAAAACATATTCCTAAATGCACCAGGGGGACAATAGAAGACTAGATACACTCCTGAAATCCCACTGTCCCAACTCCCCAACTTCTGGCACACAGTTTACTAAAGCTAGTTTGCCAAATCAGCAGATGATTTTAGAACACTGAAGAAAACATATTTGATCTACATTTGCATCTGTTAACAAAATAATTTAAAGTTATTTAAAATAACTCTAAAGGCCAATATGCCTGGAGGCATGTGTGTGTGTTTGTTTTCTTGGGCTTAGTTTGTGCATTTTTCCATGAAGATCCCTTGCAATGTAGACTAAAAAACTGACACATTTCAATTCACTGTTAACACCACAGTGAAAGAGAACCACTCCTTAACATCTAAGAGACTACTACTGCTAAGATACTCTTATTTCCAAAACACCCTGTTTCTTTTGTTCTTGCTAGTTACTTGTCTAATCTCGATATTTAATTCTCCAAAAGCCTGAATTATACAGAACTTAAAATTTCAATCTTTTTCCTCTCACAAGTACTCTCATAGTTTCCCACTACGATAACTCCACAGGCACAAGTGATTCCAAGCCCACTTCCCAGGCTTCAGGAAAGCCTGACTTCCCTGGCAGTCACCTCATCACAGCTCTGGCCGTTCAAATCACTTGAACTTGTAAAGCTAACCCTTCTGTCCATTTATATACACGTGTCATCATACACTCACTGTACGTGAATGCTTTCCTGTTCTTCAAAGAATAGGTAAAAATATTTCCGTGATAGCCTTCCACATTGTTCTAGATGCAGGTTAAGACTGGCATCCTGGAGCCAGAGGAAATAAATGATCATCCCCTAAACGTTAATAGACATTGACAGAGACAGATTTAGGGGTGAAGAGTGGTGGTGTGGATTTTTTTGGTGGGTGGGGTTTTTTTTTTTCCTTTACAACTGTCAATACATAAATAATTTGGCCATAGAGGATTAAAAATTTTAAATTTTCCTTCAGCTTCATAAATTAAACACTCATATTTCTAGGTAGGTCTCACATCCTGTACGCTACAACTTCTCTTTAGGGTGTAACCCAGCAGGACTGGGAGAAAAGGTCATCTCTTGATGCTTTCTACAGAGCAGGATGTAATTTCCAGTATAGAAATGCAGTTTATTTATTGTACCGTTTATTCAAGTACCATTTCATCTTTGTGACTAGGACAGCACCAAGCTTCAGGTAAAAGTTACAAAGCTCAAGCATACCTGGAAAGAAGCAATGGAATACCTTTGATATTAAAGATTCATAATAACCTTGGGAATCAGGCTACAATGCCGTAAAAGGACAACTGATGTAGCCACACCAAAAAAAAAATCAGAATTTATTGCCTACTGCTACCAAGACTAAAGTTAGAGTTAAAACTAATTCTATTCCATGCTTGCTGCACATACAGCAGCAGTTTGATATTTTAGGCCAAGTCTATTCCATGACCTCTTCAGCAGTCACAAAGAATATATTCCAAACCAAACGCTTCTACAAAGGCTTCTGTACGCTCCATAATACACAACCATTAAAGGCTTGTACTCCGTATCTCAGTACATGCCTTGAAACGTACATCACTTCATGCAAAGATTAGATATATTGACAGAGGAGTCAAGTGAAGACTCCTAAATAAAAACCCCATGCTGTCTGGCTCAAGAAGGTCCAATAACAAAAGGCACTGGACACTGGCAACATACAGGGAAACACGTGCGCCTCCTGACTTCCTGTACTTTACTAAATCTTCCCGAGGCTTCTGCATTTGGTCACTAGACTAGATTAATTCTTATTCTCATTAAATATTTGTAAACATTCATAAGTATCTGCATTTGCACATCTGCCGTGTCTCTGTTACACAGTTTTCTGTACTGTATGTATGAAATGAGACACACTTAAATCTGAAATTGAAAAGGCTAGATATTTTACAAGCTATTAAAACATGCAAAGATTGCTTTCTTGGACTAACATATTTTATGTAACAAATCTGCAACCTTGAAGAATTTCTGCAGTTTTGACCTTTCATCTAAACATCAAATATTATGCATACACATATATATGTATATGGTACTACTTGGAAAGCTGGATGCTCTCCTGTGCAACAGGTCTCCCTCTGTGAGCCAGACTCCACAATTCATGAGGTAACTTGAACACATTTTAAAAGTGAAGCTACATTCTTCATTTTTTTTTTAATCAGCTCTTTAGAAAACTAAAAGCCTCTTTGGTCAATGCATTCAATTATGCTTATGCCACAAACAAGTCAACTATCTTACATGAAAATCCTAACATATTTCATGTATGTTGGTATTTGAAAACTAGAGTGTAACTACGTACCCTTCTAAAATGCAGCCTCTAAAACTAAATGCATATTTGATCTAAAGGCATCTGCACTCCATGATTTAGATACATCCATACCAGAAGAAAACACCATATATCTATACTACAAGAAAAATACAGGAACTTCCACCTTCATTTGCCATAAGCACAGGAATGTGAAAAGCAGAGTTATTTTAGAACTTGGTATCTCTCATCATCCTGCACTAAGATTGGTGATTATCTCCAGTAATTTTATTTTTATTTTATTAAGGGAAAGCAAACCCTGTGCTTCCCACAAAATCCACTGCTTCAACACTGTATTCTTTCAATATCTAACAAAGAAAAAGGAAGAATCAGAGATTTTGATCGGTTTTGCTAGTCTTGGAAAACTAAATTTGCTCTATTATAGATATACATTGTAACAATTGTGGGCAGTGGGAAACTTAGCAGTGAATTCTTACCAAGAGAAAAGCAAGCACAAGGGAAGAGAATAGACTCGCAGTTATCAAGAGAAAAATGTTCCATGGATGCAACAGCAGACAGGGAAACAGAAAGGGAAAAGCACTTAAGCCAACAAACTGAAGTCTCAAATAATACCAAATTTATTATCGAATAAACGGCACTATTTCTTGACTCACCCAACAGGGACAAACAGCGACTGTGATTTGGTTTTTTGAATTTTACAGAGCTTTCAGTAATAGCTGGAGACAAGATGTCCCAAGTAAACAAGAGTGTGACCTAAGTACTATTTTTGGTGTGCAACAGTAGGCAGAGAAGCTATCCAAACTGTGATAAGATCGAGAACAGGCACATGAGAATAGTTAACTAAGCTCGTGCCCTGTCATTTCTCTAAAGGTGTTAAAACAAAACACAACAACCTCTAGAAAACAGAGCTTTAAAAACACCAGTTTACTTGGCTAGCACATCGTTCAGCTATTGCCTCATTAAATTCCCTATAAGCCTCAGAGCAACAAGTGCTCTTTCAGCAGCTCTCCGAAGGCTTAGCTAAAGGTTATGTCATTTTGAACATTCAAGTAACTCTCTAGCTGGTAAGTGACCAGCTGCCTACTGAGGTACATAAGCTAAGGAATTTGCCAGTACTAGAACTCAAATGCCCTTTTGCTGCCTTTAAGTCTTCTGCATTGAGAACTTGTGTTGGAAACAGTTAATCCTTTCAACAGTTCAGCCTAGAACAAAAAGATGATTCTTTCTCTGTTGTTTGTCACTATGAAGTTTAAGGCCAGCGTTTTTTTAAGAAAAACTATAAATCCACTTGTACCAGGAACACAGCAGTGACAATCAGGTCAATTTATCACACTCAATGCTGCACTCATTAGGCAGAAATAATAAAGTAACAGTTTAAGTACAGATAGGGCTACATTGGATAATGAAGGAGAATACCATAACCTAAACAACTAGAATACTTCCTTAATAAAGCAGAACTTAACTTTGTGGAATCATAATTAGCTAGCTGTCCAAATAAAACAGTGAATTTAGTATGATAAAATCTTTGACATATTTATGTAATTCTTATTTTCACATACGATTTCAAGGAGAGGTCCTCTTACTTCACTTTGAATTGGTAAGACTACTATATTCTCATCAATTAGCATGAATGAACTTTTTTTCCTCTCTCAAATAAGCCACACAACTAAGTCTGATGACAATACAAGTTATTTCAATTTTCTCACAGTTGCACACATCTGCCAGCTTGCCAAAGCAGCACCATTAATAAAATGCCACATATATAATACTTGGCTGACAGTGCTTCATAATTTATAAAAGGCTGACTCACACAGAATGATGGATTTTTAACAAGTCAGACAAGTGAAACAGTCATTGTCCATAGATACTTTCCCCCATGTGACAGAGGTTACCATCCCCCACAGAGGACAGCACAGCTGCCAAGTCCTACTACAATTTTCAGACAGCTCATTGAAATAAACTGAAAACAATTTCCTATGAAACAAAGTATAGCAATAGAATCCAGCAAAATTTTACAAATTCATGTGCAAACTCTTCAATATAGTGAAACATGAGGAAAGCCACTAAACGTAATAAATTTTAACATATGTATTTTGAGAGAATATGAAATACTTCACAATATCAGTTTTCAGTAATTAATCTCAAAGTGCAAACCAATCAATTTGAGAGATAATTAAATACCACAACCAGACCATAAAAGAACATATTTTATGTTAACTAGTGATTTAGAGTAATAATTTTAAATTTACAAGCTGTGTAGCTTGCAGAAATTATACTTTCACTAGTGTCTTTGTACAGTCAATGGTGGTTTGCCTTTTAGTTACCCCAATATAAGTGAAATGACTTACCATTCTTGCTGACATCCAGTTCCCTGAGATTAATGAGATTTGCAATGGATGCTGGCAATGTGGTTAGATCATTGTCTGGCAAACTCAGCTTGTGCAGAGACTGGCAGTTAAAAAGTTGCTGTTGAAACAAAGAAAAAAGTGAATGCGATTTTCTCTTAGTTTCCTCTGTATCACTTTTGGGTTTAAACCCTACAAACCTCTGACCTCACAGCTTGAAGGCCGGACTATTTAGAGTCTTTGATTACAAAAAAAAAATTAACTAGTTTTGTTCAAAATTGACTAAGTTTACAATGCTCAGGAAAGCAGAACACTACCAGCTGCCACAACAAGCCAGCAGCTATGCTTAACACTTCCTACAAATTCCTTCCAGTACCTCAGAAATTGTGACCTGTAGTCCCAGAAACATCACAAAATATTTTCCATAATAGATGTGCCATGTGATACCCCACTGGTAATTCAATTTTCTTCAAAAAATAATAAATTCATAGATGCATTTTTTAAAGTCAAATAATTCTGTAACAGTATTTGAGTAGGTATTGATACTCTCTATCAATGTTTAAATTTCATTGTTATATCCTACAATATTTTTTTCCTTTCTATGTTTCCTAGCTCAAGTACACAAAAATCCAACAAAATTATGATGAAAACTAGGACAGTCTGATCTAAGGACACAGAAAACTGTATATCTCTTCTGTATACATGCATTATAATTTGTATCGAATATAAAGCTCAGAGCCAGATCTCTTCCTACATACAACGTACCTTAAGGTTCTTACCCAAAAACTTTACAAATTGACAAAATAGGGTGAGTAGTACTAGTGTGATGGAAGAAAACTCCTCAAATTATATGTAGAAAGCTTATAGGTAGTACAAAACATATCTCTAAGAAAAATGGTTGAAAAGGTTCATCTGAACAAATTTATGACAAATACTCCTTTCCCAAACATTTTGGATAAGATCATTCATAAATACCTGGATTAGTGTTCTTTTTTTTGGAATTCCGAGAAAAGATCATACAAACCCAGGAAGCATTCTATGACTAAAAACATTTATCCCGATCAACATCATAGGAATGGGCTTAGTTCATTCAAAATGCCTTGGTTCTTTCTCAATTATGAGGCCATTACTTCAGCCACAGACTGCTGGAATAAGCCCCATTCACATAACGTTTTCATATACCACCCCAGAACAAAAGTAGACATAAATCAGCAAGATTGACAGTTCAAGGAACGAGCTTTAACTTGCCTACTGATGTTTTCAATTCCTCAGAAACGTGCACCTGTTAGAACTAGTTGATACCATTAAGGCTTTGAAGAGTTAGAAGTTACTTAGCATACTATAAGCAAAGGAGAACTTTGATGAGCCCATATGTTTTGGAGCCATTCCCTTATTTCAGTACTTCAAGCAAGAATATATACTTAAAACTCGTCCCTGAAAACATTAATCTTGGACTCTTGGAATCATTAGAAATTTCACAGATCAGGCAGGCAAAAACAAATGCAGCACAAATAATTGCCAAGTCCCTAAAGGAAAATGGGGAGGAGGGGAGTTTTACATGGTGTTGACTTTGTAGATGTTCCTTTTGTTGTTGTTCTTTTTTAATGTTTGCATATTCAGTGATTCAGTAGGCCATCATTACTGTTAGTAAACACCAGAAGTCATATAATTAAGGACTATTTTACTGCAGAACTTCAGTTTCTCCTGTACAGCAAAGTGAGAAGGAAAACTACAACTGCTACAGTTTCTACTTTTCAGCTCAAATGAACACCGTGGCAGCTGGGATAAACAGGGTACCTTTTCCAATGTGATTTAGCACACAAGATAAAAGCATTTCAAATGCCTTGTCACTTTTGAAAAACTGGGATTACATACCTTACACACAGCACTTTGTGTAAAGCAAAGTCCTTCTCTACCACCATCTTTCTCTCCACTGCAGTTTGCTCATGCTGTGCCCTTGTCCAGTTAACTAAATTAAGGAGCTATACTATAAGAACTGATTCTTGAAGTGTGCTGGAATTCTGAGAAGATTGGAGGCAATTAAGGAGAGAAAAAAAAAAAAAAAGCCACACACACTGACAGGCTATTCGAGCGACGAGGCTGACAAGACATCCCCAAACCAGTAGTGTTGTGGCATACAAAGGGCAGCAGACGGTAAAACAGGGATAAAAGCACACCACCAGGGACAAAAAAAGAGAGGGGAAGATTGGGAATGTCTTAACCAGGCTTCAGAAAGCTGGAGACAGCCTAATAAGTACCGCACCCTTCATCTGAGATGGCTTAATTAGAAGCCTTTTTCAGTTAAAGGACTAAAAAGCTTGGGTGAGGGAGAAGGCATACTCAGCTTGAAACCCTGGCTCCAAATGGACTAGTATCACTTCAAATGTTACAGGCCTTCCCTTATAGGTACTCTGGATAGTTTTAAGATTACAATTTCTGTCAAATGATTACGTGAAACACTTTTACTATGTCTTCACTACTCCCAGATCTCTCTGCTTGTTTCCTTTACAGTATTTGAGTTTATATGTGTGTGGGGGTTGTTTTGAAAATGGAAAGGGTTGTAAAAAATGATGACCAAAATAACTTAAAAGGTGAAAAAAATGCTTAGTTTCTCAAAAATATGCCTATAAGGATGACTTATTATAATGTACAAACACATTAACATGAAACAAGCGTAGACTATTACAGGTCCCTGCAGTTCAGCGAAGAAAAGCAAAAAGGAAAACTAATGTTCAAGCAGTCTTTTTAATTGCATGGATAATTTAATCTTTGACTAGACCAAGGCAAGCGGTAGACTGCCCACCTCAACTTACCTATGTATTAAAACTCGATTTCATATAGTAACTGGCTAATGAAATCAAATGGCATGTAACAAAAAAGTAAGACAAAATGACCTAATCGCCTAAACAGTCTAAAACATCAACATGCATCCATTCATCACTTCAGTACAGTCTTTCTTATTCTTTTAATACTACTAAAAGGGATTTTTTAGAGAGAAAGAGAAAGGCTTAGTCCTTATGATTTGGGAAATAGGAATTTAATGGAAGAAGAGTGCAGAAAATGTCTTTTTTTTTCCCCTAAGAAAAGTGATTTATTCTGGTTTCTTAAGCATTTTATTTTACTCTTCTCCAATAAAAAATGAGAGTAATTAAGTTCTGAAATCATCTGAAAAAACCCTCAATGGCTTACACAAAGTCTTTTAATGCAAACTACTAAAACCTAAAGTAACCAACTCTAGAATAAAGAAATATCTGCTTGGGAAGGGACAAAAATAAAATAGTGCAAGTTCTAAAAGATAACCAACTTTGACAAAATGTCTAGTTTTAAGTTACACATAACTAGTTCTGTTCAACATCTACATAGAAATTTTCATTGATGGCTTCTCAGGAGCATTTAAGTTCAGATTTTCAAAACCACTCAGCTGGTTTAAGTCAGCTTTACTGGAATTCAGGGCTTCTGATAAAACAATTTCAGGACAGTAACTTGGCAGTTATTTCCTTAGTGGTTTCATTTATCTTTCAAAAAAATCTAACCAGCAAAACCCAAAGCGGTTATAGCAAACTTTCCAAAAAATCTAACAAGAGCATTCTACAGTTGTCCTGCCTGACAGTAAAGATTTGCACACAATTGTGACAAAACAATTTTAAATATTACATCTGTCATTAACTACTAAGTTTTTAATAGCACCACAATAAAATCTAGTAATGGAAACAAGTTTATTGCAATGACCACTTTCTACTTCTCAAAAGTCTCACTGGCAAAAATTTTCACTTTTCTCTAATATATGGCTAATTCAGCATGCAGTTTGTCTTCAGATTTCAGAACAAACAACGAATATTAATTTCTATAAAAAAGATCTAATCAAAGTGGCATACCAGCTCTTTAGTTTTTGAATTTAAGTAATCTGAAGCACTTCAGAAAGTCTTGAGTCACATACTGAAGAAGAAAGCAGGACTTCAAGTGAATATATACTTTGGATTGTAGCTACCTTTCACGGGCACAAGATCTGAAGACGTTAATCTTGCTTCTTCTAATATTCCTGTGTTATCACAGATTCAAAATAATGCCGCAGTTCATTGAATACAGTTAAGTCAGTTTGAACGGATACCACCACAGAAATAATGTAGCCAGCCTCTTCTACTATGTACCTCACTTGGGCTGGATCAGCTGCTTAAGCAGTTTCATCCCAATTCATATAGCAAACAAGTCAAACTGGAATGCAGGAACATTCCTTCTACCAGGGCTGCTTCTTCTCGGACCAACATTTACTTTAAAATATTTGGCAAACTGCAGCCTAAAAGCTGGATCGGGAAGCTAGACACCATCAGCTTCTGCAATGCTAATGAAGTAACAGAGTTAAAAGAAAACGACCCAACATACCTTTGGAAGCTCTTCAATCTGATTAGCATCTAAATAGAGTTCTTCCAAGGTCTTTTCAAAAGTAAAAATCTCCTTAGGCACCTGTTCCAGGCTGCAGTGAGAATAATCAAGCGTAGTGACTGTTTCCTCCTCTCCACGCAGACAGCGGCATGGCACCAGCCGCACAAACAAATTCCGCTTTGTTGTCATTTTCAGGCACTGCAAAACAGAAACTGGTCAACTGAAAAACCAAGACAACTTAACTACTCACTGGGCAGCTTCTCAAACTTCCACTGCCTGCTATGTACTTGAAAGATGTGTCTACATATCTGCATGTGTGTGTATACACATGTATGAGAGAGAGGCAGGAAAAAGTATCTCTTTTAAACTCAACAGATCCGTAGCAGCATTAAATGTGGTTAGAACACCTACAGATCCCAGAAGACGAAGCCAAAATTTAGCCTGTAATTTGTCACTGCTAACACAACCTTACATTGCAGACAAGCAGAGAATATTGAAGCAGCAGTTATGAAGTGTCAATTGAGTTTTTACAACATAGCTTATCCCTACTTTTACAAAGGTTACTGAGATGATATTTTGCTAAATATAATAAAATCCACCCTCTACAGAGCAATAAAATGTAGCTATAGGAAAGCTAAATATTTTTTTTGGTGATGCATGAGATTAAATTTAGTGTACCTAAATGAGGGATTTGAAATTAGAAGACAGAACACGACAGAAAGAACCAGCATTGTTTCTACCAGCTGTCCTATCTACAGTTTAAAAGGAAAGGTTTCCAAGTGCACAGATGAAGAAGTGACTTCTTTTGGCAACTCCAGTTTGGAAAACTTCAGCATATTTTGCTGTGCACACTGAAACTAAGGAAACTCCACCTTGCTATGGAAACTCACCTTTCTCCCTTTAAACTCAATCATCACTACAACAATTCCCTCTGCTCTCGATGGATCGCTGCTCAGCAGGAGACAGCAAACCTAAATGGTGCAAACTGACTAGCTGATGGCATACACCAGCCATGTTCTGCCTCTCTTCTCAGCAAAAGCACAAGTTTAGGGTTCTTTCCTCTAACTAGCAATGATTTTTCACAAAATTCAGAAAAAAAGATCTTCAAAATGTCACCTCAAGTTTCAAGTTTGGCTGGAATCAGATGACAGTCTTAAACAATTTTTCAGGAAGGACCAACATGCGCAGACAGACAACACTATCGTGCAAGCTTCATTTCCTCAGGAAATTGGTCTAAAAATACACACTTTTCCAAAACAGCACTGTGTATTTATTTTCTCAATCAAACTGCCAACACACCAAATTAAAATAGGCTTTTTTTTAATCTGCATTTGTTTTGGAATTGCAGAAATTGTATTTCAACTTCTGGATTTGTGACAGGAAACTTTCTTTTCCAAAGGCCAAAAAAGTCCTTCAGACACATTCAGCAGACTGCACTTCAACTTTCAGACAGTATGTTAGTAATACAGGAAGAAAATAAAATACCATGGTCACTACACTACATGAAGTCACAGGCTGCACAACCCCTCTTCTAACTAAAAAAAAAAATTCACGTACTTAGATTTTCTTCTATGAACAGCTAGCTTGCCAAGTACTTCACAGTATGTTTAATTTACACAACAGGTCAAGGGACTGCCATACATTAATGTTTTCACTAAACAGATTCTACATCTATTTATTAAAAAGACAGAAATAACCTACATTAGAATAGTGGGATGTCAAGACTTCCTTTTTTAATAGTGCTTCCATGTTGCTAGGATTTTGTTACAATGTTGACTATCAGAACACTTCACGCTTCCCATAAAACTACAGCCAAGTTACTTAAAAAGTGATCTAAAAATAAAAATATTTAACTGTGTTGCAATGCAAAGAGTTTAGAAACTTCAAATTCCACACCGGGGATTTCCACAGAATGGGAAAGTCCGCAAAAGAGACAGCATAACCTCCTGCTTCTTCCACAGGGACAGGCTCCAGCATGACATCCTCTTGCCACCCACAGTCAGATGCCAAAGATGCCATGGAAGCTGATATGCTCACTGGGTCAGAGCTACCCACACCTTCTCCAAGCCTCAGAGGCCACACGTGAAGACACAAGAGGAATTCCACAGCCAACATTAACCAACGAAAAAGCCTTTTGCAAAACTAATTAGTGCCTCACTTTGTTACTGTTTCAGAGATCCGCAGAGCTGTGGAAAGACACGCAACTTCAGAAAGAAGCACCAACAGCAGTCTCTTCAAACAGGAGCATAAACAGAAGAACGTATGCCTTGGGAACAACAGGGACTGTAAGCAAAGATTGTACCTGTGAGCTGATTGCCACACATCTGGCAGGGGAAGGCACACCTACGTAAGACTAGCTACAGCCATAAGCAAGTTCACTTCGTCCAGTCATTTCATCTTCTGACAATTACACTTCAGTTTCCAGAATATTAAAAAGTTCACTACATGGTTCATATAAATAACAAAGTAAGGTACTGTTTTTCATTCAAAACCCTTAAAAAGAGCATACGTTATTACATTGTTTGTTCCCTCTTTTTCACAAAAACGTGAAATATGTGGCTGTTCTCTTCACATCTAGTCTTACTTGCTCAAGTCTCAGAAGTTTCTGGAGCAACAACACTCATGAGGCCTAACAATGCAAAACACCCATATCCACTTTTGCTAACTTACTCCTTTACTTTGTAAGAGAGATCTTGAGTTTTTGGGAGACAGTAGGGAGGAAGGTCTTTTTAAAAGATTGCATGCATTCACAGCACTTAAACATGGATAAAGGCTGCAGGGGCACAGCCTGCCTCACCATGGGCTTCCCCATGGGCTGCAGGGGAATCTCGGCTCTGGCGCCTGGAGCACCTCCTGCCCTCCTTCTGCACTGCCCTGGGGGTCTGCAGGGTTGTTGCTCTCACACAGTCTCACTCCTCTTTCCTGGATGTTGTAGTGCAGCAGTTTTTTACTCTTTTCTTAAATATGTTATCACAGAGGTACTATCAAGATCGCTGACTGACAGCTTTGGCCAGTAGTGGGTCCATCTCACAGCTGGCTGGAACTGGCTCCATCTGACACAGGGGCAGCTTCTGGCAGCTCCTCACAGACTGCATACCTGCAGGCCCCCCAGTACCAAAACCTTACCACTACACCCAATCCAATCTATAAATGGCGAAACATTTTTACTGAATAACATTACTGGAAGCAGAAAAGCAAAGCATTCGTTTGAAACACCATGACCAATGAAAGTAAGATCAGCAGCAAGCCTGGATACACACTAAGTATTAATCCAGAGGAAACAGCATCACCCAGTGAACCATCACTCCTTCCTGGAACTCTGCTGATTCCCTGCACAACCCCATCATCCAAGCTTCTGACAGCCCAAAAGCACCTGCAGATCTGCCAGAACCCCATGGGACACTTTTGTTTAACCACATGTCTACCCACGTTTCAATGAGCATTAAAAAATAAACCAAAACACCAAAAAAACCCCTCACCACAATGTTAAAACACAGCCCCCAAGTATCACATTTCTCTGAAAACTCTGAACTCAGGCTTGTTGCAAGTAGAATTTAAGTTCATAGTATTTCGTTCCTAATCTCTGTTAACTTGTGCTAAAAGCAATCGTTTCACTATACCATTAGTCCCTTAAATTTCCTGTCTGATGCTAACAGGATGTGACTGCTCATGCTCTAAGCTGGTGAAAGCACTTCCCCCCCATCCCCCCAAGGCTTTCAAAAGGGTGTTTACCAGTTACATCAGCAGCAAAGCTGAAAATGAAACCAGCTATGAGATGTTTATACAGAAAGGCATGAACAACTAGGCACAGAAGTATCTGCTCAGGCTCTCCACTGTCTATGAAGAAGTGCAGAACTATGGAGCTGAGGACATGTAAACACAAGAAAGGGAAATACTGGGTCAGGAAGCACATACCTAATATGTAACCTGACAAACAGAACAAGGCTGACAGAAGTCCCAACACACTCCTGTTAAAACAATGAATAATAGGGGGAGAAAAAGAAAAAAATATTCATTATGAATGTTACTTAATCCACTAAAAAAACCAAAGCACAGTAGAGTTGATTACTTCCTCTACATTAAAAAAATCAGTAGGAAATTAAGCGTATTACACTGGACATGAAAACATGAACCAGTCTGCCTTTGGAGATGTTAAACAGTTTTCTATTCCTATAGCAGCAACATGCACTGCAAGACACAGGCTATTTGGCTTGCTCATGCAAGATGCTGTATTGTGAAAACTCACAGCACAATTTATATTAATCTCTTTTGGCTAACAGCAGCACTACTCCTCAAGAATTTGGGGAAACTGTAAACATCTTAGTAGTTCAGGGAATGCACAACATCCTCAGCTCTTACAGTAAAGTAAGAACACCATTATCCTTCATTCTTTAATCTCAGAAATGACTTGGCACCTCTTGCTCATCAACAGATCACGTAAAGAAGCTGGCGGGCAGTGGTAAGGGCTGTTTCAGGCTTCTAAAATCAATCCAATCTTCTTGGATGGGACATGGCAAGGTCTTAATTTAACAGACAGCAACCAGCACCTTGCAAATCCCAACTTGGAACTTTGTTTCTCTGCAATTCTTTTCCTTGTGGTTTTAGGAGAGGAAAGCGTGACTCAAACCTGATGGGCACTGACAAGGAGCTGAAGCACGAAAAGACAGCACATACTGTGAAGAGACTGCCTCTTAAGTGCCATGGTATTGTCTGGTTGAGGTGTGGAAACCTCGTTGGGCGACAATGCCAAGTTAAGGTATTATCACCTCCTCCTCCCTCTCATCCAAGCTATTTCTCTTCTAGAAAAAAAAAAAATTCGCAAAACTGGATCGGTTATGTCATTCATTTTACTGAATGAGACTGGCAGACACTCAGGTCAGTACAAACCAATGAACCGCAGTGCCGCACTCTGGGGGAGACAACAAGTGGTAGGAAATAACAGGGGATTTTGGAACCATTTCACCATTTTAAATGTGAAGCTATAGTCTGAGCCTTCCCACTCCCAATACAAAAACAATGCTCAACTGCATCCATGGCTGGATGTCCTCATGCAGACCGGGAACACTGAAAAACACGCTGTACTTGCTCACATACAACATTCAGATCAAAAGAAATAAAAGGCATTACTCATGAAACAACAATGGTGAATGGTAACAACAGGAGGAGGAATATGTTAGTAAATACAGTAAATAATAAACAGTTGTTAAATGCAAAAATACGAAGGATGCTTGACACATCTTTTGAGAAAGAAATCCATTTTGCTTTTAGTGATTCAACAGCTGCTAGGATATAAGCAAAACCAGTGATACTCTATTCCTAAGCCTGCTGAAATACAAAACTCAAAGCTGGTAACAAAACTCAAAGCTTCTCTCCAGGTTAAACTACTTTCTAAGCTCTTGATGCCTGTTTACAAAACCCACAAAGAAACAAAAGTGCACACACCCCCAAGGACCAAAGCAGCACAATAATTTCACACAGCTTCCAGAAGAGCAATGCCAGGTATGAATTCTGGAGGTGTTTGGTTAAATTACCTGGGTTTTGTATTCTATGAAGTAAATACCAAGCAGATTTCAAATCACTACTTCTATTTTGTTTTGCGTTAAAATATTCAGAAATCCTTTACACAATTAAGATCTGAAGTTCTTCATCAACTTATTTTATAAAGCCTCTTTACTTAGTTCTAATGGTGTTGATGGTATTAATAACATATTCTTGGCTCAACACAGCATTCTCCTGCTTTACTGAAACTACATACTATCTAACCAGATATTTGTTGCAAGTTATTTTCCAGCTTAGAAATTTAGCTAAACTGCCTATGTTAAAACAATCCTGAAGAGTTATTATGACAAGTAAACACACACCCCCCAACCCGTAAGTGTATCAAAAGCAATATTTGGAATATTTATTTCTATTCATTTCTGTAACTGTAAAAAAGCACCAATACAGCAAAGCAGTCAGTACTTGGCCTTATCATGCCAAACCAGACTGATTTTGCCAAAACAATAAAGTATTTTTAAACAGAGAAAAGCAGCAAAAAAACCCTCTTGGAAAATACCTACAAAACAAAATATTCTACTTCAAGTGTAGCCTTTAAATGAAATGCAGTAATCGTTAACATTCTAATAATCCTAGACCAGGGCAGTAAGGCACAGGTGTATGACAGTAGATCTATAATTTAAGGCAAAACTCATTATAGAAACATCCTTAAAAAAAAAGAATGAAAAAAAAATTACAGGTAACATTTATGGTAAAAAATAAATTTTAAGATGTCTATACAAAAGAAAATATCATAATTTTCGCTTATTTAAAATATTTATATTGACTTTAATACACACACCTCCCATCATTACACAACCATAGCCCCAATAGTTGCAACTTCAATCTCATACATTTCCTCTCGCTGTTTTACTGAGGCAGCCCTAGAAACTAACTTCCATCTGGACAGCCAGTCTATCCAAGTAAGTGCCACTATAACATTTCATCTGCAGAATGGTTTCTAATTGTATACCATTAACAATGCTGCCGAGATTACCATTAGATCCGAGCTTCGCTTCTGATGTTCAACTTGATTGCATATTCTTTGGATACGTATTTGTAGTGTTACTAAGAAAACATTAAGAGGAATAAATTGAGTTTTAAAATCACTGTGCTTGAGACTCTCCTCCTCAAATCAGAAAAAGCCACATACATTATTCAAGGATATTTACTATGACAAATGGAATTTTGAAGGAAATTGCAGAAGCCCCTCAAACATTCATGGAATATTTTAAAACCAGCTTTTTTTTAAAAAAAAGCCATGATGATATTTCTGTATTTCAACACTGATGCTTTCAAATGGCTGAAGAATTCCTTTCCATTCTAGGACCGATAAGTTTGAGTTTGTGTGTCTGTCACTTTTAAGTTAATACATAGCGAGGAATATGAAATATTTATCCCAATAGGACACTGAAGTGAATTCCACCCCCCACTATCCATTGCATCCTGCCCTCTTCCCCCACCCTCCACCCCCAAAAAAAAAAATGGGGTACAATCACAGCTATTTGGTACAGCTAGCTGTACCAAGCTACTTCAGAACTGCTTTGTTTCCAGAATCCACTAATTTATACATTAAATAACTCCATTTTCTTTCACTGTTGCTGTGAAAAAGATCCATCAAAACAAACAGGACAAGTTCCTGACTTTCTATTCAAAGAAAACAATGAAAATTAAATACACAGAGCACCAGACTAAGAGATGGTAAGCCTCTGGAAGAGATATAAAACCATATTAAACTGCTTATGCTTCAGCTTTAGTCCTGTGAGGGATTATGTCTGGATCTACTGTATGAGTAAACGCTCTGTATCACATACTGTCAACATTACTGAAGCAGAAAGGAAGAGATACTGTCTTAATTCTTCCAGTTAAAACAACATAGTCAAAAGAGATGAACCAGCATTGGGAAAGTGAAGGGAGGAGGCATCACTAGTCACTGGCCTATAGCAAGCAACAAACCTGAAGGAGCAGCAAGCACAGCTGAGGCAGTGCTGCAACAGCAGTTTCCTTGCTCAGTGGAGAATGTGAAAGCACACAGAGCCCACAGCCTTCCAGGCTACACAAAAGGCTGGAAAATGCGAACGTGTGCACATGCTTCTCTGTTCTTTATAGCAATACCAGATAAAATACGCAGAAGATTTTGTATGTTTTAAACTGATATTTTATATCAAGTCTCTAAATTACAGTCACTCGAGTGTTCATATTTATTAGCATTTCCACAATCAGAGCAACACAATAAAATCAGAACAGATGGAAGCGGCTGTCATATGTTGTTGGGTGGTGGTTTTTTGTGGAGGGGATACACAATAACGACTCCTCCACAGAAATTCAGAGAGAAGTTCTGAAGACAAAATATTCTATTTGACATTCTTTCTATTCATGAGCAATACATGCTTCTAGAAATCCTTACAATACGAGGCAAAAGCAACTCAGTGCCATCTGCACTGGCATCATTTAATAAAGAAAAAAGCTGATTCTCAACATGTATTGCTTTTCCATAAAGCTTTGAATAGAAAATTGAACTTTACTAAGCTTCATGTTCTTAAGTATGGTCTCTAGCTAAAGGAAGTTGGTACACCAGTAAGAGAAATGATGATGCGATGTTCACCTAGGCTTTAGGATCAGCAAACCAGAAAGACAGACAGCAAGAGGCCCAACAAGCATTCAAAGCATTTTTTCAAGCATCTTTTTTCTCCAGGCTTTTCTAAACATGCTTATCTTTCCAGAGAACTAAAAAAAATAATTTATAAAAACAGTATAAAAGCTAAAGCTTCACAAGCTAAAACATTTAATAATGGACATCAAGACATAAAACAGAATTATTTTCCTGCAACTTAGTTTTCCACATATTACCCTTTCTATATATGCACACAATGCTATATAAATACATATCATTCATTTGGCTCTTCCATTCATTTGCCACTTCAACAGATATTTATAACTAAAAATAACTGCCTTCAGAATAACACAAAGATGATGCAGAATAAAATTCTAGTGCTTTGGAGGTGATTATTACAACATATGAACAAAGAAGATAATTTCTATTTTAATATATTGTGCATCTGATCCAGAGGAAAGAAAATAACGTACTTACCACTGTGTTACTTTTTTCTCCCTGCTGCTTCTTCCCTGAGCTTTCAAAGCCAACATTCTGTTTAAGACAAAGGTACAAAAGTTTTAGTCAACACTGTCCCTACTAGGTAATAACAAATCGATATTTCATTGTATTGGATATTTATTTTGCTTTCAGAGTTTTGGGTTTGTTTTTTAAACGGAGAAAACAAATATGTTTGTACATGGGTATGAAGATATCAGAGAACTTGCAAGACTTAAGACAGTAGAACTTGGATATATACTTTTGGGGGAGATTGTTCTGTGCACATAACATAGTACAAAACATTGCTTTCATCCTGATTTAAATTTTATAGCATTCTGTCTACAAAGTTATTTCACTTCTACTCCATTTTTAATTGCTGTATTAAATCTCTTGTATTGGACATCTCTTACATGCAATTCTGAAGAAAAGAAAAAATGCATCTGAAATTAACAGAACATGGAAAGAGCATGCTTCTGTTTTATTAACTTTAGGACTTTTTTAGAAAGTTGCAACACATTTAATACAGCATTATGAGATCACTGACGCCATCTTCACTGAAGTAGAAAAATTTGAAACAAACAAAAACATCCAGCGCATTCAATTGAACGCATTCAGAGTTACCGGCTGGATCTACAGAAAGGATAAATCTTGTCTCCAACAAAGACAGAAACAGAACATATCTTCAGAGGGATTAAACATTACTATGGTCAGACAGATCATCTAACCGAGTATGAAGTCATGTAGAACAGCTGAGTCTGTGAAAATTGTTCCAGGAGGAATGAAAACCCCTTGGTTTGGGGCAAGAAACAAGCAGCAGTACAATTACAGAACAATGACCTCCTTCGGCAGTCAGGATTGCCACACCAGGACTGGGCTACAACCACCTTTCACATGCTACATGTTATGTTTCCTCATTCAGGAGTCACTGGTGCTAGCTTCTGCATTTGTACCAAACAGACTCCAATGCACTAACCTGCATAAATCTGTTCATTTATTCTCAACAGAAGGACAACATGGGCATGTGAACAGCACGGGGAAGTAATATAGCTAAAGGTAACATTAAAGCCCCAGGTCTTTCAAGCTTCCTACTGAAAAAGAGACTCTTCTCAGTTTATAGTCAGCCTCAGAAATACAAACCAGCAGTGCTCAAGATAACTGAAAAGACAAAAATCAAGACAGCAAGGATCAAACCAGATTCTGAAACCTGGGGTCTTAAGATACAGTCTGTCAAACTGCCATGGCTGCATGCTTCTTTCCTTTCCCATAGCACTTCTAAACTATTTAGTTTTTACAAAAGCTATTCAGAGGCACTGTACACAAGCTCCCGAACAGAAGAAATGCAGGTTTGCAACAGCTCTGCTAGGATAAACAGAATTAATCTAGAGAACACGATAGCACAAGGCTAGATCTGACGACAGGACAGCCAGATGACTGTGCCTCTGAAAGAAAAAGGCGTAAGGTCCAGACTTAGGAGGCAGAGTATTCAGACTAGAAAAATGATCAAAGACACAGCTAGCCCCACAATCATCACAAAAACAATGAACAAAAAGGGATTACTCTTGCATCATTTCCTGACACCTCTTAGGCTGCCTCTGTTGAAATGCCCAAAAGAATAAAATCCAGTGGTAGGGAGCCACTACAAAATAATGAACTGTTTGCAGACTTCCAAATGAAGCACAAGGAACTTATGTGATCCAAATCATCCAAAGGAGGTAATACAGCAGGTGGGATGTGTGCGCATGGGGGCAGGAATACACACCACCACCTGGATACTGCAGGTCACTCTGCTTCGGAGATTAAACAGCTGTACATTGAACAACAGACAGCAGTTACAGAATCAGACAACAACAATGGACTCACTGCAACCAATATTACCTTAACGTCACCCAAAACTGTGACACTAATCTTAACCTGTATCGGAAGAGAACAGCCAAGAATATGCTCCAACTACAACTGTAAGCACTGATGAGTCTCCAATAGTGTGAACCCCCCAGGCTGCCACACATCCATCATACTGCCAGGTCCAGTTTGCATGAAAGCACAACAAACTCTCAAAGAAAACAGACGTGGGTATTTGGAGGAGCTCAAGGTAACCAGGCACCAGGACCTCGACTAGCTTGGATCACCACTTTCCACTTGTTTTGCAGAAAGGGTAACAGGTGCTTTAGATGACTAGTGATAAATTACCCTCAGGGTAAAAATACCTAATGAAAATCTCATTTACCCCACTCTAGCACATGCTATCAAACATGTCAGACTGAGTCTCCATATCTGTCAGGTTCCTCCAACCAAAAAGGCACAGCAGAAGACTCCTAGCACTCAGCTTGAAGTACGGGGAGTACTTGGGGCAAACTATTATGTGTGCTCATCCTGTTCTTACTCTTCCTTGGGTATAACCAACTGCTGCTAGAAAATGCTTGCCAGACGGACTGCCAGTCTGCTCCAGTACTGCTGTTCTGATCACTTCGCTGTGCCCTGGAGGCTGCTCACATCTCCCAGTACTTCAGTTCCAGCTTACTGGTTTTAGCCTACAGCAGGTGGAAGCAAGGACAGGTAGCCTCAGAAGAACACAGAGAAATAGTCCAAGCAGCCAGGGATCAGGTTAGGAAAACTAAAGCCCTGACAGAATTAAGTCTGGCCAGGGACCTCAAGGGCAACAAGAAACGCTTCTACAGGTACGCTGTTGATAAAAGGAGGACTGAGGAAAATGTGGGCCCTCTCTGGAAGGAAATTGGAGATCTGGTTACCTGCAATAGGAAGCAGACTGAGGTTCTCAATGATTTTTTTGCCCCAGCCTTCATTTGCAAGTGCTCCAGCCATACCACGCAAGTTGCAGAAGGCTACGGCAGGGACTGGGAGAATGAAGAACCACACACTGCAGGAAATGATCAAGTCTGAGACCATCTAAGGAAGCTGAAGGTGCACAAGTCCATGGAGCCTGATGAGATATATCTGCAGGTCCTAAGGGAAGTGGCAGATGAAGTGGCTAAGCCACTCTCCACCACAATTGAAAAGCCATGGCAATGTGGTGAAGTTCTTAGTGACTGGAAAAGGGGAAACAAACCCCTCATTTATAAAAGAATGGAAAAAAGGAAAATCCAGGGAACTGGCAAGATCAGGAGCAGATCCTCCTGGAAACTGTGCTAAGGCACATGGAAAATAACAAGGCGACTGGGTACAGCCAACATGGCTTGACTAAGGGCAGGTTGTGCCTGACAAATCTGGAATCTGGTTGCTTTCTATGATGGGGCTACAGTGTTGGTGGATGAGGAAGGAACAAATTATGTCATCTACCTAGACTTGTGCAAAGCTTTTGACGCTGTCCCACGTGACATCCTTGTCTCTAAACTGGAAAGACACGGATTTGATGGATGGACCACTCGGTGGAAAAGAAATTGGCTGTATGGTCACACTCAAAGAGTTGTGGTCAATGGCTCAATGTCAAGTGTTGGCTGGTGACAAGTGGCATCCCTCAGGGGTCCATACTGGCACTGACACTGTTCAACATATTTGTGACACAGAGTGGGACTGGGTGCACCCTCAGCAAGTTTGCTAATGACATCAAGCTGTGTGGTGCAGCCAACATGCTGGATGGAAGGGATGCCATCCAAATGGACCTTGACAGGCTTGAGAGGTGGCCCCAAGCAAATCTCATAGAGTTCAACAAGGCCAACTACAAGGTCTGGTACATGTGTTGGGGCAATCCCAAGCACAAATACAGGCTGGGCAAAGAACAGGTTGAGAGCAGCCCTGAGGAGAAAGACTTGGGGGTGCTGGTGGATGAAAAGCTCAACATGGCCCAACAATGCGCATCATCAAAAGAAGCATGGCCAGCAGGTTAAGGGAGGTGATCGTGCCACTTTACTCTTGTGAGACCCCACCTGGAACACTGCGTTCAGCTCTGGGGTCCCCAACATAAGAAAGGCACAGATCTGTTGTAGCAAGTCCAGAGGAGGACCACAAAGATGATCAGAGGGCTGGAGCCCTCCTCCTATGACCACAGGCTGAGCGAGTTGGAGTTGCTCAGCCTGGAGAAGAGAAGGCTCCAAGAAAAACTTATAGCAGCCCTCCAGCACCTAAAGGGGGCCTACAAGAAAGCCGGAGAGGGATTTTTTATTAGAGCATGTGCTGATGGGACAAGGGGTAATGGTTCTAAACTGAAAGAGAGTAAATTTAGATTAGATGTTAGGAAGACATTCGTTACTGTGAGGATGGCGAGACACTGGAACAGACTTCCCAGAGAAGCTGTGGATGCCCCATCCCTGGAAGTGTTCGAGGCCAGGCTGGATGGGGCTTGGAGCAACCTGGTCTCATGGAAGGTGTCCCTGCCCATGGCAGGGCGTTGGAACTAGATGATCTTTAAGGTCCCTTCCAACCCAAACCATTCTATGACAACCATATGATTTTCAATGAGTGAGGCCTACAATCGACTCAAACACCTTTCTTACTAGAATTTTCACACAAATACATTTCACCTCAAGTCCTTGTCATTTTTTCAATGATTATTGGAGGACTTCGAACAGATATTGACGCACCCAGAACACTAGTGGCAAAGTTTCACACAACAGATCAGGAAATACGATTATATTCATCTTACTGAAGTGACAATGAAGAACCTCCAAGCATTTCTTACTTTCCCTGGTCTGTTTTTTTTTTTTTTAAAAAAAAAAAAAAAAAATCAAAAAAGGAAAGAAAAAGGAGGATGAGGGAATCACAATACTTATACTTTTTATGTTGGAAATCAGTATCCTAAAAATTGCTTGCTTCAGAGACATTTCAGGCAGCCCTCTGCCTATAACAACCTCCATACAGTGAATTCTTTATGTAATTCCAGGAAAGCATTGCAGAAGCTGTGTTACTTATGCTTGCCCTTAAACATCCACTCACATTCAGTGAGAAACTATGTTTTCCTAAAAAGACTTCAGAATTATCGAGATTGCCCATAGCAGAGACACACATTAAGCAGAAAGAGATCCCATGCTGCAGCACTAAAACCCATCTTGTAAAAGCAAGAATGATTTTAGGGCAATGAGATTAGTTATATTTTTTTATTTTTGAAATGGAGACCAGGAAGATGAGGGGTTCTGAAGCAAACCAAGGAAGTGCAACTGTAATGCACAATCAGTATCACTGTCCTCAAATGAAGCAGGTTTTGCCTGCACAATGATACTTAATAAAAATATTCTGTTTATGGGTGTCAGGGAGGTGTATACAGACGCACATAATCATTTCACACACAACAATAATAAAGAAGTTTACTGTCAGTGATTATTCGCACGATTCTTTCTCAATCACAGCCTGCCACATAGGTGAGAAATGCTTGCCTTACAGTAAGCTAGATTTGAAAAAAAGTAACATATGATTTTGATTAAGCAAATGAAAGATAAACACAGCTGGAAAAATATTTATCTTTAGATAGCCTACCTTTTGAAATCAAACAGACATTCTGCACAAAGTAGGAAGGTCTGCAGACCACAGAAAGTTTAATCAAGCTTGGATTCCCACACTGGGGAACCGGGAGGGGTGGGAGGGGAGGACCAGGGAGATACAGAGGATTCAGAGACCATTCTCAAGCAAGAATGCATTTTGTTTTCCCTGGAAGCAGATCCTGTCACCCTGTCTCAGTTTAGTCACTCATTAGTTCGGTGTCTGAATGAAAAACCAAAGTCAGACATTTAGAGTGAAGAAAAGAAACAATCTCTGCTGCGTGGATTGTCTCACTGACAAAAACCTGACAAGTTTCAGGAGCAGCACTATCTTTACACTGATCTTGGGTGGACAAGTCTAAAATGTCAATTATGATACACGACCTTAAGTGGCATGAGACTGACCTACTTGAGGATTTGTACCTCCTAGTGCCAATGCTGTTACAGCTGCTGACAACCAGAACCCTTCAACACAGGAAGAGGACAGCTGATGGAGCATTCCCAGTGAGCACATGGAAGATTCACATTCACTTCCAGCATGCCCCAGAATAGCCTGTATTTGGCAACACTGTTGATATACTGCAGAGGACACACAGTTGCAAAGTGTTCTGCCAAGGGATATGGGTATGCCTATCAGCAACACTGGAATGGAAAAGGCACTGTTACAAGTCTCTGACTGGCTAACTTAGTATCAAAATATAATTTGTATAGCAAGAGTTGCATTGTTTTGCCAGAGGATCTACTATTCTATTGGAGATATTTCTAATTATCTTAAAATTGAATGAAATGTCCAGTGAAATGAAATCTTGTTCATTATTTTCAATACCGTAACAGCACTTTTGGACAAGAGAGTTAAGGAAATACATTAATACCTGCACATATGCAGATAAATCAGAGCTGCTGAATTTTGTTGTCGACTGCTTTCCCTCAGGGAAGCTGGTCAAAGAAGGATCTCCAAGACATAAATGAAGATTTCAAATTTTACCTCTATTTTTTAAAAGAAACTATTTCCATATTATTTCTCTCACCTGTGTGGATATAGCTGCAAAAACTATCACTGCGTAAGTGTTCTGAGTGCAAAGTGCAGTTTTGCAACAAAATAAACATACCTAAATTTAGAAAAGCTGCCTGGGCTACAACATCCTCCTTTACAGTAGTGCAACTAGTGCAGAAGTGACCAATAAGGCTGAGTTTGATTTCATCAGTGGAAAATGGCTATAATGCACAGGCATCAGATGGGAGGAGTTTCTCAACTCTTAAAACTGCAAGGAGTCATTTATGAATCGAGATGCCTTGTTTCTCAAAAGCATCAGCCTCAGCACATATGCTCTGAAAAGTTCTTCTGTAATAAGAATGAACTATAGGGTTGCTATTAAGCATAAACAATTTTATCTACAACACCATCAGAAGACCCAGCTGTTGCAGATAAGCAATCATGCCACTACTTTTAATTATCTTTAAACCAAATATTCCCCCTAAAAGCAGCAAGATACATTATTTTCCACTGTCTGCCCCAAGTGATTAGGACTGCAGAATGATGGTGGTTGGAATGACTCTCCAGGTCATATGGTCCAACCCACCAACACCACTACCAAATTAGGGCCTTCAACCAAACTTCAACATTAGACCCAACAAAGTCAAAAGCTACTTTTCAGTTAAGGTCAATGTCAGTATGTGCAAAAGGAAGCATGTCAGTTGGCTTATTTGGAAACATTTCCAGGGGAGAAAGTTGAAATTTAGTGCTCTTCATGAATGATGGAGATAACTTGTTTCTGTGCCTCTGCTCTAGCAAAATTATCTAGTCTACATAATTGCTATTTGAGGTATTCTTTTTCCAAGTCTTACTAAAGCAGCTGAACAATCCAACATTGATTCAATCATTCATGAATTCATGATATACAATGCTTCATCTCGCAGTATTCCCAGTATCCTTTCCTACTGTGAAAATAAAAGTATCAGGAAAATCCATTTATAGAACCAAGATGGCTTATAGCAATGGACAGAAATTAAACTAGAGAAATCACTGTTTAATTGGAATTTATTTCTATTTTACAGGAGGTAACAAATACATTCACTAAAGTAGTTCCAGTGTCCACAGACTTGCAAATTATTAAGTTTTTAAAACCAATGTTGCTTTGCAGAACAGTAAAGATGAGGATTAAATAGTTACTGTATACTGTTGCTAATAATTCTGCTTAAGACTTTTATGTTCACTGGCTCTGTTACTGTGATGCCATTGCGTAAGCTCAAATAACCAGAGACCAAGCCAGGAATGAAAACGTAGAAAAGCAAAACACAATAATGATTTTATACTCCAAACTTAACCAACCCTAGAAATTAAGAATTTTAGGAAGGTTTTAAAACCAAGTATTTGAAATACTAATATACCCGGCATCCTTGAACACATCGTTGAACAAGCACGTTTAGTGATCTGTTTCTTGTCTCTGAAATACACAGTACAGCAGCATCTGAACTTTAACACCATGCAGAACAGAAAACTACCCGAGGTCTTCAGTCAAGGAGACATGGCTTCCTGGACCACCAAACCAGGACACCTCGGCACAGCAACAGTCTGCATTCCATGCACTGTCACAATATCTTACCTAGTTACCTTTCTCTCAGATATGTTTGTGCTGACTCACTGACCAGAACTGAGTAGCTGTGCCAAGCTACACACCAAGGTCTAGTTAACCATGGGGAAGCTTTGTTGTTAGCGGTAACACAAAGAATCCAACTTGACTCAATCAAGGAATTAAAAAGAAAAAGCAAATAACTCCCCTATTATTTGTAAGTTATGACAACTCTCATCCAAGCTTCAGCCATTTCTAAGATTCCCACTGCTGCTACAGAATTCACAACTTCAGAGGGGACTGACTGGAAATACCTGTGTCACATCAGGAGGCCAATTAGCACCATAAACAATGTGATATGAGCACTCAGGATAACAAGACAGCAAACCCATTATAAAACTATTTAGATCTGGTGTGCTCACCCTTTGCTCCTATGCAACCCTGTTCCTTTTTACCCTTTTCCCCCCCATCCATCCTTAAAGAGTTTCCCATCAGCACATGGATCCTAGAGTAACTAATGGTCAGAACTTTTTCAGGCCTATTATTGTTAGTCACAGCAAATGTACTCAGACCTCAGCCTTCTTTCACAGAAGCACAAGACAGACTGATGATGGGAAAGAGGAGGAATGTGAAAGGTTTGGGAAACAAATGACTAAGAGAATAAGAATACTTAAGAGATGGAATATACCAATTTAACCAGTAGTAAGGTTTGTAATTAAAATCATGAAACAGTCACACACAAAAAAGCACACCAGAATATATAGCCCCATTTCTAGAAAGGACACATTTGACTAAATTAAATAGGTGGTTAACTTGTGTGATGCTATTGTCATGACCCTTATGTCCTTTTCCCTACTGCCATTTGTCACTTCAACCATTTTCCCTCCTCTACTTCATCACACCCACTTCTTTTTTTAGACATTGAAATACTTCAGGGAGGGACATACCCAATTGTATTTGCACGGTACTTAAAAAATATGGCATCATGTCTTACAGGGACCATAGGCGTGTATAAAATGCTGGTGGCACCCAACACCCACACTTCTGTAAGCAAGGAGTGCCCGGCTAAATGTTGCATTAAATAGATGTCGACTCACCAATACTGATAAACCCTTAACTACTTAGTATGAGGAAGACAGAAGTGATCTACATACTGAAGTAAGTATGACTACCAAGCATGAAAGAAAGAGAAAGCACAGGAAATAAGAACCTTTGGCAAAGATTTTGGGCACAATATTTAACTGTATACTGAATTTTCAAATAGCAATTTGTGAAACTTTATCGGACAAGTCCCAGGATGAGTCACCCATCTGAAAAACCCCAAGATTGTCACAGAGTGTGGACTCCGGTCCTAAAATACAAATGACCTGATATTCAAGTCCTCTTGGACAACATTAAGTATAGGTTTCCAACACTCCAGATGAACAGCCTATTACTTATATCCCATTAATAAGAACAATAAAGGTGGTATCTTCTCTCCATTTAAAACCTAGGCAGGCAGATACACTCCTGATACACCATGGCAGACATTTTGTCAGTTATGCCACAGCTTATGCACAAAACTGAATCCTAGAGCTGCATCACATTATTAAAATACAGAAAGCTGTGGATACATGCTGCAGCAGAAACCTAGGCACAGACAGAAATCATTCTGAGTGCAAATTCTGGAGATTCTGTGAATGTTTGCGGCACTCTGAATGCATGGATTTGTCTTGTGTCTGTGGCTTTTTATTGCTACTGACTAGTTCAAGAGATTCTGCAACAACAGTCTGAGCTGCTAACCAGCTGAAGTTTTATATTTGAATTAAACAAATTATACATAAAATACTAAATTGTTAGAACCAGTAAACACCTAGTAGTTGTCTGAAATAGGCTAGAAAATTGGTATTAGGAACTGGACGAATCTTCCAGATTTCCCATATTTTAGAAACACAATTTTATAACACAATGGAGAGTTCAAATTAAAATTGTTTCAAAAACAGCAGAAACTAACAGCAAACAATTGCTATAATTGTATACTTAATTATAGATCTCATTCTACCAGCCAAGTCATTGTTAAGGTATGTAAACTCTTGAGTTCCCTTTCCTTCCAGGGCAAGGGTAAGCAGTGCTAGTCAAGCAATGCTTAAATCTGTTTTTAGTTGTCATTTTCCCCCAACATGTGTACAGGCATAACTTTCTAATTAACAATTGTTATTATGAACTTTTTACTTCCTTCTGCATTTATTTTGTTCCTCACTGCTATACAGAGTTGAATTAGGAGACATCACTGACCAGTTTGATTACAGATACAATTAGCAATCTGAGAATTTGCTTGTGAAATTGCTAAACATTCACAGCTACGAATGAAATTAACCTCAGCTATGCTCTTAACATACCAAAAGACACAAAATATTAGGGTGTTATTGATCGTTTGAATGCATTTAAAGAAAAAAAAAAAAAGAACTCAGTACTTTTTATAGTTTCAACTGCCGATCATTGTGTACATCAACTGTCATAACACTGTATCATTAACTCACCCCATACACACATTATAAAGATCAATTCTTGAATGTCTTGAATGTTCTTTATAACCAATAACAAAGGAAGATATTAGAGGAAATAATCAGGAATTAGATAGCGTGGAAGAGGAACAAAGCAGAATTAGTTGCCAGTTTTTAAAAATGCACTGATCTGAAACAGTGACATACTCAAGGCAAGTACTAAGTGTCTCAAGTGTCCGGTATTAAAACTTTTTGGTAAGCTATGAACAATTGAACAGGTGTCTTACTGGAAATTGAAGTTTCCTGTTTGAATCGATACTAAATTCGTAACTAACCACAACAGCTACTGATTGTGACTAAACACATACAACATCAAACCAAAATGTATTTTTACTCTATTACACTTCACACAGGCATGCGCCATCTGCCACTGAAGTATGATCCGCTTCTCCATGACATTATCACATTACTCCTGAAAAGACTAATGTTGCTGCTTAATCTCATAGTTTGAGCCAATTTCTAAACACTAAGCCTTGGCTTTCTGTCAGATCTCCTCACTATGAGGATCAATGACGAAGGAGCAGATTGACACTTTTTACCATAAAACTTAAAGCTAACAAAACCCCCGTTGCAAGCTAACTGACATCCATAAACACTATTCTAGGAGTGATTTGTTTCATGGATGGAATGAAGCTAGTAAAAATCCAGGGGGGGATCTCACATGTAACAGGATAACAATCCTAACACAAAAATAATCCAGGATCATAAACTACCTGAACTAGAAGGCAAACAGTTCATTAAGTTAATAAGATTTTGTCATTTGAAATCACAGAGCTGCAAGGTAATTAATCCCTAGCTCACAAGAAAATTTAAGGAAACTAATATGCCAAATTAAACTGATTGGAAAACATTCCTGTTTTTTTCTGTCTAAACAAAAACCCGCTGCAGAGGGAACTTGAAGCAACCAATGCAGAGGTAGCATCTGAATCTGAAAACACAAGAACACATTTGTTCAAAACCCTGGGTAGAAGACAGGCAGTGTCTGGAAAAGGATGGGATACAAGTTTGCTGTGTTCCCTCTGATAATGAGGTTATAGCAAGGGTTGTTTTGCCTCAGTTCTTAATGGCTTTTTATTAAACAATCTAAACTAACAGAGCGTAAGTGTAACATACACATACAACTGTGAGTAGTCTGCAAATCACCGGTAGGTTTCTCTTCAATCCTAATTTCTCATTCTTTGAAGGGTTGTCTTGGAGAAATATACTACCTGAAGGAACATGCCCTTCATATATTGATAGAAATGCTACCAAATTGTATGCCTCAAAATGCATTTTGAAGATTGTATGTATCCATCTTCCAAAATCTTTTTTACTGAAGTTGTCCATTCCTGTTCACAGTATCTTCCAGTAACGTGAAATGCTTTATTCAATCTTATAGCCAAGAACTGAATGTTTTTGGTTTTTAGATACAGCTCCATTCTCACATCTGAGTGAAGAAGGAAACAATTAGATGTGAGCCCTAAAAACAACCTGATATCTGTTTAATCTAATCTAAAATAAATTCTTCTAGACCTTCCAGATCTTCTGGAACAATGTAAGACCCTGACAAAACAATCAACTCTATATTTAAAGCTTTCATAGCAATAAAGCAAATCACCTGTTTACCTTACATAACTGAATTCTAAATTCTTAAGTGAGGAAAAATGGACATTTACTAAACTGCATTATATGACATCTCTGTAATAATCTATCTAGCAGTAAGACATTGAAACTAAAAAAATAAAAATAAAAATCAACCTTTTCCAACATGTTGACTTTTAACATGTCATCTTTATTTACAGCTGAAAAAGCACTAAGATTTTTCTTACTGTGGAAAAATCTCAGTAGCAAAGATCAGTAGTGAGATTAATGGACTAATTCCATTCTAGATACCAGCTTTCATTTTAATACCCTTAAGGGATCAGAACTGAGACAGTCTGATAATGTCACGGATAAAATCATTCAACACAGTTCTAATGCATGCGCTCTATGGCAACAAACAGAGCCCAGTTTTCCCATACAACTACACAAATCTAGAATATAACACATTTGAAGTTAATAGTTGTCTGGTGTACACACCAATAAGAGATTGGGATGAGAATAAATTTTAACAGCATGATCTATAAAAATAGAGAACATAATGAGAGCTAGCAGTTAGACAGTAGTAGCACTATTAGCACTTCAGTTAAAAAGAAACATTCTCACCAGCCTCAGACAGACCTGGCAGGCCAGTATCTAAACCCAAACGACCATACACCGAGATAGAGGTTAACCAATTTATTTGATACCCACTAGTTTAAGACCGACTCTGAAACATAAATCCTGCTCGATTTAAGAATGCCTGGGTAATCGCTCCCTATAGGAACCTCATCTATATCTCCAAATTGATTATTGTTTGCTTTAAACGCACATGAAAGAAAACTAAAGCTGACATGCTTCAAAAGGAGGGAAATTTAAAAAAGGAGAAGCCTTTACTCTCGATCAAAATTTCCTCTCTTAAAGAGGTATGGGAATAAAAAGGAAGATACAGATAGACATACAAAAAAGTGAAAAAAAAAAAAATCTTGGTTGGGCGTTAACATCTCCTATCAGTTCAAGGTTTCTCAGAGACCTGGTACTGTTCTACAGGTGATCCCTCCAGTGCAAGCCCTCAATAATGGTGACAGCTCCTGAAGAGTCATCCCTGTTGCTGCCTCATTCATTCCACTGTGATTTCTTGTGCTGTCGGTTAGCTCATTCCTCCCCGCTCTTGTGCTTATTCCTCTTTTTCAGAATGTTCTTTCCCACCCTGAGTTGCTTCCCCCACCTGTCTAACACTACAATATCCCTGACATTCTTCCATCTCACAGGAAAGCTCCACATGATGAGCACCTCTGGGCACGGACTACTTAAATTCAGTACATATAAAACCAGAACTTAAACACCAGCAACAACTGTTATTGTCACTTGTTTTGATCACTTCTATGGAAATCACCAGTATCCTGCCCATTACTCTGACCCACAACTCAGCAGTTGTTTCTGCCTTGAGTTCCTGTAGTCACACCTCTCCCCGCTCCCCAAACACCCAAAACAAAACCTTAACCACACAAACTTACACCACTTACTACAAAAATAATTTCTAGGATAGTGCTAATGTTGCTGGTTTAAGTACCCCTGTTCTCCCCCTTTTCTATTAGATAAGCAGCTTACTCTCGCTTATTTTTCCAAGCTACTTATTCAAAATCAACACGAAGACTCGTATTCAGTCAATAAATGTTAGCTTCTATCACCACCATCCACTTTTCAAAACAACATTTGACAGCATCCCCACACAGATATATAAAATTCTTTACTGTCCCAAATAGCAGCAAGCAAAAATAAACATGAAGTGTAGAAAGAACATAAAATCCAGGAGGAGAAATACACTAAGTCCTGACTGTCTTCCAGTATAACCAGGAGAAGAATGAACTGCAGGAATCTGACCGCAATTCTGCTTTTATATGTGCTAAAAGCAACAAAATAAGGCAGTTTTCAAGCAATTTCCTTGATATCTGACAGAAGGTGTTTTTTCCCCCCTTTGTGTTCTCATTAGCTCATTACAGCTGTAGAAACTACCTTCATGCCTCATTGCAAAATGGTTTGGGTTGGAAGGGACTGTAAGTATCACCTAGTTCCAACTCCCTAAAGATGATCTAGTCCCAACACCCCTGCCATGGGCAGGGACAGCTTCCACCAGACCAGGTTGCTCCAAGCTACATCCAGTCTAGGAGGGGGCATCCACAACTTCTCTGGACAACCTGTTTCAACATCTCACCACCCTCACAGTAAATAGTTTCTTCCTAATATCTATATAAATCTACCTTCTTTCAGTTCAGTATCATTACCCCTCACGACACTCCCTGATAAGAGTCCCTCCCCATCCTTCCTGCAGGCACCTTTTAAGTACTGGACAGTTGCTATGGCGGCTCTTCAGAGCCTTCTGTTCTCCAGGCAGAACAACCCCAGCTCTCTCAGGCTGCTCTCACAGGAGAGGTGCTCCAGCCCCCTGACCCCCTTCATGGCCCTAATCTGGACCACTCGAGCAGGTTTATACTATCAGAGCTCCTCCTCTGGATTAGAAGGGAGGTCTTTCAGCTCCTAAATAAACAAACACATTTGTAACTGTGAAAAAAGATTTAGAATAAGTCAAAATACTTTTTACTTGAAGTCTGCATTTTAACACAAAAGGTAGGGAAGGAATGAAGGACCACGAGCAACCACATAAGCACCTACGTTGAGCAAAAGAATGGCCCGGTACTAGCAAAAAGACCACAGATGCTTCTTCATCCCGCCAAGAATGACAGGCAGATCGAGCAGTTTCACATCCTCAAACACCAACATCTACATGCAAAAGATAAAGAGTATTCCATTCTCACATATGCAACTAGTTCAAGGGGGAGAGTAAGGGAGCATAAGAATAAAATATCATTTCACATGATACACTGGAGAAGATACGAGTCTTCCAAACTAAAACCAGATTAAACCAAATTAATTACAGGAGCATAATCCAATAATTTCCTGAGTGATCAAGAAATCTAAAGTGTGAGCCACTTGTCTGTTGAACAAGCCTACAAAGGAGTCCGTTTGATCACCAACTAATTAGTTCTCTCAATCATGAAATTCTCCTATTTTGCCAAGCAACTGAAACATCTCTTCAGTATATTAGAAACAAATGGTTGCTACACTTTATCTCAAGCACCTTAGTGGTCTTAACATTAGCATCCAATACATTTAAGTGGACCTCCTGCATCCCCCACTTTTTGCGGTCTTCGGCTTCTAACACTTAGTTCATCGCTGTAGCTTTTTTCTCTTCATTTAATAAACAGGTGGACATTTCACCACTATGACATTATTCTGTTCTAGATCTCTTGTTTTCCAAGCATCTGGTAAAACATCCTTTAACTAATTTTCCCTTTACAACTGAAGTAGAAAAAGAATTTCTATACAGATGATTTGGCTGAATGATAACCCCAGCAGGCTGCACTGCCATTCAGCGAGACCTAGATAGGCTGGAGAGTTGGGTGAGGAGGAACCTGATGAAGTTCAGCAGAGGCAAGTGTAGGGTCCTGCACCTGGGGAGGGACAACCCCACACACCAGCACAGGCTGGGGCTGACCTGCTGGAAGGCAGCTCTGCAGAGAAGGGCCTGGGAGTGCTGGAGCACAGCAAGGTGCCCATGAGCCAGCAGTGTGCCCTGGTGGCCAAGGCGGCCAGTGGGATCCTGGGGGGATCAGGAGGAGCATGGCCAGCAGGTCGAGGGAGGTGATCCTCCCCCTCTGCTCTGCCCTGGTGAGGCTGCATCTGGAGTGCTGTGTCCAGTTCTGGGCTCCCCAGTTCAAGAGAGACAGGGAACTACTGGAGAGGGTCCAGTGAGGGCTACAGAGATGGTGAGGTGGCTGGAGCCATCTCCCTTCTGAGGAAAGGCTGAGGGAGCTGGGCCTGCTTCGCCTGGAGAAAAGAAGACTGGGAGGGGATCTTATCAATGTCTACAAATACCTTAAGGGTGAGTGTGAAGAGGCTGGGGCCAGGCTCTTTTCAGTGGTGCCCAGTGACAGGACAAGGGGCAACGGGCACAAACTGCAACACAGGAAGTTCCACCTGAATATGAGGCAGAACGTCCTTACCTTGAGGGTGACCGTGCCCTGGAACAGGCCTCCCAGAGAGGCTGTGGAGTCTCCTTCTCTGGACACACTCAAACCCTGCCTGGATGTGATCCTGTGTGACCTGCTCTAGGTGAGCCTGCTGTAGCAGGGGGTTGCACTAGATGATCTCCAGAGGTCCCTTCCATCCCTGGCCATTCTGTGTTTCTGTGAATGGCTTCCAAGTGTTTTTTTGAAAAACAGACAAATTCTGCTTTACATAAATAATATATGTATATTAAATTTATATGACATAAAAAGTTTGTATTTATTACATACAACATACAACCAAAATAAATTCATAGTAATTTATACTTTATCAAAAACAAAGAGGTTTGAAATACATGATAGAGTTACTGTGCACCTTTTAATGTCAGGTGCAACTCCAAATCCTCCTTCTACACTGGCTTCTAAGAATATTGCATCCATCACCTTTTTTAATGAACATTTCAATATTAGCAGCACGAGACCACCTCAATTAATTTTCCTGTACTTAAGGAGTTAGTCATCTTGCGCGTGAATGCAATTTGATGGTCTATAGCAAGCTATTTATGCTGTAGCTTACCAAAGTGAATACCAGTTAATAAGCATTAGGGTTTTTCAGTTGTCACATGTCAAAAATAGGTAAATAGGTAAAGCTAGCAATCAAAATAGCACTATCATTTTCCCTCACTTTGCCCTTCCTATATTACAGGCAGCTATTTTAACCATCAAACCATTCCTACCAAGGGCCAGTGATACTAAACAGACCAACCATAAGCTTTTTTTCCTCCTCCAAAGTGAGTATCTAACACTTCTTTATAAAGAAGTTCCATATTTTTCATCAGTCCTTGGTGAGTGGTATTTTCAATATCTTAGTTTTGTATTAGAATAAAGGTTTTCCTCTTTCTGCATGTTTTATTAGCTATTCTATTTGCCTCTCCTTCATAAGTGATAATCACTTCAAGTCAGTTTCTTTGGAGAAAAATCTCTCATGTCTTTTTGCCCTAAAAAAAAGCTACTGCTTCATAATAAGAAACCTCACCCCTTTTGTACCATTTACCTAGTCAGCAAGTTCACTCTTACCATCTGCTTTTGTACTCATTGGCTCTGCAGCAGGAGAACTGTCAAACCACCGGGATCTCCAGAAACACTGTGGACCATTCATACGTTATTGTCTTCCAACTGTTCTGGTGTAAATTCCCCCAGAATGAGAATTTGGATTGGCTAAAGAACTCTATGGACATGAAATCTGCAGGATAACAATTTGATGGCAATTGGATATTCCTAAATACACAGCACTCATCCCATACTACCCCTTCACTACAAATCAAAAGCAATTCATTCTTTTTGCTTTCTGTGTACAAGGCTTCTTTGGCCTGAGCTTGCTGCAGGCTGGCTAGCTGCAAACTAGCCTGCTCCATTTTCCGCTCTTTAGTGACAGCCAGTATTTCCTCATACTGTTGTAGACTTCTACTTGTGCAGCTCTCCACACCATTGTTATATGGTCCTCCAGAGACAGTAACAGTACTGGAAGAAATCTGTACTCCATATAAACTTGCGCAATTTAATTTGTAAATGTATACAATTTGTTCTTCATAGAAAAGAAAGTATTTTGGCAGAAAAACAAACTATGGCATATCCACTACAGCTTCTCCCCAGTTCTGCTTAAGGCATCACTGGAAGTAAAGCATTTTACTAGGCATTTCTGCCTTGTCATCATTTCTTCTCATCACTAGGAAAACAGTTTCATATTATAATGGACACAACTACATCATTAGGGAAAACATCTGGGGGCGGGGGGGGGGGGGGGGGGGGGGGGGGGAGGAAACAACAAACAAAAGAAAAGGAGGAAACAGTGAGGTCTGTGAGTGACAGGGAAGCCATATCTTAACTGAAGGAAGAGACACTGACATTCTTGAACCAGCAAACTGCATTGGCCAAGACCTTCAAGGACAACTGTCAAAAGGAAGTTTGCTTGCACACATTAGTTAGCATTTAATTCTGTATTGATTGAACAATGTAGCTGGAAAACAACACAAGAAAGGAAAGAGGAAGAGGAAGGCAGAATGCACCATGCTATTTAAATAAGTATTCTCCACATGCATTTCCTCTGAAACCACCACATACATTTATGGTACTGTGTAATAATTTTTTTTATTTCCTAGTTGCTGAATTGACAAATAGGATTCAGGAGCTGCTTATGCAATTAAAGAGGGAGTTTCCCAACACCCAGCCTTTGCATAGTATTAAACAGATTTGCCTAGATGCAGTGAGGGTAAACACTGTTTTCCTTAGAATATCCAATTCTGGCCATGTGACAACCAGGAAGTTTACCATACAAGCCAGCCTTCTGATAATCTAACCTTGTTTTCAGACAGACTTGCAGTGCACACATTAAGTTACAAACTACTACCCTTCATAAATTCTTAAACTAAAATAACATTCAGCAGAGCAATCTAAGATATTTTAATGTTGAAATGGCCATGGGCCTGAGAATCATTTCACCTATCAAGACAGCTTGTCCATACCTCTTCTGCATTACAGGGAACACCAGGCTGACAGAATGGAGTTCCCGAATTGCATTGCCAAGATAAACACAGATCTGCTGCTGACTGGATTAACCTTCAAATCTGAACCACCTGAGATATGTTTAAGCAGGCACTTCATGCCAGAACTTGTCAATAGAGGGGAGATTTGGACCAGCATTTATTGCTACAAGGAGAAATGAATCAGCAAGTTATGAGGGTTCACTGAGTAAATATGCAAACCAAAGCTTACGTAAGAAGCCTGGAGTATGTCCAAAACCTATTGAAATAATGGAACCACAAGAATACTGAAGGGATGGGATACAGGGGGCCCTCTCTGACTAATGTTGATTTCTTTATTGAGATGGAAGTCTTGATGGCAAGACAATGAAACAGGACTTTCCTTAACTAATTTCTATTACACACAGCTTCAGAACTACATCCTTATAGCATAGTCAGAAGATCAAATATACTCCATTTCAAAAGAAGGTGCAACATTCTGTATAAGTGAAGATTTTAGGGAGCTGTCAAATTCATCTATTAGGTGGACTCTGGATTACAAAAGGAAAAAAAAAAAGGAAAAATCTGACAAATTTTCATGTTTAACCTCTGGTCTTAACTTTTTCGTGTATGTCAGCTATACACAAGTAAGAACTCATTTATGGTCTGTATGTTAACCATGTATTTCAGTACCTGCAAATACACATCGATACACACCTTCACATTTGACCTAAGCATTTAGCAGTGCACTCATGGATTTAGCAGCCTGACAAATTACAGCACCTTTTCCAGAAACTTTACTCATTACAAAACTTTGATAAGCTGTAGAACACAGACTCAATTGGCATTAAGAAGCCTCTAAGAGGATCACAAAATACCAGGAACAGTTACAGTACGTATCACAAGAGAACTAGTAAATACTTCATCATAGCATGCTTTACAATTCAACTATTTAAGATCTGCCTGCAGCCACAAGCCTATTGCAAAGCCAGAATTCGCTTCCCAATCCTGCTATTCCTAGCTAGTAAAGACCTTCTCCCAATAAAGGCTCATTAATCAAGTCTGCTAATGAACCAACAGTTAGGAGTGAAAAGGGGACTAGACATAAAATAAGAACAAACAACTGCACAGCAACAAAAAATAAACTTTGGATTAATCATTCCATTTGAATTATCTCAGTAAGACTTACAACATTTCAATATGAAAACAAGCAGATTCAAGCAGATCCACAGTGAAACTAGAATACAAGATTCTAATTCAGCACAAAATTATTCTTAACATTCAAACTTGGATAAGCCTGTTCCCTTACACATATAGGGAATGTTATTGAACAATATAAATAGCATAACAAAGGAAAGGACCTCTTCTAAATCCAAGCTGTGCACTGTTGCCTGAACTCCCTGCTTTGTTATTGTTAGCTTGGCAGTAAACAAGACAGTAATAGCTTATTAGAAGTCTCCGCCTATTCACATGGTAAAATTGTTCCTCTTTTGTGATGATTTCTTTACAGTATAACTCGCTTGTCAGATAACTGTGAAAGACATCTCGGAAGTTTAACAGAGAAAAACGGCACTTTATACCATTTTCTGTAACCAAGAATTTACAGAAAAAATAATTCTGAAGCCCTCACACAGAATATTCAGCACTTCAAATAAAATTAGGATTTTCCTCTCAAAAAACCAAACTGCTCCTCAAAATAGTTTCGCCTGTTCTCTTTACTAACCTTTTTTATAAAAATCCACTCTTTCCCTGCAAATTATTTTTTAAGCAGAAGTTCCAATACTTATACTACCTTTTCATAATGGCTCCTAATTTAAATTTGGTTAAGACACCTGCATTTCCAAGCACATCATTTCTACAACACCCTTAAGCATTTAAAACAGTACTTTTGCTATTAAAATATTTCCCCTCTCAGAAGTCAAACATTTTTTGTGGGTAGTTACAGATACTTGCAAGTGTATTCTACCTACATTCTTGAATCACAGCAAAAGATGGAGAGAACAGAGTGAAAAACATGTTTGCTCAATGGTCCCAATTAGGATTAAGACAGTGTATTAACCTCAAACCTACCCTACCGGAGATCCTGCTTCAGTATATTAAGATTGAAACATACAGTGTTCTACTGAAGATTTTTATGGCACTTCAATATGGTATATACTTACCAAAATAAATGGTACATTATTCTGGTTATATTGTAGCTGTATTTTTTTACAAGGAACTACTTGTATTTACTGGTGAGTTACAGGATTAAAACCAATTTTAAACAAAAACACACACAAAAAAACCCCACACACAACAAAACACACACCCTTCCTTCTCACCTACCCCAAAACATACCACTAACAATGTAACAAGCATACAGAACACAAAGACTAGGGGTTTGCAACTGAAAAAAAACCTCAAAGCCACCCCCCCCAGCACAAACAAACAAAAACCCACCATAATAAAAAACCCCTTTATTTTCATTTATCATGTATCAATTATCAATTATCATATTGACCTTTCTCTACATAGGATAATAGCATTTAAGTTACTACTTGGGGCAGAAGTGCGTGTTTGAAACTGCTTTTATTTTTTGCACAGAGCTACCTGAATACATCACCATAAAACCGGTTACTACCTTGCATACCTTATGTAGCACTCAAACAAATAATGCAGAAAATTATAGCAGAAGCAAGGAAGCCAGGTTTGCCTCTCCACAAATGCTCACAGAGCTGTATCAACATGGTGCGGCTACAGACACACACAGAGCATGTTCTGTGGCCCAAGCATGACAGACCATGCCACTGCAGTGACCAGCCACTAGCACTTACTGACCCAACACAACCACAATTCACAGTTCTTACTCATCTTCCCTACAAGCTATGGTAATACAAATTCAGCAGGTAAAACAGAAGGTTTTCGTCCTTACACCTATGAGTGTGAAGAAATACGTTGTCGAGTAACTGAAACGGAAGTTCACCGAAAATATTTCTTTCCCTTATCTCCTTCAACATATCTGGACAATCACCTACCCGAAACACTCCACTACTGCCGATTCACACTGTAGGGAGTCTGAATCAGTTTCTCAGCTTGGGCCACAGATTCACCAAAATGCAGAACAGTTTACTAAACCATCCACATGCATCTGTGAAAAAGAATTAAGGAGTGTTTTCAAGATGACAGGTATAAAGGGGTCTTGCAGAAAAACTAAGTTTCAAATCCACACACCAACTTTGTTTTACACCAGTTAAACACAAGACACAGAAGTGGTAACTTGTAACTTAACACCACAACCACCATTCTGCCATTACTCATTTTTGTCCTCTGCCAAGTCTCAAAGTCATGCAAACAGAGAAAGCAGTGTGCCAAAACACAAAAAAGGTAGAAATTATTATAATCTCCTTCCACGGCAGGCAAAACCAAAACATATGCATTGCTAGCAAGCCTGAGCTCAAAACAGCTCCCTTTCTTGTTGACTTGTATGAATGGAGTTTTCATGCAGTTATCAGGTTAACAAAATGTAACCAAAACTAATAAGAAGTCAGGTGCAGGACCTCCACTTCCTCATCAAACACTGCTGTTCCGCTGAGTCTCAAGCACATTCTCTGAAAGAGAATCTGTACCACCCACACTGCCACTAATACTTCCACAGCCCTCATGGGGAAATACATCTCCTTGCAATAGATGAGGCTTTAAAAAAGCTGTAATTATTTTAATTGGACCTGCCAGCTGCCTTTCATTTAGTTTTTACTGAAAGTCTGCAGCCACAGCCATTGGCAAGAACAGAGACAGTTGCTTACAAGTAGTTGGATCTATTACCGAGAAGCTTGTTCTGTCTGATGAGCTTTTGTAGAGTACTGCCATATACTCTGAATGTTCAGGATACAAAGTTTTATTATGTGGTCCTGGCTAGTAGGCCGGAATAATGCAGTAAGTCCAAGATGCACATGGAGCACACCCATAGCCTCATCTTGACAAAATTTGTTGAAGCCAGTTCAAATAAGGTGCCAAAATACGTAAGAAACAAGATGATAAATGACAGAAAAATGGCCTTGTCATCTGCTTTTACACAGCAAATATATATATATATATTTTAGTGGGATATATATATAAATGTCTAATACATCTAGGTTTCTAAGCTGAAAACTAGAATCTTTTCTGAAAGATAGATTCTTCAGGATATCAGATCCTGATTAACATACTGGTTTTCATAAAGCATTCAATATACATTTGCAAAATGGTGTTTCATGATTCCTAAAGTTTCTAAGATAGCAGCAACAGAATCATCATTAAAATAACTGGTTTTGCCACTTCCTGAACACTCTGAGATTTAACAAACTCTAAAACCTCCATACTAATACAACTGTTCAACAGATCTCAGCTACCTTTTCCAAAACATTGCTAATATTCGCTCCCCATGGTGCAATGGCCAGCACAGCTAGAAACTCTGAAGGATGCCAGGGTTGATGATTGTATTGCTACTTTCCTGGCTTGCTCAGGAATAAAAAAATTGGGTTGCTGTCCCTTATAGTGGTGGCTCTGGAACCTTCCTTCTGCAATTCTCCTACTGCTTTCCCACCTACAGCCAAAATTTTTGCATGACTAAAAATATATAAATATAAGTATTCTATTAAATCATGTTTCTGGCCAGCAACTCCCTTTATACACACCCCACTTAGGAACTGCTGTTCTATGATGTAAACATAGACTGCAAAAGCTTTCCCGGCTCCTAACTAAGAAAAGCTCTCCCTTCCCTCTCCCTTACCCTGCCGTCTCCCACAGGGTGAATTTTCAGTTCAATTTGAGACGTAAGGGGCATCCTTACAGATAGACGGTGGACTATTGAACATACCGACTCCTTCAGATTATGTGTTCAGGTCTACGACAACTCGATAGATCGAGTCTTGAGTTCTGCAGCACCCTCCATTACTGCTTCAATCACTGACCCTTCCACTCTATCCCAGGTAGCAAGAGAAAGAATACAGTAACTGTAGGGCTATACAAACAATGGACAATTGTACTTATCATTACATAAAAGATCATTACCTATGCATTATCTAAGGACTGAGAAAGAGGACTGGAACACTCCTTCATTCTCTGTTCTCTGCCACTGTTGACAAGATGTTGTTACAAAAGTTACAAAGACCGTTTACTCCACTGGCAACTGCAATGCATTTCCCAAGAACATTAACCACCTTCTTGGTACTAAGTAAAAAATTTAGTAATTTTTTTCCACTAATAAAAGATTGACTACCCTGGCATACATGCTACATGTGCTCAGTGTTAAGCTAGACCCAAAAGTTAAAGAGTTGAGGAGGAACACGAAAATAAGCATTTTACTCATCTTTAAAAGAAAGATCACTTGCTCTGGCACTTCTTCCCCTAACACAAGTTCTCCCCACAACATGATAACTTGGAAATTAAGTATAACTAAGGCTACGGTCTACTTCTAGCTTTTTCATTATCACATACTCCTAATTTTTTAATTAAAACACGTGTTACCTAATTAACATCAAGAACCCATTCCAACTCAAACCCCTGATGAGCAGGTCATTGTATGAAAAAGCACCCATATTACATTTGAGTTATAAATTCATTTCAGAGAATTGTGAACAACCAGGACTTTTCAGAACTAGACAATTTGTGCTGTTGATTTTTTGTTGCACAAAATCTTCCCTTGCAGCCAACATCTGACAGTATTTTTGTGGCTGCAAAGACAATTATGAGAACAATCAACTAGGATTTTACTTTACTACCACACCTGAGAAAATCATGTTGCCTTTCAAAAAAAGTTGTGAATTAAAATCCAGAAGAACATTTTCTCATTGTACTCTGGTTTCTAGGCCTCTGTAACTGTTGTTCCTTCTTTTTCAATAACCCTATGACACGAAAGGTTAGGGTCTACCTAGCTATATGAAATTTTGCTGGAAGATTGCTGGAAGCAAGGTGATTGACAGGAGAGAGCATCAACTTGCAGGTATTTTGTGAGCTTAAGTACTTTCCATTTTGTAGCTGGACTTGTTTTTACACAACTTGAACACATGAATTTGACACTGGATCCTAAATTCTTCTCCAGATGAATGACTTGAGGGGAGCGGAAGAAAGGAACACACTTTAGCTGTGTATGTTAATCTCAGCAAGCCCAGCCTGAAATTTTAGCATGCAAGACTCACAGTTCATATCCAAGTATCAGGTTTGATACCAAAAAATGTATCATCTTAGCAAAGAGAGCAATTTCTATTTTGTTTCTTAAAATTAAGGGACCTTAAAATATCTATTTTTCCATTTCAAGATACATAGATATAAATAGATACACATATACCCCAACAGCAGTGTCCAATTTGTATTCTAATCATACAGCAGAATAAAAAAATTCAAAAATATCTACAGTTATCTTTCATGAACCTTTTCTGCCCAGTGTTTTAAGACATGACAGATGCACTGAAACTAGACTCCAGTCCCTCAAATGGGACTGACTTCCAAAACAGACATGACTAGAGTATCAAAAAAACCCAAACAAACAAACACTACTTCATTATTTAAGTGGGAAAAACACAGCAGAAAGACCTTTAAAAACAGAAAAAGTTAATACAGATCATGATATTTCAATCACATACTCACTCAGATGGGGAGGGATGAACACAAATATGAAGTTATGCCAAAAAAAGATATACACACCCTCAGCTTCAGAGCCAACTCCTATTTGCAATGCTCTAAATTCCTATTACATGTAGACTCTCACAAATGAAGTAGACCCATGAAGGAAACATGAAAGAATGTAAAATTTTTTCATGCTCATTTGCAAGGTCAACAGACATTTCATTTTGTATTTCCTAACTAGACTGTGAATGCATTTTTGAAGAAAAGTCCTAGTATATTTTGAATCCGAGTGGTAGGGGAAGGAAAAAGAAAAAGACTCTGCAGCACATTTTGTCTTGGAAAACGAAATCTTACTTTCCCAAGACAAAATTTCAGTCCCAGGGAATTTAGTATCATTACAGTAGTTCCTCTCAAGTGTGCAGAAGACAACCATTCTGAAACTACATAAAGGAAAGAATTCACTATCTCCAAATCCTGCACAGGTTAATCCTTGTTACTACATAATTTGAAAGAAAAAATAACACGTAAGTTATCTCAAACATAACTTTCAAAATATTTTGGGACTTCATATATTCTGCTGAGCTTTGTTTCCATCCTAGCAAAAGAAATTACCTTCCAGCAATCAGTGTTTTCTCTGATGTGCTATAGGAAATACTTATCAATCAGAAGATACATAGTTATTTTGCAGATTAAATAGCAGGACATACAAACAGACATCTACTGGCATAAAAAAATATCTTATCTGCTTAAGGATATTTTCAAAACTATCCACCAGACATGTTACTGTTCCAGTAAGCAAACAACATCCAGCTAAGCTCTCTTGCAGAAGTAATTGTTGCTAACGTCAGCCTGACTGAAGAAGGAGAAAGTCCACAAAAATGAACCTAAATGTTTCTCATGTAGTGGCTCTAAGAAATGTGTTGCAGGGAACAACATTAAAAAGTCAGATATCAGGAAACTAATTTTATGTGGGACAACAGGAACTAGGATACTTTTCCCGCCTTCTGTTAGAAAAGGGACAAAAGCTCATGAGTGCTTTCCCACATCACTCCGCTCTAGCCTCTCCAGAGAAGCAGAGATAAGCACAGTATCAGTGTCTCTTAAAAAGCTGGCACCAACACAGGAAAAATGTGTTTCTGTTTACCTCAATCCCGTCAATGTCACCTCCTCCCTACTGTATGGGCTTGGCTCTTCTGAGAGAAAGGAGAGAAATATCAGAAGCTTTGCTGCCTGCGCTGCATGAGTGCAGGACAGCCAAGTGAGACTACTATACATGGCCCCACACTATGGTCACACAGCACCTTCACACCTGGGTGGCAAATTCCCACAAGGTTTTAGAATGATGAAGCCAAATGCTTTCTATTCTTTCCCTAAATTATGCTGCACTTTTAATTCCTCTACATCGCCCATCTGAGAAAAAAAGTAAAATACAGTAATGGCATCCCACACTACCAGTGACAGGCATTTCCGAGTCCATCATTCTACCAGTGATAATACATATGAACTTGTTTACTAATCGTACTGACTGCCCATCACCTGTTAGTTGTCCACTCACACTGTTACAGATTTGTTAATAAGTTAAGATTAATGACTTTATTTGGTTTTATAAAATAATTTTTAATAGAAATATAGAGGGATAAGAAATATATTTTAATGAAACTTATAGTTGCACAGTAAAAGCTGTTATGAAATCCTTTGTAGAGTCTCGTACCAAGGCCAGAAGAATGGGCTAGAATCAGTGTTTAAAACTTAGGTAATAAATTTAGGGTTTGAAAGGTTTCTTTGTAGTTAACTAGTCTTCCGTATGTAGAAAGTGTACTGAAATGTCAGAATGTAGGATTAATGGGAACTGGGAAGAGTCGACTGGAACAGCTTGTAGTCACCTGCCAAGAAACCGTGAACTTTAGTAAAAGGTAATTCCGGCAGGGGGAGATTGCGACCACCGACTCATATACCACCTACCCAAATCATACCCCAGACCCATTTCTGGACCTTTCTAACCTTTACTGTGCAGAATCGGATATGGGAGGAGAATATGTTAATGATTTTGGGGAAATAGCATGATTATGCATGAATACTTAATGAATATGCATGAATAAGTTCTACATATGGTGTCTGATTTTGAAACTTGGTGTGCGTTGATCGTGAGAAAACTCACTCACGCACCTGACCGTTAATGAAGAAATGTCTGCTTACCTACATCACATTGGTGTCAGTAAGTTCTTCATTCCGAGATTTTGATAACAACACTAGCCTTGGGGCCTAATTTGAAAGCAGAGCATCCCACAATAAAATACTGTTAACCTACACATGTCAATCAGGAGATCCCTCCAGACAACGAAAAACAGCCACCAGAAATTTCTAGTCTCAAGAGTAAGTCCTCTGCAAAGTAGCTTTCATAAGACCTTCATTGCTGCTTCTCCTTTTACAATTTCAGTTCTTACTGCTGTTAAGTTACTCTCCACCCCTGCAGCAATTACCAACCATGTTACAGACAGGCATGAAGTTCCCAGCCTACTGACCAAAGTCTAGACCAGGGGTCCTCAAACTGTTTAACCAGGGGGCCGGCGCGCGGACGCAGTGGCAGGCAGTCATCTGCGGCTGCTTGGTTTCCCCCCAACCCCCAGCGGAAGGGGCTGGGGGGGGGGGGGGGGGGGGGGCAGGGGGGTCTGTAAATACTGGGGGCCCAATTGAGGACCCTGGAGGGCCATATCCAGCCCACGGGCCGTAGTTTGAGGACCCCTGGTCTAGAAAGTCAACCGGCATATGGCAAAAAAGCAGGAAAGATAGGACATGGTAGACTAAATCTGCCCCAAAAGAGATATAACTGAGCAAGTATTCCAGATTTTAACACACTTCTGACTTTTAAGGAAGGATTATTGAGGATCAAATCAGTGATGATGAAGACCAACATTTACATTTACCATGACCAAGTGAAAGACTATTCCAAACCAGCAACTGGAAATCAAAAGACAAGTGAATTCCCATTGTGCTTAATTCAAACTACAGACTGCTAAGAGTAAGCCCTGCTTTCCCATCATACCTGCCTTTTATTATGTCTAGGATTTGCATAACCATGCCATGAGTCCAATTAGTAACAGACCCAAAAAGCCTAAACCTGCAAGGTATCAGGGGAATTTTTTTCTAATTAGATAAGCTTGCTCATCAACTACTGACCTTCAATACCACCTCTTCACATACGAAGCAAAGGACCCGCACAGGAAGGAAAGAGGAAGCGTACTGCCTACTGTCAGAGGAGATGCAGCAGAATGTAAGACTATACATTCAGTACAGGCTTTCTAAATTAAGACTCCTTTAAAGTGAAGGTGGTAACTTCATTATTACCAGTATTTTTCTTAACATGAAAAAGATGTATCAAGAAACGTTAACGCAAGCATATTTGAATTTTGCTACCAGCATGTGCTGTTGTGAGCATTCATTCATGTGGGTCCCATTTTATAATTCAGTCTGCCTTGGATTCATCATTTTGGTGGGTTTTTTCCTGACAGAATCAACCAGTGAAGACAAGCAGTTCAGGGAGGGGACAAGGGGGAGTAACTTAAAAAAGAAAAATTACCATGTCAAAATCAACAGGCAACCAAGAAGTAACAACAGTCAGTCACGTCAGTAAATAGTTATAGTCCAGACCAGGGGTCCTCAAACTACAGCCCACGGGCTGGATACGGCCCCCCAGGGTCCTCAATCCAGCCCCCGGTATTTACAGACCCCCCTGCCCCCCCCACTGGGGGTCGGGGGGGAACCAAGCAGCCGCAGATGACTGCCTGCCACTGCATCCGCGCGCCGGCCCCCTGGTTAAACAGTTTGAGGACGCCTGTTCCAGAGAGTGACTATATTAGCAGATCATGTTCTACACTCTGAGTTCAGAACTGAAAGAAGTGTTTACAGGATGTGGTCTTTTTAACTGCAAGACACCCTTCCACAAACAAGTGTTGCATACTTTTTACAATAAAAAGTCAACTACTTGCCTACAAAGCAATGCTTTACATTTATAAAAGGCTTGAGGGAATGAAACTAAAGTATACAAAACAGACCACCATCCCCAACATAAGTTAAAAATTTACTTACACTTACTTTCTTTTAACCAAAGGAAAACCCCTCTTAAATTACGAAGTCACCAATACAAGAAGGTGCCCCTGTCAAGAAGTGCTCATGATAAAGACTTTTATTTGTTCAGCTGGGGCTAATTGAGTATTTTTCTACAGTTTTTTTTAACTTTAATATTACAGTGAATATCAACCTGTAATTCGAACCCTGAATACTGAACAGATTCGTAAAAAGAAAAATTGAGATTTGAAATACACAACAGTGCCACTGATCTCCCAGATGCAACTTTTACCTGCCCCAGTGCTCTTAAAAAGCAACTGAAGACACACAAGATGCACCTCAAGCCTCCTATGGCATCAGAAGCTGCCACTTTACAGCAGGTGATGCCCAATACTTAAGATCAGAATGTACCCTACTTCCAATCTTAACAAGAAAGACAATTTTCTCCCACATGAAGTCCACGTAGCCAGACAGTTTGTGTCATGCTGTAGCTGTCTGGATTTAAAGCAAAACTAATAACTGATATGGAAAAAACCAATCTCTGCATGCACACAAGCTTCTCATCCAAATTCCTATTCTACTGCCTCTCCTATTAACTGATTAACTAAGACCCACCCACATCACGTACCTGAAAATCACACTTAACAGTAAATCCTGATAGGAAGAAATGGAAAGAGCTTTTTTTTAATAAAAAAAAATCCTTCCATGGATGCTGTCTTCTGGTCTGCTCCCAAGTCAACATTATCAATGTCTTGGGGAGCCCAAGGAGAAAGGGCACGTTCAGGGAAAAAACACAAGGATTACACAAAGTGTAACAACCAATATGCTTTTCTAAGTCACAACAGATATATGCCATGTATATTAATTAAATCACAGAGTAGAATTAAGTTGCAAAACACCTTAAAAAAAATCAATATAACTGTTTAAAGGACAGGTAACAGAAGTTATACTGTGTAAATCCATAAAGTTGGTTCTACAATGCTATCAACACCACAGAAATATGTTAGCAGAAAATTTGGAATGAACTCCAAAGAGAAAAAAAAAAAAAAAAAAATAAAAAAAAAAAATAAAAAATCAATCAGCAGACTCCATAGCCTTCCTTGTCTATTAAAACTAGAAATGGCAACAGCCTTGATGACAGTTAAAGCTGGTCAAACAGTGAGAAAAGACAACATATTATAACTGTTGCAAGTATACTGCAATTTGTCATCATTTACAGGTTCTGAGCAGCAAAACCCAACCTTGTGTTCAGGGTTTTGTGGAACTGCATTAACACAATAACAGCAAGCGCAACCTGAACACCTACGTGTGAACTGATTTCCAAGTCCATGTAAAAATGAATGCTTGTTACTAGTGATGACAAGAACTGAACTAGGAATAAGTTTTTAACTTGCTATTTCACAATGAAAATGACAGCAAACCAGGCCAGACTCTAGAGAAATAGCAGATACCTCTAAGCGTGGGGAGGAGGGGGACACACACAGATACTTGCTATAGCACACTAGAACTACACTTTAAAAACGCAAAACGACGGAATGAAAACACAGGCCTGATGGAACATTTCTTCGCACTACTATTTCTGGTACTTCCTACAATTCAATAGCTACAGAGCAGTGCTGTAGCCACCAATTATCTGGGAGATGAGTAGAAACACTGGAATAAGTTGTGAAGATAAACACCTCACCTCGCAGAAGAATAAAAGCTGAGAAGGACGAAAGTGCTTGTATACCTGAACATGTTTCTACGGATTTTCTCACATCTCAAAGAAGGCTGAAACCAAACAAGCCAACACACATCACAATCAGGCAAGACAGGTGGACAGCCAGAACAAACACAAAAGCACATGAGAACCCATCTGATGCAGATCTAGAGAGAAACAACCAGTAGTTGTATTGGACTGTATGCCTCATTTCTCAGCAGATGAGCACATCCTTAGCTGGTAGTATCATTACCATGGGACAGCTAAAAATTTCAGAGAGCTGGAAAGGTAGAATTTAGAACAAAAAAAAGAAACACCAGCGTCTCCTCTTTCAATCCAGGTGACAGAAGCGTATCAAGCTTCTACCTTTGCTTCACAACTGAGCTCTTACTATCACCAAAAAAAAAGCGCATAGAAATGATGGTAGTGTTGCCTCTGTTACAGCCAGGCTCCAGATGAAGCTTCTTTATTAAGCATTTCATCCATGCCTTCCACAGCTACAAAAAGAAAATGCTTGTCTCTCTCCTCTTTCAGAGACTTACCACTCCTTACACAAGACAGAACAATAAGGACATCACATTAACAATTCACTGAAGTTAATTTTTAACTGTATGCCTAATCATACTGATGGAAAAGAAAAAAAGAACAACATTCAGAAAGGACAAGAAGAATTGCTTTAAAGATACATAATTCATTCTTCTGAGTTTAAGAAAGCTATAAAATCAATGCTTTCAAATTATTTCAGATAAGAAAAATCATGCAAAATATTAGTTAGAAACTGACCAGATGGAAATACAGCTTCTAGAAAGACATGGATTTTTTTGTCAATGCAATTTTTAGTATCTTTGCCTTCCAACTAGGGGGAATCCTTTGCAAACAAGGAACAATACAAAACAAAACCCACTCTGCCCTGGGCTTGTTTCTTTATCATAATAAAATCCTGCAGTATTTGGAGCTGTTAGTTGTAAGTGTTCCCACTATCTGTCTTGAGAACCTGCTGGAATTAAGAGGTGGGGCAGAAGCAACAACCTTCACTGCCCATTTTTATTTTCATCAACCCTGGCTTTCTACCTGAAGTATCAGACAGTTACATAGAACTCTCGTAGGGATGTAAAGAAACACATAAACTGCAAGTCTTATTAAAAAAAAAAAAAAGGCAAGACAAAACCAACACCCAATACTCACAGAAAAAACAACTACCAAAACCCCTGTATACTGCGCACAGGCCTAAATACTCAAGAAGGAAAACAATACTGTCTTTCCTATACAACACCCCTACTGATACCCTTCTTGCTTCAATTTCCATCTATGGGATATGTTAATCAAAAGAAAAAATAGGGTATGGGGAAACCAACGGTGGGGAACAGCAGCAATTGTGAGCTAATGGCACTTAATACTACCTTCAGTACAAAAAGTCCTTTTTAACCCCTTAATTCAGGAAAGAGACCAGATTTGGAAAACACAACTATCACATTCTGTTTTACATGAGTGTGATATTTTTATTCATTTGACATATGTTGCTTCCTGAACGGATTCAATGCATTTTGGCATTCCAGGACAAAACTGCTCTCATGGTGTTTGGCACTTCATGTACAATGCAGCCAGGAAGCCACTCCTTAGACTATGCAGCCATCTGCAGCAGATACCAAAGGTTTTTAAACAAGCAAGCTGCACTGCTCTAAATACGTAGTACTTCAATACACAAGTTCTCATCTATTAACGAGACTCTCCATCTGACTGCTTGCAGATAAATTCAGGCAATCTGCAACACCTAGTAGTTCAGCACCAAAAAAAACCCCAAAAAACCAAACACACACACCAGAAAGGGGTGGGAGGGGCACTGTGCAGGAATGAAACTATTTCCTACCAGAGTAACTCTGGTTGCTCTAATTCTTTTGTTTTATAAATTCTGCGGTCCATATATTAAAACAGACCCTGACACTCCGATTCACATGCACTCCCACCAAAAAAGCAACTGCCAGAATTCTTAGCTACAACTAGAACGGATCAAACAACAGAGGTCAGAAGAACCCAGCAGGCCCGAAACAACATGAGACTTAGTGATTCAAAGCAAGCAACAGCTGACGTACATGGAAGGAGGAGGAACCAGCCAAAACTGCAGCTAATAAGACGTGATAAACTGCTGCACTAAAACTAGACAGGTTACACAATACAGTCGGTGGTAACAGGAACACAAGTGGAAACACATTCATAGATCAGAGTTCAAAAAAAGAGGAGTGCATGTACTTATGTGCATTCATCGCCCATTTTGGGATCGTTACATTTTAAAGACAAAATATCCTACGAAAACACACACACAATGATGCACTCTAACATGTAAAAACACTATGTAGTGCCCTAATGAAAGTCACTACTGCAAGAAATAGCACACAGAACTGGACTTCCAATTTACTCTAGAATACTTCCCCTCCTTAAAGAACATTTCTATCTCTGTTTTGTGTTACCCACCTCAACAAGCTGGTTTGTTTTTCACTTTTACATTTGTTTAGCATCAAATGTAGTACTAAAACCAGTAAGCTTTTATTTATAATGCAGCTTTAAAGAGTTTTACTGTAATACACTTTTTTCACTGCTGTGGTAAAGAGTAGCCATTATTTCTATAACGAGCAAAATTAAAAAAACCCAACACCACTATTTTCTAGATTCTAAGCATTTTCTCTGTCTAGTTTATATAACAATTATGACACATATTAGCTCAACATTATTCTCAGCAGTTTTAAGAGTTACTACCCTGGGCAAATGAAGGAATCCCTGAATTGTACCTCTGTCTATTGTTTCCTTCTACATGTATTTTACAACTGTAACACAATCTCTATCCACTCCGATTAGTTGCTTGCAATTGCAATGCACAAGTATTGTTCTCCTGTGCATTACCTGTGGTTCTAACTATGAGACTCTTCACATCTCCCATGCAGCCAAACATTATCCTCTGTTTACTTAGCTTTGTTCTCACAATGCACATCTGATTTTTGCCACCTTACAATCTCTTTTCACTCCCAACACAGTAATGAAACATTTAAGCTAATGTTTTTTGTATTAAATTATTTTTCTCTTTAGTGTTGTGTTTCTCTAAGCCAACAGATGATGATTACAGAAAAAAAAAAAGAAGAGCTGTTATGTCATTTTTATTTTACCACATCAGTCATTTTGGAGATCAGATAAGCAACTGTTGTAACAAAATTAACAGAAGGTTATTCTTGAATGGCTTCCAAAGTATTTTTGCCCTTTTAGATAGGGAAGAATGACAGTTTACTGCTTACAGTAAAATTTTTAATAATTACTTCAAATTTAGACAATTATATTGAAGTACAGTTTCTCTTAAAATGCTGTTACCACCTGCAGTGGTGCACTACTCCCCCTTCTCTGGGCTATCCTATGACCCCAGGAGGTACCGGTTAGGCCGCCATGCCTTGAGTAATGAGTTGGGTGGTTAAGCACCCCTTGACTGTACCAGTTACTCCTACTCTGCTCAGGCAGAGAATGGCACCGTCTGTACTGGAACTCCTGTTGACTGGTACAAGGAGGGAAGAAGAATGAAAATAACCAGTTACTCCCTAACAACCTCATAATGCTCCTGCCAGATCACAGCCTGAGTTGTAACCAAGTAGAATTATATATTGTTCCTAGAATTTTTGAGAAAATTACCAATCCAGGTTGCAGGTGTGAAGGAAATTTGCTGATGACTAAAGCCAACCATCTCACAACGTTATAAACAGTACTCCCAAAGTGAGACCCTTCTGAGCTCTCCTGGACCACTGTGGGCTGTAACCAGCATCTCCCTCTGAGCAGGAGGACACTGCTCAGAGCTCACAAACTGCTAAGTTTGCAATACTAGGGGGGCCATCACGGAAAAGTGATGATGGGGCCTGGGCTGATACTCCTGCTCCTCAAGGCTCAACTCCTCTGGCTGTTGAGGAATGCAAACCCCTAAAACCCTGAGTATTTCACTGAACTCAAGGGCAAACTTGTAGTAAATACACCTTTGCTGTAATATGTATTGCAAGCTTGAAGCTCGATAAACCTTGAAGAAGGTTTATTATGTAACTTTTGTGATTTAAAACAGATTTTATTGATTTGCTGCTAAAATCTTAGTAATAATCTTGAACTATGAACAAGCTTTCTCTTTCTCTCACTCTCCCCTTTAATCTAAGCCATTGTCCAAGTCTGAGCCTAGGAATAGATCCAGCTGCACCTAGGTTCTACGAGATTTTAGAAAGCCAGGGGATCTACTCTGAACCTTGTGAGTCAACGGGAGGATCTCCTTTACCCTTTTATACCTTTGATCTCTATAAACTGTTTCCAACTGTATTCTGACTTTATTTGGCGGCCCCTCACTACAGGAGGGATGCAGAGGTGATGAAGCATGTCCAGCCACAAAGTTGCTGAAAGGTCTACACAATAAGTCTTACCAGAAGCGGCTGAGGGCAACTGGAATTGCTTAGACTGGAGAAAAGGAGGCTCATGGGGGACCCTATCACTCTCTACTACTGCCTGAGAGGAGGCTGTAGGCAGGTGGGGGTCAGTCTCTTCTCCCAGATCACAAGCAACAGGACAAGAGACAATGGCCTCAAATTGTGCCATGGCAGGTTTAGGTTGGGTAGTAGGAAAAAAATCTTTACTGAAAGGGTGGTCAAGCATTGGAACAGGCTGCCCAGGGAGGTGCTGGAATCACCATCCCTGCAGGTATTTAAAAAGCATGCAGATGTGGTGCTTAGTGACATGGTTTGGTGATGGACTTGGCAGTCCTGGGTTAACAGCTGGACTTGGTGATCTCAGAGGTCTTTACCAACCTAAATGATTCTATGATGTCAACTTAATTTCTCTCTGTATTTACTCCATGTAATAAGTAACAGAGTGACCCTTACCACTGAATCTTGTGCAGTCACATTTCCACAACTTCATATTAAACCTGCTTCACTTAAACTCCTTGGTGGCAATTCTTTAGGTGACCTGACCTAACTGCTCCTTTTGTGACATCTCCATAGATGATAATTCACTATCTAAAGTAAAAAATAAGTTTTTCACCTGACAGAATATTTAAGTAGAACTAAGATTCTTCCCTCCCATCACAGTGCAAATTATAGTCTCAAAACTGAATTCAAAGTTGATTTAATAATAGCTTAAAGTGTTAGTTAACTCCTGACATCCTTTCTAGCAAGGGAAAAAAAAAAAAAAAAAAAAAAAGAGAGACATACAATACTACTTTGACACTATTGAAGTTAAAAGTGGGACAGTGCTGTGCTGATTTGCTATTAACATGTCAGCCTCTTTCTCAGAATAGGAAAACAGAATTGAATAGCTCAATGTTAGAATTTCAGAAAATTTCATAACTGTGATTTCAAATAATTTGAATTGTCCAATGCATACTTCCCTTCAGACTTTTCAAAAATTAAAAGCAAGTTAATACACATTTGGGGAAAATGAGTAACAATCTGATTTTGAGTGAAGGTTATTCCCCTGTAGATATTTCATCCTCTTGAAGTGGAAATTTAAAACTTTCACAGGACTTAACAAAACGGAATGATGGTGATCTATGGATCTAAAATGAGCAAATATGTATTTGAATTCAGTGGAAATTGGCACTCCATCTGGGGCAGATGAGAGAAAGCAAACACAATTTTTTAAAGTTTAAGGAGCAATTTGTTGGTTCTTGATTAGTTGCTTTATGTAGAGGGAGAAGAGAAGTAAGAAAGAGGCTGAGGAAAAAAAAATTGAGTAAAGACACATCTCTTCATCTTCCATCTAACAACTTCTTTTAATCTGCTCCATTGACAGGGCCACACTCTTTCCTTCGCAGCATCACAGCCTACTGCTTGCAAAACCAATTCAGTAGCACTAACGTCATGAAAGACTACAGGACATTTGAAAATTTGACAGTATCTCTCCCACGGATCCCACAGATTTCCCACAGGAAAATCCCACAGAAATGTCTGTCTGTTCCACTGTCTTTCTCTAGGAAGTAGCAATGCAAAAAACACACAGGAATGCCATGATCCTCAGCACTTCCTGCTTTGCTTCAGTAAAGCAAGACATTTAAAATAAGTGCTCCTGAAAAACAGAGGAGCCTACCCAGATGACTAAGATGAGTAAATTATTCTAACCCAAGTCTATTAAAATCCATGTTAAGTCTATCTTGCTTTTCTAGTACTTGTACTGTTTATATTTTCACTTATTTAGATGTCATCTCTGGTACTGGATCCAAAGCATTAATGTCTAGATTAAGAAAGAATAATGCACTGGAAGCACACTATTTCCTAATACCCACAGAAATCTCCCTCCCTCACAAAATGTTGTTCAGAAAAAAGAAGTCTCCTAAAAGACACAAATAAGATGCACCATAGTTAAACAATAGTATAGTATAACAGTAATGCTCTCATAGTTTCTCCCTCCCCCGTATCAACATTTCTGATCTTATCCATCAGAATCAGAGCCAGACAGCTTGCCAAATTCAGAGTTCAAATTTATTTTCCCTTCCTGTCACATTCCCAGCAAAGATGGAAACACACAAGTTTAATCATCTTTTTCTCCTCTTGGTAGAGTCCTTACTTAATTGTTACCTTGTTTTTAATAGTTTGCCTACACCCATATGTGAACCAACAAAAGTGACCTTACAAGTAAAATTCTAGGCTTGCTCCAAATACTATTTTCTAGCATTCTACACTCCACCTGTAATTCCTCCCAGAAAGAGATCTACTAAAGAATTCATTAATTACTTACAATAAATCACCTTGGATAAGCTTAATAAAGCACAACTGAAACAAATGGTATAAAGGCTGGATAGCTATGAATCAGAAAGTTGTGAACTTCTGAGATTTTTCTCCCTCAGTGATAAAGTTTGTCAACCCCCCAAAAATATAGAATACCTCAGAAATTAAATGATCTGCAGCTTCAGGGTTAACATCACATATGATTATGTGACCAGAAGTAACCCAAAATGAGCATGTTCTCCTAAAAGGAGCTAACTATCAAGCTGACATTCCAGGTCACCAGAGACTAACTTGCCACAGCAAGCAAACGTACCAGCAGCAGGATTATCAAGTGCACATCAACAGCTGCCTGCACATTCATCTCCTCCCTCACATACACGTACTCCTTCAGGTACACCCACCTTGCAGGCCACAGTGGAAAATAAATAAGTTCAACACCTCCATATTATACTCTGTAGCATGAGCACGGAAAGCAAGTATTTACACAGCATTTAAGTCACGAAACATTTAGACCACTACACTACCATACTTTTTGGTTTATTTTTAAAGAAAATGCAGACCTCAACATTGTAAATACTTCTGCAGATGAGTTTTTTTGTTTTCGCCACAAGCGTGCATAAGCACAGAATATTAAGCATAATGCTTCCACAGAGGGGAAAAACCCCTATAATTTGCATTAGCATCATTATTTAAGAGTTCTCTAATATCCAGTTTCAAATATAAACCTCCATCTTATCCTCAGGGTTACCTGTAAAGTAAAGACGGAAGACCTGCAGTAATTGGATCAAATTGCCGACAACTGAGTTGTTCTTCTAAACAATCATTTTTTCCCCTCAAGGAAGGTAATGCCAGGATGACTACAGTCACATGTGGGGAGAAAAGCCACAAGTTTTCAAAAAGTTCCTAAGCAGCCTACCAGAAGTTTTCCAGACAAGCCTAGAAACACTTTCCACCACCCAAACACTTAAGATGACATCCACAGTTATTTTGGATGGCTGAACCTGATACCAAAGACTTAAGCAATTTACTTAGAGGAAACAAGCCCCCACGTATACACACACACACCTTTTGCTGATGTCACGAGGTTGGAAAACAAAAAAAAAAAGATGGTGAAAAGAACACCTGTGTTATGCAAAAGAAGCCTTCAAGTGAGGAAGTTCTGGCCCTAAGAGGAGACCAGCTGATAGCGTTGCAATCCACAAACAACAGAAAATTAGTTTAAAGTACGACAGAAGTAATTGTGGTTGTAGCAGTGGGAAGTCAGGACCTCCGACTCAAATAGTCCCCTGACAGAGGGCAACACCCCATTTGGGGACTACACTAGTTCACAAAAAGCTTCAGTGGTGCTGTCTGAGGATGCGTACCGATTTACACTAGAAACCAGAAACTTGTAACCAATCCTGTGTGTGAATGACAATGAACACGCTATGTACTATGAATATGCAAATACTCTGTGGTGTATAATGTGTACCCTAGAGTAGCTTGGTGTGTATATTAGGAGGAAAAAATCCTCCATCACCCAGTGCTGCAGTAAACCAATGTCGGCTTTTTAAACTATCATTTGGTTTAGAGAGTCTTCTTTGTTATGATTTTGAGTAACAAGGAAGGATGAAGAAATTTCTGCAACTACACTAAACTTAAAACCCGCATTATGGGACAGCAGACTATGGAAGAACATGAATTTTTTTCTTCCAGAACCACCTGGGAAGACAGGGCCCCCTGTGCAGCTACTTCAGGAACTTCTCATGCCAACTCAAGTTGAAAGCTGATGAGAAGGCTCCTAAGGCAGCAGTGAAACTCAAAGCACAGCACCTTCGGACACCAAGAACACTGTTCTGCTGCTACCTGTAAAATACTAACCGAATTTCAGATATTTTTGATTTAATTATTAACACTGGAGCTTTCCCCACCAAGGAGAATAAGGCCCTGGCTACCTCACAGGGAGATATCACCCTTTCCAAATTAAGGGTAAAATTACAAGTGTTTTATTTCCAGTATTTGTAACTTTTACTAACACTTCAAACCACTTTAAAGCTGCTTCTGCTCCGAAAGATAGCCCCAGACAACTGACACAAGAAGTAGCCACGGAGTGCTAGGAGCTCACAGGAAGACAATTATACCCCCAACCATCTACTTCACAAGTGCAATTTTAAGTTCAAGAGAACATAAAACTCAGCACTCCTAGAACAAGTATTTCCTCCCTACCTGTTCGTTCCTAGAAAGGAAATACCTACTCCAACAGGTGCAGTCTCTCCCACTGGAAGGGTGTGATAGTCCAGAATAGTCAGAAAATTCACTACTTGGACCATACCTATCTATCTATGTTTATTCCTCCCCAGCCAACTTCATGACAGGGTCTACGAGACATGAAGCACAGCACTGTATGTATTGGACTATACAAACTTGGAGAATTCAGTGCACTTAGACTTTTTTTTTTTTTTTTTGAAAAGGAGCTCATGCACCCAGTGAATTCCAAACTGATCACTCTGAAGATACTGACCTACAGTTTCTAGCAGTTACTATTCTCACAATGTGCATCTAAGCAAGGGAATCTTAAAAGAATGTTTGTTTTTAGCAGTTGTTTTACTTTGCATACATAATATAGCCTTATGCTTGCAGAATTAAATTACAGAAGTGTGAAACAGAAGTTTGAGAAACCATACTTTATTTACAAAAGATGCAAGAGTGTATAATATTCGCTATTTAAAAAATGAGAGCTGTGAAAAAAGTCACGCATTTTGGAATCACTTACCCTCTTTCTGATAAGTTTTCTCTTACAGGGACAGCAGTTGTCCTTACTATCATAAGTAATCAAGGCACAAAGCATTCCCCCACCTTCCTAATCAAATTTATGTACAAATCTTGTTATCTAATGTTTTCCTGGCCATGCCAAAAAATAGAACAGTACGACCATCCCATTCATTGCTACTGAAGTGGACAAAAAGGGGAGAAGAGTACGTAATATCTTATCTAATAAGATCAAGCCTTCAAATGAAAGAATCTCCGAAGGCTTAGCTACCTTCTGATCTTATTACAACCTCCAGGACAGCCACAGCAGCCATGATCACTCACATTGTCCTCAGACTCCGCTCAATCATCACTTTTTGTTCCTATGTATAATGATCGCTTGGTATCAAGTCATCTACAAATTAGTTCCAGATACCGAAAGAACTAGCCTACTTTTTGACTTAAACTACCCTAGAGAAGCTAGTCACAATGCTGATGTTCTCCAGTGTAAGTACACTTTAGTCTGGTCTAATTCAGACACAATGAAGAGGTTTGTTTAACTTTATTTCTCTCTTATACAAAGTCAGGATGTATTTTAAAAGGTGGAAGGTGCAATTAGTGTTGCAACATCATGCTTCTGCATTACCTTCAGGGGAAGTACAGGTGTAACTAAACAGAGCAATAAGCCAAATAGCCATATTGAAATTTGGGCATCAGAGAAACAAGTATCTTTAAAAGAACTAGTAACTAATGAGGTTACACAGCAGGACAAGTAGAGTTATCCAAAGGCTACTATATAATATAAATACTACCAATTCCAGCATAGCAATCTTCACATTTTCATTTTTCTTAGGCAGATGAGATTTATAGATCTCTCCTAAATCAGCATCCTTACTTTCAAACCTTAACATTTATAAGGTTTTACTCACAATACATGAATACTGTATTAATTAGAAATAAAGAAGTAGTTCAATAAAGTAATTTTTAAAACAATCCTTCAAAAACAACTATACCCAGCCTGTCATTAAAGCAGTCGAGTTTATCTCTCGATTACCTGTCCTCTTATAATCTTAAAACTCAACAGAACTGCTTAACAATTAATTATTGCTAAAGTGCACTAGGCAGTGTTGTTTAGGCCCACTAATTTTTACCAATATTTACTCAGCAGGAGACAAGCATGCCAGCTGTGCTGATACAGTGGGTTCTGCATGTCACCTTCACAGCTGGAAACTGCAGTGGTACACTGCAGCTGCTCCCCAAGAGATGAAGAGAACTGTAAGGACTGCATGAAATCCGTATTACACGCTTTCACAAGCCCTCATCCCACCAAAGAAGTACTTCTTGTCCAGAAATGGACCAGAGTCTGTCATGTGACTCACCACAGAATTGTTCACAAGTTACCCACAGCACGAACAAAAAGATAACCCCTATGCATTCAAAACATTATGCAAAACTCCCAAAGTCAATTACACTTTTGGAAGTTATAGAAGACATAACCTATACCTCACAAGCGTGCATTGGCCTGCACAGCTGTTCCAAGACACTAAGCTAGCAACGTAAAAGGTTACCAAAAGACACTGCACCTTCTGAACGGAGGGGTGTGTAGGGTGTATCTATAGATTACTTACTACAGAAACTGATAAATATTGTACCTGCAATGTTTTCATTCCAATTTGAAGTGTTTTCTGACATCATTTTACTTACTCAAAAGCTCACAAGGCAAAACGGTGATGTTTCTAAATCTTTGTTTTCCACATTTTTCACATTTAACCACCTACACCAACTGTCACCATCAACATTTGCATGCTTACATAGGAATAGTGTCTACTTTTTTCATATCCATAACAGTAGCTTTTCTGTCAACTCAACTAGTTATGCATTCGGAAAAGGTTAGATTTGTAATTCCTCTATGTGTAGTAAATGCCAGACCATCCTTTAGCAGATCAGGTTATTCTATAGGGAGATCTGCTGAAGAGATGACATCTCAACCATTTGATCTTTACGTAACATTTTCCCTAGAAGATTTTCCTTTTGCTGGGGAGCAGGAAGGACAAAAACAAAACAAGAAAACAAAGCGGACTGCCAGTGATTGATTCATTACACCCCTACAGGAAAGCTGAGTTGAGGAATTTGCTCCCATCCCCTTCTATTTCTAGAAACTACTGCTAACATGCTACGTATAATGTATGTTACATCTGTGCAAGCCTCTCCTTCGCTTTGATGTTCCAACCATGGCTCTTTATCCTTGGGACTACAGACTCAGAAAGAATTTCACTGATGACAATTTGTAACACTGTTTTCTTACACCACCAGCTTAACACACTATGCAACTTTCAATTAATAATAAATTCTCTGCAGAGCCCCCTCAATTCCATACAAATGTGATGTGCCCTATAAGAGCACTACATTTATACCAAACATTATCTACTGGGCAGCTTATTCATCAGACAAATCTATTCATATTTTTACTAATATGATAATTATCCTAATGAAAATCACATTCCATTGTATGACGTATGCTGTAACTTACAGCTCTCTGACTGTAAGCATACCAACCTAAAATGACTGATGTTTACTTCATTTTAATTTAATGCCTAAGCAAAACACAGCCAGGCCAAAATAATGTTTCCCCAAGCCATCGACACATACCTATGAAAGTGTTGTGTCAAGCAACATGAGCTACCATGTGTATACTTACATAACTCACAACATGAATTATCAGTGTCAGACTGATTTTTAGTTGAGACTGATGATCTCAAGAAAGAAAACACTTCTTGATAACTCCTAAACTATGTTAACAATATGAACGGCATTCTACGATATAATGATTAACTATAAGCTGTACTGAATTACACTTTCCTCATTAAAAAGGGCCTTATCTATAGCTACCATGGTGACAAAACACCAACGTAAAAAGTTGTGGCTCCACTACAAGGATCTATTCTTCGACATGGCATTGAAAAATATCAAGTGCATCATGAGAAACACAAAAGGTCTGAAAAGAAACAAAATTGCATGCATTACCAACACAGTGGTTTACAACTAAATTTGTCATGCACTGCTACAACCCCTGCCCCTGCCCCCCGCCCCCCCCCCCCAAGAATCTTAAGTCATTATTGGGGCTGAAACACTGCTTTGGGAAGTGATGGCTCTTTGTAAAAGGATTACTCTATTTAGACCTCATTGCTTTTCTGCCAAGCATCAGCCATATAAGGAAACCAAAGTTCACTGCCATTTATTTTGTTCAGCGCTTTCTGATGCCCAAGAATAACCCTTACTGCCGCCTGGAAAGGTAGGTCTATAAATTCCAAGCCAAAACATTTCCTTGTGATCTGTCATAAAAGCCACTTCAGGTCAGCTAAATGTTAACATTTTTCCTCACGGCATACCAAAACAGATGGAGTTGGATTAGTAACTTTTTCCTCAAACACTACATGACTTGATGCTGTTAAAGAACTATATAGTTGGAGTATTTTAAATTTTGTGCAGAAATTACTTTGTCCAAGCCTCACAAATACCAACACATCTCAGACACCTGAGAGACCGAAGCGCACACATCCTATCTGACCAGCATGCTCCTTCCCAGTTGGACAAACAGGAACAAAAATTTAGATAAGCCAGTACAGAGCTATGGCTTCTAGCTCATTTTGAACATTCATACTACGAGAAATTCCTTGCCTTCATGAAAGAACTAAGCAATAACTGCCTCTTTGAGGTATGTGAAATGCATCTGGTGGTGAGCAATACTGCTTTCACTACATGCAACTAGTTAGTTGGCATAACTTAACAGACACCAGCAGTACAAAACCTTACACCAAAACTTCACATTTTGTTTTCCCTCCAACAGCTTCAAACGGGACTCCTTTCAAAAACAATAAAGGAGAAAGTAGTCATCAAAACCGAACAAGGCTACATAAGCTTGTAGGTTCAACTGCACACACTTTTAAAAAGTCAGACTTTTTAAAAAAAAAAACAACCCTGAGGTTCTTAACATAAACTTTTCAAGGATCAAGACGCAATACAGACCTCTGCTATACAAGCTGAAAAATATGCAGTCCAATTCGTCATCTTGAGGACAGAGAGGGGGCGGAGGGGAGGAAGAGGTGGCGGCAGCAGTCGAGGGGAAAAACTGACACAAGCAATTACAGAGGACTACGAGGGCACGTTTTTATACAGCAATTTAACAGCTATCTTCCAGAAGCCCGGCCAGACGTTAACCGACATTCCAGTAAACAAGGTGACAGACAAGCAAAGGCAGACACGGGCAGCACCAAGCCTCGAGATCTTTCGATTAAATAAAAGATTACTACCTCCTCTAGGACTTTCTTATTTCCCGAGAAGTTAGATTACACTCGCAGGGCCAGCAATCATTTCGGGGAGGAAGGAGCTGAAGCGGCAGAATCACGGTGTCGAGCAGCTTCAGTTCAGTACCTTCTCCAGCCGAACAAAGAAACTTCTGTGCCCGAGGAACTCAAGAACTTTCGGTCCCCCCCGACGCCTTCCTCAGCCTCCACGCGACCAGCGGCCCCGCTCATGCCCACGGCATTTCGACCAGAGAGGGGGAAACACAAAGGGCAGCTGCCCTACGCGAGGCGGAAAACACAGAAATATAAAGGCCAAAAACAGGATATCGAGATGAAGCGTGAACTCCTTCCTCCTTCCCCACCCCCTTCAGCAGAGGGAGGGTTTTGCCGTGGCTGCCGCCGCTGCTCCCCGAGCCGTCCCCGTTCGATTTACCTTGTCTGTCGGGCGCCCCGCGCCGCTCCGGCAGGCGGGGCTTCCTCCGGCCCCGCGGGGACGCGCTAGAGCCCACCGAGTTTCCTCCCGTTCGAGGGGGAAGGGGCAGAGGAGTGCGGCGAGCGCCGGGCGGGGGGAGAAATGCAACAGCTTTCACCGGGCACGGGGGCGGGCGCGGCGCGTGCGACGTGCGTGCGCGCGTGGGGAGGGCGGCGGCGGCGCCGGGCCCCTCCCGCACCGCCGGCCACGCCCCGCTCTGCCCCGCGGGCGGCCCCCAGCCGCGCCGGCCCCGCCCGGCAGGAACGACGCCCGGCGGCGAGACCGCAGCGCCCCGCGCCACCCGGCCGGCCCCGGCGGCGCGGCCTCGCCCGCCGGCCTGCGTCCCCGGCGCCGCCGCTCCGCCGCCAGCTCCTCACCCCCGGCCGCGCCGACCGAGCGCGGCCGCCGCCCCGCACGCCCCCGCCGCCGCCAAGGGCAGGAGGGGAGCGGGATGGCTGCCAGCCTCACCTGCCCGCCCGCCGCCGCCGCCGCCCTCTCTCCCCGCCTCCTTTCGCACACTTCCCTCTTCTCCCGCCGCTTCAGCCTCCCGCCCCCCCTCCCCGGCCTGGGCAGCGGGGGGTCCGGGGAGGCGGCGGAGCTGTGGCGAGGGGAATGCCCCGGCGGGGACGCGCGATGGGGAGCAGAGGGGCGTAACCGGGGGGACGACGCCGCGCCCCTGCGGCTGCCGGCGCCGCGCACTGCCGCCCAGGCCGGGGGAGGCACCGCAGCGGCGGCGGGCGGAGCGGGAGCTGGGTCGGGACCGGGTGGAGGCGGGAGCGGGACCAGGAGGCGCGGCGCCCGCGCCCCCACAGGCCGCGGCGGGAGGGGGAAGGGGACGGGCGGGCTACGCCGCCGCCGCCGCCGGCTCCCGCGGGCCTCCCCTCCCCCGCCACCGGTGTGGGGCTGAGAGCGGGATGCCGCGCCGCAGCCAATCGCGAGCCAGGGGCGTCATGAGAGACGGGCCGCCGCGTCCAATCGGGCTCGGCAGGGGGCGGGAGGGGGTTGTGGAGGAATGGGGCGCGGTGGGGCCGGGGGCTGGGGCCGGGACTGCAGGGCGGGGCCGGGGCAGTGAGGGCGCGGGGCGGCCGGGGGCGCTGAGGCGGGGCCGAGCCGAGCGGGGGCCGGGGCGGGGGCGCTGCGGCGGGGACGCGTCCAGCGGCCGCAGAACGGGACCTCGCGCCTCCGCCTGACGTGCGGCCCACTCCGGGAACTGGGATGGGGCCGGCGCGGCTGGGGAGGCCCTTCCCGGCCCGGTAACGCAGCAGGGAGCGGGCGTCGCTGGTTTTCCCGCGCGGTGTTGGCGCAGCTTGCCTTCTGCAGGGGCGCGTTGGCTGCCTGGGCGCATTCGGCCCCGAACGATGGGCCACTGCGCTTGGCACGGCACGGCTGTCGGCTGCCCGGTGTCCGCGGCCACCCTGGGCGCTGCCGGGCTGCACCTGGCGCTCCCGGCGTTTCGGTTATCGGGATCTGCGGAAACGAGCACATCGCGGGGAAAACTAACAACCTCCACCCAGACATGATGATATTAACTGATATTATGATACGTGATATTAAATGGCGATCCAAACAACAAGTAAAACAGTGCCGCATACATGGTCACACCGTTTCACAGAAACCCCGGCATACGGCTGTGTTTCCTCTCCGAGTATTTCAGCACCCTCGGTACAAGACGATGGTACCGAAAATGCTGTTAGCTGTAACACAGTCACGCGCAAATACGTTTGAAAAGCAGACAGTGGGTTTACTGTAGGTCACACGACTTGGGTATTGGTGTTTGTTGGATCATGACAGTATGTTGATGGAAATGTTTTTCTGTTTAATTTCCTTGATTGTTTGAAATGAGTATTTGATAACCTATTGTGTACACAATATGCCATTTTAACAGTCCTGGAGCCTGGAGTTCTGCTCAGCCACAAAACGGCACACAAAGCTGACAGCAGGGTGGATTTCTACATGCTGCTCACCTTATGCTCCTTAATTGTGTTCCACAGAGACAACGTCTAAAACAGAGGTAGTTTTATCTTCATGCCTGTTTAATCCCTGGCTCCTCTGCTGGGACTGCCACCAGCTCAGGTGGGATAGTTATTATGATATCATTTTATTATGGTAATCTGTTTACTGAGAGATGAACAAAATGCTAAAAAATGCCATTTTACATGAGCCATTGAACAGCAAAGGAAAATGTTATGTCAGGTTAGTGATGACCTGCCACTGATTTTAGCATACAACTAGATGTGAAAAGTCCTTTAAACTCTAACCAGTCCCTGAAAGTAACTCCAGTTGATATTTCCTGTTCAGGACCATCATTTACTTCATCCAGTTTCTTACAGGGCTTTGGATGAAGAAGCTTTGATCTTTAGCAGCAAAACATACTGTTGATCACATTTGTAAAAGTCCACTACATTTAACAATACTGTTCTTTATTTAAAACTTCTTATCTGTGTATGGGAATTGTGTGTTCAAGTATCCAATTTGTATGCAGATACAGAAAATAAGCATGCATTTTTACTAGGGTAATAATACTTGCTCATTGTTTCTTTACTTTTCTACAAATCTCTCCATTTTCACATACAGCCTTCTTTGGAGACTACATCTATGCCTAGGATTAAATAATTAAACTAAATTAAATGCAACCATCAGAGTTTGTAAAACAAAATTATATATGTATATGTATTTCCCAAAACATTAAATCACTTCCATTTCTTCCCATTCAGGTAAGCCATTTTTCTTCAAATGAGTCAGCGTTGGACTAAGGCCAATATGAGAACTTCACCCCCACTCACAACAGATTTTTAATTTCTCACTGTAGTGCACTACACTGGTGCTATAATAAAATTACTGATTTTTTTATCTCATGCGAACAATTGATCGTTCCTAATACGCAGTAATGTATCCTTACCATAATTAATGCGAATGGCTGTCTGTGACTGATGTCTTCCATCATGAACTCTTCCAGGCACCTCTTTTATGCATGAATTATCACAATTTTTTAAACATGAAAATGTTCTGTGGCAATGTTTACTGCAGATTGCCCAATGCATTTGTTAATGCAGCAGGGTGATAGATGGGTGTGGGAAATTTATAGCAACTGTTGCTCCCATGGTTAATCTACGGTAGTAATGTTAGTTTCAGTCTGAGATACTATTTCACTTACCGTTTTAGCCATCAAAAATCAAAGCCTAGTCAAAGACTACTGAAACTTTAGCTAGCTAGCTAGAACACAGCTCCTGAAGATGTTATACAGACAAGATACAACTATCTATACAAATTAAGAAAATACCAGGAGTTATCCCAGGGATTTAAAAGTGCTATAAATATCAAGAAAGTATTTCGATTACAGCTTCAACAGAGTCCCCAGCAACGTTAATTCCCAGTGTTGGTATCCCAGTTACCAAATAATTACAGATTAAGTGCACAAAGTAAAAAACACAGAGTTAGATAATGAGTCTTTCAAGTGAGGCCATGCAACTGATCCCACTGAAAATTTAAACCATGATTTCACAGCAGACACCAAGTCCAAACTCCTCTCGTTCAAACTTCTATTTTTATATTTGAACAGGAATGCTTGTAAATACTGCAACAACATGCAGCTAAACTGAAAGAACAGTCGGTGAACCAGCCACCTCTGTTTGTCCCTTTCAGGAGTTCAGTGGTCTAAACAAAGTATACACAGTTTTTCACAGTAACAGGGTTTAATTGATGCTTTTCCCTGTTAATACTGTTGTTCATTACATTTGTGCATTTCCACTTTTCCAAGAGCTAGACTGAAAGGCCCCCAGGCTAAGCGCTTCTGCTTATTAAATGCTCAAGTAGTGACTTGAATGGTGGATTGTATCTTGATTTGAATTGGGACTTCTGGACACCATTACAATATAAATATTAAATAATAATTACTGAAAGTAATAGCTACCTGAAAGACATAAAGAGACAATAAGTAATCTTTCCTTTAACAAGTATATATTGGAGTTTATTTTAGATACTCCATAATTTAAATTTGCACATGATCTGTCCAGAATGTCTTACTGTAACATTGTCTGAATTGATCTGATTCACAGCTGGATTACACTACATTTACGCTGGTGAAATCAACACAAAACTGATTTCATTCAGTGGCAATTAAGTCTTAGAAGTATATTGTTATGAATTCCTAAATGCATAATGCCTATCTGGTACACTTAAAGACAAGCTAAGTAAACAACCTCTGCTTGGTCTAACTGTGATACAATCCCAAATTTACACTGGTTAAATGTTGCATTACACCATATGAAGAAGTTTTTTCCTGTATTTGGTTGTCTTATTTTTCAAACAGTAAACAGAAGTAATGAAAGTAAATCTGTTGTGTGACTAAGTTTTGGAGTATTATGCAAGTACCAATAGAAAACCTTTGTAACACCACAACGTATTTTGTATATGCTGTGTTCTAGAAATTATTAGGAATGTTTTAGAGTTATTTTTAAACATTTTATTGTGTCTTTTTGTTTGTATTTCTTTTCCTTGGTTACCATGGGTGAGCTCCTGGACTCTGAGGAACATTTGGCTGAACCTTTCACATGGAGGAGAAAAGACAAAAAGGTAATATTAAGGCACCTTTATTCTTGCCTGATTTGGACTGCTTTGCTCCTGACTTTAAGCTATGCAGCTGCCTCTTAGCCTAAGAGTCTGTTTTGACATCTGATGCCCCCACATAAATCTTGTGCTGGTCAAAACAAACTGAAAGGAATGAAAATGAAGCCATGCCATGTGAGGAAACAGACATCTGCGGATTGTAACCATCAATCCTTTGCTCACCAGGTCCTGCAGATCTCCTTCTGGCCACACTGAGTTAACAAAGAGTTAAACATGAAGTTTGCAGAAAGAGCCAACTATGAAGTTGCCTAAAACAAGCCATGCACTCAGTATTTTGCCTATGTACCGACAGTGGGTTTGGACTGCCTTTGATAAGGTTCTTGGATCCAAAAAGGGTAACAGTGAGTGCAGCTGAGGATACTTGTGTCTGGAAACCAACCATAAAAGAACACTGTACAGCTTCTAATCAGATCTGGCATAGCTTTCCTATAGAAAATCAGTCATGCTAGCTCTATAGTAGCTCTCTACTGGTTATATTGCTTTGCTAAGGTTAATAATTAGTGCTGCACCCTGCAGGAAAACCATCACTCCTCACTCTCTCTCCACTGGTAGGAAAGACGAATTTCTGTGGCAACTTTGTTTAAAATTGGTTATGGTGGGTTTTTTAATCTAGTGAAAACCAGACAGAATGTGTTCTGGCATAACAAGCTGGTGAGCAGGTCATGTGTAGACACTGTAAATGTTACCACAAATATCATTCCAAAATTATTCTCTATAGGCACATTTATGATGATATCAGTTATGCTAACCATTAAATAAATCCAGATTTCTCTAATTGTAGGATGAATCACTTTTATTTTACATCTCTGTTCTGGCCATTAAGTTTTATTAGAAGGTTGTTATGCTGTTAATACCAATCTCTTAGGAGATTTTAGCAGCACTGTCGTATATGTGCACAGTTAACAAATTCCTTACTTTTTCCTTGTCATTTTCTGTGAATAATGTCAGTCATGTAAAAATAAAGACTAAAGCTATGTGACTTCCTGGCTTCAGTGTTGTCTCAATATTAGAAGCTGATTTTCTCAGGGACCATCATGTTTGGAACCACAGGTGAAACCATTTTGAAGCAAGGAGATCCAGACAGTCCAGTGAGATCAACTATCCTGTCTCCAGGCCTGTTACACTAACAGATTGCACCTTAAGCAAAGACTCTTCGATTCGTAGAAAAGCTACTGTGGAACATTTTCAAGAGAGTTCAAAAAACAGTCCTTTTGATTGTCCTCCATCTGCAGTTAGGGTTCATGATAAAAGATTAGTTTGGGGCAAATAATTACTTTTTCAGCATCTGTTAAAACAGTTGCCCATTTTTTTCATCATATAAGAAGTTCAAGTGCAGTTAAACAAGAATCAGCTTGTCTTCTCCATTTCTCTTCTTTATGAAGTCTTCAGTTCTTTTAGTTATTTCTTCCCTTTCTTCTCCCCACCTGACAAACATAAAAGACATAGTTCTAGGTGCTAAGAAATATTCTCCTTCAAGTGATAAGAAATAGTCTCCTCTTTTAAGTATTTTATCCCTTCTTCTTTGAACAAGCAAAATACAAAAGATGGCACTTGTATGACTAGCATAACTGAAAACCATTATAGACATTTTTAATTTCACTTTGGAAAGAATGTTTTCAGAGTAGCTTTTTAAAATCTAAAATAGACATTTTTTCATTTATATCTGTCTTAAGTTCTAAGGCATGTTAGTTGCAAACAGTAAAACTAATATTTTTATTGTTTTCTCCATCAAAAGCCTTACATTGCAGGTATGAGTATTATGCTATATCAGTAAGGAAATAGTGACTTTCTGGGCCAGAAATGTTAAAAAGTTGTGTGTTAACTCATTTCCATGCCTGCAAACAAACAAAAGCTCTCAAGAGAGAAGGTGGCTTTACCAAAGCTTTAAGAAGTACACTTTAGACCTGTAATTACTCTTTATTATGATTTCTACAAGTAAAATACTGAAAATTTTTTACTTTGTTAAACTAAGGTTGCAAAAATGCATAGATTCTGATTAACCATGCTGTTAGCAACATAGCAGCGTTTACAACTGAGCATCATGACAGCATCAAGTCAACAGTTTTTCATGAACACATTTCAAAGTACTGTATTGGCATACATTCAGACTAAACAGACACACAACTCTGGCTAGAAAGACTCCCTTTGGATTTGCACAGAAAAGATTTCATGAAGGAAAAACATAACCTCATTCTTTGCTGTTGGTGAGACAAACCCACATATAACCTAAATGCAGGTGGCACATAAACCTATCAACTAATGCAAAAATGTTCAGAGTAAAACACAGTTACTGTTCAGAGCCTTCAGGGCACTGCTTTCCAACCTTCATGTAGTGGTCTGTCTTTACCTGAAGTTAAAATTTATTGTATTATTTCCCTCCTCCACCCATACCCATTCTGTTTGCTGTAAAAGTGGGATAGAAGTGTTTCAATTAAAGTATTATCTCACTTCTGTGCATTTTGAGAGTACAGTTATGATGCCATGTCTATTACAGTGTGATACAAATGAGACAAGATTTGTAGAAGAGGCAATATCTTTAATTAGATCAACTGATGGAACTAGAGAAAACAAACAGACATTTTGACTTGACTGACATTCATTAATCAGATCTGACAAGTAGCAAAATCCAAACTAAATACAAGTGGGACATGATTGTTCTTAGTATAATAAAATTATCTTAATCAATTAAATCACTGGAGAGAAAACTGTAGCTAACAGGAATGTACAAAGATGAATCAGCAAGAAAACCGTAAGCTTTAAAAACAATGTCACTACTGAGACCACAATTCGTTTATCCACCGAATTTAAAAATTTAGTTCCCAGGATTATTTTTTAAACATGACTTGTAGGTCCCCTGTGAGCACATGGACTATGCAAGAGATGGAATATTCTCTTTATGGAAAAAATATTCTATCCATTGCTGTGTTTTGTTCTTGATCAGTTATTTATGTGAGTTCATTGTAGTGAATAATGGTTGATTGGTTTCATGCACAAAATTCTCATGAGAGTATGTGTTGTGTTTAGTGTAATACATCAAATTTTTAAAGTTTATGAGGAAGACTCATGGAAATTAGTAGTTCTTTTGGGTGTTGACATCAATTATGTTAAATATGTCAGTATTCATGAATTTTGCATTTGCTGTGCCAGCAAGGTTTGGTTCTAATGAGTGCTTGTTAGTACAGGAGAAATCTGCTCTGGATTGTGAGTTTAATACTAGAACTGTTACTTAAAAAGAGGTGGAAAAGAGCTCCAGGAAGAACCCTCAAGCGTGTGTTTTAGTAGACGCTGTATTTATTTAATGGTTTTCTGTATATATACCAGCATCAAGTAGTATGTAATAGAAAGGAAGATGCTGTCATTGAGGGTTCCTTTTTGCATTATTAGGTTCATAGGTGTATTTGCGTGGTTATTTCAATCACAGAGCCTGCTCCTTGCAGGGCAGTTCCATTTTTCCTATTGTGTTTTGCATGGTGACTGACTTTCTGAAGAGTTTGTTTATTGTGGTTTCCTCCACAGGGTAATTTGTATTGTCACTGTTTGTCAGCCATGTGATCTAGAAAGGTGATGTTCATATTCTAATATGGGAAGGGCAGTAAATACCAAATTAGCAGTGGAAATCAGGGGAGCGGCTGAGGTGATAAAAATGTGTATCTTTCAGATACAGAGTAAGTTTGGTGGCACAGTTCTCTCAAGCACCTTCCCGTGAGCAGTTCATGAACACGCTGCTGTTACTGGCATGAGGGACAGGGTTTAAAATATTTTCTGACTTTGCTTGCCCCACCCTACTGATCTGCACAATTCTTTGCAAGTAGCAGCTACCTTCATCTGAAAACCATTGATTTAGGTGTATCAGCATTGTTTCAAACGAGAGAAACAAGTGTACTCTTTTTCAGTTCTTTCTTTACCTTTGACAGAAACCGTCTTGAATTAAGCCACTGTGAAACCAAGAGGCTTTGGGGAGAGAAATCCTCAAAGATGTGAATACTCATAAACTGCTTTTTAAGACATTCATTCATATGTTAAATGACACTGTCCTTGTCAGCCTGTTCAGTGTTTTAGATCTGCACAAATACTTTCTTATGCCAGCTCTGAAGAAACAGGAAATTGCCAAGGTATGGTTGCGTTCTTTTCCATCACATATCCATTTTTACTACATGAGCTACTTATGTTTCAATACACCTGCTAATAAATAGAATTCTGGAGATAAACACACACACATTAACCTGCTAAAGCCTAAAGCTGACATACGATATGTAGGACATGTATGTATATAAATCATATATGTGGTGTATATATATATATGTGCACAAGTATTTAAGTGGTAAGCATTCACCCTTATACTGTAAAATGCCTACGGCATAAGTTTAATTACTCTTTAATTTTAAGGCAAATAAATGTCAATAAAAATGTATGGACATGAAAGCTATGTGAATTACACATAAGTTTGGAAAATATGAATGATGGCCAGAAATTTAAGTAATTCAACAGACATGCTACCACCACAGAGATTTAAAATGTAAAGATCTGCTTTTTCAAATGCAGATATACTTTTCATATGAGTAAGCTTATTGACTTCACTATGATTGCTAATAGAAATGGAGTTGTGCACCTCAGTCTAGATCTGTGACCTAAGGGTTTGTTTACATTGAATCAGAAAAGTACACTAAATCTACTTGATTGACACACCTTAATTTCATGTGATGCAGTTTTAGTACGTACTAGCTGTTGAGATAACAGAAAGCCTATATACCCATTTGAAGCTTACAAAATGTGACATGTGTAATGTTTTACTGAGCTACTCACCTTTCCACCCATCCCAAGCTGACAATATGCTGGAGGGGTTAGGAAGGTACGAAAGTCCCTATTTGCACCTGAGTTCTGTTGCCTCATTATAACATCAGAGACTCACAATACAGAACTTCAAGCTCTTTCCACCTGCTTGCTCAGCAAAAATCAGATACAGAGCTTCAGACAGCACTTACTGACCCTCGTGACAAACTCTGCCCTTGTTCAGTGCAGTGTGGAAGGAGCTCAGACCTTGCTGAAATGAGGACCACATCCATCTCTGACTGCCATAGACAGCTAGCTACACTTCTCCATGCCAAATGAAGTATCCTATTCCACTGCAGGAGAACGAAAAGTAGATAACCAGCAATCCTCCTTCCACCTGCATATGTTAGGAAAAGCTTGACTGGATTTTGTCATGGGAAGACATATTGAAGCCAGTTTGCTGCAGACAGTGTTGACACTAGTGTGTTCAGTGAGGACTCAGGCTGACACACACAGTGGTGAAGAAGGCTCATATAAAAGCCAGGACCACTTTGCCTGATGAAGAGTTTGTGTGTTGGCTGCATATATCCAAGGGTACCAGGACAGGCGTTTCATTTGCCCATCTTATGTTCTACCCAGGCTGGCAATCCTGAGAAAGACACATCAGCCAGTAAACCTCATTGTGCCTGGTTAATATGCCATTAATCTGAAAAGTTGCACAGGAAATAGCAGTTTTGTAGTTCTTAGGTGAGGGGGTATGACTTGCATGTTTCTGTGGGCACTTTAAACTTCTCTGCTCCTAACAACCAGCTGCACCTCTGCAGGTCTCTTCTTTCCTTAACTGCTCATTTCAGTGGCCTTCACTTTTATGTTCCAGGTGGTGACCATGCCAGAAGTTTCAAGAGCTAGTTAAGAATACTGATGTCTCAGCAAATATAATGGTTTACTCACTCTGATGTTCAGTGGAAAACACTCCTTTCTTATCCTCACTGTCCTCCCCCACCACACACATTTTCTCTTTCCTCACCTCCCCTTCAACTGCTTGAGCTTAGAAGGGTGAAGTCCTGAAAATCTCAGTATTGCAGCAAAAAAGTCAAAACGTTTTGCCATCACCCCTCACCCATAAAAAAAGAGGCACAAGCCACTGTTTGCTACTAAAATTTAGCATAACCAAGCTTCACCAGAAACTTGAAGCATTTCTTAGGGGAATAAAAAATGAATTTAAGATGCCAGAATTATTATTTCACAGCTGTTTGGTCCCTCGTGCCTTGTCATATGTGACTATGCTTCCAGAGGAAATTAAGCTGCTTCTGTTCTACCACATATAGGCAACACCCCATGACTTCTTTCTTCCTATAATGATTGCATGAAGAGGGAAATCACCTGGAGTGCAGTGCTGCATTCCATCTCCTATTTATGGGGCTGCAATAAAAAGGGGAGTGTTTAGCCACTACTGAATACCGAAGACCTTCTTCTCTTCCTGGAGCTGAATGAAGTAGTTCAGCTGACCTTCAGAGAAGGACAGCCTTTGAAGGGTAAAAAACAGAGCAATAAACAGGGGTGTTTTGGTCCCAGGTGGAGAATAGTCCTGCCTTGGGAAGAGGAAAGTAAGTCCAGGCAGACCACAGCGCAGCGTGCCAGAGAAGAGGCCAGTTTTACCACATCCAAATGTCATGCAGGTGCCCCAACAGTTCCTTTACTCTCTTATGTGTGAAGTAGATAAAAGTACTGGCAGATTCCAGTCATGCTGCCTGTGTATACAGGCTTCTGGAAGTGAAGAAGGAAAAGCAGATGTTAGTTGTCTTGTAAAGGAAGGATCAGCACTCTGAAAACTGTGGGAGTGATTCTTTAGGAAAGAAATGCAAGTAAAGATTTGATTAAGAAGGCTACAGTGTAGGGAGGAGCTGCTGACACTGAGAAACATGCGGAATAATACCTCGGAAGGAATACTTGTTGGTGATTACAGAGGAAATGGATGTGAGCAGTTAGTACGTACCCTCAAATTAACGTACGACTGCAAAGAGATGAAGGAGACAAGTGAGAATAAGCATCAAATAGAGCAGAAGGTTATCTCGTGGTCTTCTCTTGGGAGAACAGAGAAGCAGTTGAAAAAGGAAATGAAAGGAGGTGAACTGATCTGCAAGTTCAGCATAGTCACATACGGCTGTGAAAATACAGGCACTTTGCAAATTCATTCAGCAGCATAAGCAGCGACACACAGCTAGGGTGAACATCACACTAGGCAGAAAGCTGCCATATCTGTTTTCTTACTGTGGTGGCAACAGTCCCACCAGCCTTTTGCCAACTAGTCTGTTCCTCTCTTCAAGGTCATTTGCTTTTTTCTCTTACAACTTTATTGAAGAGAAGTGATGGTCTGATGGAAGACGAGGTAAAGGCATAAAAAGGTTTTGGAGAAGGGAGGAATCATTTAGTCTGTGGGTGAAGAAGACCACAAAGGAGAAGGAGATTAGTAAATGAAGGGACAGAGAGGTGGGAAGGGTAAGAACAGAAGAGATGGAGAAGTAATAAAATGCCCACTCTCAGCCCAGCACATCATTCCAAAAAGAAAACACCAGACCTATGCAGATATCATACTCCATTTAATAAAATCTGGCAAAAGATTTGAATGGGATTTCAGTACTTTCCCATTTTCAGCCTTACAGTGCTCTTCCAGAGCCTTGTTCACAGCCACTTGAGGGTGGAAGACTGAACATGTAGTAGAGACATCTGAATACAAGGCTAGAGCCTAGATCCAATAAATGTATTTTGGCATTTAATTTCCTTTTTTTAGGGGAAGTAATATTTCTAAATACTTCTGATGTGGGATGGATTTCTTGCTTTCAAAAAGGACAGTTCCAACAGAGGTTCTAGGACCCTGCTAATTTATCCCACTTGATAATTCCCATCACAGATGCAAGAAAAATCAACTGTGCTGGTGCCATAGTGCAGCAAACACAACCAGTCTAAATTTACAATACCTTGCTTGTAGTTACTGAGATATATTCAGAATATGTTTTGTTAATCCAATGCCCAGTTTAAAGAGTTAAACTGGGATATATTTTAGTTGTTCTCTGATGCTTGAAATTAATTAGTCAGGTATTAAATATCTTTAGTATTTACTGGAAGTATAAAGGTGAGGCATTTATATGAATCATATTGCACACAACGATTTTTTTATGTAACTTGAAGCCTCTTAGGTGACTGAAGTACTAAACATTTTGTAAGTATATGTACTTGTCATTTTTTATGTTTTGTACACTTTTTTCATTTCTCCTTACTTGACTACTGAATGTGAACTTTACTGTCTGATTACTTAAATTTTAAACAAAGCAAATAGGTTTTTTTATATGTAGGGAGGCATTTATTCACTGGTTGTTTTTAAACAAAGAAGTGTCAAAATGTTCCTTTTTCTTTGTTTGAGAGGGTTGGTTTTTTTGTCTGGTTTGTTTTTTAAGGGACATTTTCATATATATTGAAGCTGACTTACATTTTTTAAAGAACAACACCTTCTTGAAGAAGGCTGCTAATGCTAGGTAGCTGACACCATCGCAAAAATCCATCTTCTAAGCACACTCTGCTTTGACATACTACTACTACTTGTTAGAATATTAAAAGAGGGGACAAACCACACTGCAGTTAAAAAATTACTTGGACCGGTCTACATTTGTCTTACGAGTTTCTCATTTCCATTGATGGCAATTTACATAATACAAACCTAAGTTAAAAGTAATTCCTTGTGCTGCTTTGAGAATAATAACACACAGAAATCCTTTTCTGTTTCCCTCTTGCACACTCACATATTTTTGCATAGATTTCAGATTTCAGTTACAAAAGGACAAAGTAAACATCACAGTGAAGAAATGAGCTCAATTAATCAAGCATAAATATAGCCTGTTCCCTCCTATTTTTTTTCTTCTACAATACACATCCATTATTTTCCAGGTGGGATGTCCCATGGTAAAGAAACATAAGACAAACCTCCTATCTATGTATTTATAGAATATATAAAACTAGCTTGAGTACAAAGATAGTGTTTCTAATGATACTGTTGTGCAAGGTCAATCTTTCGTTTGTCTACAGTACAGACTGTTATTTTACAAAAAATTAAAGAGAAAGCTTTACATGTGTCAAGTGGGTGTAGAAAATAGTTACCGTAGCAGCTTGACAGCATAGGGAAAGAGGTAAAGGAAGAAGTTTAAAAGCTAGCAGTTCTGCTAAACACACTAGAACAAGGGTCAAAGACAGACTTCTGCTGTGTCTACATTTCTTTCTTGTGAAAATGTTCTAAAAAAAAAGTTCTAAAAATAGAAATAGCAGCCAGATCTCATTAAGAAACAATCACTCCTCCAACACAGATAGCTTCATATGGGAAGCATAGACTAGCCTACTCTCTGACCAACATAAAATCATCAGAAGATTCGTAAGTTTTCCAAAATCCCACTTAAAAGTGTTTTCAGTTACAAATTAAATTCACTTTTATGAGTATTACATTAATCTTCATCCAGAAAACACAAAACCAATAAGCTTTAAACTACCATTAACTTAGCTTTTTGTAACAAACATGAGATTTAAATAATTCTAACTTTGTTTTCCAGCATTTAAGATGTTGTTTCAAAAAAAGATATGCTGTGTTTTCTCATTTAAACTATGCTCCTGAGATTCTGAGCAGCTGGGAATTTCCTGCTGACTTAGACTGCAAATTAAATTAAAAATCATAGTAATAGGAATCTATGCAAAAAATAATAAGAATCTCTGAACCCTATTACTAGTTGGAAAAACGTAGACTTACTTAGATCTCCTATGGAAAGTGGATGTTTAGATTGTAAAGAACTGATTTTCTTTAGGAGAGGATGGACAAGGAATGTGCTTTTTTAGCATAATAAAGCTAAGCATAATACGGTGAAAGTATAGTTACGTTTGTTTAGACGTCTTTTGTGTGATGCATTTTCACTGTGAAGTGCAGGCGAATCATTCAGAAGTTAGGGGTGCTAAATTATATGCTAAAAGAAGCAGAGATCATTAATTAATTCCATTTCATTTGTTGGCTTTGTTCCCAAGATCCAGTATTGTTTTCTCTAGTAAAATATTTTTCTAGATGCGTGTACCATTTGAACAATGTTTTACCTGAAGAAATTCAAAGATAATTATTTCCACACTGGCTAAACTACAGGCTTAGGGCGTGCAGGCTAATGCAGCTCGGGTAATATGGTAACAGGAATTTCTTTTTTGATCAGCAGCAGAAGGAAAGCAGAACAAGGGGGGGGGCGTTTCTAATTGTAAGTAATCTGATTTCATAAGTTATTTAGAAAGAAATGTTTAGGACACAGGAAAGCAGGTTTTAAGATTACAATATACAGGTACAGTTCTGTTGCAAATCTGAAGCCTGTACAGTAGTCATTCCATGTATTACTTGTGGAAAATGCTTTAAAGAATAACATTATTATGCTGTGGCATTATCACAGATTTAAGACATACTAGATTTTTTTCTCAATCATTCAGCTCCATTAAAATATTGAAAGCTCACTTACAAATAATTTCTAATATTTATTTGCTTGAAAAATACATATCAGTGGTTTACTACTTCTCTTAACCTTTGGTTTTGGAAGGACTGCAGCACTAAAATAGACAGGTCATAATTTCTTTTAATGCTCCTCTGTCTTTGTGCACTGAGAAATGTTTTTTCTAAACCATTTTCCTGTTTGATTAACTGCTAAGTGGGGTTGTATCATTTCCACCATTACCTCCACCCATGATGCTGCACTTAGCCTCCAAGAAAAAATAGCAGACCTTTGCAGAGGGCTTAGAAATTAAGCAAAAGACATTGATAAACACCCAGGATTATTGACCATGTTCTAACCATATTACATGTCACTAGCGTATTTTTTTGCTTTTCAGAAGAAAAAGACCTCACAGAAGGAGTGTGCTAAAAATAAGCATTCAATAAGCAAACAGCCCATCAGGTGAGCAGAACAGTCTGAATATATAATTAAAATAGGCTGAACTGAAGCAGCTGTAAAGTTTCCTTGAGTTCATGGAACTCTTAGGCCCATTGATGCTTTGCTTTTGTAAAATACTCAGAAGGATGCTAGGATGCATGTTTTCCAAAGTCAAACTGGTAAATACGTAGGTTTAGTGCTCTGCTTATTTGTAATACTCCTACCCCATTGCTTGTTAACCTCAGCCACTACACATTCTTGTTGTAGGAATTTGTTGTGAATCTTGACTGTATATGCATGTGCTAGATAATTTTAGAAACGTATTTTAACTTATTTTAATTTGATAGCTAAGAGTAGTAACTTACAAAATTCCTGCTGAGCTTTGGTCCTGGCATACGTGTTCAGCTCTAAAACTCTTCCATTTTAAATCACTTACATCTTTAAAATACCTAAGGCTTTTCTCCCCAGTGTTCATGTGCTGTTTTCCAGGCAGAGATAATTTAACAAGTGAACTGAAAGTGAAAAACAGACCAACATTAAGGCATGTTTAGATAAAAACACAATACAGAATTGTCAGACAAATATGTAGGGTAATTTAAGATCCAGTGTTAGTACCACAGATAACAATGGTTTGGAAGAAGAAAAGAAATTTCATGCCATCGGTTTATCCAGTCATGCAGGATCAAAGTCTCCCCATGCAACTAGTTCTGTAATGAGCATAATGAGGCAAGACTTTAAAGGTATGTATGCTATATCACCTGGCACAAAGACTTGGCTACAGCAGTGGAGTCTGCATACTCTTTTCTCTGCAGCTTCACAGCTTCCAAAGCTAGAACACCCTGTGGAAAAAAAAAGGAAACTTTTCCAGTTCTGCCGAGCAGGCAGGCTGCACGCACGGGGTGCGGCAGTGGCACAGCAGCCTCTTGGCTCCAGACCTGGGGCAAGACAGCTGTCTCTGTGTTTGTACCCCAAGTTAATTGTGTTCCTGGGACGCAGGGGCAGCGGGATCCCGGCTGCCGGGAGCGGGAGTGACTCGGTGCCACCACACAGTCAGAGCGCCTGGTGTCGCAGGGCAGGGAAAGCAGCAGGCATCCTTGCCCCACGCCCGACCCACACTGTGAGGTTTGCGTTCTGGCCATGACCAAGGCCACCGCACAGCGCACAGGTGACACGTGTCCTTGTCCTTAGCCAACAGGCAGTGACAGAGGCACGAAACAGCCCCAGGTGCGGGCTGGTGTTTGACAGCTGCCCTGCTGGATCCTGGCCCTGCAACACGTGCAGCGATGTGCTGGGGGCAGGGGAGCGGTCTGCAGATCTGCAGAACCCCTTACTGCAGCAAGGACATCCCTAAGGCAGTACAGATGTTGTATATTTCTGATTTCAGCATACAGTGGTATGCTGAAATTATATTATAAATTATTAATTATAAACATCAGGGAAGACAGAATAATACAATAAAACGTGAATATAAACACCTAAAAATGGATTTCAATGGGAAAGTGAGTGCTCCTTACTTGGAATATGGCCCACTCCAGTAGCACTGGGGGATGGCCATTAAGCATCATTCACTCATCTTCATTGTCTGCCTGAGTTCTGCTGTAAATGCAAATCATGCTAATAAGCTAAGTGATCCAGCAATGCAGTACCACAGGACTGGGCTAGGATGGATTGTTGTTGTTGTTTTCATTATAATTTAATTTTACTGGATAGCATGGGTTTTCTTTCTCAATGTGACAAATACTGATAGGAATGCAGATGCAGTGCTGCAAACGTGTCAAAGATCGCTTTTCTACTGCTCATATTCTTAACACACAAGTTTCAAGCAAACACATCTACAAGTTAGGTCATCTTTTCTCCCCTCCCTCCTCAAGGCTGTGCTATGCAGCCCTGGCAGCTTCTGGGCAGAGCCACCATTGTACTCAGAAAGTGGTGTCTAGAGCTGAGACAGTGCCTTTTAAGGAGACACTGGAGAGACACATGGACAATGCTCCTTTCATGGCATGTACTGAATTTAAATCTGACATGACCAAACCCTTCAAAGTCCCTGCCACGTACTGACGGTACATCCAGCCACACGACAGGGGACAGTTGCTTTTGGCCTAAATAGGGCACACAAATAGTCACAAGGCAGGATTTGTTGTTGTCCCCCCTCCATCCCGCAGGGAGGTACGCTGTTGTGTGATGTTAGCCCATGCCCATCCACCACGTTCTGGGGCAAGGGGAGGAGCCGCCTGGGCACTTGCTTGCCCTGACAGTTCTGTCAGCAGTCTGAGGCGCTGCTGTGGTTTGAGGGAAGTGTGCGGGAAGGAGCCAGGTGGAGGCCAGACCCGAGCACCCCCACACCACACCATGACATGCACGTGCTGCAGCTTTGTTAGACCTCCAAGAACCTGATCTCAGAGGGGGCCTCTCTGTTGCTCCGTCCTCAGCAGACCCTGAAAAATGCAGAGGCTGCAGGTGACAATATTGTAAGGAAGAAAGAAATGTGTCTGTTGGAAAAGGTAGTAAAGGGGGAGGAACAGGGGAGGACCACCTCCGCTGCAAGAGAAGCTAGAGAAAGCATGTGGCTGGATTTTTTTGTGAGAGAACAGCTGAAGTCTCATTTGGGTTATGGACTTCTTTGCCAAAGATCTATTTTAAACGTAAGGTTTGCCTATGACTTTTTCTTTCCCTGAGACAATTCATTATTTTGGCCCAGCTTCATCTAGTACTGCTTGTATGTAAAGCAATCCTTCATACAGACAGGTCATAAATGTCAGGAAAGAGTTTATAATAGAAATTTGGAGACCAGCCTAAATGCCCTTTGCTGGGAACTGCTCTGTGGCACTGCATGCACCCAGCCCTTTGTAAGAAACCTGGTGCATTAAAACTCTTGTTTATGGAAGACACACCTGGTTTGGCTTTGAGTGGCATCTGGGTCATCAGCAGAGCTGTTGATCAGGACAAACTACTGCTTCTAATGCCATTAAGCAGAAGAGAAGACTTCAGCATGGCAGCACTGTGTATTTAAGCACTGGGACATCTGCTTTTTCAAGGAACAAGTTATTTTAATTATGGAAGTATTCATAATGTTATAGGAGCTATAAAAAAGAAAATACATGTCAGTGGTATAACTTTCAAACAACCTTGTATTGTTGCTGACATGTGAGTATCTGTACAATCAAGCTGGCACTTTCACACTTTACCATCAGAGTTTTGGTTTGGTTTGGTTTTAGTTGTTTTTTTTTCCCTTTAGTATACATGTAGTATCAAATCAAAATGTTTTAGGCAATTTAATGAAACAGGTTTTGGGTGGCCTACTGTTGTCAAAATCACTCTCCATCATGTTTTCAGAGTCTTGTTAATTTGCTGATCTAGGATTTAAAAGCTTGGAAGTCTGCATCCCGGTCTGCTACAGACCACACGTAGCAGGAGGGCCATAATCCCTTCAGCCCTGGGTGGTACACAGCCCACCAGAGGGAACCTCCCTCACATCGTATTTGCAGCACTTCGTTTACCATTGCGATACAAATAATAGGTGCTGTGGTGTGAGAGGAGCCTGTCAATGCTGTTGAACTCTTCGTGGCTGTGTGTCAGTATCTGCTGAACTGCCGCGGGGAGCACGACTGACAGAAGCGGCCTGGTTACCCGGCACGGGACCAGGCTGCAGTGGCACACCGAGTCCCCCCACCGCTTCTGGTGGCACGGCTGTCTGGTGGTCGATGTGATGTGACCAAACAGAGTGTGTCCAGCTGCAAGGGGACAGAAACAGCCATACTTTCCCTTTCTGGGATGTGATGGAGGAGTCCTCCAGAACCGCTGGCCGCTAGCAGAGCTGCTGTGCTGCCCCGCTCCTCACTGCCGAAGGCTGCAGGCAAACCACAACCTGCCTGCGCCTGGCAGGCAACGGGAGCAGATAAGTCAAACTAAAAGGCAGTTCAGCTTGATAAACCGGATAAGTTTCTGTACTTGCAGGTTTGTGACAGCTAAACATTATGATAACAGCTTACTGGCAGAATGGCAAAAAAATGATATTTTCTTCAGCTGTTCAAAACTCCCAGGGCCGACACAGAGCCTGGACTCTGGCATGCCACCTGCCTTGCAAAAAGCCTGTGATGCTGCGCTTTGTTGCTCAGGGGTGATGAAGGGCACAATATGGTCATGTTTTGCTGTTCTCTTCCCTGTAAGCCAGCCTCAGGCCTGTGAGAAACAAGCATTTTGCCAGTTTCGCCTGCCAACAAGAACAGGTGGTTGCACAGCTTCCTCTAAAAGGTGCAAAAAGCCACACAGCCAAGGAAGCACACAGGGAGTAAATAAAATTATGTGGGGACAAACTCAAGGGCAGAAGCATCCCAGGTGAACGGTTTTGCCATCAGCACAATACAGCCCGAGGGCCTCATTACTGAAGGCACAAACAAGGCAAATCCAAACACGGGAAATGCATTTCAGTGGGGCACAAGCTGCAGCATGGGCAGAACATGATCTCTCTCATCTGTGATCAGTTGTGGCAGCATTTACTGCTTTGTTTTGGCAAAGTGGACTTAAACACAAGTGCCAACATATGGAAACAGTTCTCCGAGGTGCCAGTTTGAGGCATCTGCATCATATGCTAAGAATAGGTCCTACCTTCTCCCACCCTGTCCCATAAGCTTTTCACACAATGCTCTTTCCTCTCCCTCCTGCTTTACCATGTTTTTCCTGCTTCTTACGAGTTCTGCTTTCAAATACAGAGACTTAGAATTAACTCTGTCAAAATTGTTAAATACTCTGCACATAAATTTTAAGAGTGAGATGAACCACATCGAATGTCCGTTCCTCTGGCCCAGCAGTCCGCAGGCTCGCTGTGTTAGATTCCCCATCTCCACACGCCAGTTGTTCTCCCGCTCTATCGGATGCAAGTGTAGATGAGTGGGGTATGTTACTGTACATTCAGAAGAGCTTTTCTTTCAGTTTCAAATCATTTTTTCTGTCTAACCCAATTAGGATAAAATTCCTTAATTCTGCTTTTTTATTATGTAGACATTTATCAGTATGATACCCCTAGTTTACCCCAGACGCTGGGTCCAAAAGTTCTGCTAAATTTCTCTGTAAGCGGAATTTGGGTGACAGCCATCTCTCTGCCAGGATGTAAAACATCACATGCTCTCATTCTGCCTGCTGGTTTTCCAGCTGCAGAGAACTCCCTGAATTTTTGGTTAGATAGGTGTCCTGGTTTTGGCTGGGATAAAGTTAGTTTTCTTCTTAGTAGCTGGTACAACGCTGTTTTGGATTTAGCATGAGAATAATGTTGATAAAAAATAGACGGTTTAGTTGTTGCTAAGTAGTGCTTGTTCTAAATTGAGGACCTTCCAGTGTCCCATGCTCTGCGCGCGAGGAGGGGCACAAGGAGCTGGGAGGGAGCAGAGCCAGGACAGCTGGCCTGACCTAGCCAAAGGGATGTTCCATAGCACAGAACATCATGCTCAGTGTATAACCTGGGGGAACATTCAGAGTGATACCGTTTGTCTTGCTAAGTAACCTACACATGTGGTGGAGCCCGGCTGTCCTGAAGCCGGCTGAAGACCTGCCTGCCCATGGGAAGTGAATGAATTCCTTGTTTTGCTTCACTCGCACATGTGGCTTTTGCTTTACCTGTTAAACTGTCTTCTTCTCAGCGCACGAGTTTTCTCACTTTTACCTTTTGGATTCTCCCACTGATCCCACCCAGGGGCAGTGAGCGAGCGGCTGTGTGGGGCTCAATTGACAGCCGAGGTTAAGCCATGGCGATGGGACATCAGGCTCTGTAGCTGGTCTGCTCAGGTGCAGAGAAGCCTTTTTGCCTTTGCAGCTGTGGAGATTTATAATGAATTGTTTTTCCAATGTTTTTTCTTCCCAGAAGATTCCTTTAAAGCGTTATGACAGACAAGTGAGTGAGATACCTCCCCTGCTTTAATCCCACTCCGGTGGGGCTGGAACATTTGTCAGACAGACATGTCCTGCATGACAAAGCAATCTGTAGCTAATGTGCAACCACACCAGAAACACAGGAGTAACACGATGGCTCTTTAAGCCCAGATGTAACAACATTAGTGAAATAATAATAAGCTGAATGAGGACAAAAGGATGGCACAAGATGTCTTAGCTTCATACCCGTTGTCTCCATGTAAACACACGATCAAACTCTGATACTTGATAACACGGTTTGTTTCAGTAAGTGGCAGGCTCCAAGGAGAGCAAGTGGGCTCTACAGCATAAACATCCTGAAGAAGCGAGTGTCCTTCCCTTTCCCAATACAGGGACTAGTTGTTGTTGGTAACCATGTCACTTATTACTAAAATAACAGCAGCACCGTACTAACGTTATTATCAACAATTCTTTCTCCTTCCCATGCCCCCATGTTTGCTAGTGATCAAAACTACTTTTTATTTTCTTTTTTAGAAAAGGAAGACCCAACACAGTTTTACCCCTTGCTAGCACATTAAGGGTTTTGCTGGTTAGAGCACAGTGGGGCTTATAAAGTTGTGAGGTATCTCTTAGCATGGAAAAGCCCTATGAACTTAAACAAGCCTTTGTTTTAAATTAGGGAAGATGAAACATGCACAAATATCAACTGCCACTCATTTTAGATACATAGAATTAGAAAACTGATCATAAAATCAATGCCAAGAATAAAAGGAAATAAATAAAACAAATGCAAATATTTAAGGTCCTACATTCTCACATAAGTAATTAAAGTGCTCTGGTGTTCAAAATTGATGATCATCCAGTCCATCCTTAAATTCAAAGGGACCACATATTATTTATCTATGATTTAAATATTTTTCTTATTTATTTCTTTCAAATAAACAGGAGAAGTATAATCTCGCTGTGGACAGCAGATTTGCTCAGGAGTGAAATGTAATACCAATTGCAGAACTGAATAATTTTTTTTAGATAAATAAACATAATAGCTAACAACAAAAAAAATCTTTTAAAATGTATCAGTGCTAATCACAGGAAAAAAAATAATCTAGATGTTAGTATTTCCAGAAGAATGGGAAAGGAATTGATACTACAGAATCTTTGTGATCCTTATTGCATTATGATGTGATTCTTTTTAAAACGCCCTATGGAGTCACCTGTCTGTAAAGCCAAACATTTTGCTCTCCTTGTTGAAGTCCTCCTGTTGGAGCTTGTTTGGAGTTCTGAAGCTCACCCAGGCAGAAAGTAGGATACTTTCTGATCAGACCTTTTGCTCCAGAGCACGGAAATGTCACGCTTGGCTTTGCTGAGCACGTGAATAACCAGCCACAACAGTCAGGAATCGTTGCTGCTTCATAAAGAAAACATGAATGATTCGCATTTACAACATGTGGGCAAATACCACAGTTACACGCCAAAAGCCCAAATACCTAGGAAGCGGCTGCTGCTGATGGCAGGCTAAGTAAGTTTAGTGCTGGCTGCAAATCAGTGATATAAACCAGTCCAAATACAGTCTGTTTATAATTTCAGACACGCTCGAAGTGCTGGTTGGAATTTCTTTTTTGAAATTTGCCTAGCAGACGAGGCCCAAGAGTCAGGAAGTGGCAAAGCTGTTGTTCTCAGCCCGGGAAGCTACAGAAAAAAAATAGTTGCTGAGTCAGACAGCAATTCCCCCGCGGGCTCTGGCTGTAGCCCAGCCTTTAGAAGACCTGCCAACTCACCTACGGGTAAAATCAAAGCTTTAAAAAAGCCTATAAAGCTCACGAAGAGGGAATTTGATTTTTGGGATAGCTTTTTGATATTTTAAATTAGATCTGTGGCAAAGAAGTCTCTGGGATCTTGGAAAATCGGTATGCACCATTAGTGTAGTATCTTTCCAACCTCGGCCACCGCTGACCCAGCCAAGAGCAGTGAGCTGCTCGGCTGAATGCTGCTGTACCTGCTCCTGTTACCATGGAAATGGACACTGGCAAAAGTAGGATAAGAGCTTTAAAGTAATTACCATTATAATTAGCACTTTCACCTTTCTGGAGATTGGGACCCCAAAGCCCCCAGTAGTGAAACTGCCCAATTCAGACTCATCAATACAACAATTACTGTCCAAAGAGGCATGAATTAACGTGATCAATGTGGGAATGACACACGAAAGGAAGGCATTGTTGGAGCCAGGAAAGAGTGGGTTCCTGTGGCTGCCTTTGGTTATTACTAATAAGAAACTCTCCTCCTTTGCTATGAGTCACTGTTCCAGTTTCACCCTTAATTAATTCAGAGTCAAGAGAAAGGGCACCAATGTGAAGAGAAGCTCCCAGTGATGGATGGCTCAATAAAGTTTGCAGAAGAGGGGGAGGGGAAAGAAATCATTATAGTAACAAATCGAGGTAATAGAGAGGAAGAAACCTCAACAGACATGCTGTACTGGGAATTTAAGGACCAGTACTTTTCTTACTGCGCTACAACACACACCATGAATCTTTCATCCAGGCAGCAAGTGCATCAGTTAGTACACCGTGATCTGCATCAGTTTTTACGGCATTGCAAAAGCCATCAAAGGTCTCTCAGCTTTGCCAGAAACATCTCCTTTAACTGCAGAGGAGTTGGAAGGGAATTCTGGTTTCTGATTCATAATTTCGCACTTCTTTGCTAAAAACACAACAGCCTGTTTGTATTCAGGTTGAATGCAGAACTCACCTTCAGTGATCAGTGAAGCGGCTGCTTGCGTAATTATTACTGCTTCTAACAACACTAACATTTGGTTGCATATAGCCTGAAAGGATTTTTGCCTACAGTTATTTAGCAGGAAGAGATGTATATTCAGAAGAAACTGGTGAATGCTTGGAAGAAACTTAGGGCAAGAGAGTAGGTAAATTTTGTAGTAGATTTCTGGGTTTACCAGTGGATTTTGACAATCTCTAAACACATATTGCAGTTTTGGAAAGCTTGATGCTAATTACCTCTGTTCATCTCATACTAGTCTTTCAGGGCTTCATGAGACTGTGGGCTGCCTACAGGCAGGGGCTAGGCAATAGAGCCAAGCTCCAGGCAGAAACATCCAAAATGAAGCTGTGTGCCTAAGGTCATCTTTTGTGCAAGTCCTACTTGCTAGTGCGTTCATCCCCCCCTCAGCCTGTTCCCTTTGGAGTGTCTTGTTACCTAAGTGCTGTTACACAGCCCAGCCACGGCAAAGCACAACAAATAAAACCTCTTCAATGCCTCCCACCCCCATCAAAAGATAGCAAGATTCAACAGCACTAGATATCTTTCACAGAATCAAGAATGGTTGCACTTGGAAGAAACCTCTGGAGAACATCTAGTCCAACCTCATGCTAAAGCAGGCTCTCCTACAGCAGGTTGTAGAGAACTATGTCCAGGTGGCTTTTGAGTATCTCCAGAGAGCTTTTCTCACTGTTCACTAAATACTGGGTGGGGTGGGGTTGGTGTTTGCTTTAAGCTATGTATTGTTGTACAGCTGTTTCTTATGCATTTGGATTTTCAGGACCCTTTAAGAAGACCTGTCATGGTAATCTTTTACTTAGTGCAGGAACTTTTCTTAAAAGACAGTGAAATTCAAAGCTGCTGTTATTCTTCATGGAAATGCTGCTGAGATGAAACATTATATCATCCAGATGCATTTGTCATAGTCTGTCTGTCTACCTACCACTGTTAAGTGTTTTCAAATGAGTGTGAGGGCTAGGCTAAATTCTTCCATTAAGGGCAAAACATCACTGCGGGCGGAAGAGTTCTCTGCTTTCACCACGATGACATAGACCTAACTGGCTGGACAGCTTCCTTCCAATAGAGCTCTTATTCACACATATGAGACACATGCATTTTATTATGGCTCGTTTCAGAGGAGACTGAGGGATTTTCTCACAAAGAAAGGTAGGTGAGGGCAAGAGTCATGAAGGTCAACCAGGTGGAGAGTGCTGGAGTGAACTGTCATGCCTTGTGGCCCCAGAAGGAGGTACTGTGACTGCTAGGCACTGTGTTTTGCTCCAACAGTCAGTTTGGACAATTTCCAAAGTAACGCTATCTGCTCCAGATGCTCCAAGAAGCTTCCAAGATTTCTGGGCTCCCTAGCTGCTCCCCTGAGCCCTCCTGAATAGCTCTCGTTCCCCAGAAAAACAGGACAGGCAAAGCCCTCAGTGACAGCTTTACTCTATTCAAACTCTACCACCAAATTTCTTCACTACCTACCTTAAAAAAGTTAACCACATACAGAAATCCTACTGAAGCTTGCATTAATCAAGTAACTGTCTTTAGCAGTAAGAGGACCACAGCTGATACAACCATGATGTGTTTCGTAGCCTCGCAGAGCTACACCAGACTGTGTTCCAAGGAAAGCATCCAAAAGAGGTAAGAGGTGCTATAATTAAGATACCTAAGGTTAGGAGGTGCATAATTACGTTCAACCATAATTACACCCGGTGGTGACCATGCTTTAAGATACAGACTTCAATTACATGACCGCCTCCTTTCTTCTTTTCTCTATGGGATCCTCGCCTGTGTCAGGACCATCTCCCTGGCACAGCACTGCAGGACTGCCCAAATTGCCATTAAACATGCTGCTTAGGACACTGGAAAGTGCAGTAGCATTTGCATTGCACACTGTCCAGGACAATCAGCCTTTGTGTGAAGTTAGACTTGTGACAGAGATGTCTGAAGCATGCAAATCCTGAGCTCACAACTTAAAATATTCTTATTAAATATTATTATTAAAATAAAAACCATGCAGATTTGCAAAAATCTACAGATTTGCATGTCTGGCTTGCATGTTATTAAAGCCTGTATTTATAAATCTCTGCTGATAATGCAGCATCTTTATGAGCTGCTTTCTTAACTGTAGAAGTCTACTTACCACAACTGAACTTTTTCATTTGAAAGGCCTTATCCAGCTTTTATTTCTGTGGTAAAATTGTTATTGACTAAAATGGGAGCACGATCCTGTCTCTGGTACTTGCTACCCTGCCCTGCTCCTGACAAAGTATTGTTCAGTTCAGCCAAACCAACAGGAAAAACTCTGCAACAGTCATTTTTCTATTCATAGTGCAAATGTATGCACATAGCTTGACAGACTGAAAGGCTATTACTCTTGCTTACTCTGAAAAAGTGAGCTGGTGTTCCAGATATACCTGGCAAAACTTTGTGCACATGCTGGAAAGCAGAATGGAGCACTCACTCATCTTTCAGAGGCACTCACATGCCAGCATCATGAAGAAATATTTACAATATGAGCAGCTAATAGCTGCCTTTCATAATTGCTGCTTATTAACATCTCCGTATTTTGCAAGCATAGTAGAATCATAGTTTCAGTAACACTTTTGAAATAACCAATGCAGTGGCAATACAGAAATTTAACTATTCATGATCTTACGCTGTCTGCCTGAAATGAGTATAAATAATGTAAATAGCAATTACATTGGTGGTAATAAAACACAGTCCCAAATGACAGGCTAACTTAAATCTGATTTTTAAAAAGATACCATTGAACTAAGTATCTTCTTATAATGTAAAACTAGACAACTAAATCATCGAGCTTGGTCTGTAATACAAGTGTACTTGAAAATTCAAGATTACATGCACTGAGTGAAGCATACAAAGACCTCATTTTGGTTCAGTTAGCCGTATAACTATCTAACCTCTGAAATAGGAAGAACTGAAAAAAATTCACAATATGTATCTATCAGACAAATATGGAAAAAAGGTTCAAACTTACTAAGGGAGTCCAAAGAGGAAGAGACCACAAGATTCCTGAATTAATTTATTCTTAATTTGCTGTGACCAACTTGGGAAACCATTCTATGCAATAACTGAGTGAGGGTACTGGCCTTCCTGCAGCAGACCACTTGGCATGGCATTCTTGTTCAGCACCACAAATTCCATCAATAAAATCTCAGCAAGATTTTTGGCAGCAGGAACAGAACTATTTCTACCTTCCTTTAACCACACTGGACAACCCAGGGCTGTTATGATTCAATGTCCCTGCAACAACTGGAGGTGGTTTTCTGATGTATTACATTACACCAGGACAAATAAGATTGAAGATCTTACCATGCATCTGGAAACAAAAGAAGTGTTTCAATAAAGTTATATTCCTTTCCTCTATCCTCCCACAGCAATTAATATTTGTAACCTTAATCTCTTATTTATATCCTCTTTATAAACACAGAGTTTTCTTACCAATATTTCACTTACTCTAGTTCATACTCCTGGTGATATCTTTTCATGTTTCCACTTCTAAGTTAAAAGATGATGATATCAGATTTCAGTATCAAGGACGGATTAACTCTGAACTTGAAGATTAGTCACCTTCCTGTTCACTCTTATAATTGGTTTAGTGTTGGACTTGGCAGTCCTGGGTTAACAGTTGGCCTGGATGACCTTAAAAGTCTTTTGCATTCTAAATGATTCTATGTGTTGAAACTAAAAGTGGGATGACACTTGAGAGGGTAGTAATCATAGAATCATTTAGGTTGGTAAAGACCTCTGAGATCATCAAGTTCAACCAGGACTGCCAAGCCCACCACTAAACCACGTCATTAAGCACCACATCTACACATTTTTTTAAATACCTGCAGGGATGGTGATTCCACCACCTCCCTGGGCAGCCTCTTCCAATGCCTGACCATCCTTTCAGTGAAGAATTTTTTCCTAATATCCAACCCAAACCTTCCCTGGGGCAACTTGAGGCCATTGCCTCTCATCCTGTCACTTGTTACCTGGGAGAAGAGACCAACCTCTACCTGCCTACAGCCTCCTCTCAGGCAGTTGTAGAGAGCAATAAGGTCCCCCACGAGCCTCCTTTTCTCCAGTCTAAGCAATCCCAGTTCCCTCAGCTGCTCCTCATAGGACTTGTGCTCCAGACCCTTGACCAGCCTCATTGCCCTTCTCTGGATGCGTTCCAGCACCTCAATACCTTCTTGAAGTGAGGAGTCCAAAATGGAACATCGTGTTTGAGGTGCAACCTCACCAGCTCTGAGTATGGGGGGACAATCACTGCCCTTGTCCTGCTGTTTCTGACACAAGCCAGGGTGCTGCTGGCCTCCTTGGCCACCTGGGCACCCTGCTGGCTCATGCCCAGGCGGCTGCCGACCAGCACCCCCAGGCCCTTTCCCACCAGGCCCCTTCCAGCCGCTCTGCCCCAGGCTGTAGCTGCACGGGGTGGTTGTCACCCAAGCGCAGGACCCGGCACTGAGCCTTGAGCCTCATACAACTGGCCTTAGCCCATGCATCCAGCCTGTCCAGATCCCTCTGCAGAGCCTTCCTACCTGCAAAGCAGATCAAGGCTTCTACCCAACTTGGTGTCATCTGCAGACTTGCTGAGGCTGCACTCGATCCCCTTGTCCAGTGTCAATAAAGATACTGAACAGAGCTGGCCCCAGTACTGAGCCCTGGGGAACACCACTGGTGGCCGGCCGCCAGCTGGATGTAACTGCATTCACCACCACTCTCTGGGCACGGCCGCCCAGCCAACTTGTAACCCAGAGCAGAGCACATCCATCCAGGCCACGAGCAGCCAGTTTCCCCAGGAGAATGATGGAGAAAGATCTTCCAATGAAGAACACATTGTTGTCATTTGGCAAGTTGCTTTCCTGCCCTTGGCTCCTTTCTTAGTGGGTGATATCTGCATTTGCATCTGTCAGCCTGATATCCTTCTATCCCCATCTCCAGGTGTCAGACACAGGGGGTAAGCCACATGGACATCTAGCCCATTTTATTTGCAGCAGCAGCAGCCTTGTCAATAGTTGCTCTCCGCAGTAAATGCCAATTCTGGCTTTGATGTCTTGTGTTGTGGGTTTGCTTCTGGGAGATAGTTCTAAATTCTTCATTCAAGCTTTGAGCACATTGTTGTTTGAAATAACTGCCTTGATAGTTTCCTTAGCTGAGACAGAGCATCTCTGTGTCTTTCAGGCTTTTGCTTTACAGCTCTTTCCGCAGTGTGAGATTTTAGATCTAATTGAGAACCTAGACATTTAAATACATGATGATCCTCACAGTTCATTTATTCTGGTAATGGAAGCTGACAGACAGCTCATTTAACAGCTCCGTTGACTTTTAGCAGTCTTGCATCAGTGAATCCCTGCTAAAGATTTATTTCCGTACAACAGCCCCCTAAAAACATATTTTATGCATGTATAGAATAAAACTTAACTCTAAACCTGACCATTCTATACAAACTCTGCTTTTTATGAAAAGGACTATTTCTGTAAGCATCTCAATTGAAAAATTAGTAATTTTCTCCACTAATGTCTCAGTGAAAAGTCTTAGGGAATTTTTCAACAAGTTCTACCACTAACCAAAATCTAAATGATACAAAAGCATCTGATGAAATAAATGTTAGGGGGGAAAAAAAGTGCTATTGAAATCCAGAAATCTATTTAAAAATATATGTCAACAGTAAAAATATTAACACATTTTAACCAGTACCAACTCTGACAAACCATACCAAGAAAATCTTTCTCCACCTACTTTTATAAATTATCATTTTACACTTACAAGTTACTTTCTATATGTGGTAAATTATACTTTGGGCTTGTAGACCTGCCTGCAATATAGGTTGTCCAACACTTCCTATTATAATAACTTTTTCAATTTGCCAAATTATAACTGTTTGAGCTGAAACTCTCCATGATGAATATACTTCCTAGGCTGCTTTTGGTGCAGAAAACTTCAGCTGAATTATTTTGTGTGCTTCTGAATCAAAGCAAGGTATTATACATACTTTTTTTTCAATAATTAAGAACATCTGGTACCCATGCTTTAAGATTTGAAATCTGGCAGAGAAACGTTTTCGAAAATTTTGGTTTTGCTATTCTCATGAAGATACACCTACATTTACCCAAGTTATATACCTCTAAGAATATGCAGTTCAGTAAAAACTTGATGCAGTTATATATCTAAAAATCTCTGAAATCCCCTGAAATCCTTGAACGGTGCACAGGCCCAGCTGCAAATGAGCCATTCTATCCCACAAAAGTTCCCTCCAGGCCACAAACACAGGGCTGAAGTTGGGCAGACTGTAACAACAGCTGCTAAGCAGCGCAGGCTACAGCAAGGTAAACTGGCAGAACAGAAAAGTGCAGCTTGTCCCCCGTGTGCCCCCACTGACTGATTTCTGGGCAGCAGATAAGGAGGTGGGAGGGAGCACCCTGATGAGGAACAATCTGCAAGGGGACTGAGTGAACAATTCTGCAAGATCTTAGATCTAAGACATGAACTGTAGTTTGTGAGCAACAACAGTAAGTTGTTGCACATAAATCAGTGTTGTAGAAAAGGTTATCTAGATAGTATCTCACTATTCCCTTTATGTTCTCAGTGGATTGTACATATATAATTAAAACCAAAATGTACTTTGTGTCCTGTGTTTTGTAGTGTAACTTAACAATTGTGTCCTTGTGAAATGTATTTGAAACAATATTCCTCTCCATGTCAGGGACATTTTTCCCCACCTGCTGAAACTGATGATCTCGTCCCTCATCAGCAACCACGACAGCACCTAAGATCTGTGAAACTAATAGCATTAGTGTCTGTAATGCTCAGCATAAAGGGCCCCAACCCTCTTCACCCGAGCTCATCAGCTTCTTTGTTACAAAAAAATGCAGTGCCAAAAGCAACGAATTACAAGGCTTAGAATGTAAGGCTCTTTAATCAGCAGAGCATTTGCTCAAGTGCTCTCAGAGTCAGGGTGAACTTGAACACATGTTGGTCTGCGTGTTGAATCAGGCAGAGAGCATGCAAAGTAAATAATTCTTTTTATAGCAATTCCTTTCGGGCATTTTGGTCAGTGAAATTGTACTAGTCAGCATAAAAGAATCTGAAATATTGCCACTTCCCCTATTTGAAAATTACTCCAGTACTTCACATGCTTATTTTTATAAATAGATATTAAATACTGACCCTTAATTTTATATTTTTGTGTATACGATAGATTATGCATTCTGGTGAAAAGACAGCTAAATAGCTCTTCCAGTGCAGGGAAATTTTTTCATCATGTTACTGATCTCTCCCTAATAATACTCACATCTCCTGCAGTCATACCAAATAACTTCTACTTTTTTGGCTGAACATTATTCCTCTTCCCCCCGTGCCCCACCCCCCATCCGCAATTAAGTGTTTACAGCACTTGAATACAGGCTTGTAAAGAAAATGGAGACGTTATCATCCCCAACATGTACAGCATAAGCAGACAGGCATCGTTGCTTACGTTTTCAAATCTGACAGACTCATTATTTGACAGTTGCCAAAATACTCACCTTCTCTAGCTCTCACTTCTTTACATGTAGAGAAGGATATTCCTACCCTTGTTATTCATTCTGTAAAATGCTTAGGCAAAAAATGATCGGTAAGAGGATAAACATTTTTAGATGACAGCAACTTACCATAGTATGATTTTTTCAGCTCCCTTAACAATGGCTCCCATTGGGCTCAACAGTTCCTCATTATCCGAAAATCTACATCACTTAACTAACCTTGGGCTGTGTATTTTAACATGTAAAACAGTAGCCATAAAATGCTGTTAATACATAAAGGTTACACATACAGGAGTTATCCTTTATGCCTGGGGAAAAGTCAAGTGGTTATTTAGATTCACTCCCTCTTTTTCTGCTAGCAGAATGAACAAAGTACTTACGAACATAAAACGTTTCAAGGTGGAAGTAGCTGCAACACAGGTAAAGAGGTGTCACAGAGGCATAACTGCTACCAGAAGACAAGGTATAGCCAGTACTTAAAAAAGACATGAGGGGAACTTGTAACCTTCATGCTCAACCTGTATTTGCAATTTAAGAACATTCAGGTTCTCTAATGACAATCTGATTAAAAGAAAAGTGAGTACAGAAATGTTACTTTAAAGTACTCTCTGTTCTGAAGGCTCTTTTAAATGTATTAGAGACATAACAAAAGAATCATATATAATTTAAAGGTGTGCCGTTGCTTACACTGAGGTATCAGTTTACAAGTCACAGACAGAAAGTTTTCAAACACTAGCAGAACCCTTTCAGAATTCACTGGCCTGAACTCATGGTATTATCAAATTATTGATAAAACCGAGTGACTGCCAAATCGCATTAAGCAATGAGAACAAAATGATACTCTCTTGTACTTTCTTTTAAACTAAGGCAATTATTTTTAATTCAGTCTATAAAAGAAAATTAAGTCTCAGTCCTTTTCTTAGACATCTTGTTGATTTTTAGTTGTATGACATACAGCAATATTTTACAAACAAAAATCATTGTTTTATGTAATAAACTGAACAATCCTCAACCAAAATTTCTCCTTTGAGGATAACTAGCATAAATCAGAAGAGAAAAAGCCAATATAAAATGTGTAATGCCTCAGAATTAGGTACTGTCATGTTAGATGCTAAGCTTTGAGATAAAAATGACACTCAATGCTAGAAATGAGAGATTTATTCTCTTACATCTACAATTTTGCTTCTGAAAATTCCAATTCTGCTACTGCCTATATTTATTATCCTTTATTTTCATGATAAATTCTATCTTCTTATCATAATGCTACTAAGCAAAACAAAACTGCCTTCTTCTTAATGGTCAGCAATATCTTTACAGCATTGGTGCAACTTTCCATTTTAATGAATGCTGACATAATTAAACAACAGGAAAATTATATCAGCAACTGAAATATCTTCTTTATCATGATGAACTAATCTAAAGAAGCATAATTTTTGCTACAGATACTGATACCAGAGGAATTTTACCAGTGTGCCTAACTGTAAATGTTGCAACCACGTGTCCATGACATGACCGAGCTGTATTATATATTATGTATATAACGCTGTATTATGTAGTTTAGCTGCTAGCACAACTCTGCATTGTATAGTTCAGCTACTGAGTAGGTAAGAACAGGCCCAAAACCAAGACATGAGCCAAGAGTGCTGAAACAGGGCCTGGAGAAGGTCATGAAAAGGACAAGAAGCGGAAGATGACAAAAAAGATGATGAAAGGATGAAGACGTCCCAAACAACCACCAGAGGACCCCCGACCCATTAGGTCATATATGTGTAGTAAGAGTGTAGATATGATAAATAGTTCATGGAACTGTAATGAATATGATAATACTTTCTCAGAAATGTCATTAATATGTATAGAACGGCCATACGAAGATAAACAGAGATCAAAGTCTGTATGCACATTGGGTGGAACTTATCCCCTGTGCACCCAGCGCTGAAAATGAAGCATGTCTGCTTTCTAACACTCCAAACTGGGTATTAGAGAGTTTTGTCTCCGATTTTTTGGTATGGCCAACATTGGATTGGCCATGGATTGGCCAACATTCGTTGGCCAATAATAACATTATAGAAGTTTCAATATCCATTTTTAGTATATTAGGAACTTTGTTGATAACTAAACAAATGCTACTAGAATAGACATATTAGGGATTTATTTGGCAAATCATTCTACAGTGGACTAAAAAGTCACACCTGCGCACCTTCCCAAACAGTATACGAAGTTACAGTACTGAGCCCATATTAATCAAGTATGTGTACCAGGCAAGTGGGATTTCTACTCGCCAAGGCTTTTCCAGCCCAGAAAGCACTTAAAGAGGGTCTAAAACTGTCTTTCTTCCTCTTTTTGTTCTGAGATAGTCAGTCTTAGTCTCTGCTTTGGGTGTGGACTGTCCAAAGCAAAAAAAAAAATTGAAAACATAAATGTACACTGTTGCCTTTTCAAGATGCTACTCTATCATCTTTGGACAGGGACAAGAAATGGCACGCCTTCTGCTGCAGAAACAATGTCTCTTGGATCCTTGTAAGTTGTCTTCTAATTTCAAGGTGATTAAGAAGATAATATGTGACACAGCAAATGTAACTCTTGCCATTCCAGCCTGGGCAGTTGTTATTATTTGAGAATTTACAATGCCCAGACCCTGTCTGAGGCTTTAGATGTGCCTTTACAAAACCTAGGTAGGATTTTCCACTTAAGACTAACTTTTTTTGCTATGGATGGCTTATAGTGTATCTGCTTCTGTCCAGGAGAAACTCCATGAGACACAGTTATGTGATTTAAACTGACTACATTTTTCTCTGGCATGCAGATAAATCCTTCCCTGTAATGAAGGCCTCTTTCCCTGTGATCCTAGATCATGCCTTGGAATTCACTACCCAGTTCTCTGTTTTCTCAATGATCACCATTAGTCTTCTGTAAAGATTGTTTGAAGGTGGGTTTTGCTTGTTGGTTTTTTTTTCTTCACAGATTCTATCGCATAAGGGGTTCTGAATTTTGTTTTCACACTCCTCTAGGAGAATAACCATTTCAGTAACATGTCATTCCTTCACCACAGCGAGCTTACCTTTGTACAACAAATTTACATTTTACTTAAGGAAGACTACCACCCCCCTTAAGTTTTCTCCTAAAAAACCTGACCCACTGCATTCCAACCCAGACACCATGTTATCTTTCTATCCAGGCTGAACAGGTCATTTGGGAAGACCTCTTGTCTTTTTGTCTTCACGGCAGACAGGTTCCTAGGTACAGCTCTACAGAGAACTTACCACACTGGATAGCAGATGGTATGACAGGAGTGCTAAAATAAAACAAATTTGTGATTTAAGCAATTTCCCTGAGAACTCAAGCAAACCTGTCATCCCTAGGGAATGATAGAGATGAAAGCCAGCCACCTTAAGGCTTAATCCATGTCCCTGTAGCAACAGATGGAATGAGCATATCCCTGTAGTAATAGATAAGGCATTAGTATACTTGTGCATATGCACGTTAATAATGTGAATATGTATACAGACAACGTATTTACACCTTTCAGCTTCTGATGATTTTCCTTTCCTGTCAAGAATGTGATCTTATTTGTATAAAAATCAAATTTCATTCTAAGGGGTAATTGCTATCAGTGCCATTAAGTTTAATTGCACTATATCCATTAATATTTCACAGATAGATGATTTAAAACCTGTAATCTCTATGGGTCTTAATTCTGAAATTTTGATGGGATAAAAATCTCGTACTTCTTGACCAGGCTTAAAATATAAAAATACACTTTTAAAATATTATCAGGGTGACCAAAGTGTGTTCATGTCAGTGCATCCTCTCCAAGCACAATGTGCCACATACATGTGCTTTGAGACATCTCTCATTAATGTTTTAGGCCAAAACTCTTCCACATTTAGAGCATCAAACCCATTTGTCTTTGTAAAAACCTACCATTTTTGACAATATCAACATTTTATACATTATATGGGTGTATAAATCCGACTAGTTTTCTGATCTTTTGCCAAATTTTTGATTGTAACTTATTTTGGATGTTGAGCTACAACCAGTTCTTATTAAATAAAGTTTAATAAAAGAATAAGGAGAAATACAAACTGCTCAGTTCTTTGCCAAGTGCTTCTCCCAAGCTTAAAGCACACAGCCCAGCTAATGGGTTGACTAAACTCCTGCAGAGAGCAACACTTTCATGAAGAGGCAAGGCAGAGGGAACAGGACAGTGTAAATTTTTGGCCTGACAGTGAATCCATCCAGAAGTATTAGGCTCTGCAAAAAGAAGTCATCTGTTAAAGCCTAACTGAAACATGGACGTCCAAAGAGGACAAGTCAACGAAGAAAAAGCAACTAACTTGGCTAGTTTAAAACCCTATTTGTAACAATAACTTGGGAATACTACTCAATTTCTACTTTCAACATAGAAAAATACTGCCGCCTTCAACCAGAAGTCAAAAGATAAGTTTATCCTCTGTCACGTGGAAAAATATTTGCATTCTTATGAAAGCTTGTACATCTCACAATTAAGCAGTTAAAGTAAATATTTCAGGTTAAAATGTCTGCTTAATTTACTAGTACTTTCTCCATTTCCTTTTATTTTCCATTAGTGCTTTAGAAGGCAAGTCGTCCTTGGTAGTGAATTACATTGGGTAGTTTTACACCTCTGCCCTGCATAAACATTCTATAAACATTTTTGCTAAAATAAGATTTAGGGAATGGTAGAGTTTTAAAGGGAAAAAGGCTCATTAAATTAATCTGATTTGTACAACATCAGGCATTCCATTTCACTCAGTTACTCTGAATGAAGTCTAATACATTGTGTTTGGTGAAAGCGTATCTCCTAGAAGAGCTTTCACTGATCTTGATTTGAAGACATTAAGAACGGACTACCAATCTTCTGAGCACTTTAGTCCAATAGTTAGTCTCCTTCACTGTTAAAAATGCTGTTATTTTCTCTTTGAATTGACTGGCCTCAGCCTCCAGCTCACATTCTCCTACTAAAGAGCCTTTAATATGTAATGGCAACACCTAGAGACTATATTAAATCATCATAGAATCTTTTTCTTTTATTGCTAAGTTGAAAAGATAAAGCTTTTAGAAGTCTTCCTTTGAAAGTTCTCCAGCTCCTCAGGTAAGGTCTGTGGCAGCTCTCTTCTGCTCTTTCTCCAGTTTCCATACTGGATCAAACAGCAAGTTGATCTGTTACAGTGTCCCATTTCTAGCAGTGGCGAAAAGCAGATGCCTAAAAGAAGTACCTATAGGGCTGACATGTACAATATTTCCTTCAATATAATTCTGATCTCCACCCTCTACTTTGCAGGAACTTCCTGAGGATGAAAAGCATTTTATGTATTTAAATACCCTCCACTGGCTTCTCTTCTAAGACGGGAACTCGTTGAGTCCTATTTTGAACCCAGGTAAACCTATCACCTCTACAATATCCTCGGCAAGGAATTCCACAACTTAACTCTATTCTACATACATAATCACCTGTGTTTGGAATAACAAGCCCTACCAGCCCCAGCTAAAAGTCAGGACACTAAAATTATATGCAGTTGCTGTGCCCATTGTACTGCTATGGTATATGGAAATAGCATCAATAACCTGTTCTTATGCAATATTCTTGTACTCATCCATCATGAGATTGCTGAATCATTTTTGCTATAGTCTCACAAGAATTCAGATTGGACTGACTACTGTAACTCTAGATACTTGCAGAAGTCAGTACTTTCTAGAATACAGTCCACCAAACTGTAGTTTTAACCTACATTTTTAGTTACTACAGGCATGTTACATCTTACTTTGCCCATGCTGCAAAAATTTTTAGGCTGAATGCCCAAAGCTTTCAAACAATCCAAAGAATTCTGTGTGACTGCTTTTTTTGCTCACTTGCTTACAAATTCTATCACCAATGATTTTATTTACTGGCCTTTACTGATCCCTGAAACACATCACTGTACCCTGTTCAATGGTAATTCTACACCAATAAGTACCCTCTGAGAACAGTCAGCTGTTCTTTATCCATTTTACATATTCAATATTGATACCATATAGTGTTATTTCAAATGAAAATATAGAGCAGTAGATCAAATATGCCTTACATAAACCTCTCTACAATCACCTTCATCAGGCTTGTAATGACCATGAATATTAGGCTTGTCTGACAAAACTTGTTTTTCAAAAAATCACTTGCAAATTCACAAAAATCCCCCCAAAATATATGAATTACACTCATTGTTTAATTCATCGGGAACAGAACCATATTTATTCTTTCCCACTGTTTTGCTGAAGATGGACTTTAAGCTATGTGACCAATAGTCACCTGTTTGCTCTTTTTGAACATTAAAACTCATTAGCACTGTTCTATTAAAATGGCATATGCCTGGTATCTCAAGATTAACAGCACTGGAAAAAAATCCCCTACCACTAATTCTTGTAGATTTGTAGACTGCAAGTCATTCAATCCTACTTATGTAAAAGTGTTTATTCTTTCTAGGTATTGCTTAACATCTTCCTTCCTTAATGGACTGGAAAGCACCCCACTGTTCTCATATGATATGATTACATCACATTGCTTCTTTCTAAATGCAGAAGAGAAACAGTTATCAAAAATTGTCTTTTTTGTAATTTGCAGTATTAGCATTTCCATCTACTCAAGGGTCTGTAGCACAAATTTAACTTATTCGTTCTTAGTACATCTAGTTAGAAATCTTATTAGCTATAATGCTTTCATCCTTTTTTTATTTCTTGACAGTCTCACCCTTCTTTATAATTTTTAACACTTGAAATTACTCATTTTATAATGTTTTCCTACTCCAGACCCCTCACTTCTATTTTGTTTATTTTTACTTACTGCTTTCATTGGTGAACACATGGGCTCTCAGTCTTAATTGTTCTCAAGAATTTTTAAATTCTGAAATTGTGCGATTTTGGCCAAGTGAATTTTAAAGACAAACCACTTCTCATTCACAATTTTTCCTCCAATAAGTATATCCATTAGTTCTTTTAGCACTGATATCTTCAGCATTTTTAATTCATCAGTATAGTGCAAGCAAGAATTGGTCGAGTCTATCCTCTGTTAATCAATACTGAACAAAATTAGGTCATGATTTTGGTTTCTAGGCAACCACTAACTCCCAATTAATTTAATTTGTCTTTATCATAATTAAGTCTAAAATAGATTGATCTTTGTTTGGTACCATTTCTTTTGTATCTTCTATACGTTTTACAAAGGCTAATAATGATTAGCTATGCAAGATTTCCAGCATAGGCCCCACAAACTGAACTTCCCCCATAACATCACACTTCTTTACTTCCAACATGGGAAAATATTTTCTCATCATTATGATGATGAAATTTTTTTGTTATTATTTTTATTATTATAATATTATAAAATATTATGATGAAATATATTCCATCAAGAAAATAGTGGTGAAACAAAATGTGATCTCCAGATGTCAGGAAAAAGCACAAGTATTCAAACAACAAGCTGATACATAATCTCATGTTCTTTGGCATGCAAATAAAAAGATAAGAAATCTATTTATAGAAAAGCATGTGTCGTTTCTGATTCACAAAAAAATGAAAAGTATTCAGTAGCATTTCATAAGTCAGTATGCATTAAGATAGTTTTCCCTCCTATCTGCTTCTGACATCTACTCCAACCCTTTTATGACTATTGTCAAAACACCCTTCTCCAACTTCATCCTTCACCCTGCTACTGTCCTTCCTTTTCCCTTGATTTGTGCCACCACATAACCTCCTGATGTCTAGCCTTTAATCCCTGTCAGTAACCACTTGCTATGCAACCAGCTCCACACTTCTGGAAAACCCCTCCATTTAAGTCAACTACCCCCCATTACCTTAGAAGATATTTGGAAGCTGCTTCATTTTTCAGAGAGGAAAACAAGGTCTTGATCTTGTGATTTACTTCTTGTTGCAGTAGTTTTACTTCTCCCATATAAAATGACTACAGTCATTAGAATTAGTTGCTGCCTGACTGTTAAAACAGGTTTAACAGAGTTGCCTGTCAAACAAGGTCAGCAGTGGACTGACCTTGATTACTGATTACAATGAGGAAGTGGTTTTTTTCTGTTATGTTTTTATATTAATAATAACTTAAAGCAGAGAACTATTTGTATAGCAAAACTAGCTACAGTAGTATTAGACGCTCGAGTGACAGTCCATATTCCATCTATCCTAGAAACATTAACTCCCTATGTCTTAATGCTCTCTTTATTAAGTCAGCATAACAACTGATAGCCACAACAGCTCAGAGAGCAAAGTCTAAACTTTTTCTTCAGACTGCTTCTATGATTTAGGTTTGATCACATGGCTAGCAAGCAATCCAGAGACAGTCTATATACTGGACCTGTGTCAGACAACTAGCAATAGGGGCTGCTAAGGCTACCCCCTAGTCATCTTGTGACCCAGCTGCACAGCCAACCCATTCTATCTTTTGCAGTGAAGCAGCAGAATGAGAAAGCCATCACCTATTACCCACTTACTGAGTGGTTACCCCCACTCTCTCCTGAGTCTCCCATTTTACCCTTTCCCTTTCATTTGAAGCTTTTGTTGTGAAGTCAGGTGAAGACCAATTTTAATTTCTAACAGAGGAGAAAAACAATAATCCTAAATACAATAAAACTCTAAAAAGATAGGTTACTAAGTTGAAAAGACAGCTGTTTGTTATGGACTAAGATTACAAGTTACTTTCTTACTTACAGTGGGTACTTAAAGTTGGGTTTGATTAAAAATAAGCTTTCACTGCTTTAAAATTTAATTCAGTGGAAGCATGAGTCTAGCAACTCTAGAATAAGCTGGGGTTTGCCAGATACCGACCACCTCTTACATGTTTGAATGTATGTGATTGTTTCTGTGCAGTGCCAAGGCAATTAACTCATGTTTCCAAAGCAAAAGTGTTCCCTATTTTCTTGGGGGAATTTATGTCACAGCTCTGCAATAGTGTGAGACTAAGTTGTTTCCTATACAAAGTTTCATGTCTGTGATGGAGAGGTGCAAAACCAGAAAAGATGTCTTTCTCCAGGTTATCATTTCCATTGCAAGATCAGGTCTTTACAATAATAATTATGAACATTGATTTCATAGAAGAATAGTTTGGGATGGAACGAACCTTTAAAGGTCATCTAGTCCAACCCCAATTTGATTCAGAAGGCTCCATTAAGTCAGTATAAAAATTAGCAGACATATAAAGATGTTTCAGAAACATTTCAGAACATACTCATTAGTCTTTTCTGTTGAGTGCAGTTTTAGCCATACGATGCTCTGCCTTAATTATTGCCCAATGTAGACTGAGGGAACTGGCTTCTACAAAAATAAATTTTAAAAATCCTATTCTTTGGGACAGGTAGAGAACATAACACTTCCATTTGTGGTCACAATGTGGTTTAGGGTTTTTCTCCTCCCTGGATATCCAGCTGACGCTAACATAACTATACAATCTAGTACATATTTTCACATACATGTAACAGCAGACATTCTCCTGCACTTCAGTATCTTAGTCACTATATATTATATAACACACACACTTTGAAGAATAGGAAAATAAACAAGTCAAATTATCATTAGCATCAGTCTGTCCTAAATCTAACTTTTATATAATCACGTAACTTTTTATCAGCACATATTTTTGTTTATAATTACCACATTTGTAATTATCTACCTTGCTCTGAGACTGCTGGTTTACACAGAGAAAGGTCTCCCTCATGTGGAAATCTGCCTACCAGCTGTAAAATAAAAACTGCATTTTGATTCTTAATAAAGGTTCCATTGCTTAGATTTGTATTCAAAGTATCACTTAGTATACTTTTTATGACATTTTAGTTCATCAGAGCTATCATTACAGTGTGAAAGGAAAAAGCCTTTGATAATGATAGGATCACAAGAATTTAAACATATGTAAAAAGAAAGCAAAATACTTTCAAATCCAGTCAGAATGTAAGGGAAATTAATCTGGGGAAAATCCACAGATTTTAGGATAATCTTGCATCTATCAGTTCCCTCAGCTTTTCTTAAAGCTGTTCTGAATACCACTGAAGATGTTCTCATAGATATGATTTTCATGTATTGCCTTTTCATGACCCACCAGAACTGGGGTCTAAAGCTGTAACTGACTATGAGAGTTAGATTGACATAATTATGTGGTCTGGTAAGACTACATAGTTAATATATTTTGGCTACAAATATTTGTGTCTCCTACCATCCATAACTAGTGTGGTTCAAAGATAAATCCTCTCAAATTTTCCATTTCAGAAACTAATTAAGCTCCTCCCCCTCCCCTGCCCCCAGTTTAAATACTTTAAAAGAAAAATACGCAGAAATAGTTTCACCTGAACATTCACAATTGCGGGGTTTTGTCCCACCCGAAACACACAGATTTGACCCAAAGTGAATGCTTTCAGTTTTCTTTTGCTAGAAAAAGAGCAAGTCTTTTGAGTTGATCAGGCACATTTTCTTACTTTGCCGTTGAACAAACCAATAAAAATGCCAACTATGTTTAGAGCTATGGTTCAAATGTCTAAAACATATTAGATGGTAACCAAAATTGAAGTTTGTTCATGTACATGTTGTAATACCAAAACCAAAGTAACATGACATCTAAGGACAAAAAAAGTGCACTTGGATTAGCAGTTTTATTTGGGTGGTTCACTTGTAAGCCTCATTTTTTCTGATCTTGCAGAAAAACTGCATAGTAGTTCCTCGATTACTTCCACAGCTGAAAAAATTAAATCCATGAAGCTTTTTTTATAGCACCTCTGCATGCCATACTGGAAAGGAATAGGAAAACATTTGACTGACTTTTACCATTCCCACTGGGGACATCATCTTCCCTTTGTTCCTTGTACTTATCTCAAAATACTTCTGAAGCCATCACAATTGCTCAAGTATAACTTTTCAGTGCCAGTGGTGATATAATTTGGAAAACAAAGACCTCATTTGTGATCATCAACAAAAGAGAAAAAGTGGTGGAAGGACTGCCAAGGTCATAGATTTGGGCTGTTTCTCCTCAACAAGGGGAAGAAAATGGTAGCTCAAATGGTAGAGGTTTTTTTTTTAGTTGTACTGTGTAAGTTTATAAATGATACAAGGATTTAACATGCATCAGAATGAAGTCTAAAAGTATCACATAGGTATCTCTGCTGCAAAACTCTCTGGGGTAGGTTCTCAGTCTTGAAATTTTTCAGGAAGGTACACTGAACCCAAACCATGATGAAACACACTTCTCCATCAAAGACACTGGTGAGCCATCAATACAATAGAAAAATACAGAATAAGAATGAATCTGTTTCTTTTATTGCTGGTAGTGTCCTTTTTTTTCCCCTCCAGTTTTAAAATTAGTTCACAAGAGATAATTGAAGTCCATCAATTAAAAGAGAAACATGGCATCAACTCCCCATACTGTTATTATTATTTCAAAATAATAAAAAAAAATACCATCCAAATTCCTCAGCTTCTGCACCTTTTTCCTGACGTGTTGAATTTTGTAGTTCTATGCAATTTAAAAAACCACATTTTTATTTGTACAATTTAAAAAAATCATCAAAAAGTGACCCAGTTTCCCTAGAGTGATACATAGTTAAGATGTGAAACACACTGATGTTTCCAGCTCATTCCATACTTACATGCTATTACAAAGGAACCATAATTTTACTGAACACATAATCCCTTACTTAAAAGGAAAGCTCTCTGACTTGGTTTACGCTCCAAGAAATTTTGTAGCATATCCATCCCATCCAAAGATCCTCCAGGTTTCAAAATGAGGTTTCTGTATTTCATCCCAGCCTGATAAAAGGTAAAGCAAAATGTCAGTATTTCTTATCTTGCAAACTGCCTCTTCTCTGTATTTGTTGTGTATTTAAAATCAGGATACACCATAAGGATAATTTAGATCAAGAGAGCAGAAATTTAACCTCTTCTCAAAGAATTTTTTTCTTGTGGTTTTACAGTTTTGGATGCCACAATCAGAACTTGTCTCAAAGACATTCAATAAAGTTCAACACGCACACAGACAACATCCACACACTCTTCAATGATGATTATCCCTGTGACTCACTGGCACGAAAAGTGAACCTAACACCTATTCTCTCTTAATTGATGGTTTCTCTTTCTTTAATCTCTGTTTAAAGAAAGAGATGATAGTTCAGAAATAGATACAGCACTGAGGAATGACATGGCACATATACAAATATTAATTGCATAGTAACATATACAATATATATAAACACATCTAATCCCTACTAAATTATTTTAAATTAACGGAGACTTAACTCAGGTTTTATTTTCGGGAAGAAACATTATTACTTCAGAAGCAATGATTCCTTTAAAAAGAATGAACCAAGTTTCTGAGACAACAGTAAGTAATGAGGGCTTTTCTTAACAAGAAGTCATATTTTAAAGAACATATATAGAGAATTTTGGGCTTCTGAGACATGCCCGCCAATAAGAAAATAACATTTTGCACGCAGATGTCCCAGATGCTTCTGATATTGACAAAAACAATGTTCTTCCTTTTAGTCAGTGTATATACACATATATACGTCCCACACACGTCGAAGTTATAAGATTACAAGACCATACCGCTTCCTGACAGCTGTACTGCAAAAACAAGCATAGGCTTTTTAACTGATAGATTTCCATGTCTTAACTGCATTACTAATCACATTGTCTGAATTACAGCTGAAAAAAACCTAAAATGCAAAAAAAAATATTCACTGGAGCATTGCTTATATGTCACTATGTTTTAGTTTCCTGAACATCAGCAACAAATGTAGATACTGCTCCTTGTAGTTTAAAAGTGTTATTTGAGTAGACTTTGAGTTTTTGCTGTTGTCTCTCCATAGCCAGCACATTGATCAGTTGTAGGGAGACCAGAGGTTATTCCAGATAATGTGCAAGAGATGAGGAGTGTGATGACCAGTTAAGCTAGGGTGAAGTGTCTGCTGAAGTATTTTTATAGATACAGTCTCTGAAACTGGTTTCAATAACTGTTGCTCAAAACAGGAAGAAAGGTTTTATTCAAACAGGAAGAGGTAAGCCAAATTTCTAAAAGCCCTAGTCATACCACCATAACCATTTTCCTTACCTGCTGTTCTGAAGGCTAGTCTAAATCTAGATATAATGAAATATGAGTAAGTACAAAAATCATACTGGTGTCTAGTAGTTGTTTATAAAAGATAGTTTGTCCCATCCTGTGGAACTCTATTACACTTACATGGATTGCAAATAAGGAAAACAAGCTGAAAGAGAACCAGTTTGAGAAGGTAACATTGCTCTGAAGAGGGAAGGAAAATCTCCAGTTACCCCTGAAGTTACATCAGCATTCAAGTGAAATGTGTGTGCAAACATATGCTAGAGAGGGAGCGATACACACACACGCAAACACACAGAGAAATAATAATTTCTTTTCCTCACTTCTTAGCTTGGATAGCAGGCTTCACATTAAAAGAGGTACTAGTTGCCTTTTAGCTGAACCATAGCGAGTATTCACTCCTAGAATAATTTATTCTCAAAGCTTCCCATACAAAGACAGACAAAAGACACAAAAATCCCCCCCAACCCAAAACCAACCAGAATAAAAGGCACTTTCACCCCTTAGGAGAGGTAAGATTACAAAGCAATCCTGGCAAACTACAGCTTAGGGTTTTGACTGTACAATCACTCAAAAAAGAGTTCTGAGAGTAGGGAGTAAAACTAACAGAAAAAAAAGTCCTTGATGACACTGGAGCGGTAATGCTTGTGGCAGAACAGAAAACTGACACGAAGTCCCACAAGTCCAACACCAACAATGTTATCCATCTCTCCCAATTGCTAACAGTTAAAAAACCCAGCAAGACTGACCCCTCCCCAAACGCATTAAGATCCATAAGAACAGCATTTAATTAAAAAGTAACTTTATATTCTCTCATCTAACTTGCCATTTCTTCTCTCCTCCTCTATTTATGAGTGACAACATTCCCACTGAACAAGCAGGGATGCTTATTTTCACACATACCTGTCACAAATCCCAGGCACTTCAAATCTCAGTCTTGACCTCCAAACCTTTTGTCACTTCTCCTCTCAAACTATTTAGTTTACTGCTTTTCTTCATAAAACCTCTTTTGGGTTTTATTGGTCTAACCACTGCCTTAGTTTTTCTAGCCCCTACCCAATTTCCCCTTTGGATGCCTCTTTGTCCAGATCAAAGTCTAATCTTACTTTCTTCACCCTCTAGAGGGGATGGACAGTTCTAGAAGTTCTGGTTGCAGTGATAAGGAAAGGGAGGAATGAAGGTAAATTGCAGGAGAGGAACAGGAAAGTCAAGCACTTTCTGTTCTCTCCTTGTACACATTTACTAAAGGGGAGTACTACTGCTGGCTGCTGAATCCAGAAGATAGGTAGGAGGATCAGGAAAACTGAAAGGTCTTTCCCATGATAGAACTGTAGCATCTCAATTCACAAATCTAATACTATCATCTCTGAAAAATAAAAATGTTGCCAGAAGTGCCAGGACTACTAACCACATCACTGACTATCCTTTTTTTCTGCTGGAGGTAGAGAATTACACAAGGAAAAAAACCTCAGTAAATCCAGAACCTTTCAGGATTTGAACTTCAAAAGCCACTTCGGAGAAAAGCAAAAGAAGAAAAAAATTTGCAAGTTATACTGTGCTGTGAAAGAGAAAGCTCAAAATAAATTGTTTTCTAAATAATAAGTACATAAAAGTACCATATGAAGTACTAAATAGAACACCACTATCATACAGCTTTCAGAGCAGAAGAGCATGCATCTGCTCTTGCAATGGAGGAATATGGTTCTTCAGTCTAAAATTAAAGATGAAGGCACTAAATGTGACATGATACCTTAAAAGTGTCATAATATAATACTGAATATATGACTATGTAAGAATTGTATTATAATCCAAGTGCACTTGGAAATGTCAAGATTATTTTCTGAAGTTAGTATACTTTTTTTTTTAAAAAAAATCTGAACTTGCCAGGTACAGAAGTACTTGAGCTACATACCTACGGCTCATGTTTGCAATAAATGTGGTTTTAGAGAAAAAGTGCAATAAAAGTCTTCAGCAAAAAGCATTCATCACCTACCTTTGGATTCATTATTCCTTCTTGCTTAAAGCAGCTATAAAAAATGTCCGTGGCAAACACTTCACTCCACAGGTATCCATAGTACTGACCATCATAACCACCTGCCAGATGTCCAAAAGTTGCTGGCATGTTTGTTCCTTGGAAAGTAGATTAACATTAATTTATTTAAATCAAATACAGATTTTTTTTGATGTATACAGTACTTCAAGAATAAATTAATATGGTATTTATATCAACTACTTTGAGACATACTCAGATGCTTTGTGTTAGAAGTTTCAAAGTATTCAAAGGCCATATTCTGTGAACTACAAATGAAACTCAATTTCCCATTTTAGGCTAGTTGCACATCCAACACAGATGTGACAGAACATCTAGGGTACTATTCTCATCACTCTAAAATATAACCAGCAAAAGTTTTCTGTTGACCTTAACTTTCCTTCAGAAGAGATCATTAATATCACCCCAAGCGTCAAAGTAATTATTTCAGCTTCATAAAGTAGTTTCTTTTATAAACAACAATTCTGGGGGTTTTGTATCTCAAGCTTTATGGGGAAAGAAAGGAGCATTTAACCAAACCATATGGACATGCTGTATAAAAGCTTCATACTGACATACCTGGGGTGGCAGGAATTCCTAGAATGTCCATACAGTATTTAGCATATTCATCTGCTGGGTCAACAAAAGGTTTTGTATGCAGTGCCTGGTCAACTTTGCTCAAAACAATCTGACGGAGAGTTAAAAGGCCTAATTGGGTAAAAACATTTAATTAACTAGCATCAAAGTAGCTGTAGTAGTACCTTTCATTCAAACACCTCAACACACACCCTAAATTATTGGAATTTTAACCACAGAAAAAAACTGGGAGTTGTGTCATTCCCATCTGAATTGCTTCAGTTAAAAAAGTTGAGAGGCATATTTTTAATAAAGGAATTGTCACTAGAAGCTTTGTCTTTTCAAATGTTATTTTCCCCACAGATCAAAACCAAAACAGAGCAGATACTTTAAATAAAAGCAAATTTCAGTATTTAAAATTATGTTTTCAGCTATCTTTAATCCCAGTATACCATTTCATTCAGGGCTTGCACAGATGGCAGTAAGTATGTCTACCCCAAGACACTTCAACAGCAACATCTGCTGCTGCAGCTGCTGTAGGCTTTTTTGAAGAAGCTACAAGATATGAACTTCTACTCAGACAAAATGCTTATGTAGCTACAGTGCCTGTACAAGCCAGAAGGACAAGGCCCTCTTGTTCAGGATGGGGAAGTGGTATGAAATAAGCAGCAGTGGCTTAATGACAAGTTGTACCACAAATGGGTAAGACTATGATATTGGGGGAGTCCTGATTACAGGGACAGAGGGGTGAGGGTGACAGAACAAGATGATTGATAATGACATGAGATTATGATCTCTATTTGGATACATGTAAGGTGGTACAAGACTTGGAATGAGAAGAGAACTGAGACCTAAGTTTAGGGAAGGCAATATATCTGCTGGGAAGGTAGAGAACATGGACTTAAGTTTCTGGATTGAGAAGTTAAGAGCTTGTTTCAGCAATGCAGGGTTACAACACTTCTGTCTGGCATATGCTATGTATGTTCAGTAAATATGCAGACTACTTTCATGTCTTTCAAATGTCATGTGTAAATCAAATGTAGACAATACATATAGAAAACCTGATACTGTATACATGCACAGTGCCTGCCCTGGGCTACCAGAAAAGAACATAACAGAAAACCCAGGACGTTCTCCTCCATGCCCAATTTTAAATGAGCAAAGTTGGCATGTAAAAAAGTCACATGGAGAGGAATGCAAAGGTATTTTAGTCCTGTGGGCAAAATGAGAGCTGCTACTATTCCCGCAAATAGTGGTATCTGTCACTACAGCCTTTATTAATGGTGGTAACACACAGAAATAAAGCCGGAAAGGCAATGATAAGTGTACACACAGAGGAAATATGACAGGCTTGTTATATTGCCTTTAGTGTTTCCCACCAATTTTTAAAATTATGTATTTTCATACATATGCTGTGGGGAAAGAGGGGAGAGAAATACCTGTATTAGCCAGTCTAGAGGCAGCAAGTTTCTCAAGGAGAGTCTCCCCAACATGGCTCTCATCTTTATAATGTCTTGACATTTGCTTCAGTGGTTCTTCTTCCCACACCCAGTTCTCAAACATTTGTGAAGGTACCTCTACAAAGTCTGTTTCCACATTAGTTCCACTAAACCTAGCAAAATCAGTCTAAAAGGAAAAGCCATTGTATTAAATTAAAGTAGAAGCCAGGATTTCTAGCAGAACATTAGTTTTCAGATGCCATTAAAATATATTCCAAACCCAAAATATTTCTAAAAAGAAACAGTCACTTTTTCAAAAGACAGTTGTTCAAATACCCACAGAAATTATTTGGTCTCACTCCACACTTGTCCTGTGTAAGTCCACCTCCTCTTGCCAACCCAATTTTATTGTTCTTCCCTTCTCAGCAACATTTTGACAAAGCATTTCAAGTGCTAAAAGAAAAGAAGAATTCTCAGTTTCCCAAGCGCCCTCTAAGAACTGTAGACATTCTGAAGTTCTATCCTCCATCAAGGAAGAGATGTCCACAGGAGTATTGGCTTTTGAACTTACTTTCTTGCAGGGTTAACAAAAAAAAAAAAGCATGTGTAATATAGGACATGACATTGAACTGACAGCTACGTCACATGCATCTATCTTCCTCTCATGTCTTCAGAAGAACAGCAGAAAAGAAGAAAAACATTTGCTTTCATTTACACTTGTGGGTTACTCAAATCCATAGGTGTAACAGTCTGGCCCTTCTTAATGTACTTGCTGAACAGCAGCTATGAAGAAAAGCTAGGACGTATCAGCTGGGAAGAAATGGTGACAGAAGGGGCTAGAGCAAAAGACAAGAGGAGTGCAGGAGTTTGTTGGCCTTCAGATATCCTCATTTACCCATAAACACCACAGTAACAAGAAAAATATAAGACATTTGGTTCAAGTTACTTCAAAAGCTCTCCTTCTGTAACAGCATTAACAGATCCCCTCCCTGCTCTGGTGATCTCACTTTCCAGCAGACCCCCAGTACATTACAAGGAGTATCCCTCTCCCAGAGCTGACCTTCACCAGCAGCTCACAGATTCCCACCTAGTCTGATCCCTGCATACCCTTCAAATGTGAAGTTTTAACATGCTTAAACAAATCATCATATGAAACAAGGCAGTTCTTTGCACACACAAATCCCAGAAGACAGGATGTTCTTATGTGAGATTTGCAAGTTACTTGCAGGTGCACAAATAAAAATTTACATGAAATACAACAGCAATAAGCGTGGTAGCTATGCACACAGCAACCACCTTCGTAGTGGAAGAGACAGCTGGAAAGCAGGCCTCCCTGACCTGTGTGCAATTCCACAGCATGTACTGCGTTCAGCTCTCAGCTCCCCAACATAAGGAGAACATAGACCTGTTGGAGCAAGTCCAGAGGAGGCCCCAAAGATGATCAGAGGGCTGGAGCACCTCTCCTATGACCACAGGCTGAGAGGGTTGGAGTTTTTCAGCCTGGAGAAGAGAAGGCTCTGAGGACACCTTACAGCAGCCCTCCAGTACCTAAAGAGAGCCTACAAGAAAGCTGGAGAGGGACTTTTTACAAGGGCATGTAGTGACAGGACAAGGGGTAATGGCTTTAAACTGAAAGAAAGTAACTTTAGATTAGGTATTAGGAAGAAGTTCTTTACTGTGATGGTGATGAGGCACTGGAACAAGTTGCCTAGAGAAGCTGTGGATGCCCCCATGTGTGGATGCACAAGGCCAGGCTGGATGAGGCTTTGTGGAACCTGGCCTAGTGGATGGTCTCCCTGCCCATGTCAGGGAGGTTGGAACTAGATGGTCTTTAAGATTGCTTCCAACACAAACCATTCTATGATTCTATGATATGTACTTTACTAAAATTAGAAACCACCAAAATAGACTTATACGTTGGTTTGACACACTAGAGGAAGAAGTAAGCCTTACAATGGAAATGAAACATCGCTAACCTGTGCACATATCTGATGCATTACGTGACCAAATTCATGGAAGTAAGTCTTTACTTCATCATGTCGCAGCAATGATGGGCGATCTGATGATGGCTGTGTGAAGTTGGTTACCAGAGCAGCTACAGACATCATTCTGCTGCCATCAGAGAGAAGACAGCCGGGTTGGAGACCAAAGCATGCTGCATGCCCATACTTCCCCTCTCTGTATAAGAAAATACATCAGACATTATCTTCAAACCACAAGCCTGCTCACTGCAATGGTGAAGCCTATTCAAGAATAGGAACTATCAGTCAGTTTGTCTTTAAAGCTTTAAACAAAGAAATTACATCTTTTCAGAAGACTTCTACGACTTACTAAGTTTTAGACACTATTAAGAGAGCAAGGGGAAAAAAATCCAGTACTTAAATAGCATCATTTTAAGATTCACAGCAGGAAACTGACTTTTACTCAGATACTGAAAGTACATACACTTTAGACGTCAATTCTATTTTAAACTGCTACTGTAACAGGAAGGACTAGGCTCTGTAGTCAGAAGCAGTACTCTTTTCTTTCATTACAGGAGACAAAAGGATACAGTTTACTGCATTTCCAGTGTAACCCAAAAGTTTAAAGAAAAATTATTTTGAAATTTTTGCCCTAAAACTGAGTAGTTAACTAGGTAGTTAAGTCAGAGCAGCCTTACTAACAAATAGCTTCAGCAATTCACATGACATGCAGAAAGAGGAGAGCAGGCAAACATGTGAAGGAGATAACATGTGCCTATCTTAAAAATAAAAAGAATTTCTGTACTATTGTATTGACTAACCTGATTTTCTTAGACCACAGAAGCCTTAAATCAATTTATATTAAAAAAAAGTGTACCAGCCAATTTATAAATACCTAAAGAATAATTTTAAAAACCCAAACCAAAACAGTGAGAAACAGTAAAAAAAAAAGCAAGCTAAGAGTAAATCCTGTCAAACCAGTCTAGTCTCCTAATCTCCGACCAAACACAGATGATGCTGTAAACAGCTACAAAGAGAGGTGAAGAGCTACAGACATCAACCTGGAAGTATGTTTAAAGGTGTGCTCAACAGGAATCTATTCCTGGTCCTGATCTATTAAATATTTTCTTTAGCAGTCTGGTCAACAGAGTACAAAATACACTGGGAGAAATTAGGAACACTTAGCAGTTAGGAATACAATTGATCTGAATAGACTGGAGTAAGAGTTCAATGTAAATGAAAAGTAAACCACAGTATTAATTTAAGGAGATGAAAAGTTCATTGAGGCAAAAAATTATGCACAGCCGACTAGACAGCAATACTACAGAAAATCAACAAAGAGTAATTCTTCATAAACTGAATATAAGCAAGAAATGCAGTAGCACTGCAAAAAAGAAAAATGTATAAACAATCTGAAAACAGTCCAAAGAAGAACTCAATGAACACAGAATAATCTTGTCAGTGGGACAAATACTTCCAAATACATTTAACTTCAAACACACCAGCAACCCATTAAGACCAATTCCATTTTAAATACTAAATCAAACACTAAGTCATAATTACCTGGGGTAAAGATCCAAGTAGAACTGCCCTAACATTTCTCCTGTTGAATTATCTTTTACTGTATAAAGAGTAATGCTGTCATGCCAAACATGAGCACTTTCTACTTGCTCAAATACAAGTCCCAGCAGCTTCTGGTAAGTATTTAGCAAACCTTCTGTAACAGCCTCGATTGGGAAGTATTCCTTCAGCTTTTCTTGATCTATGGAGTACTTCAGCTCTTCTGTTTTGTTCATATAATAATGAAGATCCCATGCATTGATTCTTCCATCATAATCAAAGTTTCTTTCTTTACACTCCTTTTTCTTCAAATCTAGAATGAATTCTCTTTCTTCCTCAACCAACGGCTTTAGCTTCTTACTCAAATCATCTGAAACAAAGATTGCCTTGGAATCAGCTTCTATGTTCCTTAATATCATGAATATTCCTACAAAATACACTTGTAACTTCAAGCATATGCCCAAAGAGTGGATACTAGAGTTTTCCATTTATTGACTAACAGCAAGGAAACTGTCTGCTTTCTTGTCTTAATGAATTTTAATTACAGGCATGCTATAAATGATTCAGAAGTCCACATACGCCTATAGTATTGTGAAGGATTTTGGAAAATTTAGACTTTTTCCAAAGACATCAGAAATTGAAAGTAACACTAGATGCTTTTGTTTGAAGCTTTTGATTCTACCTCACATAATCTCAGTTTTCTTGATGTGTTTTCTGAAGAAACAGCTGAAAACTACAACCACTATTAGTTACTAGCAGTGCAACACAAAATTAAAACCATACTTTTTCTTACATTATGACCTACTTGCAGCTGAAGTGCTATAAAAGCACAAGAGACTAGAGAATTCTTGCCTGCAAGACAGCTAGCTTCTAGACTACCAAAGCCACTGGATATTAATCTCTATGATCCCATTTTTTTCCAATATAGCTTTCCTTGGACAAAAAACAGTCATAGCACTATGAATCCAATATACTGAATATAAAATATTTACACTTGCTGAAACTCCCATAAAGTACATACTGTACTTATTCTCTTGTAAGTATTTCTGGACTACCAGACACTTTTTTTTCATCCTTAAGATTTCAGGTTAATATTCACTATTGGTCTACAGCATAATATTTAGGAATTGCCACTCCTGTTTCTAGGTAGGCTGTAAGGCCCTATATGCATTTACGTGACTAAAAGACTAAAATTCAGATCATATTACCTGAAATTCAGAATATGTCATAGGACAGAATGCTTTCTTCCTAGCAATAAGATCAGCTTATGAACACGAATTTAAAACAGTAAAATATATGAACAAAGCAGAGCAAATCATACTGTCATACTCGGAGCCAAGAATATTTGAGAAGAAATAAACTAAAGCTGTCAATTAGTTTGATGAACATTCTCCCTCTATGAGAATTACCATGAAACATGATATTTATGAATAGAAAGGTGCATGATCTCATACTGTAAAACATTAGTCACAACAGTAACTGCTAAATTATGAGGTATCTCAGCTTGAAAACAAATGAAAAAACGAAGTCTTACATAAGCCCATTTAGAATTACAAAAATATAATGATAGTAAAGAGTCCAAACTACTTTAAGTACACTTACAAAAATCAGATAATTCTAACATTTAATTATAAATCAGAATTAAGTGTAAGTTCATTGACAAACATAAAGATAATTGGTATTGCCAAATATGGAGCTAAGCTCACACCATAACAGAAGAAATGCAACAGAATTAAAGGTGAAGGAAGAGGTGCATTTGAACCTCTTTACTGATGTTTAAACATAAAAAGCCCACAACCACCAGACTTTATTGTTGTACTAAATTATTTGGGGGGGGTTATTTATACCGTGTATTAGTATACAATCCTAAATGCTGTTAGAACACGTTAACAAAGGAGCACATACTATTCTATGGAACTACATAATTCCAGAACGTAGAGGTTAACTCTATGGACAGAGTGGGCCCACTGATGTCAAGAGAATGACTATAAATCTCTAAACTTCTCAGTTTAAAATTTTCAAGATACCTGTTTGCAGATCAAGTTCCATTAGAGGGCTTTTGAATTCCAGATTTAATCTATCATTCCAGAGCTGATTTTTTTAATTCAGCTCAAGGAAGTTGCACCATCACATACCATAATCTTTCATTATAACTAGTGCAATTGTATCAGAAAAAGACGCCAAGGCTACACACACACAAAAAATTGCAACTAACCTAAGGGAATGAAAAGCTGAAAGTGTGATGTAGCCTCTAATAGAATAAGAACCAATAAAATTGCTTAGGGTACACATGATATTCTGGTTCTAAATTATGAGAAGTGCATTTTGGGGCAGAGAAAGATATAACTGCTTACCTGTATTTGCTATCACAAATATTTTCAGATTTTTGTCTTGTGCTTCCCTGCTTTGGAACAATTGCATTCATATAGCTATGGTTGAAAAAAAGTATGCTAGAACAGCAGCAACAGAGAGTTCCTTTTCTAGCTAAACATGATGGACACCATGACCCAATTATGTACTTAAATTTATCTTGGCTGAGGAGTCATGTTGCCACACCAAATATAAAAGTGTTGTTTATAAATAAGAACAAACCTAAGAAGGTTGTTACGTTATCTGTGCTCTTCGCAGTGTTTACTTCCAGGACGAAGTTGGCATGTGTATTATAACCAAGAAGCTCTGCTACTTTTGCCCTTAGTGGAAGCAATTGCTGAAGAATTTTTGTGTTCTCCTAAAAAAGAAAGGAGGCAAATTTGTACAGTGAAACCAGAAAACACTTTATGGAAAGAATTATCTGAATAATATCTGTAATCATAAGAAACAGCAAACATTTAAAATGAAACACTTTAAGATATAAATATAGAATAATATATGTTTAGCTAGATTCTTATAATTTTTTTGTCACAACATTTAACTGCAGGCAGCTAGTTTTCTAGTCAACCTGAGTTGTTACTATCCCTATTTTAATTTATATGTTTAAATTAATCAAAAGATATGTAATTTCCTTTTAGGATAATAACAAATCTTATTTCCTTTATAAATCATTTAAATTTGAAAGGTAACAGGGAAATGGCTGACAGCAAGCTCCATAGCTTTTTAGTGGTGAAGATAGACTGCAAAGCTATTGTGCCAAGATTCAAAGCTTGTTTGCAAATCTCCCTATTTTGCCACTCTGACAACAGCGGTCAAAGAAAGAGATCTGAAACACAAAAACCCCAGGCCCTGACCTAGATGTGATGGAGGATCCTTGAGAAGCTGAAAATGTAACTGTGTTAACCTCCAGTTCTGGAAAAGTGAGATTTCTCAGCTTTTTTTCAAGCAATAGGTTTGAAGATTGTCTCACAGTTTAAACAGCAAATCCCTTTAAAGCATGCCGACTTGCAGTGTTCAGTTCTTGATGCCATTTTATCTTATCTTGCACTGTTCACCTTTCCCAGCACTTCAAACACAAAAGCTCAATTTTGCCATTGCTCTCTAACAAATGGCTAGTAAATTTGCTGAATGACACTTCTAGCCTTTCTTTCCTTTTATTTTTGTACCTGGCTAGGGGCCTGGTCTCTTCAGTATTAAACAAATTATTTGTGAAATTATTTCTTCTTTTCATAAGGCATGTTTCATGCTATTTTTTAGATATTTAAATGAATCTTTTATAAACAGTAGGGTTTTTTTAAACGTCTAATTAATTTTTTTATTAAAATTCTCATAAATATGCAATGTGATAATTTCACATTTAATCACCTGTATTTTATAATTAAAACGTATGCTTAATAACCCCTCTCATTCTGAAGAATCCCGAAGTACTACAGAAGTTTCAATCAGATGTCCTTCTCTGGGAGGAAAGTGCCAGTAAGCAGTTGCAGAACACTGTAGGGAAATATGGTAAAAGATCGAAATCCTACTTCTATTTACAGCACCACTGAAACTTTAAGATACATATACACACAGGTGGATCATGAAATTCTAAGGACATTAGATATCAGAATAAACTAGAGCAAGGAACTGTTAAAGATCACACTGATAAGTTTTGATTTCATCGTACTAGACAATATATAGAACTCAAATCTAACATGTGAATGTCTAAGCTCAGTGTCCAACTCTGCCATTACCCTGTAGAACAGTCAATATACAACATACCTCTTTGCATCTTGAGTTAAAGGCAGATTCCATTTTTCTCCTGGTTTCTGAAATGCAGCACTTCTTCATGACAGGAAAATAGTGGGGATACTTCAAAGTAATTTTATATTTGTCTTCCTCAGTCTTCTCTAAACTTTTAATAAAGTCATCAGGAAGGCCTTCTAGAACACAATTTAATAAACAACTTTTACCAGAATTACCTACTCCCTTCTCTTTCTGTGAGATTGTTGCAATCTGACATCAAAAATCTCCACAGAACTGTAACCCCTCTTTTTACAACTAGATGCTAAAACTTTTTCAAACCACAATTGAACAAAATAAAAATTGGGAACACTTGTAAGCAAAACAGAAATACATCTAAGGCTACCACGTAAAAACCTGATTATGACAAAAAAGTATCTCTGGTGTTATTGAAGTACATTCTATGCCATGCCCTTCAGATAATGAATCCCCAAATTCTCTGTCACATGAAATCTCCAGAACAGTTTAAATAATTGAAGTAGCTAAAAATATATTGCAGGACAGAAAAGTTTTTCCAATAACTGCAATAAATATAATACACAGGGGATTGCCTAACAGTGCAGAACAGAGGAAAGAAGCAAAGAACAGTAAAGTTCTGCAAAAAAAAAAAATAGTATGGCAGATATGATAACTTGATACAAGGCAAACACTTCAGGAAGCACAAATATATGAAGAGATCATAAACATCTGCAAAGGGTAATTCTAAGGACTGGGGAACTCTAAGGAAGGAGTAAAAATGAAACAGAGAAGAATGGAAAACAGCCAGAATTTCACTTGATATAGCCATCATCACTGAGCCAAAACCAGTTACTCCAGCAAAACTGAAAGGCTGAATAAATGGAAAGAGTAAGCACACTACTCACCAAGTTCTTCCTTAGAAAATACGAGAAATGTGTTTTCCTCATTCAGGTTTTTGTTAAAGTCTATACACAGCTCACTCAATTTTTTCTTCATCGTCTTTATTTCCTGTATTGAGTATAAACAGAACTTAGTGGAAAAACAAAAAGAAAACTTGAATAGTATTTCACTTTTTTCAGCTAGGCTCTCCACTAGCCAACAGCATTAAGTAACACACTGTAGGTAGCATCACACTTCGCTCTCCCTCAGCCTCCTTTTTATCTTTATTTTGGTCCTGAGCAATTGACAATGATCATTGACAAAAACAACAAGGAACCCTGGGTCAGGGTCATCACACCGACGACATTTCAAATGCATGCCACCTACTGAAAAACACTCCTTTGGAATTGTACAGATATGACAAAGACGAAAATACCCATACAAGACAAGACCATTCCAAAACCTATTATAAAATCCTGATATTCACCTATCTGAAACATTTTCTGTTATATCTTATAGTATGACTCTACCCCTTACTGTCAAGTTCACACAAACACAGTAGTTACCAGTAGAATGATACACACCAAATACAAAACTCAGCAGAAACTATCATTAGTCAAGTGTTACTTAAATTAAATTCAACTATCGTCTCCTTATAAAGTATTTCAAAATTCCTTTGAAGGCACCAATCGTCCTTAAGCAATGCAAATACACATGAAACTGTTCCCACTAACTGAACGACGTGGATGAAGAATGACATTTTCTACAGAGGCTAAAGTCTACTCCAGACATAAACTGAGATTGTTATACAACATCACTCAGAATTTAAAAAGAACAATGTCAGTATTGAGATGCTGACAATTTTACTTCATGATTTTCAGAACTGACATGTGCTTTTATATGCTTCAGTAAATCATCCCTTAATGGAGCCAAATTTCTCAGCACAGCTTGTCCTCCCTTTGAGCTACCTCCCTCAAGTTTTTTTACTCAAACCATTAAATTCTTGGACACATTTTACAACATTGGTTAACAACTGGAATTAAAATAGCTCTGTCTTTGTAACGATTATGCATACTTCTGAAGCTTGAACTCACAAATAACATTTTTGAGAGGTCTCTTGGCTAGGAATTTATCTGATTTAGGCATTCTCTGTAATCAGAATATATAACAAAACTCTTCCAGATGGTTTTCTTTTACTCTAGAAGGTTAAGAGAGGTGATGTATACCACTTCTATCCAATGGGTATCATGGGTATCTAACAGATTAAAGACTTTAAGGTGATTGAAGTTTAAAGAACGGATCTGGAACTAAGAACAGACCAGAGCAGTAATTAAGCAGGTCCAAAAGCACAAAAAGTTCCAATATATGCTTAGTACAGCTACACAACCATAATTTCATCCCTTCAACAGTTTGTCACCTTTGCTTTATAAACTAATAGTCCATACATATTTACATTCTGCACTTCTTTCGGAAGATGGAGTCCGTTTCTTTTTCCCACTTGAACTGATTTGTCTAGATATCGCTTTGTTTCCGGCTTTATATTTTCGGGATCACAGGTTTGCTGAAATGACAATACAGAATAATTGAACTTACAACATGGTGTAAAAAAGATACCAAGCATTAGAAAGGTCTGTACAGAGTTGTTCTAAAGAAACGCCACCATAGTAAAAAAGGAACATCCTGGATTTTAGTGTGAAGGACTTTCCAGAAACAGTTACCTTATACAACAGAATTCTTATATTGATGTATCATGGGTTTAAAGTAATTTTCTTTTACCAGCTACCTCAGCACATTTACATGCTGTCATAATATCAAGCCCTTTTAGTTTATAAGTACAGGGCACTTAAGCTTTTTCTGTAGAAATAGCTTTCTTAAACATACTTGAAGAAAATCAGGGCTATAAAGTAACACTGTACCTTAAAACTTAGACGGATTAAACAAAACCCCAAGAGATAGATGTGTCACTGAAGGTTACCAGATCCCATAAAATTTGAGCATATCAGAACAAATCAACCACTGGAAACAAAACAATATTTCTATGTCTGTTTATGCCATTACGAAGATTCTTGAATGGCAATTTCCTAAAGGAACCAGTATTAACCCACAAGATACTCATAAAAGAACATGGATCAGTCCTGTGAAGGTTATCTTTCAAACTGACTACGGTGTTAACTGCTTAATTCAGAAACATGCCATTTTGTCCTTAACTGAAAATAATGCTGGATACATTCTTATTTTAATTCCCCTCATCTAAAAGCGAACACTTAAATACGGGTATTAACTTACAGTCGTTGTTAAAAAGGACATATTCTATCTAAGTTCACCTTCAAGTATGAGGCTGTTGGAACTAGCTCTGACTTGTCTCAACAACGCTCTCATCAGCTTACCTACATACAATTAATTCTTGATTAGCACCTCTGAAAAGTAAGGACGTTGAAACATGCAAATTTTATTAAAGTTACACAACTGTGTAGAGCTGTCAACTGATGACTTGCCAGTGCAACTACCTCTCTTCCTTAAACAGAAAAAGTAAGGTGTATTGGAAGAGAAAATAAGAATAAAAACCAAAACAGATACTTTGCCAACTGTCATTTAAGAATAATCCATACAACGTATAAACAATGTCTATTCCTACCAGTGCCCTCCATATAAGATTAATAAATTAGGGAAAATTGGGGTTTAGATCCGTGAAAGAGCATAGAATAGTTTAGCTTTATTTTTTTTACTCCACAAATAGTCAGAAGTCCCCGTAGCATTATGCTACAACAGGACTGCTTAGCTTTAGCAGAATTGTGCCTAAAACTCTTAGGCATATACCAATAGTCTATATGCAAGAAGTTCTAAGTCCAGTGAGAAAAATGACAATCCCTTAGTTTTGTGATAAACTGACTTTTCTAAAGCAATATGCAGATTAAACTTGTTTACTGATACTGTCATATGATGAATGATGAATATTTTTTCTTTTTAATAGTCCCTGTTTACAGGTATTTTTTAAAAGAATCCATAGACACACAAAAGGATGACCTAACTACTATAGGTCACCACCCAGCTAAAGTCAATGATAATTGAGCCATGTGATTGTATGGTGCACCCTTCACCATGGCCATGACTTTTTTGCAGCACTTGGCCATTGCTTTTTTGTTTGTTTTTAAATAAAAGGATGTAAATGGTGGAAATCTCCTTTTGGGAGGAAAGTAAGTGAAGAAACTAATGTCCTCCACCCTCTCCATGTGAAACCTTATATCTCCACCCTCATTTGTGACAAATGCGTAAGCCAATCCACACAGAGTATTTCCCAACACAAAGATAAAAAGAATGCTAGTTACCCTACCCAATGTGACATTCAGGCTTCCTGCTCTGTTCTGGCAAAGAATACTCCCTGAAGTTCTGCAGCTTCATGAAGATCTTTATGCTACTCAGCACTACATCTAGGAGTATCAATGCTGTGATACCAAGTACAAAAATATTTGCATCAGAATCTTCACATATTGTTTTTCCACTGGGTAACGCACAATTCTAGGGTTCTTTTTCCTGACCTAAGACTAGTATGATAGAAAAAGCACAACATCAAAATGATAGAGGTGAAAAACGGAGATATGTCATTAACATTTATATTGTGCTAACTCTGCTGCAAGAGCAAAATAGAAAGGCTGAGGGAAAAAATGAAGTACTCTAATCTCTATAAAAAGACACTGCTTTTATTACAGAAACAGTTGAAGACAGAGGATTGTGCTAAGTCTCAGTGAGTTATTTAGGCATTGTGAAGGATCTTCCAGCCCATCCACTGGGCACATGGAACTGTCACGGTCCTGAAAGCCTCCTGGGCTAAAACCCAGCAAAGATTTTAGGCAGAAGAAGGGAATTCACAAACACTAATTTTAAGCCCTTAAACCCAGTGAATATTGACTCCTAAAGCTAAGAGAGAGAGAAAGGTTCTTTTGGGAAAAAGGAGAAAACTAAGTGTTCTTCATCCTTCACTTGATGTCTATACATCTCTCTATACACTTACAAAGAAATCAATGTGAAATAGCTTCTAGTCTTAATATTAGTCTTTGTGAAGCTTACTTGCATCACAGACATACTTAAGTTAAGGATGATACACATGCAAAAAGACCTGTCAGGTCTTTAAGGATAAGCAAGCCTACCAGGCACAGGAACCAAGGGTGCTCTGTGGTCACCTCTGAACTTCGATCTGGTCAGGATGGTTGATGTCATCCTGGGTTTCCTTAATGAACAATTTCCACAACAGAAGTGCTTATTTCAAATACAGTACACACATGAAATTCTGGAACTTTCCAAAAGTTTTAGAATGGTCATTGTTGATGATTTTGTATAGGATTTCATACTTGTTTTGGTCAACCAGACCACCTTATTCCATGAAGAAAATTTCAGGCAGAATAAGAAACAAAAACCTACTTAGAATATCGTGAACAAAACCTGCAGCAGCTGTTTACATCAGGCTGTTTCCTGAGGGCATGTGGGTGGGGAAGATTGGCAACATTCTTAAGCATGCCCCTGCTAGCCAACATGTGCAGATGTTAGGAGTAATAAAATCTAAAATGGTTTCACTACCAAATTCACCTTTAATCCAAGTTGCAAACCCCAAAATAAGTTTTCTAAAGAAGATAAGGAGTGTATTCAACATGAATTCATGCAGGAATTTTTTCACCTCGTGTACAGAAAAGAGACCAGATTACTTTCAGGTTTTTTAGTTTTAATAAATACAAAAACTTCACACATCTTTCACCATCAACAATTCTCAAATAAAGCAGAATTTAGAAAGAATACTGAACAGTTGTTAATGTAGAAAAGTTTAGTCCTCATTGAAGGTAGCAAAACTATTCAGGATGTCACTGAGATCAAGCAGACTCACACCATCTTTTAGTGGACTGACTGTATTATAAATAACATGGGAGTGTGAGGGTCTTCATTCTATTAATTGCATTTTAATCTGGCCCTTGTGCAGGATCAAGAAACTGAATTAATATACCTGAACTATTAAATCCTCAGTGAGGCCATGGAAACCCCCAATTTAATAAAAATGTTTTACTAGCTCATTTAAACTGACAAAAGGATTTCAGCAAAGCATGTCTGTTTGTGGAAGGCCTTTGTTTGTTTGGGGTTTTTTTTATCATGTGCTCCTGGAACCTGACTTTTCAGCTGAGAGTTTCTAATAGGAGAAAGTATTAGAAATTTAGCAAAAGTTAACAAGTATTAGTCATTTGGAAATAGCAAGACTTGATCGGTCTGGCACTATTGGCATTTTCACATCTGTTCTACAGCAAAAACTTCTACTACTTCCATCATCATTATGAAGTTGATATAAACTCAGAGGTTGCATCTTTGGAAAACTAATACTAAAACATGCTGCAGTTAAGCCAAGGAAAAGCTCTAAAAAAATTAAATGGAGATTTAAGCAGTGGTTGTAACTATTACAAAAGCCAAGTATTTCTGCAAAGGGAAATGAAGAAGGAAAGCACCAAATAAGAAAGTTAAAAAAACCCAAAGACTATACAAAAGTAATAGTAGCAAATAACAGCAATCAGTTTTCACTAGCTACTATCAGAAATTCCTGTAAATTAAAAATAGATAGATACACAGATATGGCAGATTAGCCCTAAATGTATCAGTGTATACTATACTGGAGGGTGGGGAAAATCACAGCGAATAATACATACCAAATAATTTAATTAGTAGCAACAGAGCAGGAAAAAAATCAACATAAGGCACTATCTGCCAACACCAACAGAAGGTCCTCAAAATGGGGCTGTTAAATACCTCTAAACACATAAACAAAAATATCCAGCTAGAGGAGAACACTTGAAAATGTGACTAAAAACCACAGCAATAGAAGATAATGGTATTAGAAGGCACTTTAATAAAGTGCTGCAAATATTATTCTGCTTCCCAGTCAACACTGCAAAAAACACAAAGAATATGCCAAGGAATAGGTCTCCAGTATATTATCAGTATCACATGAAGGTTAAAAATTGATGGGGTTGAAAGGAAAGATTCATGTCTGAAGCATTGACAAACGTATACATTTCAGTTTTCACATTAGATAGCTTCCTTGCATTATCTTTAAATCACACTTTTGGAAAATTCTTACTAAATGTAAATACATTACTACATGCATTTGAACAAAACCAAATGTTCTTGTTTGAGCTAGAAAATAAATAGTACAAATGAAGAATACAAGATACCTGTAGGTGCTCAATTAGAAGGGAAGCTAAACAGAAACACAAAAGGGGTAGAAACTAGTTCAACAGTAAACGTATCTTTGGACTTGGTTTTCTTTTGAGGCTTAAGCAACATATGAGGAAGAGTATACAACATCGCTGTCTATAATTAGCAGATCAAAAGAGTTAATTTCAGAGGTTACTCCCAGTTATACATTCTCATTAACTTTCATGACACAAAACTATAGTTTAAAATTGTAAATTCTCAACAATTTCAATAAAGGACAACTTTGGACAAAAATGCAAAAGTAGTATAAGCCAACCCAAATACACTGCTATATTGCCTCTTTTCTTCCTCCCCTCCTTGGTGATGTTCGGGGCAAAGCAGTTCAGGGAGCTCAACCAGTAGAAAACAATTTTATTTTTCCTGATGGGTTTTGTTCTGCTAGTTTAACTTCCTTGTACCAGCTTATTGGAAGATGAGACAAAAGTCAAAGCTATTGCAATTGAGGGCAGAAGGATACAGACACCTAGTCATGAGAAACAAAGAGCGGGAGCCACAAGTTACAGTGGCTTAATGTTTTGTGGAACGACAGCCTGTTTGTACAGCTGTGTCCCACTAGGACGATTTGACTGGTACAGACACAGAGGAAACACACACAGTGATGAGGATCTTGAAAAGTGCTGTGGGTACTAATTTCTTTAGAGAAAAGTTTTTCACTGCTGGAATTTCATCTATATTTCCACATGTTATGCAGATATCATTGTGATTTACCTGCAAATAAACAATCTTCTGAAACACATCTTCTCTCATGCTCATCTCCACATCAAAATTAGAAAGCTTTTTGTCAGCTTCTGTACTTGCTAAGCGTACCTCTTTGTCAGGTGAGACATGCTGGGGAAAATCCAACATGCTTCTTTCCACTGTTTAAATAAAAGGCAATGAACACTTAACACAGAGGCTAGAAATGCTTTAAGGATAAGGAACTTGCCCCGCTTCCGATATTTACAGAAGACATAAGGAACAAGCACCCAAAACAACCTGACACTTCAGATCAGGCTTGAAAAAAAGTGACTACGAAAAATGTAAAAATGAATACATGAAACAACAAAACTGCACATCATTATAACAAATAAACATTCTACAGCAACTATCTATTACCCAAGCCCAACTATCTCATCAACTTCTACAAAATTGACTGAAAGATGTATAAATATGATACATGATTTTTGAAAGATGAACTACTAGTAAGTGCAGACCGACGTTGTTTCATAGCTGGCACAGGTGCTTCCATGTTAGCATTTAAAGTGAAAAGCTCCAAATCTTTCAAACAGGCCCATCTGTCCTAAAACTATTTTTTACATTATTATGAGAACAGTGTCAAATATCCATCTTCTCTTCTGTGTTTAGGAAACAACAAGGCAAACACAGAAGATGCTGTTTATGTATTCTGAACTTCTAGAGATCAGAAGCTGAGTAATAGTACTTTTTTAGATTACATTTTTGAGATTAAATAAGTCCTTGCTTATTAAAGGAATATTGCATCTTCTAATGACATTGAATAAAAATCCTTAAATAGAAAAGAACTGTTATGACCAGCTGAATTAATTTAATTCAAAACCAATTACAATTTAACCAACCTCCACCTCCCAAAAGCACACTTTAGAGTAACAACCTTTTAGGATGATTTAAAGCTTTATAATTTTATGTAATCTGTAGCTGTTTTATCAAACCCTGAGATGCTCTCAGCTTGAAAAACCTTTGGAATGCAAATATGGGCATATAGTTCTTCTTGAAGTCCACAGGAAACTCCCCCCTCCCCACCACTCCCTGTCCTCATACCAAGATATTTCAAAATGATGAAGTGAGTTTTGGCAGCTTCCAAGTGAAATATAAGGCCTGTTGTCATCTGTGTCTTTTCAGATAATAAGTTCCAATTACAGGGGTAGGTCTTTCATGTACTTGAGAAAGGGACACAGAGGCCTTAAAAATCCAAGGTTCTAATGGAAGTCTTGCTGTGGTAATACATCCTTATCATATGCCATGGGCTGTTTCACAGGTAATTCATGCTAATTTCACATACAGCTTTGAAGATTAGCATTAAAATGCTTAAATATGACCCACTACTGCAATAGCATGTAGAGAAAAAAGTATATCTTGGAAGATGCAAATCTCGGTGGTTGTGCTGGGAAGCTGATGGCCACTGTTTTTTGAATGACATATAGATTTTCCTTCTAATTTAATTTAAAGCAGAGAGTTTTATACCTTGGTGAAAAGACTTAAAATAATTACACCAAATACACTGATACAATTAAAACTGAATCTGACAGGAAGCTGTATGGATTAAGACTACTCAGCCTTTCTGCCAGCATCAATTCCAGTCAACTCAATGGATGTGCCTAAACTGTAATTCTAAGTAATGTGAAAACCAGACTAATATTACAGTACAATCATTTGAGCTACAGGCTACTCTTTTTCACAAGGCAAAGATTTTGCTCCAGGCCAAGGTGGCTGTTTTCAGCACTTCTGTTGCTATCAAAGATTTTTTCAGAGGATTTAAGGGAACTTGACATTTTGTTACACTGACTACTTTTTGAGAGTCATGAAGCCACCATTTGATAGGTTTTTCGAAACAAAGCCACCCAAAACACATTTTTATTTTTCCTTTCTCCTCTGACTGATAATTATTAACAAATTAACTGAATGACCTGTGTTTGACCATTAAGCCCCATCCATTTATTGGCATGTCTGGATAATTCATTCAGAACAATCTAGATGTGACTGCATGACCAACACCTCTCCCTGGGTTCTTCAAGGCCTTGCAGGCCATAATGTAAAAGCGATGAAGTAAAGCAGTCTTCTTTCAAAAATTTCCCCATTCTCAACCATCACATCTTCTACACTAGGAGCTTACCAACCTTTCCATCATTCCATTTAACTAGCTTGTCTCAGATTCTGTAGTGTCTGAAAAAAGCACTGATTATCAGGTTTGAGTATACTAGGCTTACGACAAGCACCCCCTAGCAGCTGTACAGAGCTGGAGAAGAAAATAAACTGTGGGGCTACACATGCAAAAAGAAAACAGGTGACCAATGCACTTTTCAGCATGCATCAAGGAGCATAGTTTTTTGCTAATCCTTATTTTTGTCTCTAGAATAAAGCAGCAGAAATTTGTAGCTGATCATGTTAGATTCTGCTGGGAGGTTCTGAAAGATTATTGTGAGTAGAGGACCCTTGAGAGGCCGCTACACATTCTAAACAAGAACAACATGAATCAGAATTGTAAGCAACAACTATCTTTCCTCATTGTTTCTTTATGCACAGATGGAATACCCTATGGAAAGAATCACAGAAAACATACACTAACCTGCATATTCCATTTCTATATCTGCCAAGGCCCGTACAGTATTTTCTTGTGTTACTTCTCCAATATCAAGCATCCCAACACTGTCATATACATGCTTTGTCCTCCTGATTAGTTCTTCTGTTCTTGTTCTAATTTGCTCTGGTGACAAGTCCCATCTCAAAAGGTTTTGGCCTGATGCTATGTACGAAGAAGCCTTCAGCTGGCTAGTAATTTCTGCTCCTAATGTCATTCTCAGCATAAGCCGTGGCCCAATGGACCTGAAAGTATAAAAAATATCCTTATATAGCAAGATTCGAGTTCAAGAGGTAGTTTACAGTAAACATTAAAAAAAAGGCAACCGACCTTAAAGAACATTTTTAGAAGCAAGAACAGTCCTTTTTAGAGCCATAGCTTGTCCAACAGGACCATACACAGCCATTACCCTTATCAGTTCAGTCTAATTTTAAATAAATCAGAGGTCTGTTTTCTGCATTTTCCATCTAAAGGATGACTAAGTGCAGACAGGGATAGAAACTTTGGTATTGACAAAACCAGAGAAATTAAGTTACTATTCAATCTTCTAAGAGAAACAGAATTACAGTTACTGAAACTACAGAAAGAGACAGCATTTGCATTTTTTAAATAAGGAATAAACCCCATATAGTGATTTGTAGATTATGAAGACCAAGAACTGTAAAGATGCATAAAACAAGACACAGAAAAAGTCATTTGGTCACATTCACTATAACAAAGAGTTTTATACCTACAGGATGCCTGCCACAATATGCCATGAGAGGAAAACTTCTAGTTGTTGTTCACTTAAAAATTTATTCCTTTAATTGTTCTGGATTTTAAATAGACAGTTTTACTCTATCATCAGAAAAGGTACATAAGTTTACTGTAATTTATGTACTATTAATTCTGATTGTATGTCAACTATATTTCAGCTTTAGCTAACAGAAAAATTTACATATCCAACTGATCTTAGCGTGCTGTACAATCAATGGCTGCCTTTTCACTAATCTTTTTGACAATACTAAAAAAAAAAAGTGACTTGGAGCAATTACTCCAAATACAAGTTAAGAACATACTGGCTTCAGAAATACAGGCTTCTACCCTTCCACCCCAACAAAAAACTCTCAGCCTGCTTGTATGAAGGAGAAGGACACAGATACAGGCAACTGACTATAAAGTGGGGTTTACAGAAATCCACACAGTCAACAAGATACTCACCTGGTGACTATATTAATAGTTCATTTCTATATGAAATAGTTGCTGAGGAAGATCATATTCTGATAGTAATTAAAAGACAGTTCACATTCAAGGAGTAAAACTTGCTGCAATGTTTAGTATTATAGAAGGATCATAGCAGCATCATAGGAGGATCTCTGGCTGGCAGAGACTATCAGCCTCCCCATTTCAGTTGCATAATTTTAAAAAACCATAATAATCACATGTTGCTATGGTAATAATGAAAACTTAAAACTTTCAACCATATCTAAAGAAATACAAGAACACACACAGAGAGCCTGCTAGTAAAAGGAAAGTTTACCTAACACTATTTTACATGAAATACCTTTTTCTCTTAATGCTAGCCACTGTACCTCTATTAATTTTATTGCAAAACCAGTCTGGTATGTGCCTAAGTGCTCAGATAGGTTTTGGCATACAATTCAGAGAGCATGCATAGAAGGACAGGCAATTTTAGCCTGAAGGAAACACAAAGCAGAAGAGTGAAATGCAAACAATCTGAAAAGAGCCACATGCAGGGCTTCTGTTTGAAGGTAAGACTTTTTGTTTAAAAGTCTCACTCATCTGTAAGAGGAACTACCTAGAAATAGCCTAGCCAAAATTATTTTTATGCAAGACAACATTTCTATCTATGCGTTGAGATTTTTTTTCCTTGTTACCACAGTTTTTTCAAAGCATCCCATACCAGTGTGTAGGCAAGATGTTCACTTTTCCCTTCTACTGGCATAAAGGAACATCAATGCCTAGTATATTGATGATTTAACTCTGAAAACGAAGCCTGAATAAAGAATATTCCTTCCACCCCTGTTGTATCTCTCCAATACCAACTCAGTTCCGACATTAATGCCTTAGGTAGCTTCTCCACTGGACTACTGAAACTCTGAATCTCAGAAGTTTATCACAAATGAAGTGGCTTTCATGAAAGCAAATAGCTAAGTATTAGCGTTCTCAGAATGCATTAGTTTCGCATCCCCCAAAACCACTGAATTCTACCCTGAATCTACAAATCCACTAAAGAATAGTACTTCATTAATTTATGAACAGCTTCCCACTGGACTGCCATATGTCTAGTTTTTTCACACACTGCTAGTGCAACTCTGGAGAACCTCACAGGAGCTGAAGGGGAACGTCCTCAAAAGTAGGTTCAAGGCTCTGAACTCTACCCTGCCCCCTGAGATCATCAGGAAGGATATGAAATGCACCAAAATAAGGTAAAAATAAAATAGAATCAAAAAAGCACAACAGCCTGATCATAAAAGCTGACAGCTATGCTAAAGTGCAGGATATGAAGCAGGTATTCTTTCTTAAATGGAACCTACAGCCTTCTGTCATTCATTCACCTTCACCTAGACACGTAGAAAACACAGCCCTGTCACTGACCAACTACATATTATCAGAAACAAACACTCAGTCAAACAGATTATATTAATTTCAACCTTCCAACAAGTTTAATTAATAAAGTTGGACCAACTTCATGAACTTGAATGCACAGCATTACTTTTAAATACCAAAAAAAGATGCCATCTGATCTTAGTTGGCTACTTGTGTGGAGGAATAGAAATTTGACAGCTGCATAAGTGACTGTCATAAATACTAGCAAGTGGTTGTCTTATCTGTTAAGACAGGAAAGCACAGAAATGCCTAGTTTTGAAGCGTTCATACCTTGTCTCCCCCTGCTGACACAAGGAAGCAGTCATTTATGTAGATTAACAAAGGCAATACAAACAGAAAGACCTGGAAGTCTTTCTAATTGACCACATGAAGGTGGGCCTTCAAAAACTGTAATGCAAGATTTCACGTAAAACCAATTACTACATACAAATCTTCAAATAACCATTTAAAGACATGTGTTATCTTGCTACCAGTCACTCAGATTGTACTTAGGGCCAAGGTAACTAACATCAGATTAACAAATAACAACATGCAAGTAAAACTATATGCATAGGTGAAATCTTGGGCATTTCTTTCATGGCTTAGTATTTCATACTTCGTCTACATAAAACTATAAATAAATCCTCCAAACTCCATGTATCTGCCGCAATAAAACTTGTAATTAACTAACTTGATCTTGCTTGTTCAAGAAAGAAACAAAAATAAGGCCAAAATGAAAGATTAAATAGATTATAACGAAACAAGAAAGAAAAGTACAGCTAAAACAGGATGTTTCAAAAATGCCCTGCAACTACACTTTGCATGTTATTAGAGAGAAAATATTACAGTAAATTGTATCACTGAGTGAAACTTTAACTTCCCAGATATAAACTGGAAAATAAATTCTATTAATAACGTTAGGAACCAGATGCAGCAGCAAATGGCTTTCTTCAAACAGCAACTGAACCAACAAGATGCAATTATTATTTTAGGCTTGCTTTTGGTAAATGGTAGCAACATTATAGAAGAGCCAACCATTGCTTGGACTGAGCAATCAGAGGCTGATTCAGTTTAAATTAGACAGAAGGCTAAACAAATGTAGGCCTTTAAATAGTGTTACATGTATACTGCAGTTACCCTATGGGGCCACAGGTAGGCTGTTGCTAATGCCTGAACTGACTAGTTCAAGCCATTTCAGGTATTACACTCAGTTTTGTGCAGTACAGAACAGTAGATGTGTCTAAACAAGCCTGGCTTAAGGATAAGGTTCATGTCTAGCAGGAGTATTGCCTTAAGATATTCTTCTTCCCATTCCTCCTTCTGCTGCTCATTTCTACCCCTGTACACCATTCTGTCAATGACAGCAACATAACTGTTGGTAGGGACATACTTCAAAAAGAGTCAGTATACAGGTGAATAAAGTGGACCAAAAAATATGCAGGGGGTGGACAGCTTTTTTTCAGCTTATCAGTTCCATCATCTATATTATGAGTGACTTCAAAACAGTTGTGCTGGCCTAAATGAAGGATCAAAAGTGTCAATAGCCACCTCTTTTTTTAATTATATATATATATAAAATATATATATAAAATTAAGCCTGCACTACTGCTAGAAACATACATGAAACACATTAGCAAAAGAAGTTTCAAGATGATTGCTGTCATTAAGCATACCATTTAAATGTTCCAAAGTGGAAAGGGTTCTTGATGCTGAGGCAATACTGACATATAGGAAAAATTAAAATAAATCGGTCAGGAATACATGTAAGCTAGAATTTTAAGAGACATCTGTAACTTTCAGGGCAGTGAGATTCTGAAACAGCTGCCCATTAAGCACCAGGAATTGAAAACACCTCTATTTATAACATGGACCTTGACCAGCTTATAAAATGGATTATATTACTTGGTTACCTAAGGTAGCACAGGACTAGACTTGATCGCTCCAGTTGTCCCTTCTAGTCCCTATGTTCCTGCAAGGTCCTTCAAAATTAAAGCACTTTATTTACATTGCATTTTTACTATGAATATCTAACCGGCCTCTGTTGGCAGCTTGCACTGGCCTTTTTCTTGGATGAGCCCTATGGCATCTAATAATGTCAGTGGAATGACATACAGGACAAACAGAAATATATTATGCATTTGTGCACGCTTCATCCACTTACAGTAAGTTCAGGAGGAAAGGCACACAAGGTTTAATCTGGACTTTCAGCTACAATAAGAAGTATTATAGAAGTAGCTGTTTCCACAAATTATGGATAAAATTATATCACACAGAAATTATTTCCACAAAAATAATCTGCCAATTCCAAAAGGAGTAAGAATGATAATTTCTACCAAAAGCAGTGTAAGGTGAATAACAACTTAAAATCTTAGTAGCTACTTCTAAAAGAGGATTTTTAACTAGAAAACAAAGCTTCTAGTTACAGACTGCCATCATTGCTATTTTTGCTAGAATGCCAGGTCATTTATTTTACCAAGAAATCTACAATTTGATAACTTGCTGCATCTGGAAAATTTAAATTTGATTTGATTTTAGAAAGGAGAAGGACCTTTATAATACTCTATTAAGGCAATACAGGGGCCAATATAACTGCTGCGAAGACAAACAAAGCAATTGAATTTGCAGACTGATTTTTAACTCATGCAGTATTTTAAAAGTATTAAACATTTATGTAAGTCTAGTTTTGTTTATAAACATTTTCTGTGACTGGAACATTCCAAGCAACCCTCTGTTTGCATGTTCCATTAATACTATTAAAATAAAACAAGAAAGCCACAACCTGTGAAGCAGAAGCAGCAAAAAAAGAGTACCAGCTTTAGAAAATACAAACACAAAAACGTGTAAGCTTGTCCACAATATGCTCCTACTACTGATAATCATTTTATAATACAGTCAAGATTTAAGCCTTCTGCCTCATTTAAATCTGATTATATTACAGATTATCTATGATTCCACCCAAGACTCTTTAATGGAACTTCCAGTTTTCAAATTAATCTTCACCTAAACAGTATTAGTTACAATGACAGGTATAATTTTACAGAATGAAGTCTGTAACAAATGTGTTTCTGGGAAACATAAACACAGACCAGTTTATTGTACTTGCTAATAAATCTGCCAGTTCCATGTAGCCATGCAAAAATCAGTGTATCACCTTCATGTAGAATGAAAAACCGTATCTTCTGCTGACAAAAGATGTGGGATCACACCTTCAGGGGTAAAGTGGCAGCCAAGATTTTAAGAACAGAGAAAGAAAGACATAGAGAGGAGGGTCTCAAATTCAGACAACTTTATAATCTTCTCATTTTTTAATACTCTAATAGTAAATAAATACAGTTAAGTTTTTTCTTGCTGCACTACATGTATACTTCAGGGGACATTCCTATGGATATAAATAAGGGCAGATTTGGAAATCACAATGAACAACTTTTTCAGTCCATAATTTACTATATGAAGCTTTGTAAAAGCTACCAAATTAAAATTGAGAACAGTGCGATCATTTTGGTCTCTTTTTTGAAACAGCAGATCTCAGTTAAATAACACTTCCTAATCCTACAGGCTGCAGAAGAAGCAACGCTGCATGCTGGAAGCCAGCATTGAGTAAGTGAAGACCATACTCACTACGTTCCGCAATCGATGCTCACAGGGTCTCAATGTTTTGACTCCTCCTAGCGGCCTTGTTAAAAAAAAACCCACAAACTAAAAAAACTAGACATGTCCCATTAAGGCAATATAAAAACAGACAGTTTGCTTCAGGACAAATTATTTAATAATTGAATAATATGCCATATGTTGGCATTTCCCTGAAGTAAGACTCAAGTGCTACAAAGCATATATAAATGACAGCAGATAGGCATGGTTTAAGCAAAGCTTTGTAACAGTCAAGCCTCATATGGAGTAGAATTTTTCTTTTTCTTTAAATGAAGAAGTTAAAAAGCATCTCAGAAACAAACCACCATGAGTATTCATCAGCATCTAATATAACCTAAGAGACAGTGCAGTCAGTCTATGTTCTCAGGATGGATTTTATGACAGAAATTTAACAGGCTAAAAACTGTATTATTTAGAGATCCTTAATTCTTGGATTTTAAATACCTCTCCATGTTGTTTCAGTTTTGACTTACACCTTCAGACAAGTAATTGTATATTTTATAGTAAAGCAAGGCCAAAAATCAAACAAAGCAGAGGACAGAGTAACACAAGGCCAAAACAAGAAGGGGTGGTGCGGTGTGGGAAAATCCAAGACAGAACAAGCAAAGTACAGTTAAATAGCTCAAAGCTAATCACAGCGCAACATTATTACAATTGAGCCACAGGAATGAGTCTACAGCCCTACAATATAAGTCATCACTTTTTCCTGCTGGACAAACATATTTGAAATCCTTGTTACAGTTCACTTCTCAGTCCTTTCATCTGTTTGGCTCTTGACTGTGTAAGGAACAGTAAATACATGCCTTGAATTCCTGGGCCATTTCCCTTAAAAAGTACTTGGCTCTGTGTCACAACTGTGTTTGGCATGGACAGCTCTCACTACAGCAAAAGGATAGCAAGTTAAGTACTTCCTAATTTAAAGCTCCATAACCACCACTATAGATTGTTTTGGTGTTTTTTTTTCTTAAGCTGCATTTGAAGGAATAGAACTAAACAATTAATTCTGTCACTACACTTTTCAGAAAAAAAAGCATTCTCTGCAAAGTAATTCACTGTACACTCTATATTTGGTATGCTTCTAATAATATACACTTGTAGCTGTTCAGATCAATGTGAAAGAGTCAAAAAACTACAAGTTATACAAACATTTTAAAGTCTTTATTCATACATACATTACCCTCAGTGCTGCTTTTGTGACTTTTCTATCTGGCAAAAGATGTTAACTGGTTTCTCTGACAGAATCAACATCAGAATTAGACAGCAGAATTAACAACAGAATTAACATCAACAGCAAAGTAAGTGAAAAAGGTGCTCTGCAGCAGCTAACAGAAAATCCAGACCTTAAGCAGGAACTCATACATGTGCATAACATGTTACAAATTACATATATTCTCTCCTTTTCCCCTTAGCTCCCTCCAACAGTCTTTAAACAACAGGATTTTGGAAACTGGTCTGATTGACTTTGACATGAGGGGGTGATTTCCACACAGTAGTCTGGAGTGGAACACACAGAAGTGTCAGGATACTGTTTCTGTGGAGTGTCTGATCTCTAAAATTATGGTATGTATTGTTCTAGAAAAAAAACCCAAACAAACAAAAAACCCCAACCAAACCCAAAATTACTAGTACTGCTAAACTAGGCTTCAAACCCATACCGTGAACTGAACCCATTCTGTGTTACAGCAAAAGTCCATCACATCACAACTTGCTTGGATGATCTTAGGAAGAAAGTTGAGAGACTTTTCAACACTCACATGCAAACACTAAGTGTACTACACTTAATTTGATGGAGGAGGTGCTCATTAGGGTTATCTTACTGGTTTTATCTTATTGTTTAATTCTACCATCAGGTGAACCATGGAAACACAGTGGAAAAAAATGTTGCATTTAAGGCCTTACAGCTCTCAGGTGCTGCTGTATAAGCATCTACCATTTATCTATCATGCCTGCAATAAACAGCAGGTAAAGTGCATGTTATTTAGTGCAAACACTACACACTATTACTGTCAGGATAGTTCAGTACTTGAATGCAATCAGTTTACGCATGAAAAACAGCTTGTTGACTCCAACTGAATAAGAAATTGTGCTGCAAGACAGAAAACTGTTGAGGAGGGTTTGTGAACACAAAAGCTTTCTTTGATTTACACTCAGTTCATTAGTTCAGCCTGTACCATGGAAATACCCTTTGATTTCCCATTGATCTTAAGTCTTAAGTCAAGGCACTGAGAAATGTTCTTTGCCATGATTAGTTAGGTGGAAAACTATGCTTTCATGGCAGATGATGACCTAATCTCACTTACTTGCACCATTTTAAATCACTTCTTCTTGGGAACGTGGTGCGTTATAGCATGCTGTGGTCAGTTCAACGCTTGCAAAATGCCAAACGCACTCTGTGCTACAGTGTGCCTGCTCAACACCATGAATTAGGCAAGCAAATGAAACCTGCTTTCTGCTCTGGCTTTTGAGTGAGTATTGACTTAAGAACACTGAGTACTTCCCAGGCTGGTTCCAGGCTATGTGAAAGATTGTTCCAGCATGGTAAGTATGGCCAAGAATTTCACTCCTTCTACAGTAGAAATAAAAAGTGTCTTTGTTAAAGACTGAACTCTTTTAGGAATGGTATGATGAACACATGCACACCCAATCATATTTTGCGCAGAGACAAGTGTCATTCACCCCATCCTCACCTCGCCTTCCCTAATCTAAATACATGTAACATGTACAGTAAAAGAGTCTCCTCTACAGAGGGAAATCCTAGATTCACAAATCTACGGGAATTCTTTGAAGAAGTCACAACAGACATAGATCAGTTAATAAAATAGATTTGATTTTCAAAGGCTGTCGACCAAAAGTTTCTAAAGAAACCATGCTGCTGTGAGATGAGAAGGGCTATCCTCTTATGGGTAAATGGTTAAAAGCTAAGACAGAAACAGAAATGGCTGCTCATTTTCCTGAATGGAACTAGGTTACCAGTGGAGCCCTGCAGGGTTCCATGCTGGGTTCTGTTCTCTCACATATTTATATCTGATCTACAAAAAGGTGAGACAGATGAAGTGACAAAATTTACTGATGATAACACAGTGTACTAAAGGCAGCCACAAAAATATGTGAAAGGATGTCACAACATGGAGTAAAGTTTAAAACCACTAACAAAGTGAATTTCAGTCTTAATTACTGTGAAATGGCACACACTTCTGACTTTACATACACAGCGATGAGCTGTGAGCTGATCCAGACATTCTGGAGATCTAACGGTTTAACAAAAACATCAGCCAAGAAGCAGCTGAAAAGCAGGCAAGGGTAGGATTTAGTAGAGGCAGAACAGAACAAAACACAGATTCATTATACCAGTCTGTAACACCATGAAGCACAAACATACTATGTGCAAATCTGATCCTCCCAACAATTACAAACTCTGCTGTCTTCTGTTCTCCCACCTGCTGAAACCTTTTTCTGTTCAACCAAGGCATGACAAGTTAGTAATGATCAGCTGCAGTAAGCAATGGACTCCATTCAAAGAACAAGTAACTAGGCTGGGATTCTTCAGACTGGACAAAAACCCCAAAATAAAACAAAAACACAGAGGAAGTACTTCAGAGATGTATACAATCATGAAGAGAATGGAAAGAATGAACAGGTACCAATTCCCCCTGCCCCCCCCCCCCCCCTTACCTCTGACGTAACCCAGGAGGAGATCAAACAGTTTTAGGAAGCTGTTTCAATATAAAAAGGTATTAATGGAAAATTTTTTAACATTAACAAAGTACAGTGACCATTTCCTGCTGTACTTACAACAAGTGGTGAAAAAGATATTTAAATCAATATCAAATACTTTATTATTACTTAAGAAGAAGGTACCTTCAGTTTCCAAATGCAACTTGCAAAAAGATAGACCTTTTAATTTTTTCTAAAGAAAAAAAAAAACTTCCATCCTTCTTTTCCTTTCTTTCCTTCTTTTTGTTGGAAAAATCTATAGGACTAACAAGGACAGTAAACACGAAATATGGACAACAGTGAAAATGACTATATAAAAAGGATGCAAATGTATATTAGGAAAAGAAAATAGTTGTGTACCTTACTTGAAAACTGTAAACTGGTCAATCGATTTACAACAGCAGGAGCCCTATAAAAAGAAAAGGTTCTGGATCTTATTTTCTAACTGCTAGTACCCCTCAATCCTAACACGACCTGAACAAAGGCTGTGAAATAGGACAAAACCGGTGTATTTTATGCAGTAAGCACACAACTGTCATTTCTCAAAGGTCCATAAGAGGTAACCATCTTCTTCATTTTATGCTCAAACTCAACTCCATTCTCATTACCACAACGCATTTACATTGTGACCCTCCTACTATTTCCATGTTTCCTATTAAATCTGGTCCCTTGCTTATATTCCTCTGCCCTCTCAATTTCTCCAGTGCTCATTTGTCTAGTCCGTCCAGAACTGCCTACAAGCCGCCTTCTACACGGGTTTTCTGGGTTCGTTCAGAGCTAGTATTCATTACAGAGCTTAATCCTTTATTGTTAAAAGCCTTCGGTAACGCATCTGCAGCCGTCCCACCCCTCATGTAATGCTGAAATAGTGACACCCCTTTCCGTAAAGCTACGTGAGGCACACCGCCCGGCGTCGCCCCCCACGCCGCGCGCTGCAGGGCCCCGCCGCCGCAGCCATTGCTCCCCTGCCCGCTCCTCCAGCGGTACCTCTGAACACCCGGTGCAGGGACCGCAGGGCAGAGCCCTCGCCGGCCCCGCCCCGCCCCCGGCAGCGGTACGTTACGAAGGTTATTTCAGGGAAGGCGGACTGCGGGAAACACGCTGGGAGCTGAGGCCTCACACCCCCCAGACCGTCACGCTTCCCGTCCTATTGTCTGCCTGGCCCCGGCGCACGCCCCGCACACCCGCGGCCCGCACCGCACCGCCCCGCACCGCCGGCCAGCGGGCGCTTCTCTCCTCGAAGCCGCCCGACAGCTCTCCCCGCGGCGCGGCCGCACGGGCCTCAGCCAGGACGTCCGGCCCCAGCCCGGCTCCCCCGAGGGACGAGGTCCCGCCCGTCAGCCGCGGGCGGCTGTAGGAGGCTTCCAGTCGGGCGGCGCTCGCCCCAGAGACCGCCCGCCGCCGGGCCCTGAGGCACCGCCCGCCGCCGGGCCCTGAGGCGCCCCCTCCCGCCCCGCGCCTACCTGCGAGCCGCGCCCGCACACGCTGCCAGCATGGGGAGGGGGCTCGGGGAGGGGGGCCGGGCCAGCACCGCTACCGCTACCGCCGCGGGCCCGCGCACCCGCTTCCGCCGCCACCTCCCCACGCCCTTCCCGCCGCTACCGACCGAGCAGCCCGCGCGCCTCCCCCTTCCGCTTTCTCCCTCGCGCCGCGGCGGCGCGCGCACCCGCCCTCACGCCCCTCGTCCCTTCCCACCCGGCGGCGGCGCGGACGGCGGCGGGGACGGCCTTGGAAGCCGGGCGCGCCGCGGCTCGCACGGTAAGGGCGATGCCCTGTCCCTGTGGCGGGCGCAGCTCTGCGGGGGCGGGGAGGCTGCGCGCCGCCCGCCCGGAGCCCCGCGTCCCCGGCGCTCGGGGGTGGCGGGGCGGGCTCCGTCCGCGCGTTCGGTGGGCCCGAGGCGGCGGGAGGGGCCGGGCGGCGCGGCCACCGTCCACCGAGGTGCCGAGGGGGGCTCGCCAGCGGCGGGGCGCCCGCTTGTGAGCGGCAGCCCTGTCCTTCGGGCCTGAGCGAGCGGCCCGGGCCTGCCACGGGCACGGCACGGGCGGGGATCGCGGCCCCTGGCCGTGCCCGTGGGGGCGCGCCCCGTCCGGCGGGACCCCGCGCTGCCGGCCTGGCGGGGCGAGCCGGCGGCTCTCCCGTGCGGGAGCCCGGGTACGGCGGGCGCCGCCGCTGTGCGTCCCCGGCAGCCGTCCTGCGGGGAGCCGCCTCTGCCCCGTCCCTGCGGCGGCGGCTGCTCGGCCTGGCTTGGCTGCACGTCGGTTTGCTCGGGGGTTCTAGGGGGAAGGAACGTAGCGAGGGCTGGCCCTGGTCTTCCCGTTCGTTTAACGCCCTTTCCACCGGCTTCCCTGGCGACTGGGCGAGGTTGTGCCCTTCAAAATCGTGGTGGTTTAAGGGAAAATAACTTGGTAAGTTGTAACTAAAATTTCCTTGAAGTTACGTAACTCCCAACTGATGCTGAATGCAGATCAGACTGAGCCGGTAGTGTCACTGATCACAAGTGTGCACTGTGGTCACAGTGTTCCAGTTTTTTTGTCCGAAGTGAATATAAACCGTTCAGCAGCACAGTGTCATAGAATACCTTTTATTGAAGTGTGCTTCTTTACGTTATTATGTTTATTATTGTGGCTTTTAAATTGATTTTGACTTCAGCATGTGCCCCAGCTTCCAAGCACGTATGTCTTAGAAATAAAATTTGAACTAGAAAAAAATTAAAATGGTAAGTTACTAAATTATTTTAGACTCAGTGAACTCTCCCACAGGAATTAACCTTGAGGAAATCTGTGCTCTTTTACTGATAGTTAGAGGAGATGATTGTAGAACTTCTCCCTAATCCATACAATTTAACCACTTGTTTCAAGGAATCACTTTATTGGGCTTTCTGGTGAAGGGTAAGTTTTCCGTCTATTGTGTGTACTTTTCACTGGGGTCATGGGAGGTTGGAATACTCTAGGCATTCGTTTTTCTGAAGTGAGAGAACCTGTTGTTTTTAAGACATAGGAGAAACTCACTAATTTCAAGATGTCATCAGTCAAACGCTTGGTTTATGCAGTCATCCATTTCTTGAGAGAGCAGAGTCAGATGGATACTTTCACTCCAGATGAGCAAGAAAGCTTGGAAGGTAAGTGATAAAGGTGCTAATATATATATGCATGTATAATACCTACACATGTATTAAATTGCTAGATGTATTTTATCATAGAAAGTAACTGCAGTGACCTAACTGAAACTGCCACCAAATATTATCTGTGAAGAAGATCATGAGCTTAATGTTTCTGAGATTATTAATTTTAAAACATCTCTCATTTTTAAAATGTTCTAAAGTTACAACATGTGTACTACCTTAAGCAACAGATATTTTGAATCACAAGTTAAGCACTGCTACAGTGCAGACTATGGTAATGATTGTGTACGTGTCCCACAGATTTTTGCCTGCTGATTCCTTTTCTCTTTTATGTTTAGTTTCTTTCTGCATTTTGTGTCTGATAGTAGCTGTGCTGGCCATGGAGGAAGTAAAACAATTACCATATATTGGTTTTGGTATATGGGAAGAACTCATGATAAAATAAATGCTTTGCATTTCTTTTTCACCTGAATAATGATTCCAAACAGTGCCCAGTAGTGAATTCATTTTCAGTATGGTATAGTTTTTATTATACATCCAGGTGCATCTATCTGTAGACGTAGCTACAGAAAGAGCGACTTCTGTGTGTATTCATTCCTCTTTTGACACACATTCATTAAGTCTTTGTAACTTCATAGTGTCTGTCTTTCTCCTTCATACTGCTCTTATTCCTTTTCCCTAATTCCTGGAGACATCATAGCAGGTGGTATCACAATGTAGAATTAAGCTAGAGAGGAACAAAAAGTCTTAATTCTGCAGTGAACTTTTCGTGGTGTCTATTTAAAAGACCTCTGCACTGCTTCAGGAAGTCTTCGGTTGTAACACTCAGCCAGAGGAGGAATTTGGAGGCAAGAGAGTGAAGTCTAAGACCAGCAGTGCAATAAACAACATCCAGGCAGTTGATCACTGAGTTATCCGCAATCTGCGGTGTAGAGAGTAGCCTTCCCTGAGGTGCAAGTCAAGTCCTGCTTCTCAGAGGCATAAACTTAAAAAGATAAACCTGGGGTGTGCTTCCTTCCAGTGTCTGTTGGTTTTACAGTGTAGTTGTTCACTAAGCAAGAAAGAGACATTTGTATTGTGATATTCAAAGGATACTGCCAAAAGATTTTGTTTTACATCAGAAACTGGAGCATTTTGTACATTTGAAAAGTGGTAGTCATCTATGAATTTAACCTGAATTGGGTTATGATGATGTTCAGCTAATGAAAGAAAGTAATGTTTTTTGAACTCACGTAGAGACGAAGAGTTCTCCTTTTGCTTTTGTAATAAAACTGATAAACAGTGGGTTATATCTGAAAATTTACCTGACAACCTGTCTTAGACCAGCCTTAGCCAATGTCAATACAAAAGAATCAGTTTTAAGATTCTGTTTTCTGAACAAAAAATATTGTAAAACCTCAGCTGCACTTAAATGGTGATACAAAATTTACCATTTTAATACAGATATGGAATCCTAATTTTAAAGCTGTACCCTGCCAAAAGCATGGTACCATATGTAATGTGTTAAAGGATGGGAGATGGGCATTCTGAATAATTGGCTTTTTTTAGTTGTGCAAAATAATCTTTAGTGCATGTGCAGTAGCAGTAGCCCAAATCCCACCCACTGAAATGTTTAATGTTAGATGGAGGTATAAGGGATGAAAAAATTTGACTGATGTTTTTCGTTGGTACCTTGTGTATCTACTTGGTGCCTCTGAAAAAATAAAACACTGTATGATTAAGTGTCTATGCCAGGAAGTGATTTAAACACTTCCCGTGCCCCACAAAACACACAAGGAGTTAGAACATTACAAATAAAATTGAGACTTTATCAGTAGAAGTCTAGCATGTATTCAAACCCCATTTATATTGATAACCTGCATTCTGTATGTTTGAATCATATAGCAATATCAATGGTAGTGTAAATTTCCTGTAGGGATTTTGTACTTGCATGATGAATAAAAATGCCTTGTTTTGAGAAAGCAGACTAACTGGAAGGTAGACCGTAGAAATGTACTCTCCTGTAACTTAGGATCTAGAGCAGTGATCCAGATTTCTGGTAGTTAAATATTCAACTCTGTTCTGTGAACTAGAAACTTTACTTCTTCCAGGTTACATTTTAGACAGTGTATATTATGGCAGTTATTTCTCTTTCCTGTTTACAGTTTCTTTTTCTTTTTTATTTCTTGTCTATAGCACCTGTTTCTGTGGGATTAAAGCAGAAACTCACTACAACATGCACAAGGCTTTATTTTTTTTCTTACTTCTAAGATCAATGTACTGCTATGAATTTCTCTAAGTCAGTGTTTTCAAAACAGTGGAATGCATCCCTTAAGGCAAGGGATGCATGTAATGCTGGAGATGGGGAGCCTTATTGTGTAATCTGAAGCAAGGTGACACCAAGTACTAAATGGACCTTAACAGCCCAATTAATGTTGATTATTCAGTGATCAATATCCCGCATATCTGCTATGATGCCTTGATGTTGCTTGCAACTTGTGCTTGGACAGCAAAAAAAATCTGGAGCTATGTGACACTGGGGATGCTGAGCTGGGCTCCAGCATAGCCCAAGTGCTCTTGTCAGGTAGTAGGTGTTTGTGTGAGTCCCAGCTGTTCAGCAGGGAGGGAGGTATCTGTACTGGTTTGCAAGGTGGTCAGCACAAGCTTCAGCAACTGTGTAGGCCTCTGAAAGTGTGTGTGATGATGGAGATAATAGGGAGAACATATAACTTTGGCCTGATTTGGAAATCAGACACAGGAAAAAACTTAGATTAATAGCTCATGTGGTACCGCAAGTCTTTCCCAAGTTACTGATGATATTGAGCTTGCAGCAGTTGACAGTGCTGCACTTTGGTAATGGGTTAGTGAGATGCTGGCAGTCTAGTCTCTTGAAATACTTTTCAGACAAAACCAAATCTTCAGTCCTTTGATTTTACTGGGGTCAGGTTTTTATGTCACATTAAAACAAGTTAGTTTGTTGGTCTTGTCACAACTTAGTACACCTTCTGATTTGGAAAAGTTTCTGGTTTGGCTATGTTTATTTTCACACAGGTTTCTACTGTTGACTTGCATGTTAACTAGTGGTTATTATTCTAATCTATGGATTCATCCCATAAGAGATCCTAATTTTGTTATACCTGTGATAGATAAGATTGTAAGGGTTATAAACTCCATTTTTCAGTTAAAGGATAACTGTGGGAGTTCACTGTAACAACTGATTATTTCATGGAAGTGCTTACCAGTAATAATACCATACTCAGAATTGTTTTGTTTAAGCATAATTTGCACTGCTGCACTTTGCAGGAATCTCCTGTATGAGAGAGTTTGTTCTCGCAGTTTTAATGCCTTGAGAAGGATAAAGGAAGGATTTGTATTTTAAATTTATACAAAACTACAAATGAGGTGAGGCATTCAGGAAAGGGAACGCCTTTAGGTCAAAGTAAGTTTGAGGGGAAAATTGGTAAGTATACTATGGCAAGTGGCTTCCTATGAACTCATATAAGGAAAAACAAGATATGCAGTTCCATTGATTTTATGATAGGCTTGGTAATAAGTATTATTAATATATAATTCAGAATTCAGCATGAGTGCTTGCTTTACAAGAATTAAGTTTTTCTACATATCGGTAGACAAAATACTTTAACCCAAATGTTTCAGCACTCTTATTGGGTAATTTAGAACCTGGCAAATTGATACATTTTTAGCATTTATAGGTTATAGGCACAAGTTGAATGCATATTTAGCAAAGTATTAAATTGTTGCATGTTATTAACATTAATTTTGTATCACACTTGACTCCTTCTGAGTAATGTCTATTCTATGTTATCAGAGTTTTCTGAGAAATGACGTCTTCCAGGTTTTACTATTCAGTTTACAAGCCTACTTCTGCTTTTCTCCCAGTTGTGATGTAGAAAACAGGGTCCTCATGTTGGTGGTACTGTCATTAACTTTCAGTAATTTTACTTCTTTAATTTTGTGTCAGGGTTCAGGTTCATTATAATGTAAATAAGAATTCAAATTATATTTATTTTATTGATATTGGACTGAAATTAAATTTAAATTCTAAGATTCAGGTTTTAGTGATCCTTAATGTGAATTCAGCTACTCTTGGTTATCTATAGTTCGAGTTAAAAAAGTCGTTTTTCTCTTCAAACTAGGCTTTGCAAAGACTCTTCTTTGTTCCTCCTCAGTTTTCAGTCTAAAACATTTAGATGATATACTTTAATAAAAAACTAGATTCTCAAGATGATAGGGAAAATGATAGAATTCGAGATACTATAACAGAATACATATATCTATATGAATTGTATATAATAATTGTCATTTATCTTCTTTTGTCTAAAAACATGTGAGCACATTGAAAACTTAAGTTAGGTATTTGGATCTACTTTTTTTTTAGAATTACTTATTGTGAGTGTATTTGCATTATTGGAGGTTTGGGAGGGTTGTTTATTCCTTACACAACAGAACATGTGAAAGGATAGTGCAGATATTTTTTTTTTAAAAATAGGATAAAGGCTTGTGATTAATGAAGCATTTTACTAATAAACAGTGTCTTCACATTAATATATCCTGTTCTAGAAAAAGGTAAGGAGTGATAAGTATCTTGCATTTATTCTTTACCGTAAAGGGTGAGCCATATTCTTCCAACTATTATGGCACACAAATATGTGGCAGTTGTGGTGTTTTGCGGTGGGGCATGTGACACATGCATAGTTGTATTACAAATTGTGGTGCTTTTGTTAAATACTAATATTTTTATGTTTTGAAAAAAGATACTAAATGATTGAAATAAAAGTTTTAAATTGGTTTAAGAATAATGGCTGAAATATGTATGGATTCTGTGTAGCTTATGCTATTTTTCAGCAAGTCAGTTCTGTGGGGATAAAGTCATCTCTCTTTATGTTCCAAAGACCTGCTTTTACTAGCTGAATAAGGATGTGAATCACAGCTTTATAAATGAATTAGTGAAATTACACTTCTGTTGAGAAACTAGTGAGTTTTTTGTTGTTTTCTTCTTCCTTGTAAGTTGCAATTCAGTGTTTGGAGACTGTCTTTAAGATTAACCTGGAAGATACTCATCTTGCACCTCCACAGCATTTGATAGAAATGTTCACAAATTCTTTTCACAAGGTAAGAATTTAATTTAGATTCTAGAGTTACTCTGTGAATATGTGCTAAGATTTTATATTGTATACACAACCCTAAAGTGCTGTATAGGTCAAGACATCATGGAAACTTAAGGAAAACATGAAAAAAATGACATTTCCATAGAAGCTTTCAGAATAAGAATCTTTTGGGGCAGTGGGAAGAACTGACTTCAGCTAGACAAGGATAATTCCATACAGAAAATTACTATGCACTGGATGTCTCATTCTCACTTGAAAAAATTTATCCTTCAGGTAAGCATTTTGCAGTTCCTAGGGATAAATATCTGCGAAGTGCTTGAGTTCATTCGTAGTTTGTTGATGCTTCTCATTCCCTTCTGGAAATAACTTAGTTGTTCAGTTTTAAAAATATGTCCATGAACACCAACCTTAAAATGGGAACTTAAAAAATGTGTGCTAATAATACGTGTTATTTGGAATCCCCAGTACAGGAGGCACAGGAACCACCAGGGTGGCAAATAGGAAAGTCAGAACTAAGAAAATCAAGACTGTAGAAATGTATCAGCTCTCTTCCCCTTGACTTCCTTAAAATGTGTGGTGAGCCGTAAGGTTTTTTTAGTAGTAGAAGGCAAGCTATCTTTCTCTTCTAAGGGTATTTAATGATGTTTAGTTCTTTCATACTCCCTGTGCACTACAGAAAATCTGATTGCTTGTTGATACAATGCTGCCCAGAATGAAAGAAGTTTTTAATAAAATCAGGGCTTAAATTTTAATGAAAAAAATCTTGGATTTATTTACATACAGAATGACATGCTGCCTCTCTCAGATTCTTTACCAGAGGATGTTGAAAAGGCTGACCAACTGAAGGATGAAGGTTTGTAATAAACATAGGAATAAACATCTTATGCTTTTAGTAAGATTTTTGAGTTAGCATGGGTAGTGATAGTATAGCAGTATACTGCACAAAAACTTCAGCTTGTATTCTCTGGTGATTGTTGTGTTGTAAGAGGGCTAAGTGATTTGCTCCATCTGGGGTTTAAGAAAATAGTCTATTCTCTCCCTTGCTCAGGAGGTTGCTTAAGAACTAAGGGGTAACATGTGAAGTCCAGGGCAATGTTCCTGAGTAGTAGAAGCTTTAAGGAATGAACAGTTACTGTTCAGTATACTGTAGATTTCTGTTTGTCCATGGAATTGGTATACAGGTTTCTACTTTATATTGAAAAGGCTGTTTGTTGTCAGATTATGTACTAGCTGAATATTAAAACATTGGTTAAAAGCTGACCCAGCTGAAGCCAGTAGAAAAATTCTTGTGAAATTACTAGGGTTATTTCACATATGGGAAATATTTTGTGTACTCTATAAAAACTGCAGAAAAGCCAGTTGTATATTTTCCCTTTGATAGGTGTTACTGCTGTTATGTGAGGAAAAGCAGCTGTACTGTAGAAGTCTTCACTAATGCTACTCAAGAAGGAATCCATTTTGTTTATAATCCATTTATTATAAAGAAAGGGAAGAAAATAAAGGCGTGTAGCACTGATAACTGATATGAAATGTTATCAGGTGGATTGATGCTTTATAGATCATATTTTTTATGACCCGTTAGATTTTAAGATATTTGAGTTTTATAGAAAAAATTAAGTTTCTAATTGCAAGGCAGATGTAATCCTCTCAAAAATTTCAGGATAATGATGTGGAAAAATTTCTAGGGTTTTTGAGAATGAGTTCCATGTCTGTTATCTTAAAGCTGGTCATCTGTAGTCATGAATGCAGTCTGTTACCACCTCTGAAAGTAAGTTTTCCTAATTGTTGAAGTTTCTCATTAGCTCTTCAGTTCTAAGGATAAGAGTTCAAACAAAGTTAGGTCCCAAGTGAAAATTAGTTTGTAGGTTGTAATGTACCATGCAGTACATGCTGGCTTTTCATTTTGCTGTCACTTAACTGTCAGCTCATGGGAAGTGAAGAGTACCTGTAGCACTCACTATAGTTATTGGACTGTAGAGATATTCAGCGCTTCCCAGGTGTAGGTGTTATAGCAATGCCTGTTTTAAATCTGTGACTGCCTTTTCATCTGGCAGTCCACAGGACTGAGGAAATGAAATTAAAGTGTGCTATGTGTTAGTTTGTGTGTGGCATTACTAAAGCAATTCCATGTCTGAAAAAACTGGAAGGGTCTAAACTTAGACAAAGGGCCATTTAAAGTGTCAGCTATCAGGGCATTAGTAAGTAGTTTGGAACTGCTTGAAATACCTCTCGTTAATTTCCCATAATAAAATCAAAACTGCCTGTCTTGTTTTCTAATGCTGATATGTCATTAATCCTCCTCATTTTCACACATGTAATATCTATCACGACTGTCATTCTTTTCAGTTATGAGTATCTTCTGCCTTGAGTTAGGGAGATAAATTCAATAACTTGGGGAAGTCCATTTGACCTGTATCTTCTGTAATACTGTGATTCTGTAACTATGCCATTTCCTCATTTCTATCGTACCTTACCAACATAACTTCCCTTACCTCTGTAGCCACCAGCCTGCTCCACTTCAGCTCTTAAATCAGCCCTAGGATTTGTAGAAATTGGGCAATGAATGGCAAAATAAAATCAGATTGCTGAGTTTTCTTTATTGGTTGCTATAAAACCAGGAAGTTAATGTACCCTCCAGACTTGTAAATACTTGAATTTACTTGCCTACCCTTGCGTATCACTTGACACTTTGGCTTAATGTAAGCTATGTAAGAGCACAGATTATGTTCAGGTTTGTATAGTATAACAGTGGCTTGGCCGGAAAAGATCTGTGTGTTACCACAGTATAAACTGTAACAATAGGTAGTATTTTCATTATAGAGGGCACACATTCAAAAGTATAACCATTTGTGGTTTGTTTTTTTAAGAACTTTTGTCTGGCATTAAAATAAAATATTACTGTTGCTTTTCCTTTTGTCCTGAATTGCTTAATCTCAGCAGAAATTGTGGGTCTGGCTATTCTTCTGTTTTCCTTTAGCCAGTTTAGATCTGGAGAGAGAGTGCAAAAAAGGTGCCCACTGATACTAACTCCAGTTTAGCCCTGTACCCCAAGTCATCCTTAGGTCAGAGCAGTATGGAAAATTCTAACTTTGATAGTCGATGGCAGTTTTGTTTTAGAGAAAGGTTAACTGCTGCAGTCTTGTTGAGCGCAGATAACTTGCAAGTCTTTCATCTGGTAACAGTATTTAGTGTACAGACCTTTGCTTTAGATCAAAGGAAAGATGTGTAGATAGTGGGCCTGTTGAAGTGAGACAGATACGGTTACATTGTGTGTATATGTTGAAGGTAGACATGCAATTACAGTTTCAGTTTGCTTTCCCACTGACAAGGATTGCTGACCATAAGTCTAGTATATCACTATTTGGAAGAGGTGATTTTGTATTACTTTGATGATACTTAGTTACTTAAATCCAGTTTTGTTTATTAAGCTCTCCATGTTCACAACAAGTATAGTTGTTTTCAGTTAGTACAGGCACCTAGGACTGCTTGCTTCACAGTGGTTTGCTTTCTGTCGGAGACAAAATGTTGCACTGAGCTTTTCCTGTGAGGTGGATGGAGAACTGGCCGAACGGCAGAGCTCAGAGGGTTGTAATCAGCGGCGCAGACTCTGGCTGGAGGCCTGTAGCTCACGGTGTTCCCCAGGGGTCAGTACTGGGTCCAGTCCTGGTCAGCTTATTCATCAGTGACCTGGATGAAGGGACCGAGTGTCCCCTCGGCGGGTTTGCTGATGATACAGAGCTGGGAGCAGGGGCTGATACCCCAGCAGGCTGCGCTGCCATTCAGCGAGACCTGGACAGGCTGGAGAGTTGGGTGAGGAGGAACCTGATGAAGTTCAGCAGAGGCAAGTGTAGGGTCCTGCCCCTGGGGAGGGACAACCCCACGCACCAGCACAGGCTGGGGCTGACCTGCTGGAAGGCAGCTCTGCGGAGAAGGGCCTGGGAGTGCTGGAGCACAGCAAGGTGCCCATGAGCCAGCAGTGTGCCCTGGTGGCCAAGGCGGCCAGTGGGATCCTGGGGGGATCAGGAGGAGCATGGCCAGCAGGTCGAGGGAGGTGATCCTCCCCTCTGCTCTGCCCTGGTGAGGCAGCACCTGGAGTGCTGTGTCCAGTTCTGGGCTCCCCAGTTCAAGAGAGACAGGGAACTACTGGAGAGGGTCCAGGGAGGGCTACAGAGATGGTGAGGTGGCTGGAGCCATCTCCCTTCTGAGGAAAGGCTGAGGGAGCTGGGCCTGCTTAGCCTGGAGAAGAGAAGACTGGGAGGGGATCTTATCAATGTCTACAAATACCTTAAGGGTGAGTGTGAAGAGGCTGGGGCCAGGCTTTTTTCAGTGGTGCCCAGTGACAGGACAATGGGCAACGGGCACAAACTGCAACAGAGGAAGTTCCACCTGAATATGAGGCAGAACGTCCTCACCTTGAGGGTGACCATGCCCTGGAACAGGCTGCCCGGAGAGGCTGTGGAGTCTCCTTCTCTGGAGATTCAAAACCTGCCTGGATGCGACTGTATAACCTGCTGTAGGTGAGCCTGCTTTAGCGGGGGGTTGCACTAGATGATCTCCAGGGGTCCCTTCCAACCCCAGCCAGTCTGTGGTCTATAGAAACCTGTTGACTTATCCCTTCTCTTGCTTATTTTGGGAGAGAGTTGAAATATTTTGCCAAAATACAAGGAAGTCGGTGAAAGTCTATAACTTTCCTGGTAATTTCTTGACATTTCTGGGAAAGCAGTGCTTCTGTGTGATCTAGCAGTCCAAAGATCTGCAGCTGCAGAACCAGGGACAATCTTAGGCTTGGGCACTCTGTACTAGGACTTTTTATCTACTACTTTGTGACTGGGAAGGAAAGAAAGTACTGGGACTGCTCTGTGTTGGTGAAGAAAGAATGAATAAGATACCATTTGTTTTGAAAGACCTTACTTTAGAATTTTCTTTCCATAGAAAATTGTATTTTTCTATTTTTTCACTGGACATTAAAAATATGAAATATGAAACTTCATTATAGAGTAGAAGTTCTGAGGTTTGTTGGTGAGAAATATTTCTTCTGAATCATTTTAGATTGCCTGTGCTATACATACTTCTCATTATCTTAACGATTGAGTTCTGTAGCTTCAGAAAAGTGGGGTTTATGTGCTTAGTTTTGCTTTTGATTTTCCATGTTATATGAACAGTTAAAAGCAAGTTGTTGGGATATGTGAGAAAGTGAGATTAAAAAGGAATCAACATACAGCCTTTTGGATTACAAGGCTTGTAAAGACAGTTAAGACTGATGAATCTATATTAGAGTGGAACTGCAATTACAATTACACTTCTCAATAAAGTGATCTTTGCTTAACAGCAGAAACTACCTGGAAAGTTTAAAATAGCAAAATAAGAAGGGGAAAGTTTATGTGGTGGACTACAACGTACATAATAAACTTTATGGACATAGTAGATATTTTTATGTGCACTATTCCATGGCAATTTTATTCAAATTATTAAAATGCAATCGTAACTACCATATATAGATGCTGTAACATGGCTGCTCTGTATCTTTCATACACAGCACTGTTTCTTTTAACCACTAAAGAGCTTTTTATAATGTATTTCAGGTAATAATCATATGAAAGAAGAAAATTATGGTGCTGCAGTGGATTGTTATACTAGAGCTATAGAACTGGACCCAAACAATGCAGTCTATTACTGCAACAGGTAAAATAAAAACAATACACAGTCTTCATTCCCAAACTTCATTAACGTTATTCAAAGATAAATTGTGAAGTAGATCAAAACAGCATGACAATATGAAACCCCCACTATTTAAAAATATATCATGTTAAATTTACAAAAGATCCAAAGCGGAAGTGAGCTCATTCAGTGTATCTCTATCAGTGAAAGGTGTGATACGGGCTTTAAAATTACTTGTAACACTTAAGATCAGATTTTTTTGAGTTAAATTGTCTATATTAAATCATAACATAGGCTGTGCTTCCCAGTTGAGAGTAGTAAGAGCCTTTTTTTCTGATGTTCTAGTGACTCAGCTGCCATCTCTATCTCCCCTAATACGGAATTTCCCTGGAAAAAATATCATTGTAGAATACCACTTTGGAGATTTTAAGCGTTGTATAAATACACAGCATTTTATGCATGACCTCTTGAAAAATAACAAGGCTGCTTTTGTTAGTTTCATTGTATAATCTATTCTTCACCATAGTGAAGACATAGTGACATGGGAGCACGTGAAGTCTGGAAGTGGATGTTAACCCAGCAGCAGAAGTATGCTCTTTCAGTATACTACCCAGAAGACCAGCATAAGAGCAAAGGCAGTATAGTCTGTGAGCCTGCTGGAAGCAGCCTGCCTTTAGAGCAGGGGTCCTCAAACTACGGCCCACGGGCCGGATATGACCCCCAGGGCCCCCAGTCCGGCCCCCGGTATTTACAGACCCCCCTGCCCGCCCCCCCCCCGCCCCCCCCTCCCCCCACTGGGAGTTGGGGGATGGGAAACCAAGCAGCCGCAGATGACTGCCTGCCACTGCATCCACGTGCGGCCCCCTGGTTAAACAGTTTGAGGATCCCTGCTCTAGAGCCACTCTGCTCTACACTCGTCAGTGCCCCTGTTACCAGAAGGATATCTTGACTTGTTGTCATTCTGGCCCTGTGGCACTATACCCAGTGGATTTTTCTATTTTTGAGCTGTGCTTCCATTACTGCAGAATTTAGTTTGTGATAAATACAAGTGAAAGATTCAGTGTTTCATGGCAAGCATAAAGAGAAAGAAAATGCAGTTTACTTATTTTACATCTCTCAGATGGCAGTTCAAAGTGTGAATCATTTATTTTCCTTGAGAAAAGTTATCACATAAGTGATTTTAGGTATAAAATGGAAATATAAGACCAGATTCAAAAGCTTCCAAAATCACTGAAAGTTTCCTTAGTAGCACGGGCTTAAGCACCAAGTCTGTAATCAGCAAAAGCAGAAATACTTCACTCTGTGTGCTCTGTCATCACCACATTTCTGAGGACCAAAATTAATCTTGATGTCAGTAACCGCAGTATTGTATGAAGTTATTTAAAAAGACAGGCAGTTGCCTGGAGTAATGCAGTATTTGAATAAATATAGGCCTTATTCTTATCTTTCTTAAGCTAGTTTGGGAGCAGTGGAGATGTATTGCCTTCAACAGTATTGCTTTTTACTCACACCAGCGAGAAAAAGAGAGACCTGAGGTGCCCTAGAAGTTTTAACTGCCCATATAAATTTTTTGTAAATATGGAGAAAACATTTTTTTGTTCAAACACATGGAGATTAAGCATGGGAAATTTCGATTATTAACCTGTTCCAATGTCCTTTTTAATTTGGGCAAGTTTTTAATATTATTGTATAAAGGTCTTCAGCCCTTAGTATTTGTCTTGTATAGAGATGCAATTGTAGTGTAGTAATTCCGAGATTATTGAGAAATGTTACCCTGATTTATGTTGCAAGCATGAGCTGCTGGATGAAAAACTGAGCAGCGAAAAATCACAGCATTCCTCTGAATGGCAATAAAACAGTACTTTTTGCTAGAAAATGCCAACTGTATAAAAAAATTCTGCTTAAACAATGATTTTATGTAAGTTATTACTTCAGAGTGTTACTTGTAATAGGGTTTATGATGTATTTTATGTATAGTCATATGCTGGTTCTAAAACATTAGAACTATTTATCTTTTGTGTCCTCAAAGGGGAGTGCATGTTCTCAAAAGCCCTAGTCTAGCAATGGACTGAAGCACATACTTAATTCAGAACATATGCTTGTCCTACTTGATTTGAGGAAAGCTGAGGCATTACCTAAATAGTGACTTTAGTCAGTAACATTAAACATGTCTGAAGTTAGTCATGGACATGTAAATATCTAAGCTTGGGGTTTTTTTCCTTTTATTGTTTTTCTGACAAAGGTCTCTCACTTCCCTCCCATCTTCCTCTTAGGGCTGCTGCTCAAAGTAAGCTCAACAACTACAGCGAAGCAATAAAGGATTGTGAGAGTGCCATAGCAATAGACCCAAAGTACAGCAAAGCGTATGGGAGAATGGGGTAAGCTAATACAAATCTGAGTAAACACTGAAGACCCAAGTGTAAATCACCGTAGATTTTCTGAAATAAGTGGAGCTAGGTTGTTTTATTTAGCTGACATTCTTATTCTGAAAATGTAGCAATTCTTTGGAGAGGACCCTATGAGGCTGTCAGCTTCAAGTTTTTGTATGTGGTTGATCTCAGCATTTTCATATCAGATTTCATCATTTTGCACTTTTTTTCTTTCAGATTATCAACTTTGCAGATTTAGTTTAGAAAGTTACGATGTATTTTTTCTACCTCCTACCTAGTTATGAATAACCAAAATTCTGCAGATGGAACAGTGACTCTGTTAATGATGCTGTTAGAGAGAATTATAAAAAAGTATCGGGGCTTCACTCTAGCAGGAACAGAGGCTTAACTTTTCTGTTCAATAGGTCTTTGGAAATAGATGTTTTAGCAAGCCTAATCCATGTACCTTTGGCAGTTTTTCTCAGTCATGTCTGAGAGATTAACTGTATAGCCTCTTTTGGCAATGGGTCTGATTAAGTGCTATCTGAAAAAGGTGTCAGGAATGCTCTGAATGAGATACCTACTTGAGTGAAGAGCCATTCTTCCAGGATGTGTAGCTTTGCATTTGCAATAATCAAACATATTGTGGGTGTGGGCTGAATGCTGCATAAGGCTTCTGAGGTTATATCTACACTAGTAAATTAAAAAATGCTTGTGATTGTTCGTTGGGTCAGCTGGCACAAAATGGCCCGTGTCCATGGTATTAAAATCTATAGTTTGTAGTGTGGAGCGGCCACATCCAAACTGCCTATTGCTAAATTATGTTGGCTGGTATTAAATTCTGAACCATGCCCCAAAATTGTCTGGGATAATGCTTGTTGGCCTGGGACAAAACCATGGCAAGGGGCATTTATTTAAGACCAAATATGATGGAATTCTATCACTTGAAAACTTTCAGTGGTACAGTTTTACTAATACAAATGTAGCCTGACTGGCTTTTAAGATAATTCACTCACTTTGAAACTTTAGGGAATATTGAATTGGTTTTGTCCTATTTGACTCTCTTTAGATTGTTTCTTCATATAGCACAATCCAAGATTGCCTGATTTCAGTGAAATGGAGGGAAGCTACAGGCTGATTTAACTGGAAATTGGAGGTTATTTTAGAGTTCTGGGTGTAAAACCAGTGTGCCTTTTGATACACAATGTAAGCGGGATCATTCTCAGGCAATAAAGCTTCTCTTTTTGATTGTCCGGTTGTTTTCATAGAGGATATATTTTGAGCTACAAGCCATTGTTAACTCAGCAGATGGATATGGTAATATTTTTGGCATAGGCTGAATGAGGAAACAGTGCTTGCTTAGTAATAACTGAATAAAACAAGTGCAGAAAAAAGTCTACATGACAAAGCTGTGTTTTCTGATTGCATTATGCTGGCATATCAGTTTTTCTCAAGATTTGACAGAAACTCTTTACATGTCACAGAAAGATACAGAAGTGCCACAGAAATATGCACAGATGGGAGCCAGGTAGATAGTTAAAGTAATACTTCCAGCATGACCCTGAGAGGGCACTTGTCTGGGTAGGAATTGTGAGCAAGCAAACTGCTGCCTGCTCTTCTGACTTGTGCTGTGTTCCAAGAAACAGAATTTTATACTTTCCTTGTAAAAAAATGCAACTGCGACACAGCAATGCCAAATTGCATTTCTTGTCTGGTCAGAAACTATTCTGTCAAGTCAATAGGCCAAAAGGGGAATGTTGGTGGGTTTTTTTACGGGAGTAACGGTGTTAAGAGAGAAAGCATCGATACTACATGGATTCCTCAAGGAGCACTGCTGGAAGCTCCTGGAGTTTCATACTGTTACTGAGCTCATCATCACCGAGAGTGATGACTGTGACTGATGTATCTAATGCACTCAGCTCTCTTGCCTGAGTTAAAAGACTAAGGTCTGTTAGTGGGCATTAGCACAGGCTTATCAACCCAGTCTGTGTAGCAATGGCCTGTGTAGGATATACCAAAGAGAGCCTGGAGTACTAAGTAGTGAATGTGAGTTACACAGATCTTTCACAAAATGTAGAGAAAGTCAGTTTAGTTTTGTGGCTGGCATAAATTGAAAATACAGTAGAAGCAGACAGACCTGAAACTGCAACCAGGTGGACTTCTGGAATAGCTTGAAGAAAGATGATGTTTTAAATTTGAAAGCAAATAATGTTTCAAAAGTGGTAGATTTGTCCTGTGCTGTCCTGAGCTGCTGGAGAAGAATCTTTTTCAAAACATTAAGCAGATTTCCCTGAATCAAGGGTTTTTTACAGTACCTTAGGAATGTTGCTGCTATCCTGTAGAATCCATTGTCAAGCTGTTGAAGTAAAAGATCTGTAAGGAGAACCTTGTGCTGATCCTAAGACAAAAATCTATTATGCTGAAATTTGTGGTTCCAGTATTTGGTTTCTTGAAGCTGCAGAACTCACATTAAGGGTATCTTTGCCCTACTTACCCATGCTATCCATCTGAATAATCTTTTGGAAGGACTGGAGGAAATACTTAAGAGGAATTCCTAAGCTTATGCAAAAAGTCACAGATGTTGGATCCAGTTGTGCTTTCAAATACAGACTAAATCACTTGATGATACCAAGGAGTTTTTAATGAAACTTTTATATATATGGAACAGACAATGCAAGATCAGTTCTTGAGGGATCATCTCTTCTGCAAAAACAAGTGCTTACACTAACCAGTAGAAGCTTCAACTTGGTGTTCAAGCTAAAAATTAGTTGTGAGATGCTGTTTTACATAGAACAGAAGGTATCATTATCTTTTGATGGTAATTTATGTTCTACCCAGGATTTCTTTATTTCACATTAGGTTGGCTCTGACCTCAGTGAATAAATATGAAGAAGCAGTTACCAGTTACCAAAAAGCACTGGATCTTGATCCAGAGAATGATTCTTATAAATCAAATTTGAAAATAGCAGAACAGAAACTAAGAGACATGTCCAGTCCTGTAAGTTAGCTCCGTATCTATTATTTACAATAGTTTTAACTGGGATTTTGTAGGTAAGCTTATCTTCAATTGCAATTTGTTTGTAGACTGGAACTGGACTGAGTTTTGACATGGCAAGCTTGATAAACAATCCTGCCTTCATTAGCATGGTGAGTGTATTTCAAGCTTTACATTATACTGTTTTAAAACTGAAGTTCTAAGAACAACTCTTGTTTAATAATTAAAGTAATTTTAATGCTTTTTATGACTACAATGATTTCATTATACTGAATTTAAATTTTCTAAGTCATTTTGCACTGAAAACAAGAAGCAAAGCAGAAATCTCCTATAATGCCTGTCTTTATTTCCAATTGATTCTATCTTACTTATGAACAACAACATGCATAGATTAGCTACGCTGGTTTTGTAGATGGCACTTGTCAACAGCACGGTGAAAATTTCTGTTCTACATATAGCAGTTAACAAACATGAAGAAATCACCTCTGAAGTGAATAGCAGTTGATTCAGATGCGGTCTTCCCAAGACTAAAGTAACTCTGCTTGGCGAGAACCACCTAAGAGACCCTTCTGTTCTTACTCTGTCAAATTATCACTGACATCCTTAAGTGCACAAAACTTCATGCCATGTGCAGACAATGAATATAAATAACATATAGTGCATTCCTTTACTTCCAGTACAATGGCAAATGGTGGTTTTGTCCCTCTGTAGTTTTTCTCCAGGCACCGCTTTCTTAGCTAAATGGTATTCATTAACTTTGAAGAATGGAATTTAGAGAAAAAATGCAAAAAATACTTATTTCCTTTGACAATTCAGTTAAAAGTTTACTGCCCCTCTGGTAGCTTCATTAAGACAGGATGTTTCAATCGGTGCTTCTGTGTAAAAGTGCACTGTATGCAAGAGAGATCAATACATCTGGTCTGATACTATGGTCACAATAACAGAGATGGTAGGCAAGGAAGAACCGAGTGCGTTCTCTGATGGCTTTAGTAATTAAATGGCACTGGAACTCTGTGTACCACTGCATTGGCCACATGACTCAGTCTGCATCTGTTCAGAGACAAAAGATGTACTCTTGAATATGGAGGTAACTATGGGGAAAGGATTTTTTCCTTTATTTCCAGAAGATGCCTGGTCAAGTGGATAGAACACAGGGCATTCAGCCAGGAACAAAATAATTATTTTCCTGTGGCGTAGTTTTTGTCTTTAAGAAAAAAACCTGACTCACTGTCTGACCTCAAGATGGTTACTTCTACTCTCCATTTTGGGCCCCTAACCTAGATCAGACTTGTTACCGATGGAAGAAAGACAAAAAATCCTGTATTACCCATAGAACTGACCTGAATGTGGCATTTTATAGCCAACTGTAGACTCAAGAAAAGAGTTGGTTTATTTTTGATATATCTATGTAGACATATATTGATCATAAAATGAATATTGTACCTATTTGATTTTTGTAGTACATTTAATAAGAAAGTGAATAAGCAGATACTGCATTGTGTCTGTTGATCTTGTGTTCGTACAGACACTGATGTCTGTAGGAATTATGTTACTAACTTTAAACATCCCCTGGTTTATTCTATAGTATCTGTCTGTATACAGGCTTACACTGTGGTAAACACAATATAATTTTTGAGGTCTATTATGAATGAGAAATTTAAATGAACTTACAGTTACTACAAAGTAAGAAGATAGGCAATTACCACAGAACGTACATGTTACCACAAAAGCATGCCACAAAGCAAGTTCACACACGGGTTTACTCTGCAATATTTTGTGGCTTTAATCTTAACAGTTTATACCTAGTAGTAACAGCAGCTGCAAAACTGATTTATCCAAGCCAGGAATCAACAAAATACAGACCTTTTTCCAAAAAGGCCAACAGAAAACCTTTGTCTTTGGAAGTTGTGGGTTTTTTTCTTCTAGTGTGTGTTGGGTTTTTTAGGGGTTTGGTTTTGGGGTTTGGTTTTTTTAGGTTTTTTTTTAGTTTTCTGGTACTGGGTTTTCATGTTTATTGTAGTCTTGTTTTTCATGTCTGACTCGGCAACCACTGTTTTTTATCTAACATGTAACAAATCATCTCAGCTTCATATCCTTGAAGCAGTGTTGGTCTAATAACTGGTCTTGCTGGGGACCATGCACCTCTGTGCACATAAACCTAGGTGAAGTCTTAGATAAAACAAAGAATACAGCATGTGGGTTTGGGTGGTTTTTTTTCTCAAGAGTTTCCACAGTGATACCTAAGTAGTAAATGTGTTATAATTTCACCTATATATTGTCTATTCTAGGCAGCAAGCTTAATGCAGAATCCTCAAGTTCAACAATTGTAAGTATTAAAATGGAGCATCGTTACAACAAGTCTCTTTAGGGGTTTGAATTAATAAGAGAAAAGGTGGATAGCGCTGTATTCCTGAAAATGTAATTTTATTTTTGCTTACTGTATGTAAAACTACTGCAGATTTTTCCTCTTGCAGTTTATTTCCTCCCAGCAATTCAAAGAAGGAACTTTTGTTTATTGCTTACTGTAAAGGTTCCTGCATACCCTAATGCCAACACTGTGCTAACTGTTCCAGGATGTCGGGGATGATGTCAAACGCCATTGGTGGCCCTGCTGCAGGTGTTGGTGGCCTGTCAGATTTGTCCAGCCTGATCCATGCGTAAGTAAGAATCGTATAGTTCTGTTACATTTGTAGAAGCATCATTGTGCAACATCTGTTTAAAAGGGATAGTGTCAAGCCAGTTATACTGTGGCCTATCCTCATTGTATGCCTGATTATTATTAAAACTGAGAACTTACTTTCCACTATCTTGTTTGTTTGCTTTGTACATTTCCATCAATTGGAATGACTGAACTTCGTGCTCAGTTTCACTTTCTGGTTCTCATTGACCGTTTACCTTCTAAATGCCACTTAGTGAATGAAAATGCCTCTCTAAATCTTAAGTACAGGTGCTTTCAAATTGTGTTGATATTTACTACCTGACATCCCAGACACTAGTTAGAAAAGCTACAGATTTACTTAGCACAGGTTGCAAAAAATTCTGCTCTGGCATCCCTCCATTTAGCTGAGGAAGGCTTCAAGGAACTCAGTATCATGAGGAGCGGCTCAGGAAAACAGGATCCAAAGCTTTTATAGTGCAACAGTAATGCATCTGGGAAAAGTCTGCACAAAAACATACTATTTCCTTATATGACAAGACCTCTTGAAGGGCATACAATTTTACTTTATTTCAGCATTCTAGCCAGTTTCAACCTATTTTTAAGTTTTGCGCCTTTAGGGCAAAAACTGTATGTGTATATACATATATACACAGACAGGAATGGGACCTCACAAAATCAAGGGCTGTTTTCACAAAAACCATGTGCTACACCTAGATCTGTGAAAATGGTGGCTCTCCTTCAGCCTGCACTGTGGTTTAAAGGAGTCTTGATAATCTGCTACTTGGGCAAAATGCAGAAGTTACAGAGAAGCCTTGCCAGGCTGTTCACAAAGCAGTATGATTTACTTGCTTTTTCTAGTAAACCAGTGTTATGCTCATCTTTTACATGGAATTAATCTTACCTATTGATTTAACTCTTTAAGCTACAGTTCTTACGGAGATGGATCTGTCATTATTTCAGTCATACAAGACATAATTGTATGCCTACTTTCTACTAATGATGTCTTGCTCATAAGTACAAGTCAGCAGCAGCACAGTGTGTTTCTGGAGAAACTAATATAAGGCTGCACTCCAGCTACAAGAGTGGTAATCTTAAACAACTACAATAGATCCTCTCCAAAAAAAGGGAGCAAATCACTGCAGCAGATTTGTTGCTAAATTTTAGTTTACTGAGTATAGTAATGCTTTTGCCTTAGTGTTACTAAGTAGAAGTAATAGTCCTAAAGAGTGAAAATGAAAAGCTGATAATCCTGTCTGGGGAGACTTTACCTAGATAAAGTCATAATGCTACAGCTTTCCTGCATAGTCTTACAATGTTATCTTTAATCTTAACTTGCATATAATGCACCTTTCAGTTGTATTGGGATATCCTGTTTTCTTACAAATGCTGCTTGTCAGGTTTTTTTCACATGTTGATCTTAAAACTGTTCAACACAGGGGGCAGCAGTTTGCACAACAGATACAGCAGCAGAATCCAGAGCTCATAGAGCAACTGAGAAATCATGTCCGGAGCAGATCTTTCAGTGGCAGCACTGAAGAGCATTCCTGACTTAAAGGAAGCATGTGAATTGGAATGGTATATAACCCTAAAATGCATACCATAGTTAGTAGCAAAAGCACCGTTGTAACTCTTCTGCTTGAATAGAAGACAGAAAACTCTTTGTGCGTGTTTGAAAACAAGAATTAATCTGTTAAACAGATCTATTGCACATAACTTGGAACATATCGTTTATGTATAGTTACTCCTCTGAAAATTAATACACTAAATAGGTGTTCTATTAAAATCCCTAAGTACAAGTAATTTTCAGTATGTGCATTAGATTGATCTCCAGGGCTACTGAGTAGGGAGGAGTTTTGTAGTGGGCTGATCATGCCTAACAGTTTAATTCTAAAACCCCAGTGCAAAAGGCATTTATTGTTATGGAGAAAATCGTTATGGCTGACTCCCTGTCAAATACTGAAGCAACAGGCCCATCTGATATGCCCCCTTTATAATGCCCATAAATTGGTGTTGGAGTATAGAGTGTGACTTAAACCTACTGCTTGAAAAGTCTGTTTCTTTAAGTCTGTGGAGGGGATGTCATGGGTAACTTTGAAATATTTTTCAACTTCATTGGGCAGGAAGAAGGGAGATGAGTGCATGTGAAGGAGTATCACAAACTGTAGGAAAAGAGAAGACACTAATCCTGAGCAGAATAATACACATAAATCAAAGTGTGACTCAGCTTGGGATAGGAAAAAGCATTAAGAAGTTTTAGGCTTTTCTACTGCCATGTATACCCTCAAACCGTGACGGTAGCCCTGGAGGTCAGCATTATGGCACTATTTTCCTAGGCATGGCAAACTGTATTACATTCCATATGTATGCAGTATTTAATATAAGCTTAAAATTCTTAACTGTAATAAGCTAAAACTGATCCTGTGACTGTACAGATAACTAGTACTGAAAATTGATCAAAAAATAACTGCCTCAGAAAGGATTCTTTTTCTATTCCTGTGTGATAAATCAATGATTTAAACAATTATGATTTTTTTAATTTTCATCACACATGTCTATATTAAGTGATGGTTATATATGGCCAAGTTAATATTTTTTTTTCACTCTATGGTATTTCTGTTCTTAACCCCACCTTTTCTTGCTCAGTTAATCTTACTCTTTCAGGGACCACTACTCTTCTGTATTTTTATTATGTTGTGGTTTTTTTATTCTGCTTACTGTTCACACTGCTTTCTGGTACAAGGCACACTTGTTTTTACTCCAGGGAGGTTCTCAGCGCTCACAGTTCTTTGTATATCCAAACTAATTTGAGGAGCCTGCTTTGATTCCTAGGACAATGTGATCTCTGCTGGCCAGTAAGACTGGAGAAGGCATGTGGTAGAGTAGTAACAGACTCCAAAATGGAGAAATACAGAGGAACTCCTAGACTTCAGGCTTTATATCTGATTTACCTTGTGGTCAAAAAAGAGCACTTCTGATAGAAGCAAACACAAATTTTGTGTTAAGTCACATACTTGACTAACATATGCTAGTTGCACATCTATTGTATGATTCTTCCCTTATTAAAATGGGGGAGAAATGCAGCTGATCCAAGAAGAAAAGACTCGGAGAAAACAAAAAAATAGGAAATACGTATTACCACCTGTTGAATAAAGAGGTAAAGCTTAACAGAGCAACTTAAACAACTTTGAAGACATTTCATACTTTATTCAATAGAGCTTGCCCATACACAGCATTAAAATGCTTTTTTAGTTTCTCTATATGGCTGCTGTAGCTGCCTTTTTGAGGCTGTAGAGATACTTAAGCTTTACATTAAATAGATTTCCAAGTAACACCTTCTGATATAGCACCTCGTGACAAAGAAAATACTTAACAGGACCTTTTTTTCAGAGGTACCTCAGATCCTGAATCTAATCCGTTCAAGAAAACTGCTACTTAAGTTGAGTTACATATAACGGTACTGGATACAACTTAAAAGAAAGATCAATGCAGGCTGTAGAGGGGCTACAACTACTGTACAAACACTGCTTGCAGTAGTGTGTTGTGTCAGCAGAGAAATATTGCTCCTGGTATTTCTCTTGTTAAAACTTCCCCATTCCCCTTAATTCTCTTCCATATTTTCAACTGTTCAAAGCAAGTTTTACTGTCTTCAGTAAGGAGAACTCCAAAATCCAGAGTGGAGTGCAAAGCACTGCAGTATCTCTCTCACTCAATTTATCCTTACTGTATGATGGCAGTCTTCATGTGGTCGGTACCTTTCTTCTACTTTTTTTTTCTACTTTTAAGACAAAGTGTCAAGAGCCTCTCAAGATTTCCTTACAAACTACAAAAATATGATAATATTCAAAGACTGGCTGTAGAAGTTGTACTGTCAAGTACAAGCCCTATAGATTACTGGATTTATGGGAGAACTATCCCCAAGATTAAATGGGATGAAGCATTGGTGAGTTATCTGAAAACTACTCTTGAAATAATCTTTATTGAGTGGTAACTTTCATTTCACATACCACAATATTGTCATGTCTAGGTTTTGTTCCAGGACAGATATGTAACCAGAGTATTTATTAAAAATATTGATGGCATAAGCTAACCCTTAAGGAATGTGCTACAAATGGCACAATACTTAACTTGCAAATGTTCTTTGCTGCTTGTATATTAACAGAAAAGGCTTTATAGCCTAAATAAAAAACAGTGAAACCAATAACAGGAATTGTCATTACATGCTTTTCCATTGAAACCAGGAACAGAGGGATCATTTATGCTAAAGTATTTTGCCTTGAATAGGCTAGATTGTTTCACAGTCATACTATATCTTAGTCACAGGGTGAGGATGGGATCTCTTCCTGTGCAAAAACTGCACTTTATTTTGCACTAAAATTTTTCATCCTCCTAGATCAAGTAGTAAGCCACTATGCCCATAAATACTGCTTTAATTTAAGGTCAATTGCAGCTAATTATTTAACTGAGCAAATATGCATTTAATACCTAATAGGTTTTGTGTCATTACTGTTCTATCAGCATAAGTGTGATAATTGTTAGAGAAGAAAATGTTTTGCACTCTAATTGTAAACTCCTGTAACCTGCTTGCATGGAAGTATATTCTTCTAACTATGCCTAATTATACAACAGACCTAATGAAATATTCAGCTTAGAAATTGTTGCAGCTGCACTTTCAGTTTTGTAACAAGTACAAAGTAAAATCACTCATGCATACTGAGAAAGAACTAAAGTCTGCACCTTGGGATTCATAACGCTGTTTAGGGCTACAGAATGTCGTACTAGTAAAATGGAACTTGTCTACCATTTCTGTATCTCTCCTACCTCTTATTACCATATGGTTACATCTCCTTCAACTTGTGTAAGTTTAACTTGAAAACAGATTATAAATAAAGTTATTTACTTTTTTTGTCTGGATAGTTGTGGGTTTACTGTTTTAGTTTGCTGATGTACCTACAGTAACAGGTAAACTGCATAATACATGTTTATGTTGGTTATTCTGCATTTTCTTAGATGTGCAGTATATAGTTTGTTGGTTTTTTTCCTGTAGGGACTTATTGCCTCAATTTATTAAGCTGGTTCTAAATTTATCCAATTTTTATAAATTAAAATCCACATTTAAAGTGTGGCAAATGAAGAGACGGGACGCAGCTTGATGCAAGCAAATGTCAATTTATTGTACAGAAGCACGAGTTTATATACACTTTCAGAAGCTGCGCGTTTTAAACAGATTGGTTCTTGAAGCTAAGCCTTGCATACTAGGCAATCCCCAATTGGTGGTTAACTGCCAGCAATTAACAGCAAGGTGTTACCTTTCCTCGGCGCCATCCGTCCCTCACTCCCCTGTGCTCTGTATCATGTCAATTGTTGTCTAGACAAGCTCGAGCACATTCCCCTCAGCTAACTGATTGCCACGCATGGTCCTAGTTTCCAGCCCGCTCCTGCATTAAAAGTTTTAAACACAAGAAGGCCTTAAGTAAAAAAAACAGAAACTGAGGTTACTAAGTGCCAATGTGGTAGCTGAGATATATGAGTAGTTAAACTACCTAGTTTAGTAGACATGCCACCAGCATTGAAGTAGGAAAGTCAGTCACCGTTCTCTCTATTAAATGGCTACCTTTGGGTGAACTTAAATACTTCAGCCAAAGATGTTTTCATCTTTTGTCTAAAGCAAACTAGGAAAAATACATATCAGTGCTTAACCAAGTCCTGAATTTCTTCCTGCTTAGGCTTTGGAGAACTCTATCTAGGCCAGCCATGCAGGGTTTTATCCTCATTTTCCTAAAAATCTACTTAAATGCCTCTGGGACAAAAAGAATAACTTAGACCACCTCGGCCTAACAATAAAAAAACCCCACCTGATTTCTGCTACTTTAGTTTTCAGTACTCTACTAATTGGGAAGTAACATGCCTGCTCACAGCATGCCCTGGATTGCAGGGACACGGAGCTCTGCACAAGACTGCAGCTAACTGGGACAGGTTTGCTGTATTACCACTTTCCAGAGATGGAACCGCCACCAGTGTGTTCTTTGGCTGCTGCTCTACTCTCTAGCTGCTGGTGCCTCAGTGCCAGCTGCACTCTCTCATCCCTTGCTGTTACCACATGATAGTTCTTATGGCTGTGCCCATACCATGCAAATACGCTGCCGTGCCAGGTACCCTGAACTATTTCCTTTAGAGTTTTGGATTCCAGGAACTTCTCTGTAAAGGGCCAGTTGCTTCAAACTGAAGCAGTTGTGTTAGAGCCACAATTTAAAAACTGGTTTAATATGTAAAAAAATAAAGTAACAAAAATAAGTACAAAGTGCTATTATTTATCAATCTCACCCCCCATCCTGAGGCGATGTCAATGAAATAAAATTTGCTAGGGCTACAGTTTTTTCAGAGGCTTTCTTTTCAGTAGATAAAAATCTTCTGAAACTGGCATATGCATTTTTAAAACATTCAAAAGAACGCTCAGAGAAATTAAAAGAACCATAATTACATTTATAGGCATACAGAGATTTGGCTTTGCTTGAACATGTTTTGATGTTTTTGCAGCTGAATCATATTAAAGAGTTGGTAAAAAAAAATAAAAGGCCCAGCAGAAACACAGAATTCTTTCTTCAGCTTTGTTTGACTTCTGAAGAAACTACACAGACTTGTGCAATATCATCATACTCATATGTTCTCTTCAAAAATGTGTCTGTAAGTCTTAAGCCAGAGACACTCTAGAAAGGGAAAATATTTAGGAGATGTTAATAGAAATAATTACTAAGTTTATAAACCAGCTATTTTATAACAGAATTATGCTATAAAGACTTACTTGCAGTCCCTGCACTAAAGACAACAATGTAAGTGCAAGATGGAGGGATGAACTTGGGTGCAGCTTTCCAAGTTGCCTTCCTGAAACTCCACACCAGTGGATGGAATTAGTATTGCACATTTCTAAAACCAGATCCATAGTTCTTTCACTGCTAGAGGAAATTGAAAAACAAGAATAAACCTGTGGACTTTTTTTAAGCATTCAAAGACTGCAGACATATAAAAGCTTGATTACCGTATTATTCAGGTTATTACTGATCAACCTTTCATAAATTACAAGGCAGCAAGCAAAATTTACTATGATGTGCAGCAATGCAGTTGCATATAGCTTTGTCCAACACAAGCATCCTATCATGGGCTTAGCAGTACTGCATAGCTTAAATATCACTCACGTTTTGGATGGAGTACAAGATTCTCATGAGAAGTATCTGCAGACCAGATGCATGCTTTAGTCCCTGGCTAGCTTTAACTTCTATTTAGAATTACTTTATTTAAATGTCACTCTTGCAACCCTTTTATAAAGGGCTACTGTAGATCCTAGTGTAAACACAAATCAAGTCAAAACATTGATAAAACACATACGAAAGACTATGGAGACAATGTTTAGCAGGCATTCTAGCAGTGGTGCAGAACCAGCAGTAAAATCAGACTGGATACAAATATAATTTATTCTGATAAAGTCACTCGTAGTTAAAAAATCCTATATAGGCACTCATTTTGCTATTAGATTAACTAAGAAGAACTAAGATGATTTGTGATTTAAGTATGGGGTGCAATCTTAAATGATACTGCTGCCAGTTCCACGGAATTCTACTACAGACTTATGGCAATCTCCTAGTTCAAATAGTATTAAAAAAAAACCAACCACAACCTTCCATCATGATCTGTTTTCTTTGGGTTTTTCAAAATCACTGTAATCCAAAAGATGCGTTTCAAGTAGTTTCATGTTGCTACAACTCATAATAAAGACCAGCCTTGAGTTGTTTCTGGAGAAAGTATTGAAAAGCGAAACAAAGACAGCCACAACTTACCTATTCAGGAAAACCCACAAGAATAACATGACATCATTACCTGCAGTTTGTTATTTTACATGTAATGTTGAAAGGTTCTTCCAAATTTACAGTGTCTGGTATTGTCTCCAAAGAAAGCCTTACATCGCCATAACCAGGAGCCTGAGAAGGTACAAGAATGTGTATTCTCAGATGCTGGACAGTAAAGTTTTCACTACTTACATCTTCATTTTCTGCAACAAGCTTAGAGTAAGACGACTTTGAAGAAAGAAGTTTGACTTTTCATGCTTTTGATTTGTATCCAAATCACAGCACTTCTCCACCCACTACCAATGACCACCTTCTTGACAGGTTTAACAATTCATTAGACATGGATGATCTTTATTATTAGGTTTTTCAGATAGTTCACATCCTTAAAGCTTGAATATCCCCACAGAATTCCTGAGAAGATGAACTTTAATTCCAAGATCTGTTAGGCAGGTAACATACACTATGGACAACATAAGTTGGTGGGGGGGTTTAAATTTTTTTCATGAAAAAAAGTTCATAATTTTCCTGGATAAACCCAACACTATTCCACATCCTATGAATTAAAGAGATTGCTCATTCTCTTTGCCATTTCAATCCTCCAAGCCTCTGCCAAAAAAATTAATTGCCACAAATTAGAAAGGCACATGGTTTGAACACTTGCCAGCTATCCAATTCTGTCAAGAGCCAAACACATTTCATATGGTCTATTAATATGACAAACCTATGACAAATACCCTGGTTACTACTAACCAGGGTTGATACAAGATGGTAACCTGCAGATAAAAAGCTTTAGATTTTAAATCCCCCACAAATGACAAATCATAAGGGAAAAAAAAGAAGTGAAAAGATCGCCTGGCCTGACAAGGCTTACTTGTGACACACATTCCAATACTGCTGATAAAAGGATGCTGTAGTTACATTTACAGCTTCATTAAAAATATATTCCCAAAGAGGTCCAGAAAGCCAGTGACCAACAGGCTGGGAAGAGGTTTTAGTCATACACGGTTCGTTACAGACTAAAGAAAGATGACACTGTAGAAAGCAAATTAAATAGGACATCAGAGTGAACAAAAATGTCAAACTGATGGCGACTTCTGAGCAGTCAAGCAACATCAGTTTGGAACCCTTCAAGAAAAAGTAGTAATTATCCCGCAGTGGAAAAAGGCACATGTTTTCATCTGGATTAGGTAACAGGAAGGAACCTACTGGATAAATTATAACTAGTTCCCTAAACAACAGGTAGTCTGCCATAACATTAGACTCTTCTTTTTAATAGAGATACATTAAGGAAAAAAAAAACCCCACAACCCCAAACAAGAAAAGCAGTGTTTTATAGAATAAACTTGGCCACAATTGATCAAATCAAGACAGGATCAGAGCAGATGAGAAGGCCCAAACCAGTCCATACCTGTTGGCCTTAATGATACACCTACAAGAACTGATGGCTAGAGGTAAAGGCCTTACAGTAACACCAAAAGGAGGAGCATAGTTTTCATCCAAAAATGAGACAATTGCTCAGAGTATGGAATCAACTTGCTTGTGCTACTCAAGAGCAGCGTTCTTTAAACGGACTGGTTCTAGTCTAGTCCTGGATTGCATGCCCATGAGCAGGTGGAGCACCCTTGGCATACTGTGGACATGCATCTGTCTGGTTTAATGTTACCCAGATGCAGGAGCAATCTGGAAACTAGGACCATGTGTGGCAATCAGTTAGCTGAGGGGAATGTGCTCGAGCTTGCCTAGACAACAATTAACATGATACAGAGCACAGGGGAGTGGGGGACAGATGGCGCCGAGGAAAGGTAACACCTTGCTGTTAATTGCTGGCAGTTAACCACCAATCGGGGATTGCCTAGTATGCAAGGCTTAGCTTCAAGAACCAATCTGTTTAAAACGCGCAGCTTCTGAAAGTGTATATAAACTCGTGCTTCTGTACAACAAATTGACATTTGCTTGCATCAAGCTGCGTCCCGTCTCTCCATCGCAGCAAATTGGTGACCCCGACGTGATGCGTTTAAGGATCTAACGTGAAGGGCTCTCGAATCGCCTGTCTGAGCGACTTGCAGCGAGTCCCACAGAACTTTGAATGATCCGCTGAAAGGAAGCAGGAGCCAGCCAGAAATCCCTCCGGAGTCGAGAGGTGAGCTGTGGGAAATGGGGGAATGGGGAATCAGGCTTCGTCCCCAGAAAGAGACGTATATGGACTCTTGAAGGGTCTTCTAGTCAGATCCGGGAGTCCATGCCTCAGTCTCCTCAAATGGTGACCCCTATGGTGGTGTTCCGAAGCCTTGGAAGAATAAGGACAGAACTGGTCGATAAAAAAGACAGCTCATGGAAGAGGGCTGCGTTCTGGAGGAGACGGCTTGGCTGAACGATCGTCTTGCTGTCTGGACCAGGCAGACAACCTAAACCCCGAGGATAACACCTGTATGCATCAAGACAGGTGAGCAGCCAAGAAACTTTAGCGACTTTGAAAGAATCAAAGTGTGTACAGACAGCAGCCAGTTGTATGATGCTGCCGCGGAGGGGAACTCCGTGTCGGGAATGCATTTAGCACCTTGCTGGCAAATTCTGACTACTCTTTGCCAAGTGTGGACTAATTCTACTAATGGTGCTAAACCAGAGGAAGCTGTAAATTCTGCCAACAGTGTAAGCACTGAACTAGAGGAGGCTGTAAATTCCACCAACTGCGCGACTCTTCTCAACACACTGTCAACGATGCCGATTCTGTCCACACCTCCTCTGCCCCCAAAGCTTCTGTCACTGACTGCAGTGACCCTCACAGCACAGGACCAAGCATGGGAGCAGGACAACTCGGACAACGATTCCATTGATACTGATAAACCTTTTGATCCAGGTCCTATAGATCTGGAAAAGGAGCTAGACCTTTCCCCCACCCCCTCGTCTCTCCCGATGCATTGATTGTATTTTTGGGGAGGGTGAAAGGGAGTCTGAGGGATTGGTGGCAGGAATGCAAGTGGGAAACACTTAAGTGATGGGTTTTGGGAGTCGCTATGGCATGTTCAGTATTTTGTCAGACAAATCGACCTGCAGAGTGGCAGCCTGTGCAATACGAGGCTGTTAAAGGGTTAAGCAAAGCAGTGCGGGAAGGGAGGATTCATAATACATTTGCTATGTCCCTTCTTGAAGTGATGGCAGAGCCTTATACACTCACACTCAGGATTGGAAGTCATTGCTTTGTATGGTACTAACTGATACAGTATATGATGTGGTTATTTGATTTTTGTGAGCTATGTGTAGTGGCCTTGACTGAAAACCTTAATCGGCGAATTGCTGTTAACTATGAGCAGTTGGCTGGAAAAAATAACTGGCCGATTCTGTGACTCAGGCAAGGTATCCCAGGGACAACTGTTTGCAAATGAATGAGATGGTTATTAAGGCAGTCCGGATGCAAAGCAGTCCGGATGCGGGAGTCTTGCCACAGTCTTGCAGGGTCCTAGAGAGTCACTAACTTTATTGATTGGCTTCAGAATATTTTGCAACAAGTCGAACATAAGGAAGCTCAAGGGTTGCTTTTAAAACAACTAGCTGTGATAATGCCAATGAAAATTGTAAATGGGCAACTTTCACAATCGCAACCCCAACATGTGTCAAATGATTGTAACGCAGAACTCACAGCAGACTGTAATTCTCAGGCCGAGTTCTGGAATGCAGCATAACACATTTTTGCTTCTCTAATCTCTTCTGTAAGAATAGTACACACTCTTAACTTGCGTAGTAAATTAGGCTGCTAGCTTGCTAAACAAAGTAATACTACAAATACTAATTTTTTTTTTCTGGCTTATTAACAGATGTTGATTCTGTCCATCATATGTTGCTACAGAACCGAGTTGCTATTGATTTTTATTATTAGCACAGGGACACAAGTGTGAAGACTTTGATAGGATGTGTTATGTGAATCTGAGTGACCACTGTGAATTAATTTATAAAAGTATACAAAACTTAAAAGCCTTAAAGATCTGTAACAGAGCCAGGGGCGGGATGCCTTTGGTCTCTTCTCACGGCTGGGAAACTTTGGGCCATGACTCAAAAGTATTACAGGATTTATTATAATTATCTTTAACCACCTTATTGATGTCTGCCTTATGTCTCCCATGCCTTTTTTTTCCTGTACTCAGTGTTTAGTTGATTGTAACATAAAGCAGGTCATGGTCACCCAGCTACACACCCCCTTTGCCTTGTCGCAATTAACAAGCAAAAAAGAGGATAGAGAATGTCTGAAGAGAGAGATAGGAGAGGAAACTGGAGAATATTTGATCTAACAAGAGATGAGAGAACAGCTGGGTATTGTGAAGGAGAATAGGAAAGATAAACATGGTTATCTAGTGTTTAATAGGTGTCTGCATGCTTGTAGTGATATATAGCATTGTAACTGCATGAATGATTCCTGCCCTGAGCCTGGTGGAGCATACAGCTGAGGTTTGTGTCCGGGCTCAGAGATGTAAATAGGGGCTTCTCTGTTATGGTAAAGTATCTCTCTTTGCATAAAAAAAGAGGGAATTAAGGGAATGACCCCAGAGGTATGTTCAGAGAAGGCATGCTATGTTTCGAACTTTTTGACTGAACCAGTTCTTGTTTGGTGTGCCCTTCCACCTACATATAAGGTTAATCCAAAAGAAGATGATACTGTTTACACTTTGAATGTCGATAATTGTCTTTCTGTAGATGCTAACGTAGTAGGAGGCTACGATGGGAACGTGTCACAGCCGTTCTTCTCTTATCCAGAGTAACAGCAGGGAAAGCATTAAAGAGTTAAATCACCTTGTTTGGTAGGCAGTTAAGAATTTGAGTCAAAATTGCCACTGCTTTTTGTTGTTGGTTCAAGGACATGGCTGTGAGGATTTTGATGGTATGTGCTGCGTGGATTTTAGGCGCCCCATTGCAGCAACATGTTATCAAAATCTGAGAAAAATGTCAGCCTTTTTGGCATCCATTCACTCAGTTGGCAGTATTGTTTGTTTGCTATTACCTTGGTTGCTGTCATGTTTGCAAGGGCCCTGCAGAACATGGCAAACCTGGTACCAGCTGTTCAAAAACAAAAAGGGGAAATTGTAAAATTGTACGGAACACAGACAGTGGGTTATTTTGACACTGATAATATGTCTTAGTTGCTTTTTTATTTGTTCTATTACTTATACCTTGTTTTTACTCGTTCAGTTTCAAAGGTTCTTTTTGTGCAACAGGAAGAGGGAGATGCAGGAGCGGGCTGGAAACTAGGACCATGCGTGGCAATCAGTTAGCTGAGGGGAATGTGCTCGAGCTTGTCTAGACAACAATTGACATGATACAGAGCACAGGGGAGTGAGGGACGGATGGCGCCGAGGAAAGGTAACACCTTGCTGTTAATTGCTGGCAGTTAACCACCAATCGGGGATTGCCTAGTATGCAAGGCTTAGCTTCAAGAACCAATCTGTTTAAAACGCGCAGCTTCTGAAAGTGTATATAAACTCGTGCTTCTGTACAATAAATTGACATTTGTTTGCATCAAGCTGCGTCCCGTCTCTTCATTCGCCGCACCCAGAAAAAATGTAGTTGTGAATTCCAAGACCACTCCACAAAAAAAGCCCAAAATTATGGTAAGTGGGGGAGATCCACGATACTTGTTTCAAAAGTGCATTCCTAATGTCAACCGAAACAATGGGAGGTGGGGGCGGGTTGGGGAGGGACACAGCACAGGTAAAATTCTGAGCCTGTGGGGAAAAGGGTGGTTATAGGGCTAGTAAATGGATTAGGAGGAAGGTGAAAGCAGCCTAGAAATGAAATAATCTGACAGCACTTAAAAGATGAGGGGAAGATGAGAGCAAGTTGCACTGCATTTCAAAGGGGCACAAACCCCCAAACCTGTTTGCTGCTTTTCCAAAGACATCTGTCTTTGATCACAAAATAACTCATGTTTCTCTGTTAATCACTAGCACAAAACAATTATGGATGACTGAAATTCTGGAGTGTTGTGTGTTTATCACCACTGTGTTTCAAATGCAATTCTCAAAGGCTCAACAACAAGGGATGCAGAGTGACAGAATAATCATTTATGGAGGCAGAAAAAGATAGCTGTTTTTAAAGAGATATTTTAGGAAAGGTCAGTTGAAAATGAGAAAGTTTATTAGTTAAAAAACAAGCTAAAACTTTCAAAGTAACAGGAGTAACTATGGTTAGAAAAAAGGGCAATTTCTAATTTGATGGGGTTATACAGATACTTAACACCTCAATTAAAAACAAAGAAAAGTTTTAGTGACTTAGCTGTGAATCTCCAGGATCCAAGTTTGCTTGCCTAGTTCCACATCATTGTGATTTCCCTACAGGATTGCTCTAATTTACTAGGGGATGGGGGCAGGGGGAGAGACAGAAACCCAATTAAGAAGCTTTGTAAACTCAGGTTAAGATTCACTTGTTAAAAGCTTCTTTTTTTTTTTTTTCCTTCTCTCCCATATTACAGCACCCTCAATTCAAAAGATGCAAGCCAAGTTTAGGCATTAGACTGGCTGTGCAGCTGACTTAAGCGAGCCCGTAATTACAACTTAAAATTCATGAAGAACTTTTAAATCAACTGGAATAGAATATATTCCATCAGAACTGTGGACATGAAAGATAAATAGTATTACCCTGTACATAACATGTTATTCAAAGCTAAAATGTCTGTATGAATTAGGGAGCAGACTTCTGTCTCAACAGCTGGCATACTGAAATGAGTTCTTTTGTCAGTACATTCGAGTTTGTTGCCGAATGCCATCCAAGAAGTTAATTTTATTTTAACCAGCGTATTTTGCTACATAGGTTACTTGATTCTGGAATTCAAGTGCACAACCTATTAAGTTATGTTGTTCAGTGCCGTGAAAAAAGAACGGCATGTTATGTGCCAGAAAACAATCCTCAAGAAAACAAAAAATGTTGCCATTCACATGACCAAAAGGAACAAGAATGCTTTTGTTCAGTGACAGTCCCTCAGAATAAAGGCTTGTGTTGTGTCGTCGCCGTCGCCCTCTCCCCTTCACTGGCCAAAGTTACTTAGTAATATTTCTATATGTATTTGAAAAGTTAATTCAGAATGAGGTCCAGAGAGTTAAGCTGCTTGTGCTTTTCCTTCAAGTCATGATGAACTGGTCACTGAGTTGCCTCAAAAATTGATACTAAGTTAAATTGATGCTTAAGTTAAACTTACCATCCGTTGGAGCTGGCTAGTTTGCAGCCTTCCTCGTTCACCCAAGTTAGTCTTCCAAACAATGTCTAGTTTACCAATCACTGTTACACCTTTTATTACTCCAGCTTTCTCTGCAAATTCTTGCTTTGGTTTTAGGCAGTATAAGTATTGGCGTGTATCCATAGGTTGTAAATAGGTCCTTGAGCCAAAAGTAGACTCACTAAAAGAAAAAATACACATTAGGTCTAAATTTTAACAGTTATTTTTAAGAAGACTTCAGAATCCCACCTTTTTTCCCCATCCCTCACCAGTCTTCGCCACATGTATTTTATTCATAGAAAAACAAGTAGAATATTTTTGTGTTTTCGCAACAGAAAACGATTCTGGAATTTATGTAGCATCAAGAACCAAGGGGAGAAAACCTAAAATGATTCATCTGAGCCAGAAGGAACTGAAATGGTAATCCACTTTCCCATACTTTAATTTATTATCTGGCATTTTAAGTGTTCCTAGTCATTTTACTTCTGCTATTTCGTTTCCTCCCAGTAAATCTCACTGTCACAAGCCTAAGATTCCCATTCAAGGCAAGAACCATTACAGCAGATGTATACACTCTGTAGGAACACATGCTGCACTACACCGTTGGGTGAACCCTTAGACATGCAAGGAGAAGACAGGACTTTCACTTCAGCCCGCACTGCAGAAGCACCCAAACATCACCTGCTCCAAAAACCCAAGCACCTGCAAAGCTCAAACAGTTTAATGACAGTTGGCGTTTTAGTAATTAACAAAACATGTAATTTATTTCAGCATGACACACTTTTATATTCTAAGACCCTGTAAGGGCATTCCACTGTATCACCTTGATTGCTGCCTTGCTAGATGTTGATTAGAATAACTGAAGACAGTCACCAGTCTACTAGAAGGAAGCAAGGACAATTCAGATGAGTCCTGTAAGGCTGAATACGTATAGACAGGTAAGTCAGAACCAGACGTGAGTTAAGTTTTATATAGGAGATACTGAAGAAGTAGCATGCTATCATGTTACCCTGTCATCCATGTTACAAATTATTTGAGGATTAAGCTGGGGATTTCTCTACCAGCTAGAATTACAAAGCTTTAAGAACAGTTTCTATAAAAAGAAAACTGTATCAGCTTTTCCAGCTGAACACATAATAGGAATTTGATCTTATTAATCAAAGAAGTACAAGCCTTCCATTACAGCCAACTCATTAACTGTAATCCTTATATCTCATGAAATTTTATGAGTTTCAAAGTCAAGTATCCTGAATCTGAACATACCTTTCCCCAGCTGTGTCAACCGTGTTCAGTTCTGCAACATTGTACATCATAGATGGCTCTAAAGAAACCTTCTCCATGAACATCGGAGAGGTAGTGATATTCTGAATCTGAGCTTCCAGAAACACTTCATCTGTCTGGAAAAAAAAAAAACCCAAACCAAAATTGCAACTTCATGAGAACATGATTAGTGTTATTAAGAAAGTAGACAGTCCTATTGTTAAAAGTCACATGTGTTTAGTTCATGCCTGCAAATCAAATTAATTAATGCAAGAAAAAAATCTGAATCCCAGTAACAACAGGAGCAAAAGTGTTAGTCAACAGGTATCTTGCCAAACAATGGATGTGGGATAATTTCACTGTTCTAGCTATTGCTTATTTGTAATGCATTAGATCATCACTTCAAGACTTCCATTAACTCAATAGCAACTCAAGTTTTAATCCAAATTATAAAAAAGAAGAAAAAAGAATAAAAGGTAAGGAATTGCAGCGCACAACGACATGCCATGCCAGATTACTAGTGCATCAAGCTGTATATAAAAATTAAAATAAGTGTGTGTGTTTAACTGAAGTGAAATAGTTCAGGTACATGCTCTGAGATTTTATTATTACAAAACACTGATGTACTGGCTAAAGAGCAAAAACCAGCCTCCTCTCTCACTCAGCTGCACCATGCCAATGGTTTCCAATATTATATGCATCCAACAATTTAATTGGTACTCTACCTTCAAAACATTGTTAAGACATATCTGTTAAATGAAGCTAATGCCTTAAGATGGTATATAATCACCAATTCTAGGACAGGAATGAAAGCTACAGAAAGTTAAAGCTGAAAAAACTTAAAACTAGAGGTGTTCTGGCCTCACTGCTTCTGTGGAATTGCAGACCAGTGAAGTAAATTTTCAGCTCTAAAACCTAGGGACAGAATAATTACAGAAGGCTCAGTCTACTAGAGATACAAGCCCCTGGCAAAGTGAAAAACAAAACCAAGGAATTGCCAATTAGGAAAGAAAAAAAAAAGGGTGGCGAGGGGGTACTAAATCTGCATTTACAAGCAAGTTAGTGATTCAGTCAGTTGGACTAGATGATCATTGTAGGTCTCATACAACTGAAATAGTCTATTCTATAAATTCAGTATGGAACAGTTTAGGTATTTTGTTATGATAAATAAAAAGTATTTTTATGAGGAAGGTGGAAGGAAGCTTACAATTCCTTTTTAATCAGTGTAGATGACTTCATTATACAAACGGAGTCTTGCTTTTAAATTACAAAATTAAAGTGGGACAAAATAGTTGAAGTATTTTAATCTCAAAAGGCATTTTGTGTTAGGAGAGATAACAGAATGGTACTGGAACTATTTGTTATGGCTTATAAGCATGCTGAATACAAATCAGATGGTAGCATGTAACTAATAATGAAAACTATGCAAGCTCCATGGGTTACAGACCTCACACTTGCAAAAGGAGCTGGAAATAACTCCAACTAAAACATGGCTCTCAGTAATTATTACTACTACAGCCTGACTGTTGCTTAAATTGATACTGTTTATATCCCATAAATCCATTGCTCAAAGTGTCCATTCACCCAAATTTTAGTTGTTTTCAGTGCAGCAACCATAGGCAGAAGTTTAGAAAAAGCCAATTTGAAAGGGAAAAGAAAAAACAAGCAGCATAATGAAAAAGCAAGTCAGTTTTGTGTTATTCCTAAATTGGTTTAATATTACATGGTTTAGAAAAAAAATAAATCCTTAAGTACTTCAGAAGAATGCAGTTTATTTTAATGTAAGGCACACCTTAAAGTGAAATCAGACTGCAGAAGTATTGGACTAACTCATCAACTGTTACATGCATTTAAAAGTTTGAAAGTGCAGTTCCGGCTAGCAAAAGGAAGGAAGAACATCCAGCTGCTGCTCTCTCCTCAAACCCACTGTCTCCACAAACCAGACATGAAAAGTTCTGTCACAGCTTACAAGCAGTACTGTAGTAAAACCTGCATTTCTATAGGTCAAAAGCAGGAAACTTTTAGTAGGGATTAACTTTTGTTTTCAAATAATGAATCTCATCAAATTTTGGTGAAGTATTTTCTAGGATGACCCCCACAAGCAAGAGTCTATACTAATCAACTTTTAGTTTCAACAATGGGTATTAAAGAAAGAGCTAACCATTTAAATGATTAGCTGTACATAAAAAGATGAGAAAACATCAGTTCATGATATGCAGAACAAACATTGCTTTTCCATTATGTTTTTAAAAGAAAGTCAACAACAAGCACAGAGACAGATAGGCAATTAAAAAAGCATACATATTTATAAAAAAATAAATAAAAATTACCACAGAACTGAGGTCACTCTAATGGGAAAATAAAAAAAGAACACATTAGAGAAATTAGGGTTAAATGTTATAAAGAAAAAGGAGGCTAACTTTCAAACAAAATGCAATTCTGCATTTTTTTGCACCATCTAAACAAGATAGCATTAGTAAGACAGAAATATAAATAAAAATGGATGCAAACAAAGATGACAACTACATTTCTAGTAAGTTATAGCTAGTATGGTTACATGGTTTACTAGCTTTGCTTCAGAACCAATCCAAAGTAGAGTCTAAAGGCACACAAGTCACAGATAAAATGTGGTAGAACAAACTGATCCAATTAAACAAAAAACAAAAAAAAAAAAAAAGGGGGTGGGTGGGTTAGTTTTTGAGCAAGTTTAAAGTTTGTCCTGAATTTCAATCCATGCAATGGGTTGAATATGTAATGGAAAAACAGTCCTTGTCATTTTACTAATAACTTGAAAAACCTACACACATGAGACCTCAAAATAAAAATAATGTGGTAATGTGTTCAAGCAAAGCTACAATACTGCAGCTTATAACAAAATTTGGCGTAACATAATCAGGAAAAACTTTTTTCCATATCCATCATTCCAAAAACCCAACTTTAATAGCAAAATTTGTCTCCTTAAGTGTCTGCATATTTGTCTCCCTATGTACGTTTGCAGAAACAGAACCTTTTACAGAGCCTTCTCCAAGGCACAAGGTCAGTGAGAGACTTTCTATAGCCCAGGGCAGGTAATTCAATCTCAGGATCGCAGCAGGTTAGGGTGACAGGGCATGTGTTTTATGCACTAATTTCATTAATCAACTTGATTTAGATGGTACTGCAATATGAGCAACAAGCAAGAAAATTAAGGTTCAGCATCATTCCTTGTCTTAGAAAAAATGACATTATGGATTATTTCTAGTAGAAAATAATTTTAGTGACAGACTATGAACAGAGAGCATCACATCTGTAACATTAATGGTAACAGTTTAACTGGTTAGTCAATATTTAAAGACCTTTAGTTAACTAATAACTGACACATACCAACTTTCCCCCACCCTCTGCACCTAAGGATAACAGTCTTTAACATTCAGGATAAAGGTCTTGATGCTTTGACAGCAATGAAGTATCACATCAACATCTAACCAAGGACTTATTTCTAGGGTTTTTTGATTTTATTTGACTTCCGTGGTCACAACACATCAGCAATTTATATACTTTCAGAAATGAAATATGAATGGTACTGTATCAGTTTGCTAGGCAAACAAAAATTGCTTAGTTAATATCATCCGAAATCTTAAAAAATTTTTTTTTCTATCCATCATACGGATACTGTGGTAATGAGAGTTGCATGTTTCTGAACAGGAAGAACAAAAAGATTTCAAGTAACCTTTTAAAACCTTTGGGGGTGGGAGGGGAAACCCAAACCCAAAAATATCCACCACAAATACCAGCTCAGATACCAAAGCATCTCATAGATCTTTATTGTGAGGAGGAACTGGAATGGAGTTTGAGTCCCTTATCAGGCCAGTCAGTAAAACAATTTCATAAGAAAAGAATATTTTGACCTATGTTCAAAGTTTGATCAGAATTTACGTTAAGGAGGTTTTATTTCCATTCATTATGTAATGTTTCAGCACAAGAAATTCACACGTGAAATACAGATAAACAGCACCATTTAATTCATCTCTCCTTTCCCCTACCACATATTTTCTATCTAAAACAATAATATAATCTACGCACAAAGTGGAGGTTTATTTTGTTCCCAGAGGAATTACCTAGTTTTGTGTGATTGGTTTTGTTCTTAAATCACAGCAGGAGACATTTCCAGACACTGCCATTTATGGATAACACCAGTTCTATAAGGCACTCGACCACTGGTATGTGCTTACATTCCAACTTACTTGGTTACTTGGTTATCTTACACCTGGTGAACCTAAAGATTGAAACCTGTGGCCTAAATGTATGTACCAAGATGCTGTTAGGCTTTTTTTTTTTTCCTCTATACTATGGTATTTAATTCACTTATGACCTGTGCCTTGATTTATCCAATCTCTAAGTAAATTACACACTACGTATTAAACATGTGAATTTACATGCTCTTTGTTCACAGCAGAAAGAAAATCCTCACGGCAAGTTTCCTGCACAGCTCTGAACAAGGCAGATCTTTGCACCAGGAACCCTCATTTGTAGAACAGAAATTCTTATCTGTTAGTTCTCCCTTCTGTTTTCTCTATTGATACTGTCAGGAAGGGAAAGAACTATACCTTTTACAACTCTATAGCCATGATCTTGCATGATGAACCCCAGGTGTGACTATGATGGAGATAACTGGAACAATAGACCTGGAGACTCTGCTTTTCTACATGCAAATTCATAGCACACATCTGATTAGTTAAGAACAAACAGGAGAGCAAAATATTTTCTACTCAGCTTAAGCATGTTATTTTTCAAAATGCCAAAATTCCATACATTTCCTTTCCATTCACTGACACTTCAGTCTTTTTTCTCCCATCTACTATTCACTGCAACATAAAACACCTACAAATTCACTGTATCTTTTAAGCTATTTCAATCAAACTGTTTAAGAACATTAATGAAGGAATCAAATAACTAGCAGTGTTATAGCTGACCGTATTTCAGGGGTTATAGAAAAAATTTAATACTCACAATGAAAGCTCTCAAAGTACTTTGCAAGTATCAGTCTGAACTTTCTACAAACAGTATAGAATACCATGCCCACAAAATCAGCTACTTGCTCACCACCACAAAGCAGGTAAGTGATCATGATGGAAGCACATTTCCCCACTATGTAATGAGCTATTGTGGAAGTTTATGCACCCTACCTATATAATATATATATCCACAGGGAATGTCTAAAAATAAAAAGAATGCTGTATGTAATTTGTAAGTGTTTCCACTATCTGTGTCACCTTCAGTTAAAATTCTTCCCATAAATAGCCAAAGACAGATGACTAAGGATGTCCAAATACAAGGCATAAGGTCATTTAGTTTTGAAGCACTGTGTATAACTGCCACAAACCTAAACTATAAATTATTGAAAAGAGGGGCCATATCTACATTACAGAAATGAAAATTTAAATTTTTGAAATTTACATTTCCCCAATCTAGTGAATTATCTGCTTTATGAACAATTAATCACCTTTACAGCAAGTACTCTTATCAGCCTCAACAGACAAGCAATAACAAAATATTTGAGTTCATGGGAAAGCAGAAAATATGCAAAATTTTTAGTCAATTACATTAAGGTCCTGAACATGTCTCCCTTAGCTACCATCTCTTTCCCCCTTCATCAAAAATGCATCTATTTTTAAACTAAATGATACAAAGCAACCACCTAATTTCTTCCCTTTAGAACTGATCATCTTTTGCAGAAGTATGTATTCAAGAAGCTCTTTGAATTTAATCTAACCACCTAATGTGAAGTAATAAAGCCAGCACACCAAACCAAAGCCAAATACATACAGTTCTCACTTACCTCAGCATTGTAGAATTTGGTTTTCACATCTAGTGGTTTAAGAACCTGAAAGAAATGGGAAAGAAACAAACTGACAATTGGTTTCTCAGACAATTTCAGCATTAAACTGTTCGTAAGTGCTAGGATCTTTACCAAAGTTATTTTCTTTTTGATCTTACATAGAACAGGTGCATAATGGAATACATGATACAATCAGTTCAGCTAAAACCTCACAATTCACAGTATGTACTTGTTGCTTCTTACTTGCACACTTGACTGCTTTACCTCTAAGCAGTTTTCTCAGATTGAAAACAAAAGCTTGTCCACCTAAGTACTGGCCTCTTATGAAACCGGGCAAATCCAGTACACTAAGTAGATCTATGTCTTTAACATAACATCCTGAAGTGGTCTGCGCTTGCTTCAAGCCAGAACCCTATAATATTTACAAGTCCTTCAGTGTTCTGCAGAAGAAGTTGCTGAGGGCTCAATTTAATTTATTTTTAGAGAAGAACTATTTGTGTGATTACTTTAAGCAACAAACCATTACTAGGCTTCATTTCCTTCCTGCAAATGCAACTGTTACAAGATATAAAAAAGCCAGTAAATCGTTTTAATTGCATGAGATCAAATCAGCAAGAGAAAACAATTTGATGACATAAAAGATGATAATAAAGTATTGGCTCTTAAGTGCTTGAATTGTGCATAAAGCCACTACACTTAACACATTCAAATATGAAATGGATATACATGATGTAACTGAAAGAAGTAATCTATTATACTCATAAGGAAATTGAATTAAATTATCTTGCTGAATACAGATTTCCCTTTCCACAAGCAAACTCCTCTTTTGTTTACACATAAGTATACTGCAACCTGAAAGACCCCTGAAGTTCCACATTGTGAATAAAGTTTTTAGCCCTGAAGAATTCAAGATTAAAAAGTACTCTTTACAGAGATTTCTGCATTATAAGAGGCATAATCTTAACTCTCCAGTCAGAAAAAAACAGTCATTTAGGCTTTTGCTGGTTAAGGGTTTTTTTCCACCAAATATTTTCCTTCAGAGAGCTTCTTAATAATTCCCCTAAATGCTGATTTCTCTCTTTTTCTGATAAACAAAATGAATTTCCATTCATTCTAGTAAATTCCAAGTGGCCAAAAAAAAAAAAAAAAATTACTGTGAGATTCAAACCTCCCCACATCCCCCAAACCAAACAACCACCAAACCCCAGAAAGAATCATTCCTTCTCCATATAAACATAATGGTGTTAATTACTCAGAGAAAACTCTGGAAGAGGCACTATGTATCGGTATGGAGCTATACACAATGCTTGAAAAGGAAGCTGTAACTTTGTTTTGTTCAGCTTAGTTCAACAACTGTAACCCCTGTTCAACTTAGAAGATCCTAGAAAATATAACTGAAAAAGTGAGAATCTGTCAGAGAAAATGCTTTGGGCTTATGGGTTTTTTTTTAATTATTATTATAAAATAGCTGGTGGCACCTCAACACTAGCAACCACAATTCCCATTGTAAACATTGTTCAGTTTTCTGTAACATTTTTTTGTTTATTCTCAGTTTTATAGCTGCTGTCTCCATGTCAAATTTGAAAAATAACAACCAAAATCACTCAGTGAGTGTTTTTCTCATAGTACATCAGAGGGGATTTATAGAATGGTGTTAAAGTGCATATATACTTTTTGAGAAGCTTTTACGCTTCCTTCTTTCACAGAAGAGCTTCAAATTCGACAGATAGCTGGCCTTAGCTATTGTGACATTAAAGATGCCTGTTGGATTCAGTTTAAAAAACAGAGAAATTACAATATGCATGTAGAACCTTGAAAAAATGTGCACAAATAAGTTTCTATATCAAATCTAAAGAAGACATCAACACGTTGAACAAGGCTCTGGCAAGAACAAGGGTAGGGAAGGGAGAGAAAAGGAGAACTGGAGGCCTGCAGATGCGTATGTTATCAGAGAAAGCCTAGAAGGAACAGAGGGACAGAATACTGAATTCCTGGGGGGCAAAGAATGGAAAAACGGAAACAGTTTCACAAGGACAGCAAGACAAAACACACAAAAATGAAAAGCAGCTTCAATGAAGATGAAGAAACACCGTAGAGTTTGAGTTCAGAGGACAGTGTAACACACAAATCAGTATGGAATGATTTTCCTTAGGATTGTCTGGAAACACCTTTCACTAACGAACACCTGCCATTGCAAGGCCTAAAAGTACTAAAGCACTCAGGCGCTCTTTGTAGCGCATGGTAACTTAGCCTTCTACAGACCGAAATGACTTTATGAAGTATCTATATAGAGTACTAGAAGAGAGCAAAATTAAATCATCTACAACTCACAAAAGATACAGGTCTCAATTATATAATGCTCCTGTATTGCCGAACACTGTTGAGATCATCTGAAAACGTATTTAGTGAAGCACGCCACCTGATCCTCCATTCTACAGGAAACAGATCAATTACCCAAGTCTCAGCATATTTCTCTAAAAAATAAACAACCATTAAATGCACAGCCAAAATAGACTCCTGCCAGAATCACTCCACAGCTAACAGTAATTTCCTGTTTTCCTCAGGTACTCCAACCTCAAGTCTTGAAATTTGTGCAGTGGAACAAAAGGTTTCAACTCTCCCAGTGACTTTTGTGAATACTAGTCAGATATAACACATTAGATTTATTTGCTCAGTTTCTTTTAAAAAGCAAACCATTAAGTTCCAACTTAAAAAAGGTTACATACATAATCTAAACTCAAAGATGTGTCAAAGTCAGAATGAACAATACTTGTTCTGCTTAAAAATAATCATAACGCTGGCTGCTATAAAAAGGTTTAAAGTAGATTTTTCTTTCTCAATGAATAAAAATTCTAAGATGCAGTATATATTTTTTCTGAAATCTTTAACTGCATAGTAATTAGAAACCATCAGTTCATGTGAAATTTGAATGAAGGGTTTTATATGTTCAGTTTTAAAAGTCAGATTTTTAGTATGTAAAAGTGCTTTTGAAGTATCAAGTTTTAAAATGGGTTTTCCACATTGACCCACTCATTACAAGTAGAATACCTCATGCAATACCTGAAATTTGAAGAACTTCCTGAAGTACATCTTCTCTCCTGTCTGCGTAGTATAACTTACTGCACAAACCAGGCTGAAAGAAACAATTTTAAAAAAAAAAAAAAAAATTAATTTCTTCACATTTTGTGACTATACCAAAGCAGGAACAGAATAGCATGCACACGCTGCAGTTTTAATTAAGCTCATTTAATCACAGAAAAATGTAAAACCTTACATGTGTGTCCCTATCTCCTTTACTTCGTGATGGATCACATCATCAATGCAACAGTCAGGTTTAAGTTCTGCCACCGCAGCACTAGAAGCTGAAAGGTTCAAGCGCTGAGAACTTGTCTGAAGATCAGCCTGGCAACAAAAAAACAGACACAAAGCATTGCTTAGAACTGCAGGTGCTTAAAGCAATCTAAAGAAAAATAACTTGTTATGAAGTACTACATTTCACTGAGCATTTTTGTACCATATATTTTTTATATATATATATAAATAAAATATTTATTAAGATGATGAGATACTTGTCAAAGCTAAAGACAAGTTCTAAAATACATATAAATGGTTCAATCCTTTACCATGCAGCTTATAAACTCAAAGAATGGTTTGGGTTGGAAAGGACCTTAAAGATCATATAGTTCCAACCCCCTTGCCATGGACAGGGACACCTTCCACTTAGACCAGGTTGCTCCAAGCTTCATCCAGCCTGGCCTTGAGCACTGCCAGGGATGGGGCACCCACAGCTTCTCTGGGCAGCCTGTTCCCATCTCACCACTCTATTTGCTTTTTACATTGAGTTCCACAGCAACTTCTGAATTTTCTGTTCTCAATGTATTATTTGTTCAGCAGAAAATGCAAACCAACTAAAGAACACATTTGAAATATAAGCAAAATACTTAAAATACAAAATAAAATAAAAAAAACCCACACCCACCCCAAAAGAAAAAAAAAAAACAAAAACCAACAGGCATGCTTTATAGATACTTGATTTGATGACCTCATTAGAAGTGCAATTTAGCAAATATAGCTCCTATTCTTTAGCTGTGGAAGTTTTGCTACACCAACTCTCCAGAGAAGCTTTATAACATTATTTTTTTTTTTACACAATCCTAGTTTTTTATTTTAATTTGTAATATGTCTGCCAATATCTATTTTCATGTCTTATTGTTTCCAATTTCCAGGTATATTTTCTGGATTGGAAAAAGTGACACATATTTCGTGAAGTCTATATATTAGCATTAAACATACAAGATATTGTCAGAAAACATACTCAGCATTTTTAATAGATCTTTTAATAGATTAAAAGATTTAAATTATTTGAATAACAATTTTTAAATATTAACATTTTAATAAGTTGATTTATTTTCCACATACCTTCACCAGTATGTCCTTGACAACTTGATTACTATCATTATGTACACTAATGTAACTAGAAAATGTCTCTCCCAGAAATATATTTCTGTTACAAAAATAAAATAAAACAAAATATGTTTAGTAACAGTTATTTAAAAAAAATACAGAATATTTCACTGAAACACCTTTAAGTTCTAATTAAAATATATACACACACACGTTTGCCAGATCAAAGCCTAAAAGTACACTGGCATTTTCACACCCATACTTCTAAATGTAATCCTTCTAAGAAACTTCTAAGAAACTAAAATTACTGTAATAAACTCTGTTAGTCTAAGATGTGGTTTACAGTAGTGTATTACATTAGAAATTCACCTACAGCTGCAAATTTCTTTCAGCCTCCAATCCTTGTTACATTCAGAGTCAGGCTACAGACAAGGAACATCAGGTAGCACACATTTATATATTATGTCACATCATAAATCAACACACAGATTATTTTTAAAATAATTGAACATCTCATTGCATAACAATGATGTTAAAAACCAAAGAAAAGTAATGAACACATCACTATTAAATGCATCCTAAACCTTGCATGTTACAGTGAGAGTAATTCATTCTTACCCAAAATTTTGAGGCAAAGTCAGCATTTCTCCTAGCATCAAAGTTTCTGCTCCCTTTACAGTAGAAGGATCATCTTTCATGAGCTGATAAAATATATTACCTGTAGAAATATCAAATTGCTAATATCTAAATTTAGATATTTATTTAGATAGATCTAAAAGATCTAATATCTAATATTTGCTATGTCCAAAGCTTTGTCTATGTTTAAGTTATGACACTTCATCACTTATTCAGATGGAATTTATTTTAGACATGTGTTTTACAACCAACTTATTTAGGAATGAAATATGTATCTATAGGCTTGCCTATAAATATTAGTTATTTCCAGGCACGTACGTCCAATAAGTCATTCAGTATGCATAGCGAAGGGCACAATCCCAAAGGCATTATTCAAACTAAAACTTTAAGAGAAATTCTGCCTAAGTACAGTACATAACAGAACTAATTAGCTCCACTTACTATCTTGCCCTGCTTGCTTTGTATTTCCACACAATGCTCTCTTCTTAAATCTTTCACAGAATCGCAGACTGGCTGGGGTTGGAAGGGACCCCTGGAGATCATCTAGTGCAACCCCCCGGTAAAGCAGGCTCACCTACAGCAGGTTATACAGTCGCATCCAGGCAGGTTTTGAATCTCCAGAGAAGGAGACTCCACAGCCTCTCCAGGCAGCCTGTTTCAGTGCTCGGTCACCCTCAAGGTAAGGACGTTCTGCCTCATATTCAGGTGGAACTTCCTCTGTTGCAGTTTGTGCCCGTTGCCCCTTATCCTGTCACTGGGCACCACTGAAAAAAGCCTGGCCCCAGCCTCTTCACACTCACCATTAAGGTATTTGTAGACATTGATAAGATCCCCTCCCAGTCTTCTCTTCTCCAGGCTAAGCAGGCCCAGCTCCCTCAGCCTTTCCTCAGAAGGGAGATGGCTCCAGCCACCTCACCATCTCTGTAGCCCTCCCTGGACCCTCTCCAGTAGTTCCCTGTCTCTCTTGAACTGGGGAGCCCAGAACTGGACACAGCACTCCAGGTGCTGCCTCACCAGGGCAGAGCAGAGGGGAGGATCACCTCCCTCGACCTGCTGGCCATGCTCCTCCTGATCCCCCCAGGATCCCACTGGCCGCCTTGGCCACCAGGGCACACTGCTGGCTCATGGGCACCTTGCTGTGCTCCAGCACTCCCAGGCCCTTCTCCGCAGAGCTGCCTTCCAGCAGGTCAGCCCCAGCCTGTGCTGGTGCGTGGGGTTGTCCCTCCCCCGGTGCAGGACCCTACACTTGCCTCTGCTGAACTTCATCAGGTTCCTCCTCACCCAACTCTCCAGCCTGTCCAGGTCTCGCTGAATGGCAGCGCAGCCTGCTGGGGTATCAGCCCCTGCTCCCAGCTCTGTGTCATCAGCAAACCCGCCGAGGGGACACTCAGGCCCTTCATCCAGGTCACTGATGAGTATGTTGACCAGGACTGGACCTAGTACCGACCCTTGGGGAACACCATGAGCCACAGGCCTCCAGCCAGACTCTGTGCCACTGATCACAACCCTCTGAGCCCTGTCATTCAGCCTCTTACTATACTGGACTTTTAGATTGCAACTATTACTGGGGGAAGAGCAACGGATTTCCAGTTTACGACTGTAAGCCAAGCATAACACAATTCAGAAGTAGCAATTCTTCCAAAACAATTTTCCATGGAACATGTATGTATTGGTTCCAATTACCAGGGCATTTTCTCCAGATAAAGACGACAGTAACACCAAACTTTCTAGTTACACATTTCTCTCACAGCTGCCTTCCATCTTGTGCATTAATTGCTCAGACTTTGAGGTCATGTGTTTGCAGTATCACCACCCAGCTTTCAAAGCTGTAGGTCAAGAATTGTAGCATGCCCCTTGGTATTTTCCTACAGCCATTCCCAAACAAAATAAATGGCTGTTTCAGATTACCGTCTATGGGAGGTTGTAAGACTCCTCTGACATCTAAGTCTCAAATGCTCACATTGCTTAAACTGGTAATACATACATAATAATCAGTGAGTAGAAAAGATATACCTGGCAAATCTCTTTCTTCACAAGTCACTGGAATATTAGTAAATAAAGTAGGTTTGGTTAGCCTCATCACTGCAAAAAAAAAAAATATCAGAAAATAAACCATAGGTCAACGATACAAGTACTTTTTATTTTTAAAAAATAATTGTTTTGTCTTCATGTCCTTCCAACAAGAAATCCCACAACCACCAAGTTTTAGCCTGAAAAAGGGTAACACCGTTTTGGTACACTTGGCCTTTTTTAATATGAAAAAAATTCCCTGCTACCCCGAGACCCAAGAGCACTGGTGATAGCATTGCTCCTTCTTGCTTCATTCCTCCAGTGCACTAACATCTACTGCTTTCCATCTTACATGCTAAAGGTCTTGTATCTGGTACAGCATTCAGTACTTTGTGGACTTCAGAAGTGTACCAGGTTCATTTTTTGTGGACTTTCAGGCTAAGCACTTACTCTGTGATCCTGGTTACTCTAGAATTGGACATGATGACTAGTACAGACTCTTTCAAACACCAGGCTGTAAGGAATTGCATTTACACTCTGATCTCCCAACGTACACACAGGACAGTTATGAGTCTAAAAGCCTGCATTTATACAACTGCTTTTTCTTTTGAGTCACAAACTTTCAACTCAAACCAGTAAAACCATCACAAAAACTCCAGGAACATACTAAAAAGTTTTATTGGTACTGACAGAATCAAACTCACTGATATCTTGCTATTAAAAAAACCCTCTACTTCAGGAAAGTGGTATTTTCAAAAGCTCTTTTAATTCAAAATACTCAGAATTACATGATTTTTATTACAGATTCCAGATGTTGCCTCTTCAAAGAATTCTTCCATATTCATATAAACCAATGACCCTAATCTTGCATACAGCTTATAAAAGCACTCAGATGAAAAGAAGTTGAGCATTTGTAACCTTAGGTGTTGACCTGAATATGTAACAATTGAGTGTTTCCCCAAAACTTAATAAATATAAAACCATGTAATTTCTGAAAATTAAAACTAAAGAATAAAATGAAAGGATTTCTCTTGACTGCAACAAGTTAATCAACATCCTGCACCAACACATGTATTGTGCTTTTATCTTCATTATATTTTTGTGCATATGTCCAGTCAGCATTCATTATTTCTAGTGGTATTTTCTAGTAGTAATACCTACTACTATTTTGATCTACATTTGGGTGTAGTGGGCTATACTGGTTCACAAGAACTTACATTACCATACAATCAGATCTGGGCAAGTTAGCATTGACAAAAATCTCAGTTTTCATGTAAAAAAGGTATTACGTTCTCTTCGTTACGCTGAAAAGCTGAAAAACATGACCTCTGAAGGCTTAGAACCATGAGGCAAATAAAAAGCCCCAAAACACACAAAACAGTAAATGGAGAACCAGATTCAACACTGAAAACGAAAAAGATAAATACTGAACTATATATGCATACAAATTAAGCATCTCTCAAGCAGTTAAAAATGAAGTCTGGATTTCAGCTTGTACACTGGTGCTACCAAGACTAATAATTCTGTAGAGAAACCAAGTGTAGTGTTCACTTTTTATTACGTGACAGTTACCCAGCTGAGATGATACAAGCCAACACAAAGCAGCAGCAAGCTGACAGCTACCACTGAGCCATGACACCTATCTCTGGTTCTGTTTAGTAAAATGTTTGTTTAGCTCTTGGTGGTATGTTAAACAAATATAGTCAAACTGTGTTATTGGTAGTTACCTAACTTTATTCATATTTACAATAAGCCCCTATAAACTAGTACTTGCTGACTGTTTCTAAAGGTACAGTTACAAACCAAGTTTAGTCACTTTTAAGACAATAAAAAAAAACCCAGCTAAATAAGTTTTGACTTCATTCTGTGATGTAAGTAAACTAACATGTTTAGATTACATAGTTACAAGGACTACTAAATCAATATTAGAAAATACTGTATTTCTGCAGGACAACTCATCTCTTTTTCTAAGATCCTAGACACAAAACACAACATTAAATAAAACAAATCGTGCTGTGTTCAACTCTATTGTATCTTTAAAAATGCTGTTGCACAAACAAATTCTGTTACTGTTAGTGTTAAGCTCCGAAAAATAATTTCAGTGAAATAACTTACTTCAAAATACTATTGACCCTCAGTTACTCTAGACAGTATTTTTACATTCATTTTGCTATGTGGTAATATTAAATGTCACAAACACCCCAAACATCAACATAAGACCCCCTTAACATTTAGTCAAAGTTTAGAAATATACGTCAATGATCCAGACTGAGCAATATCCTTAATTTTAAGACTGCAAAAAGCTATGTAATGCTTACAGTAATTATTTCAGCACAAGAGTGTCAACAAAAGAAAAATGTAAGTAAAAGTCCAAGAGGATTTTATTTAGTTTTTACACTGAGGGATCTCTGTTATGCTTACGTGCAATTTTATTTGATCAGCATTAATGACGATCTAGCAATCTACAAATAACATTAATTTATTTTCGCTCTTTTCCAGATGCCAGACCTTGACCTCCAGCTCCAGCAAAATTATCTGGATTAATTTATTTTCCCCCTTTTCCAGATGCCAGACCTTGACCTCCAGCTACAGCAATATTATCTGGAGTTAGCAGGGGTACCCAAGAGAAATATACACCCTTGTAGCATACATACCAATCTCAGCTTAACTGCTCTACTGACCCTCCAAACATTGAATTGAGCAGGGACAGAAGGACAGCACGAGCTTGAAACACTTCATTCTTTCCGGTGATGAAGTCATGCTGAACTCAGCCTTTTATCACCATAAAACACACTGAAATCCTCAGAGACTTTTACCTTCCATAATGACAACAACAGAAGTTTACATATAGAAGTCAGATTCTTTCATTTCCTGACTGGTAGCTGGAAGTCACCATTTGTTCCCCAGTATAACTAAGAGACAAAAGACCAGAAACGTCAGGGGGGGGTGGTGGTGGAGTATCTTATTACTAAAGTCATAAAACAGCAAATGCTAAGTTGTTCGTTATTTTTCAGCACACTATTTCCACTGAAACTTCCATTAGTCTTTCTGGAAAAATACGGACAATGTTTCTAAGACAGTGTATACATGTCGCAGAAATTAAGTTTGTATTTCATGCGAGGACTATGCCTTCATTAAAAACCACCCACACATGACTGTCAGTATATAATCAGATCTTGAAGGTCTCTGTGTCTAAAATAATTAGAGATCCTTATAGCGATCACAACAACTCACTTTAAAAATTTTTCCTTCTCCTGATTTCAAAGAAGCACAACAAGGATATACTTTCCTTGATAAAGTATAAATTTTATTATCTGACACAGCTTGCTATAATAGTCAATTTTATTTTTCTCCTTTAGAACACTGAGGTAGAGAGAAGCTACAAAACAGTACTAAGTCAAACAGAAACTTACTAATCTTAACAGAACCATCCATAAGTCCCCTTACAAAACAAAGTTAAATAAATTATTACAGTTATAAAACTGTAGCAAAGGAATATTATTTTGCTGCTTGCTAATTCATCAGTTGTTCTAGAGTTTTTATATTCTAAGCTGGTTCAACACTTGAGACAGCAATTTTATTATGAAACTCTACCTTACAATTATAAACTAAATATAACTCCAAATTTATTTACAAGCAAGTTCATTTTATCAGTAAGGCTCAGCTTATTCCTAAGAATATTTCTAACATATTCACAGTATAATATATCACAGAAAATCCAGATCTGTCCCACAGATCTTTGGATAGTAGCATTGCAAGATGGCAATTCATTCTGCTTGATGAGTCTATTCAATTTTATCCAGATTTCCTCCAAATTCTGATTATTACAATTAGACTGTTCAATTATCCACTTTGCTCTATAAAATGCATGCAGTTTTAGCCTTTCCAAATTAGTCTGCAGTTCTTGAGATAAAGGAAGAATCTCTTCCTTAAGCTTAGGACTAGGGAGAGAGACACTCCAAGATCTTTTCAATTTTTGTTTTCCATTAGCTGGTAGTTCTCCTTGATTCTCCAAGTTAATTGATGTGCGAACAGTTTGCTCTTTGACTAAAGCCTGCCCGTGTTTCATGCTAGACTGAAACTCAAGGAGGTATTTTGTGCAGTCATAATCAGAAGATTCTGTAACATATTCTGAAGGTGTAGAAAGTTGTTTCAATTCTTCTGCTTCCTCACAAGACACAACAGGTGGTCGCTTTTTCGGTTTGAGGGGAAGTCTGTTTAAATCATTTGGAAACCAGGGTGTAAATCTTGGTAACTGACGAATGGGAAACTCCTTCACTGCTGCTTCTGCCAGTTTCTGCAGTTTTACTAGATCTCTCTGATGTGGTCGATAATGCAAGACCATGTCCATGTTTGTACAGTAGGAATCAGTCATTCTTAAGAAAAGGAACAGTCTCTTGATTAGGATTCTCAACTCTAGACTGAAATTTAAAAGAATTTTCTTGCCCCATGCTGCAAAGATCAGTGGAAAACAGGACCTAAAGTAGAAGTATTATAAAATATGATACTACCATATTAAAAAAAAAACCACCACACCAAAACCAAACAAAAACCACACTGCTAGGATATTTCACAGAAAAGCAACACCTAGTAAAAATAAGCAAGACCATTCTACTTTATCCAGGCTGAATATTAGTGACTGTATTCCATCATTACTTGTGTAACTTCAGTATACTGAACATTATCCATATGCGCAGTTTACGCAACACTGTCCCTCCCAAAAGTATGCTTTTACTGTCAGCACCTCATACTTGCCATCCATGTGTCATTATTCTTGCTATATTGTTGTGATGCAAACTAGAAGAGATACTAGTACTGCTGCCCATTTTCTCAATAAAATAAAAAAATAAATACATGTCTGGTGAAGTGTTTTCCTCCCACACCTCATTTCAAGCCAGGGCACAGAAAACACATGTGTTACAGAAATCCCATCAGAAATAGTAGTGACTGATACAACAGGTTTTAGTCACAGGTTAAAAGGGAAGTGCTACAGGCAAGTTAAAGTTGTCTGCTTCCATTTCATACCATAACTACACATTTAGTTTCATTCTCATAGCTTTCAAGTAATGCATGCAGCCATCCTATTAGTCCTTAAGTTAAGGACCCAATAATTTCTTAATTTATTCAATTTTTAGAATAACTAAAAAACACATTAACTCCTTAAAAACTTTAAACTTTCACATGTCATTGCTTTCTCTCACACAAAGATTAGATTAAATGCAGGGGGTGGGGAGCACTATCAACATTACTATGAAATATAACATAACATGCACTCTCTTGCTCTTCTGGTGTCCTGTCCCATCCCACCTCCCTCTCAACAAGACTGCAGTCATTTCAGGTTCCCTGCCAGAGATAAGCAATATACAATGATATTAAAATTAATAAAAATCTAGGATTGTTTAATCATTACACTGTCAATATTTTGTTTAAAATAGTCACAATGCAAAAAAACCCTGATACCTTTCTCACTTCTTTTGCAAAATCTGCAGCCTGGACACTGCACCAAATTCAATACAAGTTTCTTAAAAAAGCAAAATGATCTACCATAAAACTCTTTGCTTTGAATTAACTTCTATCAAAATGCATTTGCCTTGTCAGCTGATGATGCTTCCTGTTCTCAGGTTTTTGGCTTTGTGTGTGTGTGCACATATATGAAAAAGGGCTTGCTGCTCTTTGAATTACAGTTAACAGATTTTACTGTGATGTGCAGACACCATTAAAAAGGCCTTCCAGGAGTGTTGCAAAACTAGTAAATAGGCAGAAGACGGGCTCTGAAATTATTTGCACACCTACACTACTCCCTCCCCCTGAGCAGCCTCGCCCACTTGGAATGCTTGCAGAATTGAGATTTTAACCAATAGTAACTGCTACCGAATTAGCAGCATTTAATTTATAAGCAAGAACAATTAGGAAAAAAAAAAAGCAGTAAATATTATGTCTGTTGACTGGCATAATATGAAAGCAGGTTCAGTGTTTTCAGTGTTCCAGTTGCTGACTTACTGGTACGCAATTGCCAGCAGAAATGATCAAATTCTTCACAGGGCTCTCTGGATTTCTGTGTTAGCTTTGCAAGGTGCGCCAGACACGCACGTCTGTATTCTCACTGATCACAGTCCCTGAATCCAGGACGTAATCCCAACAGCTGTGCATTAAGCGTGAGGTTAAAGGAGCAAAAAACATTAAAAGGTGGAAAAAACAAAGGCGACAGCAGGGAACCGGAAAGGCGATTTTAGATTTCCTCCTAACTGCTGAAGAACTTATGCAAAATGCGAACACACGGCAGATCGGCGGCACCACCGAGCATGGCGCACACGCGCCTGCGGGGCCCCTGCCACTCAGAACAGCCCATCCCCCACCCCCAGCCTCCCCTCACCCGCGGGCAGCCCCGGCCCCACCGCGCCGCTCCCCACTCCACCGCCTTCTAAGCCGGTGGGCAGGCGCGGCCCTAGCGACGGAACCGAGGCGGCGTTCCACGGCCGCGGCGCCCGGCCCGGTCGCAGCGCTGCGCCTCGCCTCACGGGGCCGGCCCCAGGGCAGGCGGGCCGCCGGGCCCGGCGGACGGGCGAAGCGCTGCTGCCACGGCACGGGAGGGCGGGTAGGCACCGGCGGGTCGCGATATCGATACCTTTCAGGGCCAATAAGTGCTCCTGCTTGGGCTGGTTAACGTCCATGGCGGCAGCGCTCACCGCTGCAGAAGGGCAGCCGCACCGAACCGCCGCCGACAGCGGAGGACGCTGGGTCAGAAGAGGCGGGGCGAGCGGGCGCGATAAATAGGCCGCCCCCGGGAGCGGCCGCCCCTGGACGCGGCGCGGCACAGCACGGCACGCGACACTGCAGCCCCCAGGGCGCGCCGCCTCCCGCCTGGGCGGGCGGAGGAGCGCTCGGCGACCTGCCGAGGGGGCGTCGCCTGCGCTTTGGAGCGCTGGGATCCGCGGTCCGCCAGAGCCGCACGGGCAGCCCTGCGGCGCGGCACGATGGGAACCGTAGTTCTGCGGTGCGAGTGGCGAGAGGCGGGCGCCGGCCGGAGGGGGCGCGCATGCTCCCACTGGGGCGGTGGCCGCGCCGCTCCGCTCCGCCCCGCCCGCCGCAACATGGCCGCCCTCGGCGTAAACAAGGTCGAGGCTGGTACCGGGCAGGACAGCGGCCGGGGGCCCGGTAGCAGTGGCCGCGGCCCGGCTGGCGCCGCAGTGAAGGTGAGACGGGCTGTCCGGCCCTTTGCACCGTCTGGCTCGGCCGCTGCCGAGCGTGGCGGGGCGTTGCGGGGTTGCGGGCCGGCACCACCGGGGGGAAGGGGAAGCACGGCTACGAGGGGTCTTCAGGGCAGGAGTCGTCCCCTGAGGCACCGGCGTTCGTCTCGGGCCGGGCCGGGCAGCCGCTTCCCTGGCCCTTTACCGGCCTCGCCCGCCCGGAGCCGCGGCGCTGCGGGCTGCTCGGAGCGCGATGCGGGCGGGAGGCCTCTGCGCAGGGCCGGCCCCGGCCGCAAAGGGCAGCGCTCTGGAGGGCGCGGGCGCGCCGCGGGGGTTAGCAGGCCCTGTCGTGGGGAGTGTCGGTGGGGTTTGGTTCTGGTGGTTGTTTGGGTTTTGGTTGTGGTGGGTTTTTTTTCTAAATGACGATCAGTTTTGCTTCTTATTAGCCGTTTAAGATGTTGTGGTCCCCTCCTGTTTGCTTTTGCTACCTGGATGCTGTGTTTGCAGTTTCATAAATGGCTAACTTGGTATGACTGACCTTGTTATATGTATTAGCTACGAATGGAAGCTTTCTCCACCGGCTCATAGCCTGCTTTGGCAGGGTCTTGCCCTCCCTTTCCTCCTCGTGTGAGGACGTTTCTACATACTTAATTGTGCTGCTTGACTAGTGGACTTCTCTTGTGGGAGTTCATTAAATGAAGTGCGCAAGAACTTCAGGTGGGATGCTGAAGAGTTAAAACGTTCTGTTCCTGTCTTTATTTTTTTAACAAATCATTTATATGATCGTTATTTGGGTGTACAAAGGAAAATTAATGATTCGGTTTATCTGCTGTGATTGCAGGAACTTCTGTAAAGTAAACTGCGAAGTTTTGCTTTTTTTGTCACATCAAGACCAAATATGGCCTCTTTTTAAATTATAGGTTCTTGAGTGTGGAGTCTGTGAAGATGTATTTTCTTTACAAGGTGACAAAGTTCCCCGGCTGCTTTTGTGTGGCCATACTGTCTGCCATGACTGTCTTACCCGGCTTCCCCTCCATGGCAGAGCAGTTCGTTGTCCATTTGATCGACAAGTTACTGAACTAGGTAAGAAGATGTAAGTCTGAAGTTCTTAAAACCTGTCACCCAGGGATAACTAGAATATAATGCTAGATATAGTTTCTGAATGCTCCACTTAGTGATATGTCCAAGTAATGAATGTGCAGTGTTCCTCTTCATTCAGAGAAGCACTGTTAAGCATTAGTAAAATAGATGTCTTAAAAAAAGAAAGTCAAGACTTTATCTTCTTGAACCTGGGCTTGCAAGCTTTATACCTTGAAGTCTTTTTGCACACCTATGTTTACAAAGGGACTACTCTGTGTTAAACTAGCATCTAAGGGATCCTGAATGAGTTTTCTGTTGTCCTAAACAGTAAGTAAACCGTGCAGTTAGATGGGTAGTTTCTGTGATGAGCAGATTTGTCTGGGTACATGATGAAGTGATACAGAGGGAAGTATCAGTGGTAACAAGCCTGATTTTTAAAATGTACAGTAATTCTATATATGAAGTAGCTGACAGCAGCAGGCTACCAACAGGAATTTCCATACTGTAGGAGGGCCTGCAGACCGGATTTGAAAGGATAAGGTACAGCTTTTATCCAGCAGTGGAGGTTTATTTTAGGCAAAAGATGACCCATGCTTATGTTTCCTTCGGAATAGCAATTGCCTGTTTAACATAGGGTTACAGAGGAGACAAGTTATCAGAAGAATTTGTACTGAGAAGGACTTGTTAATAGGACTGGCTCCAGCATGGGGGGAAAAAAGCTGTTGGAAGGAGAATCATCAGAGAGGGAGATCTGTAATGTGGTAATCCATGAAAGAAATATTTATATATAGAATATGCTAAAATAAGAATTTACTTTCTGGTAAGTGAATCTGCTAGATTGCAGATCAAATGGAGAGGGCTATTAAGGCACTCTCTGGATGCTTTCATGGAAATAGGAGTCAGGAAAAGAAATAATCAGTCTCATATGAAAGAAGAGTTTATTTTCTAGGGGGAGGGAGTTCATAAGTGTGAGCATCATGAATGACTGCTAGTCTAGAAGATGCGGTTAAAAGGGTCATGATTTATTTTACTTTTTACCTATGACTGTACAGCTGCATGAGATTTCTTGAAGTGTGCTTTTAAGGAGGAGACTGTTAGAGCACAATATTCAGTCCTACTATTGTGAAACATTTCTGTCCAAGACCACTGCTTGTATCTTGTAAAGTAGAAGTACCATTTTCATTATGATGGGGAACTTGTCACTTCTTAATTTTTATTGGTCATTTTTTTCCCAGCTATCTGAAAGTATCCTATTATATTCCTTGTGGATTTCAGGTTTAAGAAAAATGACGCTTTGTAAAAGCACCTATGGTTTTTTCATCTTGCATAATAAGAGGAGCTTCTGATGGAACATAGTGAAACATTATTAAACTCTTAAGGCTCCTATAGATAGGAAGTGGGAAGAAAAGCTTCAACTTTTGAGTCCAGGATAAGCTAGTAGACTTGTGTCCTACTGGCTAGTACTAGAAAGAAGGATTATATACTGTGATCAAAAACTGATAGGTAGAACATTTTAGCAAAACAGCTTGGAAGTAAAAATAGTTCTGTGAATGTAAATAAAAATGTTCTGTCTGGGGATTTGATTCGGGGCAGAAGAGGGTCATAGACGCTTTTAGTCTTACCATGTCCATAACAACTGCCTTGAGAAATATTATTGCTTTCAGCATGTAAAAACGGGATGGTTTGTGGAGTGCAGCTCATCATGACTCCTCTTTGAGGCATCTCTGCTTTTTTTGTCTTGCTCTGATCACTTGGCGGTTACTGCTGTTGGTTAAATTACTGTTCTTGTAGTTCTGTTTCCTTCTGAGAGCTCTGGAGTGGAGCTGACAGGGAGTCATGGCAACTGTGTGCCCAGGGAACTTCTTATCCTTCCCTCCCATTTCAGGGCATGCGAGAAAGCAAGCGCCATTTTCACCCATTTCTGCAACTGCCAATTCTGCCATTTAATGAAGTAGTCTCAGGAGGCGGTTTAGTATCTAAATCTGGGTTATAGGATCACTGCCAAGAGAAAGTTCTGTTGAAAGAGAAGCTGTATAATCAGGGTGTAAAGCTACCTGTGTTGAACAAAGTTCCTAAATAAGTAACTGTGGATTTTACACATGCTTTTAGTTGGTCGTTTAGCCTGTACAGTTCGGATAAAGGTGATTGTTTTCCTTTGCTCTTATCACTAAATCACTTAATCCTATATTTGTCCAGGTTTTCCCAAGGAATATTTTGAAAGGGAACTTTTTGGAAGAAATACTCAGGGATCTATATATGGATAGGTATAGCTGTATTTTCTCCTTTCTGAAGTGGACACTTGGTTTAAATGTACTGGCATGTTGCTTATATAAATGTATGTATGTGTGTATATATATATTAAAAAAAACTATGGGAAGGCAGGATTAGGGGTACTTTCTCAATCAGAATTTCTGGAAATGTGGAGTCTGCAAGAGAAAATTGACAACACCTCATTTACATGCTTACCAAAATATTCTAATAATTCATAAAACCTTGGTATGAGAGAAAATAATTACTAATGAATTGGTAGGACTAAAGCCTGCCCAAACCACGTGGTGTACCTGTTGAAAGTATGTGAGGTGTACATGTTGAAAGTATGTGATCAGTCTAGAGGTTATCTTCTATCTATCTAGATTAACATTCTTTAACCAAAAACATGTAATGGAAAATCTTCTTCAATTTTCAAAATTTTGAAGGAATATATTCTGGAGATCATGTTGACTCGGGCAGTATATTTAGGGGAAAATCTAGAAAGTGGTCTTCATAGAAGAAGACTCCTCTGAATGCCTTTTCATTAAAAGTGTCTTTATCTAGGAGAAGAGGTGAAACATTTCTTGCAAACTGCTTTCTGTCGTCTTCCTGCATTGGGTTAGTGGGTTGGTTTTGGGTTTTGGATTTTTTTTTTTAATACATGGACCAATGAACTGTTGGGAAGGATGTGCTTATATAACAGCTTTGGAGGCTCTGGCTTTTGATTTTCAGCTGAGCAGCTCTGCTAAGGAAGCCTTTAACAGTTTATGGCTCAGGTGAGCTCTCCTTGCCAACATCATTATTACAGGTCTGAAACTGTTTTCTGTCATTAGAACTTTTTGAACTGATGTACGCACATGTTAGCATTCTTCCTGGAATCCATCCCATTGGTATTGTTTACATTTATATATTCTTTTGCTAGTGTTTGAGTACTAAGGTAAAACCTCAAAACATTGTGCAAGAAAATGTAGCTATAACATAACATACTCTTAGCTTTGTTCAGACATTTAGACAAAAGTTGCTCCTTCATTCCTTGCATTATTTATAATTCTTTTGCAGACAAGCTTTATTCTTTTGAAAGTGCATTTGAAAAGTCTGGTCTTTCAGTCTTAGCATTTTCATTGTCACTGGCTCATTCCTGGCTGGCACTCTTCCTGCTAGTCATTGTCTTATCTCCTTTTGAGAAGAGACAGTCATAGTCTGTAGTGGTTTTGTAATGCGCATGAACATCCCTTGTAGGCCCAAGGATGAGATCACTAGACTCATACATTTGCAATCAAAGCAGAATTTGAGCGAGTCCAAGAGATTAAACAGATGTATTTTCACGACTCATCTTTTAGTGTTTTTAAATGTAAAATAAACACTGGATCAGATGTGTCCAAAATGTGTGTCGAGTACGTAGTAATTTCGTAGTAGGTTTAGTGTAAAAAGAAGCAAAGTGGCTTTTTTTCTCAAATACACAGACTTTATGGTAGATGTGGTGAAATGAGACATTACTTTCTCTTGATAATGCATATTTTATAGGGTGCTTACTGGTTATAAATTCTGGGTTTAGTTGGTTAATAGTTGATACATAAGTTTGCTTGTTTTTCTGTGTAGTGCAAGATCAACAGTGCACTAACAGTGTATGGTATGTATTATCAAATCTCAAGCTATATAAGAAGTTAAAGGAAGGAATTAAAAGCATTTGACTTCGCTTCTTCTGACAGCTTTAAATTATGAACGAGAAACACAGAATAGTTATAGATGTATCTTTTCTGTTGGTGATATTCCAGTAAATTAGTTCTGCTTTGGATATTCTGACTTGGTTTTCTCTTCATGCTGACCATGTACTGTTTAAAATATAAGGTTAATATAATATTCACAATTAATATATATTTGAATAAAGATAGTACCTTCGCTCTGTAAGATGGAGTCCGTGTCTGCTCCTGCGGTGATCCAGGTGAGATGAGGAGCCCCTCTGGGAAAATCCCCATGGGTACCCTAGGGAGTACCCGCTCTCAATGGGTCCCGCAGCTGAGCAGAGGAGGTCCCATCTGGGGTGCCAAATTGATTTGAAGAATCAGTCAGCAATATGCAGGCGAGTGGAGGTTATCTTTATTCGGCAGCGCTGGGTGCATGGGGGATTGCTCCACCGAAGTCATGCACCCCGAGGGGACTTTTCAGTCCCCCCTTTATACAAGCGACTCATACCTATTCATTAGCTTTCCAAGAATTTGTTTATTCATTACAATTCTGAGAATTCATTTAAGTATCTTGCGCCTGCACAATGTCCTTGAGGAGTTGTCTCTGCGCAGACTCTATTCCTCAGCTGCCATGTTTAAAGTCTTCATCTTACCATGTTGCATGTACAACAGGGATCTAAGACAAAATGTCCCTTCTAAAGATAACCAACCCAAGGACTTAGCAGTCTGTACATCCGTCATGTGGCAGTAAGGGTCCTTGGACATTTCCCGACTAACTAAACATAGCTGTGTCATCCTTTAGGTAAGTGGTACAGCATTCACTATTCAGTTTAGCCACTGAGAATATTATGGTTGATGATTTAAACTGGAGGGGGGTTGGGTCAGGGAGGCATGCCTATGAAAGAAAGTTTTATGTGGGAAAACTGGAAGTTTCATGTAACAATAAAGTATACAGTGTGGATGTGTTGATTCCTGTTACATGTCTCTTCAGAGCTACTGTAGCATTGTTGCCCTCACTTTGGACAGATGTGGCGTGCATCCTTGCTCTGCCTCCTCTGATGGGAAAGCAGTTGGCATGTGAGCATGCCAGTCTTCCATGTAATTTTGCCTAGCCATGTAATGCAGCTCTGCTATTTGAAACAGTACTGCAGGAAAAACATTGTCAGGCAGTAAAAGCACTTGCATGAATTTCAAGCAATGAAGCCAGCCTTAAGATTGAAAGCCAGTCTCATTTTTCTTGTTTCATAGCTTCTGAAGTAAAAGACAACATTGTGGTTTAACCCTGGGGGGCAGCTCAGCCCCACGGAGCCACTTGCTCACTCCCCTGCAGTGGAACAGAGGAGAGGACTGGAAGGGCAAAAGTGGGTTGAGACAAAGGCAGTTTAATAGGTAAAACAAAAGCTGCGCACATAAGCAAAGCAAACAAGGAATTAATTCACTGCTTCCCACTGCCAGGCACGTGTTTAGCCATTTCTGGGAAAGCCAGGCCCCATCACTTGTGGTGGTTACTTGGGAAGACAGGTGCTATAACCGTGAACATTGCCCCACTTCCTTCTTCTTCCCCCCCAGCTTTTATTGCTGAGCATGATGTTATATTGTATGGAATATCCCTGTGGTCAGTTGGGGTCAGCTGTTCCAGCTGTATCCCCTCCCAGCTTCTTGTGTACCCCCAGCCTGTCCACTGGTGGAGCAGCATGAGAAACGAAAAAAGGCAACCATACTGTGTAAGCACTGCTCAGCAATAGCTAAAATACAGGTGTATTATCGTCACTGTTTTGATCACAAGTACAAAACATAGCCCCAAACCAGCTACTATTAAAAAAATTAACTCAGTCCCAGCCAAAACCAGTACAGAGAATAATTCTCAACAAGCTGAAGCTGAAGGTAGGAGAACTTGCAGATATTTTTGGATTTGGGTTTTTTTTGTTTGCTTTTGTGTGCGCTTCCTTGCAAGCAATATTGTAAGAAACCTAGCTCTTAAAAGCATTGCCTTTTATGTAGTGACAATATTTGAATGGTGCTTGTATAATTCTACAAAGAGCCTTTATAGCAGTGTATACTCTCTGTGTGCTGCAAATCCAGACTCCTGTGGGAGCTGAAGTTCCATATTCTTAGAACAGTGAAAATGCTGATTATTCTCTTGACTGTGTACCAAGCTGAGAAGCAGTGGAACATGAGTATTTGGGATGGGTAATTAGCTTTGATGGTTCTCATAACTGCTTGCTGCTCATAATAATTGGTGTCTGTTAATTTGGAACAACACTTTCACTCTCATGTTACATCAAAATCCGTGGAGTGTTTGATAAATCTCAGTACTGAGGAAAGAAGACTTAATGTCTGTGTAGGATCAGTGGTATGACATCTGAATTCCAGAAGGATACAAAGGGCACATGCCTACCAAGCCACAACAGGGCAGCATAATGTAGGAGTTGTGAAACAGCACTCTGGAGAACCAGGTAACTCAGGTAGCCTGGGCTTTGTCTTTGGAAACATGCATAGAATGCAGCTTCTGTGCATTCATGTCAGATGCAGACTTAACACCAGATATGTGGACTGAAAATGTCAATAGTTTTTAGGCATCTTTGGGAACCAATCTCAGCCTCCAGTTGCTGTTCTGTGCAACTGGCTTATGAGAGGCAACCCAATTTTTTTCCAGGTCTGGTATTGTTTTCCAAAATTATGTTTTCCAGATCATGCTTGAAGAGAAGTGTAAATTGAATAAAGCAGTTAATTGAATTTAGTACAGAAGTTATGTATTATTTTTTTTACAGGTGAACAGCAGAAGTTCACTAAGTTTGGCTCATTCTTGTATGGGTATGCTTGCATAAAGTACAAAACAAATATTTGAATTACAAAAGCAGCATGCATATGCAGTTTTGTTCAGATCATGATGTTCTAACTCTAAAAAGTAACTGCATTAACCTTTTCCTGTCTTACAAACAGTTCAAAAGTTCCATCATAAGATAGAATAGTTGATTTTGGGTCTTACAGATTCTGTTTAAATACAAGGTGGTGTTCCCAGGCACCTTCTTAATTACGTAAATGTACATCTGTCACTACCCTGGGCACTACTGGTAATGTGGTGCTATCTATCACTCTACTCAAAGCTACCAGACACACACACACCCCCTCCGTTTCTTTTCCTGAAGTTAGCAGATTCTGTACACTTCAGTAAAAAATCTGCCAAAGAGGTCAGGGCAATGTTATTGGTGAAACCAATGTCCACATTTTGCCTGCCTTTCAGTGCACCGAAGTGCTCTGTTAGTATTCAGCAGAAATGCTGGATATAATTAAGTAATTTCTTGAGCTGGTCTTTGCTGTCAATTATGTTGTTTCAAGAGCTGGTAAAAATAATGTTACAAGATCATAGGCATTTGTGGGTTAATTCTGTGATATTTGTTAGGAAAACACGATATGTGGAGGTTTGGTTTATATACCTGTGTTCTACCAGTTTTGGTGAACTGAGCATAATAAAATCTCTGTGACAACAGCAGAAGAGCTCATCATAGCATTGAGGCTGGAGGAAGAGCACATGCGCATGTCTTTACTTGACCCTTCCAAATTACGCTTTGTTAGCAAGTAATAACACTCTCTACCTGGACTGACATGTATTGATATTATATAGAAACAGGCTTGTTAGTGTCAGTTAGGAGTAGTTAAACTGATTCTAAACTGTGCAGTAATAAGGGCTTAGTTTGGGCAATAAACAACTTCACAAGTTGATCCACCTTGGATTTTGAAGAAGAAAAACCCAAACCTACGCACACAGCTGACACTCATTCTGGAAATTCGTAGTGAATTCAACACTAAGCTACATCAAAAACACCTGTGTGTTCTCCGATCATCTCTCTGAAATTGGTCATTCCTAATTTTCAATAGTAAATGTGATTCAGCAATGGTAGTCAGCTTATTGCAGTTGATCAAATATAACTTTCTAGATGTTGTGCATTGAGGAGATGCATACTCAATCCCTAAAAATGGCAAACATCCCATCTGAGGAATGTCTGATAGCATACTACTAAAATATGTTTGGGTTTTTTTCTTTTATATATAACAGCTCTGCTGAGAGGAAGTTGCTAGGTGCTTTCTGCATTACATCTAAATCACTTCTGAAGAGCCATGCCTTAAAAGTGCAGGAGCAGGCAATTTCAGAGTGTCAAGCAGGTAAGGCAAAATGCTGGCTTGACTAGGCAGGGATCTTCTAGAACTTAGGCAGAAGAAGAAAGTGTACAGACATTGGAAGCAAGGACAGGTGATGCGGGAGGCTACAGAGATGCTCTTCAGCACTGTAGGGAGAAAATTCATGTGGCCAAAGCTCGATTAGAGTTCAGGCTGGTCAGCACTGTGAAGGACAACAAAAAGGGCTTTTTAAAATATGTCAACAGCAAAAGGAGAATCAGAGATAATGTTATTCTGTTGTTTGATGTGGTTGGTCACCTCACAAACAAGAATGTAGACAAAGCAGAGAAGTTTAATCCTGAGGTAATCCTGGCTATACATACACACTGGGGGATGAGAGGCTGGAGAGCAGCCCCACAGAAAGAGATCTGGGGAGTTGGGTTGACGACAAGTTCAACATGAGTCATCAGTGTGTCCTGGCAGCCAAAAGGGCCAACCATGTCCTGGGGTGCATGAAGCACAGCACGGCCAACCAGTCCAGGGAGGTGACTGTCCCACTCTACACTGCACTGGTGTGGCCCCACCTCGAGTACTGTGTGCAGTTTTCGGCACCTCAATACAAGGAGGACATCAAACTGCTACAGTGTGTCCAGAGAAGGGTGACCCAGATGGGGAAAGGCCTCAAGGGCAAAACTTGTGAGGAGCAGCTGAGGTCACTTGGTTTGCTCAGCTTGGAGAAGAGAAGGCTGAGGGGTGACCTCATCACAGCCTGCAGCTTCCTCAAGGGGGGCAGAGGAGGGGAGGTGCCGATCTCCTCTCCCTGGTGACCAGCGATAGGACACGAGGAGATGGAATGAAGCTGCATCAGGGGAAGTTCAGACTGGAGATCAGGAAAAGGTTCTTTCCTGAGATGGTGGTCAGTCACTGGGACAGGCTCCCCAGGGAAGTGGTCACAGCACCAAGCCTGTCAAGAATTCAGGTAGTGTCTGCATGATTTTCTTAGTCATGTGGTTTAGTTTCAGAGACCTGTGAGGAGCAGGGAGTTGGACTCAATGATCTTTATGGGTCCCTTCCAACTTGAGATAGTGTGATTTTAATTCTCTCATTTGAGAAGAGAATGAGCCAACCAACTGAAGGGTGGCTTTGCAGAAAAGGACCTGGAGGTCCTGGTTTACCTGGTATGTTGTTGCAGCAAAGAAAGCGAACAGTATCTTGGAGGAACGTTGCCAGCAAGGCCAGGGTGGTGATCCTTCCCCTGTCCTCCGCACTGGTGAGGCTAGACCTAGAGTACTGTATCCAGTTTGGGGCTCCCCAGTACAAGAGAGATAATAGCTACTGGAGTAAAAGGCCTGTAAGACAATAAAGGGCCTGGTGTATCTCTCATATGAGGAAAGGCTGAGGTATTTTGTGCAAATATCTCAAGGGAGAGTAAGACAGAGCCAGGCTTTTTTCAGTGCATCTGGTGACAAGAACTAGAGGCTGTGTGCACAAACTGAGGCTCAAGAAGTTCTGTCTGTACATAAAGAAGCAATTTTGACTGTGAGGGTAACCACACTCTGGCACAAGTTGCCCAAAGAGGTGGTGGAATCTCCCTCCTTGGAGATCTTCAGAAGCTGTCTGGGCCTTAGCAGCCAGCTCTAGGTGATCCTGCTTGAGTAAGAGGACTGGGCAAGGTTATGCCCAGAGGTCCCTTCCAGCTTCAACTAGCATGTGATTCAGTAATGACTAAAGAGTAATGAGCCAGTGCACAAAGGTGATCTCTTGAGGGACCTTTGCCTTCTGGCAGAGAAAATGGTTTTAAATTTATGATAATTATGCTGAGAAAAGTCAAAGGATGGTACTTTCTTTGAGAAGCAATGACTAGGGTTCTCATATGCTACATGGACTATGCAGGTAGCATTTAGCAGCAGTCATTGGGATGCAATCCTGGTTTTGCTTTTCATCATGTTGTTTCATGTGAACTTCTACAAACTGAGGATGATACAGGAGTAGACACAGATTTCTGCTTTGCTCAAGGAAGTAGGAGGTATCTTTTTCGCTATATCAAATAGTGTATATGGGTCTTTCCGAATATTGTTTTAAATCTTATTCAGGTTTTTACTGGACTGAGATCTGCAGTAGGTGTTGCATTTTGTGATTCAGGGAATATGAGGTTTGTCAGTGCAAATTCTTCAAAGCTTCCATTAGTAGAAATGTTCACTCATGTAGTTATGCAAAATACGAATTTTTATGATAAAAATCAGAGTTTGTGTGTTCCTTGTAGTCCTTAGTTGTTAGCTATTGTGGATTACTTTATAAGTGTATTTACTGAGTTTTTGTAAATTTTTAATAACTGTGAAATCTTTTAAGCAGGAAAAATCTGCATAAATATTAAATAGTTCTGTGATGGAACGAAGGAGGGGGTGGAAAGGTGTGAGCTTACAGAGAAAAAGTGATAGTTGTATCTCATTTTAGTTAATGTCACTGTAGTTAATGTGCTCTTAATATTGGAATCTCAGTGGTTTGTGAAACTGCTCATGATGGTGTTTGCTTGAGGGTTTTTTTTACGTCTCCCCTTCATTTAACTCTTCCTGAAAAATAGGAGACTCTGGTGTCTGGGGCTTGAAAAAGAATTTTGCGTTGTTGGAACTCTTGGAACGGTTGCAGAATGGACCTGTTGGGCAGTGTGGGACAGCAGAAGAAGCCATCGGTCTATCTGGAGAGGTACTCAGTTTTAAAAAAAGCCAAGTTTGCTACATTTGCTTTAATTTATCTCTAGATAGAAAAGAAATATCAGTTCTTTGCCTAATGTGATTTCACTAATAAAGCTGTTGTTTTCTTTCAGTATCTAGTATTAAGGCTTCAATAGTTCCATACTCAAATGCTAATCTGTACTGACTAAAGCAGAAAATTAAGAAGTATTGCCAAGCATACATACTATTTCCCCCTACTTTTAGGCATGTATGTTTTTTAGAAAAGGTTACTTATTTGGATATTGTAGTTATAGTGATTTAAGGACAGTTTTCTAAAACATCTGGAAACTCTTCCTAAAGCCTTCAACTCTTCTTCTTAAGTAGTTCCTTTTATTTATTTGATATCACTACATCATGTGACAGTACTTCACTATGAAAACCAGCTGCTTTAACCATTTCAGTATTAACAACTGGTATGCAAGAAATACCATGCAGTGTCATTCTAGGAATAGGTAACTGTCCTAGATGTTTTGTCTGTCTGTAATTCTTTTCTCTCTAATGATTGCTTTGGAGGAAATGATTGGAGTATGAATTTTACCCTCTAAACCTTTACAACTTATACTGAAGTTTGGATTTATGAAATCACTGAACACTTCTAGAATAATTTATTGGAGTAGACTATAAAGGAAAACATATTTTATGTAAAAAAAAATTATTGAGAACTTAGTTTTCAAAGTAGTCCAAATACTTAATAGTTTGTAACTTTTACAGAAAGTCTGTTTCCAAGCTTGTATGGGATTAAATGTTAACAAATTCAGCATTGGGTTTTTTTTGTTGTTGTTAGAGTATCATTCGTTGCGATGAAGATGAAGCCCATGTTGCATCTGTGTATTGCACTGTTTGTGCCACTCACCTGTGTGCAGACTGTTCCCAGCTTACTCATTCTACAAAGACACTAGCGAAACACAGACGTGTACCTCTTGCTGATAAGCCTCACGAGAAGACCATGTGCTCCCAACACCAAGTGCATGCTATTGAGTTTGTTTGTTTAGAAGAGGGCTGTCAGGCGAGTCCTCTTATGTGTTGTGTCTGCAAAGAGTACGGGAAGCATCAAGGTCATAAGGTACTGCTAATAATCTGTTTCTAGTTACGCCATGGGGCGGCTTGCATAATTATTTATCCAATTAAAGTATAAAAGATTACCAAGAAAGGAAAGTAGGTTCTTAATATGTCTTTATAGATGTATCTTCATACTGTTCTTTTGCTTTCCCTGCATTTCAGATAACTACCATGATAAGATTACAAGAAAAGAAACATTATTTCTAAGACCACAATAAGTTACTTATGTATTAAGATGGACAGTCTCTTTATCTGATGCTTTTCTGAACTTCTCACAACATTGAGTCATCAGTTCTGAAAATTGTTTTCATTATGCGAACACTAGGTTCACCCAACCTGGTGCAGTCTAACTGCCCTTCTTTTTTTGTAATTGATGGTGGTAAACAGGCAGATTAGTATGTTTGTTTGTGTGATTGCTAGATGCCTATCTCAGTCTCAGCATAATCTGTAACTCCTGATTACATTTTAAATTGCAAGATGGTTATAAATTCTTACTTGCCTTTCCTACATATATATATATACACACATATACATACACACATATATATTAAATATGTAGTAAAATGGAAAATATTATTAAGGTATTTATGATTGATCTTTGATATGTTGCTTTTAATTAATAGCATTCTGTCTTGGAACCAGAAGCAAACCAGATTCGTGCATCCATTTTAGACATGGCCCACTGTATAAGAACTTTCACAGAAGAAATCTCAGATTATTCCAGAAAATTAGTTGGAATTGTTCAGCATATAGAAGGAGGAGAACAAATAGTTGAAGATGGAGTTGGAATGGCCCATACTGAACATGTATGCTTTCCTTTTTTTTCCCACATGCACAGAATATTTGGTTTTTAATAACTGAGATAAGAAATTTCTTTGAAAATTATACATGGGTTTTATAAGACAAGACCGTAAGTTCTTATCTCTACCAAGTCAGTATTGAGATTTAAACCAGCAGATAGAGGGGAATTTGTAGTTCATTGCAATGTTTTTAGGCTACATGACAATAGGGAGACAGTAGAGAGGGCTGTATAAATGCTAGTACAGTACTGAAGTACTGTGACAGATTGCATCTGTTCTCAGGTGCTGTGATAATACTGAGGATTTTTTCCCTGGTCATTTTTAGATATCATTTAGATATCATTTTACATACAAATAACCAACTTGATTATCAGAGTAACTTCTTGGAGGATCTTTGTCTTAAAGCTGATAAGACTTTCTGTATAACAGCACTTGAACTGTGATGTAGCCAAGCAGATATGAACATAAGTTAGAAACTGGAATAAAATGAAAAATGTACTTCTGGAATCAACTGGTGTCCTTAATCCTCTGGATCTTCTGACTGCAACACTGTAGGTACCAGGGACTGCAGAGAACGCTCGCTCGTGTGTCCGAGCCTATTTTTCTGATCTTCATGAAACCCTTTGCCGTCAGGAGGAAATGGCTCTTAGTGTTGTTGATGCTCATGTGAGAGAGAAGTTGATTTGGCTTAGGCAACAGCAAGAAGACATGACGATCCTTTTGTCCCAGGTTTCAACAGCTTGCCTTCATTGTGAAAAGACTTTACAACAGGTGGGTTGGCAAGTGAGCTGTTAACATATGTCAAGATAGATGGAACTGCAAATTAAGTTAAGGCCACAAATGAAAATATTAGATGGTACTCTGCATTTTTATTTACTTTACAATGTTAAAACAATAATTATACAACATGAGACTGAAGTATTCATTACAAGGGGGTGTTAGACAAGGATAGTCAGTACAAAAGCGTTCAAGTCCTCCAGTTGCTGGAAATTCTGTGCTTGGTTATCTTGTCTGGAGTAATTTCTGGTTATTTGTGAGGATAGTTGAAAGGAGAGATGAAATCAAAGCAAAAAGCTACAAGATTTATGGGAAGGATTTTACAGTGTCACTGTAAACACCAGTATAAGTATTTGAAGATGGTTGTCATATGAGGCTGGTAGGCAAAAGTGTTTTAGGACTAAACTTCTGGTAGCACTTGTAATACAAGTAATTGAATATCTTAAATGTGTGAAGAAAGCGGGTCTATGAGAGTATCTGGTTGGTCCGTTATTTACTTAATTTAGTGATAGTGAGAAGTAAATAGTGTATGTAGCAAACAGTAAACAATGTGGGAAATTATTTTAGTAATGTGTTTGTAGTTTTTAAAACTTTGCTTAGACCTAGTGTCCGGTTGCTTAGTCAGATGTACTTTTTAACTATGCAAATGTCCTCATCATTGATGGGTGGATATTAATCTTTTCATGTTAATTGCGTTGCCTTGTGTTGCTGTATACTGCAAAGCAGCTGCTGTATTCAAGCTGCTGAAATGATAGTTGAATGATATATTATTTTTATATTACATTACTGTCTCTTGTTATTTATATTCTTATACCTACAGGACTAAGAAGGCTCAAAGAAAAAGTTTTTTAAAAAATGCAGAACTATTTAGTATTTATTAGTATTAAGAAAGAATGACAAAGCCTTCACATTTGTACTGCAATTTTAAATAAATCTATTTTGTGAATGTGAGTTTCTTTAACTAGAGTATTTCTATTGAAAGTGATGCATTTCCAGCCAATATATTTACATTGTGTTTAATTATTTTAAGTAAGTTACTAAAGGAAAAGCATGCTGTTGTTTTTTTGTCTGTTTAGGATGACTGCAGAGTAGTGTTGGCCAAACAGGAAATTACAAGATTGCTAGAGACGTTACAGAAACAGCAGCAGCAATTTACAGAACTTGCAGATCACGTACAGCTGGATGCTAGCATACCTGTCACTTTTACAAAGGTATTCTTAATTTCATGAAAGTACAGCTATCCACTTTATGAAGTCTCAAGTGTAATTTAAAAGAAAGCAAGAACTATGTATGTTCATTATGATGCTGTATTTGTTGCAGCAAATTTAGGCAGTTCAGTATCACAGCCACAGTGTCTTACCCTATAATGAGTACCGTCTGGTATTTAAGCAACAAAACCAGTGTGGTGTTATAATTAGTGTGAGAAACATTAATTTGACATTGACTCCATCAGTCAGTAGCTTTGTTTGAACATTAGCTGCTTTCTTTTAAATACGTAAGATACTATTTGTGAATTCTAGGGACACCTTTCCTTGGAAACATCCATGATTTGTTCTACATTCAACTCAGATCAGGAATCTACCCTTTATTTTTCCATGTATTTTGGCTTTTTCATGAGGACACATAACTTCTGCTGAATGTTTATTAATATTTTGTTTTCTGAAAATTGCACACCTGTTTTTAAATGCAATAATGCTAGTAACTTTCATTTTATTATATTAAAAATAATGTATTTCTTTACATTCATTTATTTGTCTTATATTTGCTTTGTATTCACTGATGGCTTAGACAGTTCATCTTCTAAGTTGTTTTTTTTCTTATTGCTTTATATATCTTTTCAATACCACCTATTGTTTGAGAAGAGTGAAATTATTTGGAGTTTGAGAATGGTGATACTTTCCGCATAGGAGAGTAAATAAGTTTGAAACTTTAAAGAACAAGAAGTACTTTAATTTATGGGGTTTTTTTTGGTTCTGCATGAGTGAAAGAGTAATAGGAACTATATTTGTCAAGAAGAAACTGAGGATTTAATTGTCGCTGTTGAAGCCTTTACTGTAAAGGAATGGATGCTTCCATGGTGACTGTCCCAGTCCTTGTTGATACCAGAAATTCAATTTCTTTTAAATACTTTGCTCTGTAACTTCAGTATATTTGAATTTCCATGTAATAACTGCTTTGTCAGATCAATAAATGCAACATTTTCACTTCTGCCCCTCCCTGATTCAGCAGAGATCAGAGTTAGCAGGGTCAGGGAGAATGCTTCTGCAAACTCCCAATGCAAACCCATAAATGAAGCAGCATTCACATTTCACCGTTGATGAGTTGTATACTGTGTATTCAGAGTTAATTGATGCTGCCATCTCACAGGGCTGAGTCAGAGATGCATTGTGGATGTCTGGTTTTGCCTTTAGGAGCTCTTAACCTGATTCAGAAAATTTTGATTGCTAATTTCTGAGCATTTGGAAAGAGAATGGTTGCAGCCACCTAAGCTGTGATAGTCAGCTGGACTTATTAACTGAAATAGGACCCAGAAGTCTTCCAGTGCCTCTTTACACCTCAGTTTTCTTTAGAAAAAAATGGGTCTTTTGTTGCTTTTCTCCTGTGACAAACTGGTATTTTTATGAAATCTTCTGAAGCTTAGATGCCGCATTTCAGACATGCCAAATCAAATATCATGTGTCACAAAAACTGCAGCAGCCATAAAAAATTAAGGTGAAGATAATTACTTCATTTTCTTACTTTTTATATTTTCTCACTTCTTACAAAATTTAAAGCGTTCTTTATATACAATGGTTTTTTAGAATACTTTTTGCTGATGGCCACTGTTGTGACTTGTAGTAAGGCTTGCTGTATCTTGAAAGGTCTGTGTTTGACAACAGATTTCAGACAGAAATAAAATCTTCAGAAAACTGTAAACTCTTATTATATCACTGAAAAGGTCTTTCTCAGGAACTTATCAGGCATCAAAGGCTGCATCCGTTATAAAGTTTTAAAAGCATTTCAAACAGTACCAGGTCAGAGGAACATTCCATATCTAGTGAATATTGTGGAGATTTAAGGAGAGAGGGAGAAGTCCTTTGTACTATTGAAAGTGAGTAGATTTTATTCAGATTTTTTATTTCACTGATGATACAAAAAATATGGATAGTGCTGTTCCTTCCTTATAAACCATCAAGGGAAACACCATGTATAAAGCTCTGAAGGGATGGTTTGGAGAATTCTAGGACAAGATACTGAAAATCTTTCAAGAAATATGTTTCTATATAATAATTTTTTCCCAGATGTTGTTAATATAGTGTTTCCAATGGATTTTTACCTATGTATTTGTGAGGACTTTGACCGAATAAGGTTGAAATGTCTTCATGTGCTTTGCTTGTTGGCAAGGAAATGGCCCCGCATCCAGGAGTGTGATCCTTATTTGAAGAGAGAGTGCTATTTTGTCTTGGTCAAAGGAGGGCAGTGGCTGTGGAGTGTTATATACGAGAATAGCAATTGGTCGTGTGTTGTGGTTTAACCCTGGCTGCCGACTAAGCCAGACACAGCCGCTCGCATACTCCCCCGCAGTGGGATGGGGGAGAGAATCGGAAGGGTAAAAGTGAGGAAACTGGTGGGTTGAGATAAAGACAGTTTAATGGGTGAAGCAAAAGCCACATGTGCAAGCAAAGCAAAACAAGGAATTCATTCACCACTTCCCACGGGCAGGCAGGGGTTCAGCCACCTCCAGGACAGCAGGGCTGCATCACACATAACGGTTACTTGGGGAGACAAACGGCATCACTCCAAACGTCCCCCCCTTCCTTCTTCTTCCCCCAGCTTTCTATGCTGAGCATGAGATCATATGGTATGGAACAGCCCTGTGGTCAGTTGGGGTCAGCTGTCCTGGCTGTGTCCCCTCCCAGCTTCTTGTGCACCCCCAGCCTTCCCACTGGCAAGGCCTGAGAAACTGAGAAGTCCTTGACTTGGTATAAAAATTACTTAGCTACAACTAAAAACATCTGTGTGTTCTTGTACTATATCCAAAACACAGCATTGTACTAGCTGCTAGGAAGAAAATGAACTCTATCCCAACCAAAACCAGGACATCATCCTAAATATTTATGTGTATTTACTGGTGAGAGGGAAAGTGATTAAGGAAATGGTACCAGAGATAAGTAAAGAGCACTTACCCGTGAGTGTTGAAGCAAGTATGGCAAACTGCTAACCCTTACCAGCACCAGGAGTACCCAAGAAGACTATCTTCAAGTAAACCATAGTTTATTGGATATTTTAGTGTATATTGTTGCTCGAGGTGATTGGTGGTTGTGCCTTGTATTTTTGGAGTCCATCCATTTAATGTTAAGATAAGTGTCTTAAACATAAGGATTTCCTAATTGAAATTTCCTAAATTTGCTCTTATGTTTGCCGTTTCTTCCAGGACAACAGGGTACATATTGGACCAAAAATGGAAATTCGGGTTGTCACTCTAGGATTAGATGGAGCTGGGAAAACAACTATTTTGTTTAAGTTAAAGCAAGATGAATTCATGCAGCCAATTCCAACAATAGGTTAGTAGCCACAATTTAAAGTAATGATTTTTCTGAATGTTTGACTTAACTCTAGAATTTGATTATTTTATATTCATACCGAATAAGACTATATAACTTCAGTATTTTTATTCTAGGTTTTAATGTTGAAACAGTAGAATACAAGAATTTGAAGTTTACTATTTGGGACGTAGGAGGGAAGCACAAACTGAGGCCATTGTGGAAACATTATTATCTCAATACACAAGGTAAGATGTAATACAACTTTTAAACTGTATTTTGTCTTTTAGCTTGTATTTCAATGCCCGAAAGGTTATTAATAGAACTAATTTATAACTGTAGAAAATTGTTCATCTAATGCAAAGTACAGCTGCTAGGTTCATGAGCTAAGAAATTTTAATCCAGTTGGTCATAATGTCTGCTGCATGATAAAGGTGCATTCTCTAAATCCATTAGACAGTTCATGGAGCCAAACAAAATTAGAATCTCAGAAAAACTTGTCCTAGCTGACAACAAACAAGGTGCAGTGTTCCGAGTTTGCATAGTGAGAAGTAGTACTTGCCAGGTATGAAATTTAGATAGCACTTGAAATGAAAATACTTAGCCTTTAGGAGCCTTCAGTTGGCAACTTAAAAAATTCTACAAAGTTCTGTAACTTCTGACTTGGTATTGAAGTGTAATATCTGGTCATAGGCTAGATGACTGATTCTGAAAACACTGATGTAAATGGTGCCAACTTAGAAATTCATGCTGTTCTTCTGTTAAGTCTGAATGAATTAATGAATAAATTGGAAAACAACTATGGAGATTTATCTTAAATACTTAGGAATGACAGACGTCAGTTTATGTGCTCCACTTTGTGCATTATTTCAGCCATCATTGCAAACTTGAACATTTTAAGTTGTTCATCTTTTGAAACTGTCAAAAATTGCATTTTGGGATTTCTGTTGTCCCCTTAAAACTTACTGTGTAAATGCCAGCAGCATGGAATCATGTCTGCCTCGAAGAATTGTATGTTGGAGAGAAATCTAAGCAGTTAACCTGGTGCATACCTGCAGTAATTTTTGTTGAGTTTTGGTTTTGGGAGTTTTTTCATTGCAAAAATCTGTAATGGCTTTAAATCCTGTCCTCTAGCTCTGCCTCCCCGACTGTCCATTCTTTCTGGCATCTTGGTTAGTCCGTGTAGTGGATGGTAAAATGTACTATTGCTGCCTGGGGTCCATGACAATCTTCTCTGGTTTGTGTAGTCTGTAGCTGAAGGCAGCTGTGCTGATTTGGCTGGACTTGCAGATTTTACAGCCAGTTAAGGGAAACTGGAACAGTCATGTGGGAGTTGATCGAGTATAAATGGATCAAGAAATGGTTTAAACGGAGATACTCAATCCATACATAGTAAATCTGCGTTTAGACCTAAGTACTTAAAATAACACTCTTTATGTTAGACTAGGCAAAAGACTTCAGACTTTTTTTTCCTTGTTTTAGGATGAATTTTAGATTTTTTTCAAAAGTGCAGAGATATGTAAGGCATTTCCCAGTCCTGGATTTGAAATTGAAGTTGCACACTGCTAAGAAACTTCACATAGAATACTGCTAGAACAGAAGAATTGTGTAAGTTGAAAGCTAATTTTACAGAGTTTATATTTAAATGTGCGTAAAACATTTCTCTCTGTCTTTTTTAGCGGTGGTGTTTGTTGTTGATAGCAGTCACAGAGACAGGGTCAGTGAAGCACACAGTGAACTTGCAAAATTACTAACAGAGAAGGAATTGCGGGATGCCTTGCTCTTGATCTTTGCTAATAAACAGGTACTTGTGATTTTTTTCACTCTGTTAGTCTTTTCCTCAGTTTGTGTATCAAATTCCGACTTTCTGAACCCACTGCTATGATAAGGGAATTGTAATGTGGAAATCATAAAACGTAGATGCTTTCTTTTATGTTTAAGGCTGGTAAACTAAGTTATGCTAGAGTGCTCAGTGGATTCAACAACCAGTTTTTGGTTGATGGTAACAAGTAGTAAATGCATAACTGTTTTGTTTGGCTTTTGTGTTTAGAAAGCTTTTATGTGATCTGTAGCTTCAGTCTAAGCCATCAGTTAAAAATAAAATGCTTCAAACATAATACAGAAGAATAATCAAGTCTTTGTATCTGACTCCTGCAGGATGTGGCAGGTGCGCTTTCAGTGGAAGAAATCACAGAACTGCTGAGTCTCCACAAGCTCTGCTGTGGCCGTAGCTGGTATATTCAGGGTTGTGATGCCCGAAGTGGTACAGGACTTTATGAAGGATTGGACTGGCTGTCGAGGCAGTTAGTGGCTGCTGGTGTCCTGGATGTGGCTTAAATTTTACAGGCTGTAACTTAAGGCTGTTTACTGTTTTGTCTTGTTTGCACGATTTAGGATTTTGTAGCCAGGTGTGCTGTCTGAAAAGGGGACTTTATTTAACTTGGTGGTTACAGAAAAATGTAGGTCTTTATCTTAGACTGGATAATTGGTTCAGTAAACTTGTGCTGTTATAGTGTTTTTGAAATGTGATACATTTACAAGTAGTGGAATGGACCCATTACAAGGGTGCCTTGATACTCTTTTGATTAAATTAAGTTGTTAAAATTTAAAATTCTTCCCTGATAAAATATGCATGGGAGTTCACATAATAATTATAACAAGTTTACAGCACTTAATTGGTTAATTTTGAGTTAGTTAGAAATCCTTTTCCAGGAAACTATTCCAAAATCTGTCTCAAGTTATTAGAATAGCCAGCTCAGTCTACTAGTCAGAAGTAAATGGTTCTACTCTTTTAACGTCTAAAGAATGCATTCACCTCAAGTTGGTATTGAAAATTACATGCAAATACAATACAAAAGGAAAATGTTTCGCCCATTATTTATTAGCTTCCCTGTTTGTTACTGGAAGGCAGCATAACTGGGCAAAGAAAACTGAGAATTAGGTGCAGCTTTGCAGGGCTAGGGGGCTGTGGCATTGTTTAGCCAGTCATTTTCTAGTTGGGGGGGAGGGGTTAGTCAGGGTTTGGGGTTTTTTTGTTTCTACACATGCTAAACTATTTATGGATAGACTATAGTGAGACTGAGGTGAAAGCATTTTGTGCATGCTTGAGGATGTAATCTACCTTTAGAGATTAAACTTGCTCCTCAAGAAGTCAAATGAAATTAAAAAAAAACTGAAAACCTCCCTAAAGAAGTGATGTGGTGCAATGTCAGTCCAGCTCTGTACTCTTATGTAGAAGTCATGCTTCCAGATTAAGGTAGTGGCCTTAAAATATTCAGTAACACAATAGTATACACTAGTTCTAACCCTTAGAGAAGAGCAGATGCTAAAATGTGATATAAAACTTCCATAATAAGATTTTCAGTTCTTTCTGTATCTTTTACATGGAACTATCACCAGTGCCTCTATTCTTGAAGATTACTCATTCACAAACCTGTTAAACATAGGTGTAATGCTGTTTAAATTTAGGGAAGACTGCAACGATTTAGGGATGTCTTTTTTTATTATTATTTATTTTTTTCTGCATATGCAACTGCTAACAATTTTATTTGTCTGGTACATGCACAAGAATGTTGTGCCCTCCTTTTCAAGTGTGCAGCATTGCCGATGGAAGAAGCCATGCCATGGACCTCTTCGTGTTGCTAGAAGAGCTACAAAGAGCGTGGCCAATATATCAAAACTCTTCATCATCACTTTCCTTACTGGAGCACAGGTGAATTAGGAGAACCAGACAGTGGAATTGAGCAGTGTTTTTTGCAGATGGGAGATATTTTTGCCACACTGAAAATCATGTTTATCTGTGACAGCTGTGAACCTCACCTGGCAAAGGAAATGTATCCAATGATCTGTGGCTATGGCTTTTATTGTAATACTACCAATTTTATGTTTTCCCACTACATATCATAGGTAAAGCCAAGAATGTATAAACAAATAATTTAGTACATTTGCACTTTTTGTCAAGAGGAAGCAGTTAAGGTAACTACTTCCTCATAATGACATCTGCCTGTAGTTTTCTCTTGTTACTTAAATTTCCTGTAAATGGTGATAAATGCAGCTTCAGATTCAGCAAGTCTAATGACTTGAATAGTAGCTGGAAGAACACTAAGCTTTAAATTAGTTAAAATTAGTTTGTGAAATGGGTTTCAATGCCAACATATGTACATAGGCACTGAGAAGGGGTATTTGCTCTTTCTTCAGACAAGCTGATAATTTTGGAAATGATTTACAATGAAGTTGTAAGTTCGGTGCACCTACCGAACTAAAAAAATGTTTGTTGCTCCCAGCCTGTAACTTCTTGCCCAATAGACAGTTGGCGGCTCTGACTGGAGCACATGCCTAGCCCGTACTGTAGAGAAGCCCCAGACCTAGTTGGGGCTGACTGTCCCTTTGTAGTTCTTTTTAAAATAAGAACAATTTCTGCTAAGCATTGTAGATACCTCTTCCTGGAATATATTTAACAGAGAAGACATGCATTCTTTAGAAAAATCTTAATTATGAATTTTACTTTAGCTGGCTTTTGCCTCAGTTATACAGGCCTCTCAGTATAGTTCCCTTCGTTCAAGGTGACCAGTTTGGATTTTTTGTAACATTAGAGGGCAGAGGAGGAATTCTCACTAGTGCATGTTCTCTGAGTACAAAGGCTTTCTTGTGGCACGTGTAATGCCACCATAAAAGTGTTGTTAAATGGAATTTATTTAAGATGGTTTGAAGTAACTGTGAAAGTGTTGCATATGTCTGTGAACTCTTCAGTGTAAACAGGTACACTAAGAAGTTTATTTGTATTATAAATTAATACTACATATAAACTGCTTCAGTTACAAATTTTAAGCTTGTTTTACCAGTTTTACTGAACTTTAGTTTTCAGTGTACTGACTTTGCAATATGTAATTGGAGTATTTCCTCAACTAGAACTTACTCAAGCATTATTAACTACGAGGATTATTTGAAATAACTTCTCACAGGATGTTGACCTTAATTGTGAAACTGAGTAAATACATCCAGTGACTATGTTGTGGCTTTCTTGAAAGAATCTCAGCTCAAAAATAGCATGTCTAAACTAAGAAATACCAGTTGATACGGTTTTACTGTATGCTATCTTCAGATTTCTTGTGGGCTATGTGGTACATGAGGGGTTTATTGTGAGATAGCTCTTATTCTGAACTGCTGGGAGGAGGTGTGGATGTTATGTAAAGGCTTCTTGAAAAGGGCTCTTTTAGTGGAAACAATTAATGAGCTGCTGCAATTTGAGTTGTCCAGAAAATAAATTCTTTTCAATAAAAGTATCTAAAATTTTGCGATTTAAATAAACTTGTCTTTTTTTTTTTTTAAGGTCATCTCAGAATTGAAGTGTGCTACATTTAACTTACTGTAGCATTTTTGTTATTAATCCCTGAAGATATCCCTTTATCTCACTGAAGATAACTTTCTCAGTAGTAGCAGCTTCTGAGGGACTGAATCTGATTAGCATGCATCACATCTCATTTCATGAAGTCACCAGAACTGTTGTAAACTCTTGAGTCTTGTACTAGTGCAGTGGTGTTACGTGGACATAATGTTACTGTAGAGTAAATGTAAACTATCCAACATAGTAACAGGACCATATCTAGCCCCAGATTCACAACAGCTTCAGATGTTGTGAGCTTTCATTGAGGATGGCACCAGAATCACCTGCTGTGAGCTTAAGTTGAGGTGATTGCCATATTTGTAGGACTTCAGGTAAAAATGAAGGCAGAAACAGACTTCCTAAGCTAAATAATGAGAAAGCAAACCCTGAAAGAAAAAAAAAATTGGCAGTGCCAAAGAAGTTGCACAGGACTTTGTATGCTGGCATTCCAAGAGTTAACCGTTGCTTTTAGACACAGAAGACACAAACACAACCATTTTTAAAGGACAGAGGTTGATTACACACTTTGTCAGAACAAACAGTATCATAGCAATCCAATTTTTCATGCATGTACATGTGATTGAAGAGTTCACTCAGTTTAGGATTTCTGACCTTTTCCTCTGTCAAAGATTTCAATACTTTGAAAGGGATTGATATAAAAGATGCAAATAAGCATGAAAAATTTACAAACTGTTTTATAAACATTATCCTGAGACATTGTGTACTTTTTTTAATATTCAGTTTTGCATAGAAGAGATGCAAGAAAAACAGTAGACTTTGTAAGAAACATGTGTATGTTTTTACTTTAAAATATGAACTTACCAGAAATACAGACTTAGGGCACTTTAGGTATATTAAAAATAGTAGAACTGGTGATTGCTCTGTCCTGGCACCACTTATATCTAGGAGTTACCCAGAATGTTTCTGTTCCTTCTGGGTCCCTTTTTGGGTCCCACTGTGCCAAGTTGTTTCTGCTTAAGCTGGAGCCTTCAGCTCCTAACTTATTTCACTGTGATGTTAATGATGCTGATATCCTCATAGGGCTTGTCAGTTTTGGGATTGACTTTTACATTTGAGATTCTCTGAACAACTTCCATTCCTTTAGTCACCCGTCCAAACACACTGTGCTTGTTGTCTAGCCACGGCTGTTTGAGGGCACAGGAGAAGAAAGAAAAAGCATATTAAAATAGAAAGCAGCATGCAGGTTAGGTACCAAACCAGAAAGAGACTGACCCAGAACAGGTGTACATGGATACATTTTATATGTTCAGGCTATGAAACTTAACTCCGTATCAATATTAGCATGAAAGTAAATATTAGGCTACAGGTAATACACACTCATATGCAAGTAAACTCAGCTTTTCAATTGTTTTCTTCAGGTACTACAGAGGCCAAGTTCTAGCAATGCAGTAGCACTTCACAGTTTATTTTAAAGTGTATTCTCAGTTCACAGAAATGCTGTTTCAGTCTATTTCATGGTACTTTCACAACTAAACAGTAAGTGCCAGTCCAGAATACTACTTAATTCAAAGTCACATTCATACAGTATGCCCACTTTGCAATCTGCATATAGGCACTGATGTAACTTACTAAGCCTCAAAATTAAGGTAAATGGGTGGTGTTTGTTGTTTTTTTTTAAAGATACATGACTTTGAAATAAGTGCTAGAAGAATGCAGGTTTTGTAAGTGGCACCTTTAAGGATTTGGTTTATATCTGTTAGAGTCACATACCAAAATTTTTTTTAGCTGTGAAATTGTATACAGATCAAAGGAAGTTTTCAAACCTGAATACTGCCTTCTTTGTATAGCTGCAGCTAGGTAATATTAGTCATCCTAGCACCATATTAAACCAGTATATTAATATAACATACCCTAGTAATACACAGCTGCAAACATGCCTGATGTACTAAGAATCTGATACTGCCCTTACTCCAATTAAAGGCAAAAGGCCTCCTGATCACAACTGACAAAATACTTTTCTATTTCTTAGATGGTGAAGCCTACACAGTACACATTGTGCACAGCATTTATTTGTGAAATAAAAAAGAAAGGATTATTTAGATAGTACTAGTGTGTTCCTTTTTCCATCAGAAAAAAAAATACTTTTACTGTCTAGTTAGCATGTCAGACCTTAAATTGAGCTTTTAATACTACTTACAGTTGGCACTACTGTTATAAAAAACTGAGATCCATTGGTATTTGGTCCTGCATTAGCCATGCTGAGTGTGTATGGTCTGTCATGTCGTAAAGTTGAATGAAACTCATCTTCAAATTCTCCTCCCCAAATACTTTCACCTCCCATTCCTGTACCAGTTGGATCACCAGTCTGAATCATGAAACCCTGCACAGAAATTAGATGTTATGACGTCGTCACACAGAATAAATAAACAAAAGGGGTTTATGTGAGGTAACATTTTTTTCAAGCTTGCTTCAAACCTTACAAAAAAATCTGAAGCATTAAAATGCTGTGGATAAAGGACAAAGCATTCAGAGCTTCTATAAGTGATAATGGAGTACTTGTGAAGAAGAATCAAGTATACTTGCTGTTCCTGCTAGTGAAGTGCTAGTGAAGGATAGAAACCTGACTAGCTGTACTTTCTGCAAACACCTAAGCTGTATCACTTTGACTCTGGTATAACAGAAATAAGCCTTGCAAGAACTGCCTTCTGACACGAAACAAAATATTAATTCAAGCAGGATTGCTGAATTGATCTTTCTCTCGATCTTCAGATTTTCTCCACTTTGTCAGCTGCAAGTCATAAAGCTGTCAGTAAGTCATAAAGCTGTTCAGAACCTCAGAGTTGTTGAGACTTTGTAAGGAACTCTGAAGCCATTCCAGAAATAGTTTGTGTGAAAGGGAAATGAAAGAGTTAACAGAGAGGACTGACCACAAAGGCACAGTATCTAAACCAATAAAAAAATTAGTTTTATACAAGTTACCTTGATGATACGGTGAAATATGTGTCCATTGTAATAACCATTTCTGCTGTGCACACAGAAGTTTTCCACTGTTTTGGGACACCTAAAATCATGTAACAGAAAATAAAGGCTACAATAAATATTTAACTGTATGATGGTAAGGCCATAAAGATTTCAGCTGAGACCAAGATCCTGTTGTACTGAGCAGTGTTTCAGCACACGGTATAGAAAGGGCTCTCATCAAACAAGGGGAAAAAACCAAATCCCCACCTCCTCAAACCCAGAGCTAGGAACAAAAAAACCTGAGAGGAGAACAAAGTTGCCTGATTACCCAGGAAGGCAGCAGCAGTGTTGGTAATACAGGGATGTTTTTGTTATTGCTGATCAGTGCTTACACAAAGCCAAAGCCTTTTCTGTTTCTCCCACCACCAGGCTGGGGGTGCACAAGAAGCTGGGAGGGGACACAGCCAGGACAGCTGACCCCAACTGACCACAGGGCTGTTCCATACCATATGATCTCATGCTCAGCATAGAAAGCTGGGGGAAGAAGAAGGAAGGGGGGGACGTTTGGAGTGATGCCGTTTGTCTCCCCAAGTAACCGTTATGTGTGATGCAGCCCTGCTGTCCTGGAGGTGGCTGAACCCCTGCCTGCCCGTGGGAAGTGGTGAATGAATTCCTTTTTTTGCTTTGCTTGCACATGTGGCTTTTGCTTCACCCATTAAACTGTCTTTATCTCAACCCACCAGTTTCCTCACTTTTACCCTTCCGATTCTCTCCCCCATCCCACTGCGGGGGAGTACGCGAGCGGCTGTGTCTGGCTTAGTTGGCAGCCAGGGTTAAGCCAGGACAGTCAGCAACCAAATCCATTTCCTCAAAGCCTAGTTCAAGGCACCACTGATGAGATATTCCTCCCCCAGCTTACTACTTACATAATTTATTTAGAAAACAATTAAGGAGCCTATGGTCCCTAAGCAGAAAGTTGTTCACTCTTTTTTACCTCTATAATTACATTAAACTACATATGTAAGATGTCCAGTGTTGCATACAAGAAGTAAAATCTAAAACTTCAATGTTTTAATATTCCAGAACTTGCAGTCAGCTGAGTCAGCTATCCTCCTCTGAACCTACTCACAAACACTGTTTGGAGGCAGGGTAAAGAAGTGGAATATTACTGTTGATGGAAGAAAAAGGGAAAACAAACAAACAAACAACCCCTTCATCTTTGTGGCTTGATTTTTTACTTCCGAGAGATTTGCTACCAGAGTGGAAATTCTTTGCAACAGCTCTTCCACTAGCTTTATAAAATGGATTAGCACCCAGGGTAGATCTACACTGACAGGTTTATGCAGTCATGCACATTCTCCTAGCAGATGACAAAATAGCCAAGTTGAATCCATAGCTGTAGTTACTTTAGCTGTGACAAAAGAACACTAAACTTGAGCTTTGTGGTACTGCCAAGTAGCTTGTGAAACACAGCACCAATGGCGTAACTAATGAAACAAGATCATAGTGCCAGTTCCTGCTGAGCAGTACATTGTCATTCACAACTTTATTCCATGAGCACATGGCCAAAGATTTGGAGGGCATAGAAAGCCACATCTAAATGCTTTTGTTTCAATTTTTTAATCACATTCATCTTGAAGGTATTTTAAATGCAAAGCTCAGCTGGGAAGAAATACTAGAACAAGAAAGGACAGACCTAACAATAACCAAGCCTTGTAATACTGTATTTAATTCAACACTGCACACAAACCATTGCAGTGAAGCACTCAGCAATATTATGCATGCAAATATAGTGACACACTAGCTTGATGATTTAAAAAAAATATAATAATAATTCAAGAAATAATGTAGCTTTCACTGGCAAAGGCTGTACTGTTACAGCAATCTATATACTGCAATTATGAATTCCAGGAACTAGGGCCTGATGCAAGGAGACATTGGTGAAGACAGCAGTAAAAGACCATCAGCCCAACAGGGTAGAATTGAGTTTGTGCTTATGACAAAACATTAAGTTGTTTTTGGAGAAGCATGGTTTAAGTTTCCATGTATAGCAATGCAATATATAAATTTACTTTATCACAACGAAATCTTTGCATATATTAGCATGACAAGGAACTGATGCTGACATAGCAACTTTAGCAATTGTCATGCATAAAACTCATTCAATTACGTGCATCACTAATGTGACATGCTGGTATAAATTTTGTGTTGCTCTTAAAGGAGCTGGAGTAACATAAAATGTAGTAAAATGGCCACATTTGGAAGTTGCAAACTACTATTCCTCTGGCTTACACAGACCTACTGCCAAATCTACTGCTGCTGCCAACATCATCGTTCTTTCTCAGGATGGAATCAAACAGCACTGGCTTACAAAAATACGTAGCTCACAGAAGAGCATCATGACCTAGCCACATCTGCAGTTCAGAGAAAGAACAAGTTAAAAAAGGAATAAACTCCTGATTTAATAAAAAATTATTTTTTATTTTAATTAAAAATTAATTAAAAATTTAATTTAATTTAAAATAATTAAAAATAAAATTAATTTAATTAAAAATTTAAAAATAAACTTTTTATTTAAATAAAAGCAAAAACCATTTAAAAATCCAGCCCTGCGTCCCCCACTGTTATTTAGACCTATTTTTACCCTTTTATTGTCCAGAGTCAAATTCCTAGCTTCATGTATTAAGAAACTGTCAGGAAACAAGGACAGTAGAAAAAGGGGAAGAAAATAATTATTCCTAGCTTGAAAAGTAGGTCTTTGATACTGCCACCAAAAGGCATGGAAGGAAGGAACCAAAATAATGGAAAAACAAAGTAACAGAAAAACTACCAAATACATACTCAACAGGAAAAAGCTTGATATGAATATCTCCCATGCTTGTGTGGATGATGGCACTGTCCGAAACTCTTTTGGGACCTTCTGCCTGAGTGGCTGCCATGACCTCTTCTTTAGAAGGTTTCTCATTAAATACATCTCTGTCAGAGTCTGCACTCTTCGTGTCTTCTGGTTCACGTTTAGTAAACTGAAGAACAAAAGAACAGAAGGTTAACTGTCAGGCTTTCTCTTTTTTTCCCTCTTATCTTACACACTGCTCTGCATGCAAGACATCAATGTGATTATTCAACCTGCTAAACACTCAACTAGATTTGAAACGTAAGCAGATACTTCAGTCTACCTTTGCATCTCAGTGTTACATGTTAGACCATTTCCACAGTCGCAAATTCCAGTATGACTACATGCAAATCCAAGTAACTTTTTATAATCTGTTACGTTTAAACTTCTTCCTCTTTTCAACAGAAAGCCCACAGTAGTTCAGCATCTTCTTCTCCAAAAAAAGTCAAGAATATCAAGTTCTTCTGTTATATTCAGACAAAACCGGCAGATTTCATCACAAAACTTGCAGTTTCACTACAAAGTCAAACAAACCTCTTGTTCCAATACTGCATAAATACAAAACTACACAAAACCAGCAAATTTAGGAGGATTCTCCTCAAAACAGGAGAAATCCCAGAAATTTGATTTTATAGTACTTGTAGGAAAACATCTAATAAGCCTACAAGCACCCGAGCATCCACTTAGTTAAGCAATACATTTACATATCAAATGAGCATTACTAAGTCTTTCTGCATGCATACAATCATGTTTTCTCAAACAGTGAGTAATGTTTCCAGATTTTGTCTAACTTTTCCTTCTCAACTGTCAAATCCTTCAGAGTCATATATTCCATTATATATGACAGATTAACCACACAAAGCTTTAGAAACTATACTATCTTTCTCCAATGGAAAATATGACCAAATTCCAGCACAAGTAACAGACAGACTGATCTCTAACATCTACGGTGATCACATCCCAGATCAACTGCTACCTACTCTGGAATTGCTTGCCTGTTTGGATTATTATTATTATTATTATTACTGCATCTCACCTAAAATCTAAATTGTGATCAGGAAGATAACTCCTGTCTTAGCTGCCCACAGTGTCTTTGGTGCTACTAAGTCCTGATGCTGCTCTGAATTTAATTATTTTTATTACCTATTTTATACATAGTTAATTATTGTTTCTTTGTCAGTATAAGATCTGGTTCGGGTTTTTACATGTTATTAAGGCTTCTTTTCAGCTAGAACAAAAGCATATAACTTTCTTGGAAAACTGTAATTTAGTCAAAACCATCGTTTATTTAAACTGCTTGAGCAATAATGAAAAAAGTAAAGCTGATTCTAGTCAATTTATAACTAGTTCAAGCTAAAAATTCTAAAATATACTTGCAATATAAAGGGACTCCTCTGGAAAAGCAGCGTTCACAAATACTCAAGACAAAAAGCACCAGAAAGATGCAAAGAGAAAAATAAAAAATAATGCAGAGAAAGTATCAGTACAAGAACAGAGTTATTTAAACAGAAAACACACACACCATGTAAAACCTATTCTTTTTGAAAGCGGTGCAGATTACTGTAGGATCTGCCTGGATATTCTGGAGAACAGGATTTTCAGATGCCTTCATCTCTATAGTGATTGCAGCACGATGTTTCTTTGCTACTCCTTGGAACAAAGCTAGCTGCATCATTCTGATGTTCTCTTGTTTTCCCAAGATACGAATACACCTGAAGTACAAGATGTAAAAAGGTGTAACTACTGTTAGCTGCTCACAATGAGAGAATGTCTGCTTTCTGACTACAGGACTCAAAGCAAAATTCCAAAACCCTCTCAAAATAAACAATTACTAACTGGTTTTATGATGCTTCTCTATTCAAACTTGCTACATAATTTACTAGTCAGCTTCCTTATGCAATAAAATCCCAAAGTACATGTACATACCCACATGTACTTCACGTTATCACATCCATTTAGCTAGAGATTAAATGATTACACATTTTTAATATAAATAAGCTTGCTGTGTTTTCTCCTCATTTTACTAATGGTTAAAACTGCAACAACTAATTACAAAGCATGGGAGTATCTTATGTATACTCTAATGTGAGGCTCCCAAATAACAACAACAAAAAGATTAGAGCTCCCCACAGTTATACCAAGTTTTAAATATACTGTAAATCTGACTGAATATAGACTTCGAAACAAACACACTTATCTCAATGTGTGTCATTGGAACTTACCTGTTAGTCTCTACATTTATAACCTTAATGCCCAACATTGTTCCATAGAGAACAAAGTGTCCAGTTTCATCAAAAATTATATTAATTAATCGTACTGCATCCACTTTCTCCAGCTCACGCTCAACTGCCATACGTCGGCCAAACTCCATGTCTGGTAGCTGCTGTCTCATCTGCTGAAGTTCAGTAAACATCTACAGAAAAAAAAAGAGAAAAAAAAGTCACTATTAAACCATATTTTAAACTTTTGATCCAGCAAAAGACTGATCCACATGCTTAGTAAATACAGAATTCAAGGGAGACTACTCCACTCAAACATAACTGAAGAATTAAAAATAAATACAAGTAATACTCTCTTTATTTTAATGACCCAACAGGTATGTTGTAGTACTAGGCCTAAGAAGAAAGAAAAAAAAAAAAAAAAAAAAAAAAGCATGTAGCTGTTTAACAAATTTCTTAGAAGATGACAAATCTAATTCATTATTATATTATTTGAAATGGGCATTTTCCATAATTGCTTTGTAAGAAAAAGGAATCTAGCAATCTTAAAACACAGATAAAAATCAACAACTCTGTTTCACTACATAACTAACATAAATCAGTAAGAATTAATTTTGGGGCAAAGCAATACAAGAGGCAAGAAAGAACACAAAAAAACCTTTCCTGTGAGAAAAATACAGCAAGGAAGCTCAGATGGTAACTTAGGTGAATGTCAAGTAAGTAGAGAAAAAGGCTCAAAACAGAGAGAAGCAAGATCAAACTTACACTCAGAGACTCATCAAAGACTCTCACGAGCTTCCCTGTCAAAAACCGAAAAATTCTAACTTTTCTGTCAGACCCAAGAGTGGCCATTTTCTTGCCATCAGGTGAAAAACTTATACTGGATGGGTAAGCCTTGCATTTTGCAAACTCATATAGATCAGTATCTGTTTTATACTCCCAGTTCACATTCTTGGGAAATTCATATTCATGAGGAGTGCCAGTCCAGTACTCAATCATCCCAGATTTGTCAGAAGACACCACTACTTTGTAGACAGGGTTCAACCGTATCTGAGTAAGAGAGGATGTATGGAGTTTATCAAAAACATGAAGTGGCTGGTTATTTCCTCGTCCATCATATATGAATATTTTTCCTGTGCTCTTCTCAGACGTTGCAACAGAAGATATGGCATCTCCAGGGCAATATACCCATTCACACTGGCCAGGGTAGTAGCTGCAACAAGAAGTGGAAGGACATACCAAAAAAAATTATGTTAGTTAGATAAGAATCGGGTTATGCTATAAACTTGAAATTAATTATCAGAAGTAAATGTTGAACTTTATTTACTAGTCCTGCTAATATTTGTCTCACTAAAATTCAACAGTGTTATAACCAAGCTTTTCCAAGCAACACAATTCAGTGGATGGCTCAGCCTGTTTCTGTTGCTTCCGTATTCATAAAGAGGCTGTGATAGAAAGCAAAGGCAGAAGGTGGGGATAAAAGAAGAATAAGGATGGAAATCTAGCTAAATAGCACACGTGTCATTAATAATTACTACTCAACTTCTATGACTCAGTAATATTTCCCTTCCATCTGTTAAGTGATTAATGCTTGAGTGGAAATGAAGACAACTGCACCTTTGCCATACACTTACAGAAAAGTTCAAGTAGATCTTGCAAAAAAACCCACAAAACCAAAAAGCGATGTAAAGTAAAATTAAGACAATCACCCTATATTCATTAAGTGTCCTGAATGAATTTATGAATTAATTTGCTACTAGCAAAAACATACTCTACAATAAAAACATGCCAGAGATACGGTCAATAACATTAGTTATGTCTGTTTTTTAAAAAGCAAAAATTTTGAGAACCAGAATGCAAACTAAATGACAGACAACAAAGACATTATAGTCTCCATAGGAAACTCATATTTAGTAACTTTCACAAATTAACTAACAGATACTGAAGGACTGACAAATGGCAGAAACTAACTTGGATTTTCAATGCCTGTGTGGTAAAGATTATCAGAAAAAGAAACATGACCAGAACTTTGTCTCAGATTCTCTAGAAAGAATAGGATCAAATAAATACATCAGTAAATAAATCTCATGTCCCATTGATCTATGCAACATTATCCAGAGTTATTGCAGAAACAGCTGCCCTTCTCCAGATCATTAACGGAAGCATAAAACATGGGGATCTGCAGACAGCTACACTGTATATATTAGTTAAAACTGAAAGGATCTGAAAAATTTGACACAAAGTTGATCAACCCTGGAACACACCAGTATATACCTATCAAGGCAGGCAAGGCAAGGCAAGATGATGCAAGCTGAAAAGACCATACAGAACTTAGAATTCTACATTAACCATCAAACATCTGAGCAAACAGCCCTGAAAAACTTCTCAGACAGGTCAACAGAAACTATCTGCTCAATAAAGAGTAGTGTGGAAGACAGAGCAATAAACATGAAGTTTTAAAAGGCTATTCAGGACAGTGCTTATATTACAGCTATACACTGTTGTTCATGAAAGAGTTCACTTCATGTAAAACCCAGTTATCTCTGAAAAAATACAAGGGGAGGGGAGAGTATTTATTACTCAGGTTGAAAAAATGTATTAAAAATAAAGGGAATAAACTACAGAAAAATGTTATAGGAAGCATTCTCAGGTTATCCCTGATGCAAAACTGATACAAACTCTACTTCAGTTTTCCCTGAATTCTCAAACAGAAAAAAAGCACCTTCTATTGTAACAGTAAATCAAGTTTTTCTTTATATTAAACATTTTATTTCATCCTAGAATTTTAATAGATTTCTAGCCGCAATAAAGGGCTGCTAAGCAGAAACAAGCAGCAAAAACAAAAGATGAAGGGTAACTGGAATTTTTCCACAGCAGACAGCCAAGAGGTAATCAATTCCTATAGGCTGTGTACATTACCTTGGCGATGATACTTAAAACTATAAACAGCAAAGCAGGTAAAATAAGCTTTTATCTAAGCATCCTCAAAAGCTTTTTTTTTCTCCCCTGAGTTTATATTTCTATTCAGTTTCACAATTAACTAACAAATAGTAGACTATGGAGGAATAATTTTTCCAATTTTAAAAGGCTTATGGAAATATCAGTACTTCTGCCAGTCTTGGTACAGCACTTAATGATCCTCCAACCCTCCAAAACCACTCCCTTAACAGTGTAGGCCTTGTTTTCCTCCAGTATTGTTATAATTCAAATAATATCTGCTCCTGTTTCTCTGAGATTTTTCAGCTATATACTTTATAACTACAGAAATCCTACAACAGCAAGACTAAGGAAAACAACAACATTCTTTCTAACAGGAAGAAATTTCTATCCCTACGACAACAAATAAGAACACACACAGGCCAAACCCCTTCTCTACTGGAACTAATAGTTAGCTATGACTTTTAAATTCAATGCCAAACAACAACAAAAATAATTACAGCTAGCTAAGTATTTTGAGAAATACCACCTCTTTATGCATAATATTTGACACTGAGGAAAGGCACAGACCTACTCCACTCATGTACTGTTGCATGCAGTCATAAGTTTTTCTATTCAGTCAGGCAGTCTCCAGCCACTGGATGCATTTCAGATAATGCAGTTTACTGAGCTTCATCTGACTGGAGGGAAAAAAAAACCTCAAAAAATCCAAACTACTGACTTACCTTTTAGCAAAATAACCCCATTTATAATCCCAAACTAACATTTTTAAGAACTAAGTAACTTACCCAAGTTTCAGCATGTTAATCATATCGAAGTTGACTACATCAAACACCTTCATTGCTTTGTCATCTCCAACCGAACAGAATAATGCCCCCTCCGAACTAACAGCAATACTCTCAATAACACCTATTTAAAAAATTAACATACCATTAAGACACGAGAAAAAGACATCCTTCATTTCAGTATTCCACAGGAAAAAAACCTACAGTGGTTTAAACCTGTTTCTCTGCTGTTTCTCCACCTTTTTTGACTTTAACTACTCAACCTTAATTTAAAAACAAAACCAAAAAAGAACCAAACACAAACCAATACTTTATATCCTACCACTGTTAGAATCAGGTACGTGATAATGAACTACTTAATCATATATATAAATGAAAGATTATAACGGCAATTACTTTCATTTAAAATGTTCATTTAAAAAAGTTGAGAAAAAAATTCTGATACGGTAAAAATTATGTGTTCTTCGACTTGCATCTCTCAAAAGAGAAAAAAGCAGCAGAACTCTATTACAGTCCTGCTACTAACACACATAACACTCAAAATTACTGAGCCTTCCATACGTTTTTCACAATACTTGTATTTGGCTGGTAGCCTTTGTTCTCACATGGTGCTTCTGTATATAAGAAGAAGCTGACAGTTAAGATCAGGAGCCCACTATAACGTTTTCTAACAGGCGGGGCACGAGGCAATGCAAGGAATGAGGGGATCTGTGCTGGAGTCCACATATTTTATCCTCACCCTATCCCTCCTGCAGTTTGGGAACAAAACTCAACAGGACATGGGAATGAATGAAGATAGGTAGATATGATTTAATCCCTGACTGCAGTAAATGAATCTCACAACCCTTCTCCTCTTTATCTGTACTCCCTCTTCAAACAACAGAGACAAAGGAGGAGGAAAAAGTGAGGTTCTTTAGAGAAGAAAAAGCAACTTCTCACCCAGGTGACTCCGGAAGTGTTTAACAAACTCAATCCCTTCTTCTATTTTTTTCCAGAATTTTACATGTCCATCATGGCTGGCTGTAATGATAAAATCTGTCCTACATTTAGGAAAAACAAATAACAAAAACAGAAAGAAAAAAATAAGATACACACATTATGCACATTCACACTAGGTAGTAATGTACACTATAATTAATGCTGTGTAGAGAATGAACTGTAAAGAAATTACTATGGCAATCTGTCTGAATGGGTAGTATCACTCCTGGAAAAGCAAATAATTAATCTATGAAAAGTCAGCAGCCTAAATTGAATGAATATATAATACTATCCTTTTTGACTATATAAATTTTACTCCTATTTTAGGTCTGTTTTCACAGTAGTTGCTATTTACGACCATTTTTTATATATATATATATATATATACACACACATAAAGAGAAGAAAGCTATGTCCTCCACCTGTGCATTTCTGCTGAATCATATTTTGTTCAGATGCAGTCAGTTGCTCTCACTCCTGTATATACTGCACACTGCAACATGAATTTTAAGACCCTCTTTTAGTCTATTTAAACATTTAACTTGATTATCAGCAAGCCCTTTCCGTAATTTTCAAAAAACACCTTAAAATACCACCTCTGAACACAGTAACTTGCCATTATTAAACTTCTACAATTAAAACTTCCTAGTGATATCATATGATTAATAAAATTGTATGTATTGTTAGTAGTTTGACTTTTAAGACCATTGGAACAAATGAGTTGTTAATGGTTAATCCAGGTTACAAGCATTTTCGAATGCCCTGCTACACGCTTCGTTAAGCACCAGCAAATTCTTTGAATGGGGAAAGTACCACCACAAGATGAATGAGCTGAGTAGAAGTTTATCACAAGAAGCACTACCTAGGGGGAAAGTAATTCCAACAGGGGGAGATTGCAACCACCATCTCAAAAAATGCTCCAGACTGGAAAAGAACAGAGACTGATCATGCAGACTAATTAAAACAAGAAGTGAGAGAGTTGCTTAAGGCAGGAACACATGAAACAAAGTACTGAGTAACGCAAGTTATGTAACTTGTAACCAATGAAGGCTGATGTCCTTGCTTGCTGAACTGTGTAAATAAAGTGTAGTTTTGACACTTGGAGAGCTAGGCATTTGTGGGTGACCACCTAGCTCCCTGCTTTGTGGCAACTAGAACAAAGGGATAGAAATACCTCGAGTCAGTGTATGAACTGGCACTGTGCACCGGCTAATCCGGCTATGGGACAACACCAGCATGAACAAAATACATTCTGACAATGAGAGACAGCAGAAAAAAGGAAGACACTTACTTAGTACATGTTACATGTGTAATGACATCTCTGTGCATGTAACTGCGTTCATACATGGAAGCACAAGGTAGATTTTCAAGATAAACATGTTCAAATTCCAGAACTAAAGAGAACAAAAAGAAAAATTAGGACATTTTTTTCCATATCATTAACTCTAGCTTCTGTTCTCACTTACTTACCCTTGAATAGCTTACTCCCATTTTAGTCAGGAATACGCTAGGAACAAAAGGGGTTTCCACTGTGGCTTTGTACTAAGACTTACTGATTCTTGGTAGATTAAAGACACTCAAACTCTGCTTTAACACATACAACTGCCCCTTTTCAAAGCAACCATTACCTTGGCTGTTTAAATGCGTTGGGGAAAAAAAAAATCAACACACCGAATTTTTAAGGTAGTGTCAGAAAACAGGTCATCTGCACCTAATTTTCTTTCAAAACCAAATTTATCCCTATTGTTAAGACACTGAAGGTCCCATGCGAGTATTGTAGTTTACGCTAGCACCTACCTATTTCATTGTTTAACCGGCTCACCTAAAATAATCAGATTTTCTGCTTTTGTCTCTGATTTTTACATCCTAACTGGTAATACCTGCACAATGGCGTTAGTTACTGGACCAGCAGGTTTGCATCTGCCGAACTTCTTTAAACTCACATTTATGTTACAGTGATGCCCAGAAAGCTGTGAGTTGCCGAACACATCAATTCCATATGTCAAAATTCAGCCTAGAGACTTCTACTCCTCCAGCTCAGGGCAGCGATCCAGCAGGCCGCTAACTCCGCAGCTGTAAGCAGCACGGCCCCAGCACCGCAGGCCCTGCAAAGCGGACCCCTTAGCCGCGGGAACCAGGAACAACGGCGCCCCAGCCCGCAATGCCGCACGCCGGGGGCCCTCCCGCCCGGTCCCCGGCCGTGCGAGGCACCGCTTCAGGCAACGGGCCCCGCGCCCCCGCCCCGCCACCACCGCCCGGGGGGGGCCCAGGCGACCCCACCGCTCCGGACTCGGCCCGGGAGCGGCACCGCGGGCGCCTCGAAGGTCGCGCCCCAGAGAACGGGCGGGCAGCGGCTCCGCTCCCCCGTTACCTCGCTTCTTCTTCGCCTGCGCGGCCTCTCCCGGGAGCGGCCCGACCCAGCGCTCCTCCTCATCCTCCTCCTCCTCTGCCTCTGCCGCCGCCGCCGCCGCCGCCTCAGGCTGCTTTCGCTTACGCTCCGGCTCGGACGACGCCATGCTGCTGCACGTCACTTCTCCGCAACACTCCCCGCCCTCACCACACCCCGCGCCGGGCGCTTCCTAAGTGACGCGGTGGAGCGCGCGAAGAGGAGTGCGCGGGCCGGCCGGAGCAGAACGGGGAGCCATCATGGTAACGGGCGGGAGGGGCCGGCCGGCCTGGGCTCTGGGCTCTGCCCCCTGCCCCGAGTGTCGCCGGCCAGAGGGGGACTCCCGGGTTTCGGCGAGCGAGCGGGCGCGCGGGGCGGGCGGCCGTTGGGGCCGCGGGGCTGCTGGGAAAAGCGCGGGCTGGTGGCTGCGGCCGCGCCCGCCTGGGGAAGGGGCCGCTCAGCCCCGGCCTGTGAGGGGTAGCTGCCTCTCTCGTGGTTTTCTGTGCTGGTGTACGTATGGGGTGTATGTCAGAGTTTAGTCAGCTCCCTGTCTTAACCTCTTTTATGACCTTGTTTGTATCTTTCTGTTTTTCTCCTTCCTAAGGTGAACTGCCGGTTTGGTGGTTTGGTTGGTCAGGTTTGTTGGGGGTTTTTTGTGTGTCTTTTCCCCCTACCAGTTTTCCCAAGGCCGCCGTTACATTCCTTTCTCATCTCTGACTTTGTTCCAGTAATTGGTCTTTTTGTGTTTGTTGACATGAAACATTTCCCATAAAGCTTGCATATTTGCTTGGCTGGCATAGTGCCTGCAAGGCATGCTTGTCCCTTCTTCTATTTTTTATCTAATTATGTACTTATAAATGAGATTAGAAGGAATAGCATGTTGAAACTAGAAAGTATTAATATTAATGGCATGCAGGAAAAAAAAAAGCCTTCATTTTTCAGGTACGGCATCAAAAAGAAACCTAATTTTATCATACAGAAATAGGGAGAACTGCAAACTGCAACTGAACATGACATTTTGATGTATATACTTTACAAGGTAACTAACAGTGGTACCGTAAAGTCAGTCATGGAGAAAAACCCTCTAAGACTTGATTTGCAGTTGTGTAAGGCCATGTATGCTTTATTACAGCACTAGGAGCATGGGGGAATGTTTCCTCCGAGCGTGCCCACCAAGTTACTCAAGGGTACATACTATATATGGGAGAGTATTTGCATATTCATACTGTATCACATATTCATTTTTGTTCACATACAGGATTGGTTACAAGTTTTTCACCTCTAATGCAAACTAGTACGGTTCCTCAGATAGCACTACTGGTTTTTTTACTAACTGCGCATGCTCGCCACGTGAGTTTTCCCTCTCTGGGCTGGGGGGAGCTGCAATCTCCCACTGCTGCAATTACGTTTGTCCTACTTTCATCTAATTTTCCGTGCGTTGCAACACCTTATCAAATTGTCTCCTCTTGGGGCCAGAACTTTCTCACTTGGAGGCTTCTTTCTGGGTAACTTAGATAATGGTGTTCTTATTATCTGGTCTTTGTTTCCTAAGGTTGACTCCCTTGATTAGAAGTCCTTGTTAATCACTTTTGATGACTTGAGAATCAGCTTGGCCTGAACTACGTGCACAGATTTGTTTAACTTAAGCTAAACACTAAATCAGTTTAGTAATTCAGGAATTTAAGCCTTGCGCTGAGCCAGCAACCCTCCCTTAACAGAATAACCCCCCCCCCCCCTTTTTTTTTTGATGTTTTGAATCATTTCAAAATTAAAAGCCTCATGTATGTTTGCTCATTTTCTGGGGAGGTTCCATTTTATACAGTTACATGCTATCAGCAATACTACAACAGTGATTGTTACAATAGTTACAGTTTCTAAGAGATTAGCTAGCTATCCAGTTGCTGACCACCTGCCTAATTTTTGAAGCAGCTTGTTAAGCTAGCTTCCTTTTGCTGTTTGCCATAATCTTCAACTGGCCTTTGCATCTCATTAAGTTGCTTCTGGTGGTCCCCAGTAACATTTGGGATATGTAAGCAACAGTGTTCATTGTCTAATTTAAGTACCCATATACTCCATGTTCTTTAGCTAGTAGTAAATGTAATGCCATCCGTTTCTGTAAAGTACTTTTGGTATTTGCTTGTACTTGTTCTTCTATCAGTTTGAATCCTCTTTCAGTTCCTTTAGCTAGTGTTTTGACTTGCCGTGTTAAATTTTCTAGCAAGTATCTATTCTCTAGTGCCAGATAAAATAAAGCTCTGAAGTCCTCAATTCACTGGTGCTGAGCTGGAGGGTCCATTCCGTGGCTCTTCTGCATTTTTAGCTCTTTTAATTTTCCCCCGATACTTAGATTTGATTGGTTTCTGTCTCCATGTTGGGTATAAGGTCAGTAAATCTAGGGTTACTGGTAGAGTTAGCTGTGATGCTAGTTAGATTTCTCATTGTTCTGAAACCTTGCACCAGTTTTATAATCAAATTTTCGTGTATTTCACTGAGGCTTGTTCTGGTCAATGAAAGGATGAACAAAAACTTCTTTGTAACTATTTAAATGAAAATCACTGTACCATGCTACAAATGCCTATGCCTATTGATTTAACAGCTTATATTTAATTTTCTGTTGTCCCATTTAACCTTATTCATTAATCCTGTTTATTTTAAGTTTGAGAGGGACCAGCTGCTCAGCTGTCTATGATGAAGGGGCTCATTTATTTCTTGAATAATGTATCCAGGGTCCTTTGCCCCAAACTTTGCCTGCTGTATAGGTTGTTAAAATGATGTGATATGGTCCTTTCCACTTTTCCATCAGAGGTCCTGCATTCCAGAACTTGATATACACCCAGTGACCAGGCTGGAAAGGATGAGTTGGTGTATCGCATTCCAAGGGTCTACTCATTGTCACATACTTCTGAAGTTCCTGCAAAACACTCCCTAAAGATACTACATGTGTTTTCAAATTTAATTCCCCCATTATATGGGTTTCAAAAGGTATATGTGAAGCCTGATAGGGCCATCCATACAACAGTTCCTGTGGGCTCAAATTACCCTTCCCTTGAGGCTAGGTTCTCGTTCTTAATAATGCCAGAAGTAATGTCTGAAGCCAACTCATAGATGCTTCCCAACAAATTTTTCCTAGCTGTTGTTTAAGAGTGTAGCTCATTCACTCCACTTTACTACTGGATTGTGGCCTTTATGGAGTGTGGTAATCCCAGGTTATGAACAAAATTTTACTCAACTGTTTTACGATTCTGGTGATAAAATGGGACCCATTATCTGATGAAATTCCTAAAGGTACACCAAACCAGAGAATAATTTCCTTTAACAGGATTTTGGCTACCTCCCTTGCCTTGTTGGTTCAACAAGGGAAATCTTCAGGCCATCCAGTGAAGGTATCGACCCAAACCAAAATATGTCAATATCCTTCTTTTCTGGGTAACTCAGTGAAAAATCTTTTTGCCAATAATTTGCAGGAGAATTTCCTACTTTGGTCACTTAAATGATCAACTTAGTAGTAGTATTTGGATGTTTTTAAGACATATTTCACCCCTCCCTGTAACAGATCTGATAATCTCTGTCATAGCCCTACTTATAATTGTCTTCTGCAGGTGTTCACTAAATTTTCCGTTCCCCAATGCACTTTATTATGCTCCTTCTGGGCTATCTCTCTTATTACTACAGGTGGAACAATTACTTGTCCTGTGGGTGTAACTGCCCATCCCTCTACCCATTCTTTGGCCTGCAACTTAGTTATTAACTTATTATCCTCTTTATCATACTTTGGTGGTGCTTCTGGCAGGACTATTTCCTTTTCAGGTAATAGAGTTAGGATACCTTTTTCTTCAGCCTTCTTTGCAGCCATGTCTGCTAACTGATTTCCAGATTCCAGAGTGGTTTTACATGCTTGATGTGCTTTGCAATGCATAATTGTGACCGCTGCTGGTTTTTGAATGCTCTTTAATAATTCCTGGATCTGAGGCACATGTTTGATCACAGTTCCTTGAGCAGATAATAGTCTTCTCTTTTCAAATGGCTCCATGTGCCTGAACCACTCCAAAGGCATACTTTGAACCTGTCCATATGTTGTCTCACTTCCACTTGGCTCAGGTCCAGTGCCCTCATAAAGGCAATCAGTTCAGCTTCCTGAGTAGAAACCTTTGGAGGTAAAGCTTGTGATTTTATTACCTTGTCGATGGTAGTTACAGCATATCCAGATAACTGTTTTCCCTCTCAAACGTAGCTGCTGCCATCATTACACAGTTCCCAATCTTCATTCTTCTGACAGAGTATCCTTGAGATCTAGTCACCTGGAGCAGACTTCCTCAATAGTCTGCGTTAGTGTTCTGGGGCTCCTACCTGGTCAGCCAAAACAAACGCAGCAGGGTTAATAACTGAAGTAATTTTAAGACATACATCATCTTTTTCTATTAATATCACTTGATACTTTAACATTCTGCTAGGGGCCGAGCAATGTCCTCCTTTTTGTTCTAATACTGTGAATTACCATGTGTGGTGCATGTACAGTAATCTTCTGCTCCATGGTGAATTTACAGGCCTCCTAAATCAGTAGCACAGTTGCTGCTACTGCTATAAGACATCCAGGCCATCCTGAGCTCACATTATCCATCTGGAGAAGTAAGCTACAGCTCACTGCTGAGGCCCTAAAAATTGTGCCAGAACTCCTAAGGCAATACTTTTTCTCTCATGGGTAAAAAGTCTGTTCAATCAGGTAATCCCAGCATGGGGGGCATCCATCAGAGCTCACTTCAGCTGCTTGAAAACAGCTTTGCACTCTTCTGTCCAGTCAGTATACCCATTGTAGGAAATTTTCAGTAGCTCATACAGAGGTTTCACAAATAATCCATAATTGGCTATCCGGAGCTGACACCGTCCAACCATTCTGAGAAATGCTTGTAGTTCCTTGAGAGTTTTAGGCTCTGGGAGGCAGCAGATAGCCCCTTTCCATTCAGATCCCAATTTTCTCTGGCCGTTCAGGATTTCAGACCCCAAATATGTAACTGATTCCTGGATAATTTGAGCCTTTTCCTTTGATACTTGATATCCACTAATTCCCAGGAAATTTAGAAGGCTTATAGTCACGGAAAGACACAGTTCCCTAGTCTCTCCTTTAATGAGAATATCGTCCACATATTGTAGTACTGTTCTCTGATCATTTTCTTTCTCCAAATTTCTAAGTCCTTTGCCAACTGATTTCCAAAGATGATTGGGATATTTTTAAAGCCTTGTGGTAAAACCGTCTAAGTGTATTTCAATTTCCCTCTTGTTTTGTGTTTTCCCATTCAAAAACAAAAAGCTCCTAATTTTCAGTGTCCAGGGGAATACAGAAAAAGGCATCCTTTAAATCTAAAACTGTAAACCATCTCTGCACCCCTGTAAGGGTTATTAATAATGTGTATGGATTTGCTACTACAGGATAAATATCTTGAGTTATTTGATTTATTGCTTTTAAATCCTGTGCTAATCAGTATTTACCATTGGTATTTTTGGCTGGTAAAATAATTGTATTTCAACTCATACTCCACCAACAATTTGCATTTCAAGAATTTTGGAATTATCGGTATCAACCCATTCCTAGCTTCCAGCTTTAGGAGATACTGTTTAATTCCTACGAGGGATGATCCAGACTTTAAGTCAGTCGTTACTGGTTTTGTCCTTTTGGATTTTTCTGGGACCTTTCCAGACCATACAATAGGAATCACAGCATCTTTGACCTCTGAGGGTATCTTTATCCTTTCTGGGGATATACCCTGTAATAACAAAGCTGCTGCCTTGAGATAGTTAGTTTCTGGAATTAAAATTTCTGTTTCTCCATTTTTAAATTGGATTTGTGCTTCCAGTTTTTTGAGTAGATCTCTCCCTAATAACAGTTTTGGAGAATTCAGCAAATATAAAAACTGATGAGTACCCCTCCTTTTTCCCAGCTTCATTGTTAAAGGGTTAAAAAATGGCGGTTTCATGCATGCTTTCACACCAACAATGCTTATATTCTTGTTGCTCAGCTCCCCCTCTAGAGTGTTCATAACAGAGTAAGTAGCTCCAGTATCTACCAAAACCTCAACTTTTTTGTTTCTCAGCTTCACTTTAACCAAGGGTTCTGCTGGGAAAAACTCCTCCAGTTCCCCTCATTCCTTGCTTACTGGAAGCAAGGGTGTGGGGGGGCGGGTCTGATTCTTAATTGGACACTCTTGTTTCCAGAGTCCATCCCTTTTGCAGATAATCAATTTGCACATTGATTATCGCCTAGCTGAGGCGTGGGCCAGAGACCCCCCCCCTCTCAGGGGTCTGCCCTGTCCTTGGCCCCTTCCCCTGATCCTAGTATTTTCCTGTATATCATGGTTTAACCCCAGCCAGCAACCAAGCAACATGCAGATGCTTGCTCATGCCCCGCCACATGGAGGGGTGAGGAGGAGAATGGAAAAGGAATGTAAAACTTGAGGGTTGAGATAATAACAATTTAATAACTTAAACAGAATAAAAAGGTAATAACAATTATAACGGAAAGGTGGGGAAAAGGATAAAATCCAAAGGAAAAGGGAGAAAGGAAAACAAGTGATGCACAGTACAACTGTTCACCACCTGCTGATCAATGCCTAGCCAGTCCCTGAGCAATGATACCCCCCAACCCCCAGGTAACCCTCCAAGTTTCTGTACCAAGCATGATGCCTTATGGTATGGAATACCTCTTTGGCTGGCTCAGGTCAGCTGACCTGGCTGTGTCCCCTCCCATCTCTTGTGCCCCTCCAGCCCTCTGGCAGCTGGCAAGGCCCAAGAAACCAAAAAATCCTTGACTTAGTTGTTGCTGGGTAATGTGTATACTAAAAACATCAGTGCATTATCAGCATTGTTCTCATATAGCCATCATAGCCAAAACAGAGCACTGTACTAGCTACTAAGAAGAAAGTTAACTCCATCCCAGCTAAAAACAGGACACTGTAATACCACCACCAGTCTACTATTTACTTTTTCCTTTTGACCGTCTCTATTTCCATATGTAATCCAAGCAACATAAAACAACTTTCCTGAATCTCAAGCATTATGTTGTTGTAATTTTTGTAATTTTCTTCTAATAGCATCTGAGGACTGCCCCACAAATAGAGTGGCTAACTCATTTTGTCCCTCTTGTGAGTCAGAGTCAATATCTGTGTATTTGCGGGCTACCTCCTTCATTCTCTTCAGGAAATCTGTGGAGAACTTTTTTTCTATCTCGCCTATCCTCATACAATTTAGGCATGTTTTATTGCCTTAGGCATAGCATTTCAAATTCCAAAGAAAATCCATTTCTGATACTGAGTCAAAAATTGTTTAGGTCCATTAATATTTAGGTCCCGGTTTGGATCAACAGAGGAAAAGTGATGCTCCACAGTTCCTTGTAAAGTTCCTGAATTAACTTGAGCTTCCACATATCGTCTAGCTGCTCAATGTATCATCTCCTGCTCAGTACTATCAAACAAAACCTGTATTACCACCTCTATATCCTTCCAGTCTGGATCCTGTGTTTTAACCATTATTTCAAAAGCACTAGCCACCTTCTCAGGATGGTCCCTGTAATTTCCAGTGGCTACTTTCCAGTTATTAAAGTCTGTTATTGAAAATGCAACTGTTATAAATTGAGACCACAACAGATCATAATCCAATTAAAATTTTATTAATTATAGCAAGTAGAATATGAGCAAAAACAGTGCTGGACGGCAGGGGAGTCTGCGCTCCACCAACTGCCGTACTGAGCAGTTCAAACAGTCCCTTTTTATACATCTTTACCTCCGTGTTCATGAAGTAGTGGAGGTATTGACCCTTCACTCATATATCCTTATGTGGGGTTGTCTGTCTTGTTTCTGTCGGTTCCTGGACATCTGACGGTTATCTTATCTTTCACAAGCGGTGTCTGGTAGCTATTTGCATAAGCGTTTTCATATATTTTGTTGCCTAAACTTTACATTGAGCTTAACATAAATCTTAATAAACAATACCCTAGTCCATAGTTTCTCACACAACCCTTACTGTAATGGGTCCTTCATTTCCCACAGCCTGGCAGAGGAGAGCCTTTATAACAGGCGTCCTCAAACTGTTTAACCAGGGGGCCGGCGCGCGGATGCAGTGGCAGGCAGTCATCTGCGGCTGCTTGGTTTTCCCCCCCAACCCCCAGCGGGGGGGGCAGGGGGGTCTGTAAATACCGGGGGCCGGATTGAGGACCCTGGGGGGCCGTATCCAGCCCGTGGGCTGTAGTTTGAGGATCCCTGGTTTATAACTTCCCCTTGTTTGGCCCATGTCCAACCTGCTATTAGGCTAATCCCTTCTGCCCACTAAATTGCTCTCCCTATTCACAGCTACTTTCCCTGCCACCAACATCATCAGCCTGCGACCACTTTCACTTACTCTGCTCACAGCACTAATGTCATCATCGGAACTCTTTCCCAGTTCTCTGCTGGAGAGCAACCTTTAACTCTAAATCATCTTCTTTCTTTTGTTCATATAATTTTAAGCATCTCCTATACTACAAGCAGAGCAGCACCTTTTCAAAGCCTGTTCTTACCTTTTTTCCAAAGCCAAGACAAAGGGATCACTGGGAGGTAAATTTATACTGGACTCTTTTTGCCATTCAGGGTGGTTCTTTAAAGTGAAAAGCGTATCAGCATGGAAAACCTTGTCCCATTTTTTTTCTTGCCTTAAAAACAGCATGGTCTGTAACATTGCGTTATAATTCAAAGTGTTGATCATTGACTATTTTTCCCCATCATCTAGTTTATACAACAGCCACCACTGATTATAGAATTTAACTAGGTTGCTTTGAGTTACATTTCCCCGAGAACCACCCCCTATTTGTTCCCAGTGTGCCAAAATACATCCCAACAGAGATTTCTTTAAAATACACCCTTTAGACTGACCAGTGCTCATTTTCTTCTAGCGCACTTAAAATTTTATAACAATATACATGTGTATAAATATATTCAAATATTCAGAGTGCACTACACCAGACAGAAAAAAATATATATCTACTTGAGTATGTCAGGCAGAAATTTACTAGAGATTGTTTCCAGGAGAGCCCTCAATAACCCAAACCAGCAGGGCTTTCACCTTGACGTATGGGCAGGTATCCCAGACCAGAAAGAATGCCTTACGTCTTACCAGGGGCACTTTGCTTTGGAGCTTCTGGTCTGGGGATTGAAGGTCTTCCCCAAGAATCCCTTGGTGCCAGCTGGAATTCCTGTGATCCCACAGATCTGCCAACACTCAATAGCAGTGTCCATTTGGGTTGCCAGAAAATGATACCATGCTCTCAGTGCTGTAATAAAGAATGCCTGCCTTCTAAAACTTCAAATCAAGTCATAGATGGTTTTTCTCTGTGGCTGACTTTACGATATCACAGCGTTGGGGACCACAAGTCAGTCCGATTGTGGTACAGAGGCCTGTAGCATCTCCTTGTGATATGTAGGTTTTGAAACTTTGCATGGAATCAGTCATGGAAATTTTGAAGGTCAACAATAATAAAATCATTATGATCACATAAACATTTTGGGGTTTTTTTTTGGCTATGTACTTAGAGATTTATTTCATATGATGTTTTCATGTTGATGGGTTATATTATTGTGACAGGACGCGGGAGATAGGACTTTTTATTCTGCCCTAAGACCACTTCCAAATTTGCAAAGGTTATATCTCTTCCCCCCCCCCAACCCCACTTTCCCCTCAACCCCCCTTTTTTTATTAAACTGATTCAGGCTTTCTTAGTTCTGCTGCTGAGCTTTTTTGCCATGATGAAAATTACCTGTTCAGGCTTTTTTTTTGGTTGTCTCCTTGACAGTTTTTGGTCTGAGGGAAGAAGTAGTATATTGCATCTTAAGACTGCTTAGTTTCTTTATTAACCCTCTGTGGGGAATTTAACCAGGAGCATTTCAGAAGTCTTAAAATTATGTGAACTAGTTTTACGTTATGGAGACATTCCAAGTCTCGTAAGATAATGATGATTTTCCTTTGCAAAAACTATGGTCATTAGACCTTCTCAGATCCAGATTTTCTTGTGTTCTGTTTGTAATTACTGATGCAACAGATTTGCCAGGAAGGCTCAGTAGTATTGTTACCTTTCAGTTCTCTACCATACTTCCAGTGTTCAGTGAGATTTTCTTAACCACTCTGCTACAAAGTAGTTGAATTTGCAGATAGTAGTTGACTGTTTCACTTCTTTTAAATCATTTGTGTTTTCCACATAATTTTCTCTGATGCTGTCTTTTTCTGAAAACAAATAAAAAGTTGAGTTAGGAATTTGTGCATCATTAAGAAGGCAGAGGTGTTTATTTCTTCTTTAGAACTTTTATCATTTTATCATGTCACTTTTGGATCTCTAAGTATTTGGTGGGCTTAGTGATCCATTTAAGTATTTTTAAAGGTTTCCTGCGTCTTGTGTCTCTAAGAAATTCCTGGTTGTTTTGTTTGGTGTTTTTTTTTTTTTTACCTTAAAAATAGAAATTTCCCTTTGGGTGCCATTTTACCCCTTCCACTTTTACCTTCCTTCTCAGTTGCTGTTGTTGTTCATGTCTCTATTTATTTAACTAAGATTAAATTTCTGAACGTGTATGTGTTTCTCAAACTTTTCAATTTTACTTGGGTTGATTTTTTTTTCTCTTGGCTGTCCTGGTGCTCTCTATGCTTCATTGCTTGCATATCTTTCAGGTTCTTTTGGGTTTTTTTCTAGTAATCTCCAGAACCTTTAATTTGTCAATCAAAAAGATCCAGAATTCAAATTGTCATAAGGATAAATAGATTAGGGCATTTATTGGAAGGCAGTGTGAAAGTAACTGTCTTAAGAACTTTGTGGATACATGGAAGAAAAGTGAGACTTTGTAGATATGAGATTCTCTTATTTTTTCTTTATTAGAGTTGACCAAAAATAAAAAATACCGTTGCAGATAATCAAAGCTGTTCCAAAATTTTAGAACTTTGTGATTCAATTTTAAAAAGCATTATTAGTATCTTCAGAATTTTCTATAGTAATTTAGTTAGCTGATATTACTGGATGACTGCTATCTAGAAATACAGGGGAGTTAACACTTTGGATTCAGAGGGATTGCTGTGTTACATATTTGATCTGAAGTAGCAGGTATGATTCTGTAACCTGTTAATAATTATTATAGATCTAAATGGTAACTATTTGCTTGTTAATAGGCTGAATGGTTATCAGAAATAATCGACAAAGACTCAGGTTGTCCTGTAAATGCGAAGACAGAAATCGTGGATGAATGTGAAAGTATTTGGACACAGTTGGAAGAGGTATGCAAATCACAAGTGATAGACTAAGTTTGTTGTAAACTTTCCTCATCATTTTTTTGTTCATCTCCTCATCCTTCACTGTATGCTTATCTCACCCCCTCCAAAGAAACTGCTGTGACAAAACAAGAAGATGGAGAAAAAAAAGAAAAGTCTAGCAGAAAGGCCAAAGTTAGAAATGTTGGCAAGGGTGAAGAATGCTTTGCAGTATCCAGGTTTGTTTATAGTATGTTGATGTTGTATACTCCTGTTTAACTAAATCATGTTGAAACTAGGGAAAACCTAAACAATTTCTGGTGTTCTGGTAGTACCAGCATGCTGAGACTCAGTGCTTTTCTCTTTAGCCTTATGCAAGGTGGGATTCAACTGCTGTTCAGAAGTACTTCAGATATTAAAGGAGAGAGAATGGGAGGAGAAAGAGGCTGGGAAGGATGATGATGTTAGCATATTCTCATACAAACTGACAGTTACATCCTCAAAATAAATTTTTCTCTTTATCGATATATGGTCCAGTATACTAATAATAACACTTTAGAGGGAGTTACTTTTATTTAAAGAAATTGCAGGAGGGAAACTTCTAACAGTTCTGAGGGAATGCTATGCACCGTGTAAGGTTCTTCTGAGTCTGATAAAAAATCATGTTCTAAATTATTTTTTGTCTTAATTGCTTCACTCCATTTTATGTGGTATTTATATACTATTTGCTTGAGTTCTGAGCTGTAGATCCAAATCATTAAAAGTATCAGGAACTGAAGTAAAAATACTTCCAAACTTAAAGTAGGATCAAGTATAGACAAACTACAGTGCACTAATTTTACAGAATGAGATTTAAAAAGACTAGTGTGATTTTTTTGTTGTTGTTATGTGTGAACTTATCTTAATACTGAACAAGTGTCAGGGAAACCTGTGTCTAGGTTTCTGAAATACTGTAATAAGTTATCAATAGAAGTTTTGTTTGGCACCATTTCAGAGGTTGCTCTTTTTGAAATGTTCGGGTTAGTAAGGAAGTTAGAACGATTATTATTTTTAATTTAATTGAAGACCTCTCATATCTTGTATCTCATTCCCAGCATTCCCAAAGCAGTGTAGGAAGAATGTGTATTATTTTTAAAAGCTGATAAAAACATAAGATTTTTGTTACTTTGATTGTTGCATCCTGGATGCATCTATGTTTCAGCAAGAAGGTTAAACAACTAATAGTCACCGAAGTAGCTCCTAGGTTATGTGGTTTATGATGTTATGTTCCAATGATTGTGTGTCAGCATTAGCAGTTTTTATTGGAGAAATCCTATGTTGTGTTTTGGTTCCAAAACATGAACAACAAGGTTTCCAAAGTACTGCTTAGTAGTTTAAATAGGGTATACCCTGCCCTGTCTTGAGGGAGGTTAAATGGCTGACACTTAGAAAACAAGAAGGAGCATGTCTCAGGCTTGAGCCTTGGATTTCTGTGGTGGCCTGAATTTCAGACTTGATATACATCCCATTGCAGTCATGGCAGCTGATGTAGTGCACTTCTGAGAATCAGATCATTTCTGAACTGTACAGATCATTGCCCTAAATGATGTAAAACTAAAAATGTGTGTTATAATGTGATTGCTCTGTTTGGAGAGCCAGAATAGTAGCAGGAAGTACATTAACTTCTCAGCAGCTTCCCTGTTCAGCCTTGTCTTTGATACTCTTCCTAGTTTCTCACATTCATCTGTTCAGTGTCATTACCCATATCAACTTTTCCCTCATAGCTTGCCTTTTTCCTCAAATCATACATCTTTTGTTAGCTGCTACTTTTCTACTTTTCAGTTAATTGAAGCTCTACTTTTTTTTCCTGTGGTATGATTTCAAAATATTTCTTAATTTGCTGGGTCAGGCTCTGAGGAACGTGGTGGGAACCAAGTCAAAACTCTTATTCCTATGTTAAGCAACTTTTGTTGGAATTTTTAAAAATTATGTTTCTTTTACAAAAGGGAGGTAAACATTGCGTTTTGTTTGTTTTCTACCAAGTGTCAGAAGAAGCTAATGCTTCGAAGAAAAGAAACACTGAAAAAAACAGATACCAGGGTAAGACTGTATTTTATTCTTTTATTCTCCACAAAACAGTTTTCTGTCAAGATATGGTGTGTTACTAAAAGAAGGGAAACTATGTTGTCTCCACTTACTTTCTAAAGCTGACAGCTTTACTCTTTACTAACTTTGAAGAGGTATTCTGAAGTGCATGTCTAGTAAATACTGAAAAGTTACATTTGTGTATAGCATAAAGCTTACATGCAGTCCTGCCACACAGCTGGTGAATGACTAACAAAGGCAGTAAAATGGAGGGGTATGTAACTTTGATACGCATTTGAACTATTTCCTAATTTGTGCACGTGTAATTTGTGAAACTCTGTGTTGGATCCCTTTAGTTTTACTTTGGAACTTTGTATTCGTAAGTTAGAGTTGCTCCCCCTTGGTGGATATCATTAGGAAACGGATGTGCTTGAATTATAAATGAACTGAGTGAATGCCAAGTTCATGAACATGAGCTTGTGTATCCCTCAGCTTTTGAGGAACGTCTGAAAAGGCAATGCTGGCTTACTGTTTAGTTGTTTGTAAATTCTAAATAGGAACCTTTACAATTAAAGTTCTAAATGAAGACCCCAAATTTGGAAAGTAGTTGAACATTGGGCTGGTTAGGTGAACTATGTAGGTGTTATAAATCTCCATCTTTTGTGACTTCAGTAAGAGTAGCCAGATGGTTAATTCAATACACTTAACTGAATAATTAACAAAAAGAGCATTTTTCTTCAGAGATCTTGAATACATTCTGATGTTTAATTACTGTATATCATTTAATCAGAATAAATAAAAGAAGGTGCATATTTGAATGCATAAAATACAATCTTTCTTTCCTTTTAGGACTGAATAAAATCCTATATGTAGAAATAAATTTTATATAATTTTCATTGGACGTAAACTGAAGGTTTTGTTTGTTTGCAGCTTTACTGAAGCACATCATAGCATTTTAATTTAATGCTTAAACTTCCGAGATGAGCTTTTCTTTATAACTGTCATAGCAAGACATGGAGTTGAATGGACTTGCAAAAATGTAGATTAAATTAAGATTGTACTTCATGACAGAAAATAGGGAGGAGAGAAAAAGGTTATGTTGTATCCCTCTGTCAGCAATTTTTATGGGACCTTACTGCAGCCCAAATATAAGCACTTTCTGACCCAGGAAGCTACAGACCTGTTAGTCTAACCTCAGTACCAGGAAAAATTATGGAGAAGATCATACTAGGTGCTATTAGAAGGCATTTAAAGATCAATGCAATCAGCATGCACAGTCAGCATGAGTTCACAGTCGGAAAGTCCTGTTTAACTAGTTTGACATCCTTCTATGGTAAAGTTACCCACCTAGTGGATGAAGGGAAGGCAGTGGATATAGTTTCTCTGTATTTTGGGAAGGCTGTTGAGAGTGCCCTTCACAGCATCCTTCTGGACAAGTTGTCTAACTGAGATGAGTAGGTATACGGTGTGCTGGGCAAAGAACTGGCTGAATGGCAGGGCTCAAAGGATTGTATGAATGTGGCTACATCTTACTGGTGAGTTCCTCAGGGCTCAATTCTAGGGCCAGTTTGGTATTTTTATCAACAGTCTGGCTGCAAGAGTTGAATGCGCCATTGCCAAGTTTGATGGTACCACACTGGGAGGTGGTGTTGACTTGAGGGGCAAGAGGCCTTGCAGAGGGATGCAGGCAGACTGGAGCACTGGGCAATCATCAGTGGCATGGCTTTTAACGAGAGCAGATGCCAGACTCCGCAGCCAGGATGGAGGAATGCCCGGCACAAGTACGAGTGAGCAGCACAAGTACGAGCGAGCGGGAGCGAGTGGCTGGAGAGCAGCCCCGCAGGGCGGGCCCTGGGGTGCTGGCTGACAGCAGCTCAGCGGGAGGCAGCACGGGGCCCTGGCAGCCAGGGGGGCAAACCCCATCCTGGGGGCACCAAACACAGCGTCACCGGCCGGTCAGGAGAGGTGACTGTGCTGCTGTATTCAGCGCTGCTGTGGCCTCCCCTTGAGCACTGTGCGCAGTTCTGGGCCCCCTGGTTCAAGCAGCACGTGAAGGTCTTTGAATGCGTCCAGGGGAGAGCGGCAAGGCTGCTGGAAGGCACATCGTGTGAGGAGCAGCTGGGAGCTCAGCATTTGTCTGGGTTGCAGAAAGGGAGGCCAAGGGATGACCTCATGGCTTCTCCAGCTTCCTGAGGGGGAGAAGTGGGGAGGGAGGTGCTGAGCTCTTCCTTCTGGTATCCAGTGATAGGATGTGCTGGAGTAGTTCAAACCTGCACTGGGGAGGTTTGAACTGGACTTGAGGAAGCATTGCTTTACTGAGAGGGTGATTAAACACTCGAACAGGCTTCCTAGAGCCCCAAGCCTGTAAGTATTCATGAGGTGTTTGAATAACACCCTCAATAATATGCTTTAACTTTTGGTCAGCCCTGAAGTGGTCAGGAAGTTGGACTTGATGATAGTTGTAGGTCCCTTCCAGCTGGAACTCTTCTATTTTCATTGTAATCGGCAAAGAAGCAATGGTTTTCTTCCTTGCTGTTGACCTTGTCACTAACATTCATTCCTTAATCATCTCAATACTGTAATCTCACATGTGCTCTTTGTGGTTTTATCCTTCAAGTCTGATGACTGATTCTGGTCATCAAAGTAATGGATTGCTTACTGAGCAGCATATTTTGCTAGGAATGCATATAGGGCATAAGAGAGACATCTGATGTACATATTTGTTTTATGTGTCTGAAAAGATGGTCCTCAGTTTGGTGTTGCTGAATAGTAGTATTAACTTTTTGTCCAGTTACTGGAATATCCAGAATGTTTCATCCACCCTTTTTTATCAAGTTTAAAGGAACAAAGAATAAGCTGATGGTACTATCAAGAGTAGTGCTCCATTATGAAAGAGGTGATGCTACCTGATCTAGAAAATAAGAAATGTTTGGTTTACGATTGTTTCTTTTAGTTTGGGTTTGTTTTCCTTTATTTTAAAAGGTTGTCTCTTGAAGATGCACTTTACAAAGTTGAGTAGTGAAAAGCTAAGTTTAAGTTGTCAATTTTTCAAATTTTTATTATAAGAACTTGGCTGATGATTTTAGCATATTTTTCTCTTTTAGCTGATGAAAAAACAAATGCAATCTGCAGTGCTTTTTATGGAGTGGTTGAACGTATCAGCATAACCTTTTACATTTTAAATGTATGCTTAATTTCTTATCAGATTACTTGTAATGTGATATCTATATGTAATTTACAATCTATTTGAAGAAAAACTATAGGTGTAGTACTCAGTTTCAGGAAGCAGAGTAGTAGTAATGAATATATTATTTCTCCAGAACATAGTAAGATATTAAAGTAAGTACAATTTTTAGAATCTATGGTTGTTTAGTTTTGGATTTTTAATAAAGTTTTCTGAACTGGTGCCTTTTCTTATTGCTCTTATATTTTCAGTGATTACAGTGAGATAGAGCACTAGTTCTTAAGCATTTAGTTAAGTCCACAGATGTGGTTTTGCTGACAGTAGTAAAATCTTTTTTTTTTTTTTGGAAGCCAGTCCTTTGTTTGGTCATCACATGTCAAGCACAGTCCATTTAACCTTAAAATTGTATCAACAATGCACCTAAGGAGGAGTTGGGGTGTGAAATACTTTCATTGCTGCTAGTGACTCATCTTCAGTTACGGTCATTGATATTACAGAGGAATTTGGAGGGGAAAAATGCCAACTCTGACTCCTCCTGATTTCCCATGTTTCAAAAAAAGAATAAAAATGTTTCTTGATCTCTGCAGGGGGCTTTTAAAGAAGGAATAAATGGTCTATTACAATAAATGCTCTTTTATTTTCTGCTGTATAAACTTAATAATTAAATTTCTATCTCATTTTACTCCAATGCAACTCAACATACTCTTAAGAGATGCTTCCATTCTTGTTCTGCAGCTTCCCTTGTTAAAGATGCTATCGACAAGTTTAACAGTGGAATGTAAACAGTGGCAAAAAAGAAGCCCTGAACGTAAGTAATTGCTTCCATGTAAGGTATACTCATATAAACTTTCATCTAGGCATATTAAACTGTGTATATATGGAATCTCTGCTGATTGTATTTTCATACTCTAATTACTAAAAAGTTAAATACTTCCCACATTAGAATGTACATTTAATTTCTGTATTCTCTTTGCACTTCATTTCTAAGTGAGCTTAAGAATTCAAAGTGAATTCTACTATGATGTAATCTTATGGTTCTGGACAAATAAATGCATGATTCCTATCACATTCATCAGTCAATTATATGGAAAAACTACTGTTAGCAGATCTCCTAACAAAAGTTCCTTATGACGTTACCCTCCTTCTTCTTTCTGTGATTGTTTCTTCTATCTTTCATTCGTATTTCCTTTTTAGGACAGAATGACTTTGGCAAATAATTTTATCTTCAGTTTGTCTTTCAAGAAACTGGTATTTTTTTCCTATAGAATCACACAGTCATTTAGTTTGGAAAAGACTTCTAAGATCATAGAGTCTAACTGTAAACCTAGCACTGCCAAATCCACCACTAAATCATGTCCCTGAGTGCCATATCTACGTGTCTTTTAAATGCCTCCAGGGATGGTGACTCCACCACTTCCCTGGGCAGCCTGTTCTAATGTTTCAGTGGAGAAATTTTTCCTACTATCCAGTCTAAACCTTCCCTGGTGCAACTTTTCCTCTTGTCCTTTGTGACCTTCTAGAGAGGATGTCCACTGCAGTAAAAATGAGACCCCCATCTCTGGCATCACATAGGTAAGAGCCTGAGTCGGCAGGCAGGAGCATCCCCACTCTCCCCAGGATGCCCAAGGAACATTCACACATCTGTCCAGCTTCTGGACTGTCATGGAAGGCCTCCAAAGATTTACATTAGGCTTTGTGGAAATTACTACTTAAGAGACTTTTAGTCACATAACAATTGCACACCAACATTCATCAAGCATCTGGCTTCCACTGACATCTGCAGGAGCTGCAGCATTAAATGTCCTTTGTTAGCACAGGTGACCTCTGCTTACAGCTTTTGAGGATTTGATGATTTTCCTACACAATGTGCTTGCTACGTATTTTTTGATAATTCTGGGGTAAAACCACTTCTTTTTTCAAGATGAGGTTGAGTAGTATATAAAGCCTCTCCAAAGGAGGCTTTCAGGATTGTTCAGGATGTTTTCCAGTTCGGTTATTTTAGTTTTCCATCTCAGTGAGGACTAAAATCTCTTGCATTTCTGGAGGAAACAATTGACAAATCAGGGTGCCATCTGTGGGCTGAAGCAGTGCTTGCTCCATAAAACTTTAATCAATCTTGGACAAACTACATGACATATAGATGGAGCAACATAAATACTGTTTCCAAATACTAATATTAACATACTAAGAAGACTTAGAACCTGGGGTTTACCATTCTTTTTCCACTGGGAGAACAGTCTATCTGTACCTAACTCCTAATATTCACAAGCGGAGGGAATCATGCAGTACTTTTTTCCTGATTTCTGATTTTTCAGCAAACTTAGTATCTGCTAGACTAAGACCTGTACCACACAGAGTAAAGACCAAAGAGGGGCACTAACAAGAGGAAGGAACTAGGAAGCATCATCTAGTTTTGTCTTCCTTCTAGTGGTACTGTTTATGCAGTGCTAAACTAACTCCTATTAATTCATTATGAAAACAAGCAAGTATTTGCAAGTATTGCTAATAAACTCACAGTAATTTACCCAGATATATTTTCAATCATACCTCCTTTAGTGTTGGGGGTTTTTTTATTAATACTTTACAAAAGTGTGTTGTATTATGATAATACTAGCTGAAACTTTGAAGTAAACCTTTAGTGGTAAGTCCATTACACTGTAATAAAATACTAGTCTTGGATTTAACAGGGATCAGAGCTTTTGGGTTAAGGAAAGGTGGTAAAAGACACATCAGTTTATTTTAACACAGGAACACAGATCACTTATTGATCCCGAGAAGCACAAGCCACTGAAACAAGTGGTAGCTTTTGTATTTGTTAGGTGCTATCAGTCAGAAGGTATAAATTCCTCAGTTCTTCAAAATTCTTTTTATACGTAAGTATTAGTGCTGACTAGTGACTGATTTCACTCTGTTGCAAGGCTGATGTGGCCAGACACTGAAAATAAAACCATTCAGAATCTATGTGAGAGTAATCTGTTTTTTCAGATGTCCCGTTTGGAGACTTCTGAAACAGTTCACACTACACTATCATTAGTATTCAAGTAGTACTCACTGTTATGTCTCCTGTCAAGGACCCATTAGCACCTTTCAACCCAGTAAAACTTACTAATTAATCTTAAAATGACTAATTTGACTAATTTGAGTATTTTTATGTCAGGAGAGGCTTGGGGTTTTTATTGTTTACAAAATGATAGGAATGTGTTTTAGACAGCAAATGGTGATTTCCAGTATTTTGGCATTTGGCCAAATCAGAAAGCATTTTGAGATGAGCATTAAAGTCACTTCCAGCTTCTTTCAAAGTTCATGTACTTGCTGCATATGGTGACCAATTAATAGGAGCCGGCAAAAAAATGTCTTCTTATAAATAGAATTTTGTTGCCCTATTGGAATAAAATCATAGTTCATATGCTTTGTAAGCCTATCTCTAAGAATGGTCAACCTCAAATGCTTCTTACAGGTATGTAAACAAAAAATGTGACATTGAACGAATTTGGGAAATACTGATTTTTGGGTGCTTTTCATGAATAGGCTGCTGTCTTAAAGCAGATTATTTGAAATCACCTACAATTTTTATCTGGGTAAAATACCTGGAGATGTTAGGTTTCCTTACTAAAATATCGAATTATTTTAAACTTTAAGCTATTTGCTTAAAAATATTCTTGGGTCTTGACCTATTTTTACTGGCTTGCTGACTTGCTTTGCTCAACCATTCTTGTTCCCAGGTGATAAGATTTATTATTAGAAATCTTAATTTTGTACTAGAGAAATGATCTGTGCATATTAAAATGCAAATAATATTTTGCAGCCAAAGGTTTGCCTTTTTGGCTACCTTTCTGAGGGAAGAAAAAAAGTTGCTGCTGAGAATTTGAACAGAGTTGCAGTGGCTGTGTGAAAATGAGGTGTATCTAAATAGGAATAACAGAAATACTAGTTTCATACAATTTATTAATAAGAGTATGAATGTTAGTCTGTCTCGTTACTTTGGTTTCTGCTTTTAGTAATGGCCAGTTCATTTCTTGTAAATGAGAGCCTGTCAGCATTTCAATTTTAAAACTTATTTTCAGAGGTTATAACTTGGCAGTTCTACATTTCTTTGGGCACAATGTTGGCAAATAGACTTGAATCCACAATGCAAATTTTATTTTTGAAAAGGTTTTATTTTAGTTTCTTGTTCTCTCAGTTTCCAGTATTATTTATGTAGCTCTAGAGCTGCTAAATCAGCTGAATTAAAACTTTCTAACAGTCATTTGGCTCATAAAAATAGAATTTAACTTTCACCTTTGCAAAATAAGGAAGTGGAAGCAACCATATTTTATACCATATGAAATAGTTGTGGTCCCTGCATAATTCCTATTTTTCTTTGCAAAATATCGCTATTCTGCCAAACTCCTCTTATTTTAATAGAAATTCCTGTATAAACATGTGCATAGTAGTTGCTTTTACTTTCCTAGCATTTGGTAGCATTTTTCTTACTTGTATTCTATATCACTAGGCAATTCTGTGTGACATTTGATTTTTGCAAGTGTAATGATGCATAACTGAAAAAGTTTTATCATGATTCATAACTGAAAAAGCTTTAACTGACAGCAGATTGAGCAATCTGTGTTCTTGACAGTAGCAGCTGCCATAAACAAATGTGTTGTCCTAGTGTCTTAGATCTGCGCTGTTCCTTCACTAAATTAGGGTTAGTGATTTCTTTCTGAGGAAGATGTGGCCTATTCTGACACTCACACAATATGAATATTGACTAGGAAGCACATCATCATGATTATATATCTAAAAGTCAAGACGTGCTAGAAAGCAATAGTAGAAATAGGTAATTCCAGATAGTGAGGACTCACAATAATCACGGTGGGCGTGGCGGAGGAAAGAGTTGTATGGTTTTCTTCATATACACCAGTGAATGCAAATAAAAGCACACTAATTAATTTTATCATGTATGTAGGATATTCATGTCATTAAAGAAATCTTGCTCTTATAATAGCACAGACCATTGCTGTAGTACATCTTGCCCTCTCCTCTGGGCTACTCTGCTTTAAGCAACTTAACCTGAACACTTGTTCATGACACTACCTCCCATAGCTCTTAACCGTAAGCTTAATTTGGGAGCCCTCTATTCAAATTTTGTTTCAAGATTTAGAGACAGCAATTCTCTAAGTAAAAGGGATTTTTTTGTGACATGTAATTTAATGCATTTTTATATCAGTGGTTTTGCTGATTTTCATCTTGAAACAAATGCTGCTTTTAAAACTACTAATTTAATGCTTCTCAAAATTTGTGGAGACTAAAACAACAAAGTTACTTTATTAAAAAATAGTACTTTTATAAATTTATGAAATCAACTGTATTGTATTTAGGAGATATTTGATGCTGTTCTGAGACAGTTAAGGGGCTTCCTTTTTGTTAAAGGAAAAGCTATTATTGAAGTAATTGTTTTTAAGATCAGAGATTCAGAGCCCAAGCTTGGGCAAAAAATGTTCCAATCATACTAAGATTTATATCTGTTAGAGTAGCTTTCGTTTCTCCTGTTAATAGGTCCAAATGCTTCACTCTTCCAAAATTCATGTGTTTATGCAGATGCTGGAAGTTAACATGGAACTGAGAATTGATTGGAGTCCATTGAAGGCTGTTAAATCCAATAATTTGCTTTTTATTCAGAAGATCTGTGAGCCTTAAATCACTGCGTTTTGCAAGAGCATTCTGGGGAACATTACCACATCCCTGAATAGTACCATAACTTTCCTTAAGTACTGCTGTTGCTTAGGGTTGGAGTTAGGATGTTGGCCTTTTAGGGCCTTTCTTCTCCTTGCATGTAGCCATGCTTGTGAACACTAAGGATCGTTACGTGCTTTTTAAGTTCTTTAAATATGATAGGTTTTCCAATCCTGATCAAGCATTTGGTGGGAGGCTGTTTAACAGGGAATTGGAAGACTGGAAGAATTTGATTGCCCACATTGGTAATGTTGATGGATCCCACTGAAAAAAATCAGGCTTGCTTACTTTGAAGTATGACTGTACTTCACATTTCAGCATTATGTACCTATACTTACATACCTGAGCTAGTTCAGGTATAAAAAAGAATGCAGAAACATTAACACCACACTTATTTCAGTCTAATTTGACTTGCTGAAAAGTGACAATGGATTAGCACAGCAGGACACCACAAAATGGTAAACTGCTGCTGACAACCAAACTAGTTTTTCAGAGGATACACAAGTTTGTGTCTAGCTGACCTGCCTTTTGGTATACACAAGTCTGTATCATCCAATGTGAATAAACCAATTAATTTTATTTTTCAGTAATTTCTACTAATCCAGGTATGCTATCAGCATTAGGACAAAAAGAGGTAAGTCTTTTTGTTTGTTAAGAAGTAATACAATTATGTTGAAAAAAAAAAAAGTGTATACAGTTGTTGCATTTTCCTATGACTACTCATGTGGTGGACTACTGCTAAGATACTGGCATTGTTGTTCTAATGTTTTTCTTCCCTTGTATTATAACTACTAATATTTCCTGGTTGTAATGAATGATCTTCTAAACAGAAAGTTTTATATATTGCATTTCATACTTCATATGAAATAATCTAACATTATGTGTTACAGAGAAGAGTCAGTATTCTTACATCTAGAGTTCTGTGGTTATAATTTGAAAATAATTTGTTGAGTTCTTCCTAGCTTTGGAAGAAATAGCAAATCAAGAATGTCTTAGGGTAAGACATTCTTGAATATAGTGTAAGACATTACATTGATGTCTTAGACTATGTTGATTGGACTTTGGTATGCAACATGACCTGAGAATATTCCTGTGGCTATGGCTTTTCTTCGTCCTAGCAGCTTTCCTCCCTGTATTACCACTCACAACAGGGAACTCAACTGCTGTTAAGAGTCACTATTAACAAGTTGTTTGGTTATACACTTTCATTTGACTGTATTGGTATGGCATGTTTGATCTGATATCCCATTTTGTGGCTTATTTTGTTGAAATTTTTTTGTTTTAGGTGTTGCATATATAAAGCATATTTGCTTATACAGAATATATTTTCACAATTTTTATTTCTTTGAGCTAATTCTCATTATATATATATGATATCAAATAAAAAATTCTCATTGTTTGTATGGGAGGAGACAGAATGCATCCAGATCATAGGTTTATATTAAAAAAACAAACTCTTAGAAGTACTACGTTGTAGAACATAATGCAGTAATGAAACATCCAGTCCACTGAGAGTCCACTGTTCTCAACCTTCAGCAGCACGTAGAGCTTCTGGCTGCCGTAGCTCTATTTCTCCCTCTTTTCTCTCCCAAATATATCCATATTGCTGAGAACCATTTAATTCATGGATGCAGTTAGTCTTTGCAGCATCTTTATTTTCTGAGTGCTATACATTTTAAGTTGGTGCAGTTAGCATGGATTCATTGTTGCAAGCAGCTGCAATGATTTAAACACCACAGTCCTGGTGCTGCTGCTGTTTTTTTCCTCAGTCTTTCATTATGTGCACAGTTCATGTGTGCACTCCATAATCTGCTTCAGGTACAATAATGTTGTTTTACAGAGTATTAGTACACTAATGAACAACTGGTGACAGTGACACTTGAAACAGCTCCAACTGGATTTAAAAATAGTGTGTCACTCTATAGCCATATTTCTTAAGAAGCTGCAGATAATTTTGGCCATTCTTACAAGATTTACAGATGTAACCTTACATAGAACAAATACTACAGACCGGGCTACCTGCAATCTGTAGGTTTATTTTTACTTTTTTATAGTTGCAGGCTGTAAAGGATAATCTTGAAATGGTGCTCGCAGCAGCTGAGTCAAAGAATAAACAACTGGAAGAAGATCTGAAAAGGTAATACAATAATTTGGATTTATGAGTGCTGTAAGCTTTTTTTATGACACATTGGGGTTTTTTACTGTCCGGGAAAACTATTTAATTTGTGCCATTCCCTACTTTTCATGTTGCAAAGAGAACAGCAGTGGCATGAGGAACAGAACCAGTTAGTAGATTTTCTTACTAAAATGGAAGAAGAGACAAAAGCCCAAGTTGAACTTCCTGAAAAAAGGTACTTCTACAGTGTTGAGTTTTTATTTTAAAGAATTTAAATAAAGGTTTAAATAAATCAAGAGCAAATGAGCAAACAAACTCTTAGAACACACTTCTTTTGTTAAATAACTCAATAATCTGTATTTGTAACACGGAAAATAATGCTATCTGCTTATATCCTGTGATTCAAGATGTTGAACTTATAACGCTAGAAAATAAGGGGGGGTTACTTAACTTTTGTATTATTTTATCAAAATTCATGTTCTATTGCTGTGGTTTTACTATTAGTTCGGATATTGATGAACTGCAAAATGAAATCTTGAAAGTAACGACCTTTAAGAACAAACTCTTGATTGCTCTGAAGGAATTCCTAGAAGAACATTTTCCCCTTCCAAAGGAAGGTGTAAGTGCTAAAAAGGTAAGATTTTTCTTGATAACTATTACATTTTGAGTGTTTAATTTCCACTTAATTAGATGCAATATCTTTTTGAAGTCACAAGCACAGAATGTGCAGTTATATTTTTGGAACAAGTGTAGTTCTTACACCTGATCCTTAAGGTTTAATTGATACTTCTCAGGTTGGTTTTCTATTATTTAAGGCTGTTCTCAGCTCAGTATGTTCTTTTTTAGTGCATATATCCATTACCCAATGAGATATGTAGCAATGTATTGTATTTCTTACTGAACTGCAAGCTGTGCCAAATTTAGAAATGGTGAGGGGTTCACTCCAAATCATTCCATTTTCTTTTTTACTGGACTAGGCAAGTGGATTCATATTTTCCTTGGCAAAGCAAATTTTAATTGTTTAACAATGTTTTTGGAACAATAATATGGACAAGTGTTTATAATTACAGTGTAGTTTGGAATGTTAACCATCAGTTTCTGATCAGGCAAACTGGGCCAAAAATTATCTTAAAACTTCAGGGAAAATCAACAGTTAGGGAGTATTTTGCATGATAAATTCAAAGTCTGCAGTAAAAATAAACCTCTTACCATTACTATTTGAAGGTTACAAAAAAAGCTACAAAAAAGATGGGGTGGATTTTTATTTCAGACAGACTTAAGAATTCAGAAATAGAAAGTGATTTCTTTAATCCATTTCCCTATTATTTCAAACAATCACATAATGTGATTTCTTTAATATTATCATTTTGCTCCATTTTAAAACTAATTATTTTTGTAACTACTGTTTCTGTTGGGGTTTGTTTGAGTACCTCAGTACTCTGGTTAGAAAATGTCTCCGAACTTCCAGTCTAAATTTATTCAAGTCTGACTACAGATCCGTGTGTTTTTTTTATACCAGTATTGTTTATTCCTCCTGATATTTTTATAGACACCAATCTTATACCCTCTCTTTCTTTGTTTTGCTAATTGAACTAGCAAAGCTTTCTTGTTCTTCTCCTGTAAGACATTTTTTTTCAATTCCCTGGATTATCCTAATAATACTCATTTTCTATGTTTGGTTCCACTTGGATTAATCTGTTTTGGAACCTGGTAAAAATCAATATTATAAATAAAACTACTAGTTCACAGTCATTACAAAAACACTTAATGACACCAGTGTCTGTCTTCCTGTTATTTCCAACTGATGAATCCTGAGCTTTTAATTAAATAAAGTCTTGGTTTTGCACAGAAGTACATATTTTGTATATAAAAATACCAAATAGAGCCTTTCAAGGCATCATGTCCATTTTCAAAGTCTTATTTAACCATCTTCGAACAACTTACTCTATTATATCTTAGTTCTGCATATCGATGCTTTCCAGTTTCCTCCTGTTACTAAATATGATACATTTTGTTCCAACATTAAGAAATAAAAGCTTCAGGGATTTAATGAACAGTCACCTTTCAGTCAGCCTGATATGTCATCTCCCTATTGCTGGGAACCTATGCTGGTGGTTCTTCATCTTACAGTTGTTCTAGGACATGCCTCTTCAAACATTAATGACTTTCCCAGACACATTTTAAGTAATTGTCCATTTTTCTCATATGTATCATTATTATTTCCTTAAAAATATTTTTTCTACAATGAGATATGTCGATGTTTTTGCTCCCATTTATGTGATGTCGTAGAAAAATAAAGGCTGGAATTGGCCTCTAGATCTTCCATTCCAACACCATCACCAAGGTAGTGCCAATGTCAAAGGTGGATTGAGGTGCTCATGGTCATATCCAGCTGTGTTTTAAATACAAGAAATGGTGAATTCATGTGTATGTTCCAGAATTATGAGTAAGGTTTTATGTAAAAGTCTCCCACCCCAGAGCAAAATCAACTGCTTGAATTTTCTCAGCCTCTGTTATACTGTCAGAAATTCTTATTAGCTACCCTGCCTTCATCTCTCTTCCATGCAATTTTCCTTACTAAAATCTAAAGAAATAATCACCCAAGGTGTTTGGGATTAGTCAACCCTTCCCCTGCTCACAGAAGCTCACCTTCTATCTTTATTTATTTATTTATTTTACTTAAATGTATAAATTATTTCGATAAATTTTGAAGCAAGGTCTTGTCTTGTCTTAGTTTTTATTTTATTTATGCATTTCCTGAACCCTTAAACACAGTTTGTTTTCTTACAAGTCTTTTCCCTTTCACTCCTTGTGAATCTATAGTTGCTTCCTGTATCTTTTGACTCAGCTGCAGGTCCTCTGTAATCTGCATCTAAGTGATTAACTGTGAAGGCAGGAGACACGGTCATTTTCACCTATATTCTTTTCTTTATTGTCGGCAAACACAAATCATCAGCATTAGCAGTGAAATTTGCAGCTACCTTGATTTGGAGGAACATGGTATTCACATCTATCATCAGCTTGGTTCAGTAGTCTGGCAGCACCAGACTCTTACCTCTGTACATCAGTAATTTTGCTTCATTTCATGGAAGCTTCTTGTGTTCTGTAGTTCTGCGTGAGTGTAGGGCACAGCTGCAGAGTAGTGTGAACTACCCCCAGCCTCACCCTCCTTTCACCAGGCACCTGCATCTGGGATTGGAAGTGGGAGGGAAGACTGAGTCACAGCAGCTCAGGTTAGATTCTGTTGCCATGGCCCACACCTTTACTATAGGTAGGGATTGTGGTAAGAATTATCTTGCATTTTAAATCTCTGATTGAGGCACATTTTTTCTCAAGGTAAGAAATACAAAATGTCATATGTTGAGGAATATTTTTTATGCCAGTCTATCTCAGGGAAGGGAGAATGTGGTGTAGAGGAATGATGCTGGGTTAATTAGCATTGATAACATACAGCTGTGGATTGGCTTCAGGGGCAGCGGGTTGGCCCATGTAGATAAGGTGCAGCTGCGGCTGGTTCTGTTAAGGGGTTGAGAGCCAGTGAAGGGAGAGCTGCTGAGGAGGAAGCAGAGAAAAGAAGAAGCAAGAGAAGGGAGAATGCATGCCCGGGATGAGGAGAAGGCAGCAGAGGAACTGTATGAAGAGAATGTTGGTATGAGATAGTAAAAAGACCTTGTTGCAGCTGGCTAGTTTGGAGAGTGCTGTGATATGTGGTACTGTTCAGGTTAAATAAATAAATGCTGAGCATCCTGCTTAAAAGTGACTTCATGAGCATTAATTAATTGGAGATATTTATTATATTGTTAACACTTAATATCTAAGTAATACAATTTTACAAAACAATATATACAATGTATATTATAAACCTAGTTCTGTGAGAGTGCGAACCTCTTCACACTAATATCCCTAGAATTTTGTTCTTTATGTATCAGTGTTAGTAATTAATTACTGAAGTCATAACCTAATTTCAACTTCGAAACATTAATATTGAACCCACTACCTAAGTTAGGTAGTAGTATTTTTGGCCAGAGAAATAACAAAGTATCTTCATGATTGTGCTAAGGAACCTTTAGCAACTTCTTAGCATAGATTCTGTTTGTTCAGCCTAGTATCAAGATAAAGGCAAAAAATTAGGCATTATTTAGCATTTTTGAAGGAAGAATATTAAGAACTACAACTGCAAAAAAGGAGCCAGCACTTGCCTATCACAAATTCTTCTTTATTGCTTATATTCTTCTGTTCCAGAAGTGGAGTATATGTAAGATGCTGTACAGCTGTTAATATCTTAGGACTTAAATTCATATATGCAACAGCAGTGCTGAGTGAGCAGCCACCAGTGCTGTATTATCTCCTTTGTTTTGTTGAATGTGGAGTGAATGGGGGAAAAGAATAAAATTGAAAAACAAAAGAATCAGCTTCACCGTGCAACAGCATAAGCAGTTTTGTTGGCGTTGCTGCCTAAGGAATTCTTAGGCAGTTGCTACAAATGAAAAGTAATTTTCTAATGATATTTTATCAAGGACTTTTTTTCTTCCAAAATTTTTAATGATTCTTAAGCTATGCCTAACATTGTACTCATAGAACGCTTTGCACTGTACTGCATTATAAATATGATGTACTTGGTTTTATTTAAATGTAAACCCAGGTAGATATGCTATGATCACTTGAGAACTTTTTTTAATAAATAATTCAAAAAATGTTACATTTGGAGTGTATGATATTGAACTGGTAGATTTAAATGTTATCTTGTGTTTCTGTCAAGACTGAATTAAAGTAAAAGTCTTCATGTGTTGTATACTATGCAATAAAGTAACTGTGTTGTTATTTTTCTTTGTCAGTTAACATTTTTTGTAACTATTTAGTTTTAGGTTTTGTTAATTTGGCTGGGGGGGTGGTTGTCTTTGCAGAAATCTAAGAAGCCAGCTGCAGAACTGATAACACTGCATAAAATTTTGGAGGTAAGATGGTTTTGCTACATAGAGATTCAGAGGATTTTCCAATAGTCAGATCTGATCGTAATACATTAAGATAACAGTATATGATGTACGGCTAAGATAGTTGAAAAGTAGAATGTTTATTACTTTTGTCATATGTCTGTTTTAATTCCTTTCAAATTAAACCCCCGACTTTTTACAAGAGAGGTGGTAGTAATTTAGATAACTAATCTTCAGCTTAAACTGAAGAATGATTATCCCATATTTCTTCATTTTGTAATGATTATTTTAAAGAAGTTTTATGAGTCTTAATGGCTCATATTAGGGGAGACAAATGCTATGCTTAACAAAAAATCAGTTGTTCCATTTCATGCTATATTTTGTACTGTTTCATTGAAAGTATTTCTGAAATACAGCACAATAGCAGTCAGAAGGGCCAATCTGTCTGTATACTTGTATATTAACAGGATTATCGTTGTGTATGAGGAAATCAATGAATCAGTTTCATGCATTTCTAATTGATTTTATAAGTATGCCAGCATTACTTCATATATATTTTTATCACAGTGCAATTTATGAATTTGAATTGCAAAACATAATTTTGAAGGAGCATTAAAAATCTTTTCACTAGCATTGTTCCTTCTTGTGTTAAATGTAGCATTTGAAGTGAAATTTCCTATTCCTCCTCCATCCTTACTCTTCACGTTGTAAGCATCTATATATAAGACCTCCCTGGGATAAAAAGTTTGTTCCAGAGGGAAAACTTGATGAACAACTTTCTGGCATTAAGGTACTATGATCTAGTCACTATGACATAGTTGTAGTTTTTAAAGCTCAGACATTGGGCTTAATCTTCAAAATAATTTCATATGCTTCAAACATCTCAGAATGCCTATTAATGCCAAATTAGGCAGAGCTTGAAAGCAGATTTTAAAATAGCCATGTTCCCTATGCGATTAGAATTTTAAAGCTCTTCTAATGCTTTACAATTTCCTTCGTATGTTCCTGATACTGTTAATCTCCTCATAATGTGAACATGTAAAAGTAGGGTCTGATTTCCAAAGTCTTCCAAAAATCCAGACTTTCTTTTAGTTTTAAGTAACATTGACAGTTTATGCCAAGATAGTTATCTTTGTTGTATGGGAGTTTTTTTCCTTGAGCTTGGTTCTAGCTTCAAGTCCCTGTTAAGTTTCAACAGTATTTTCTTAAATACAGATAATAGTTTCTTGAAGAGACAAATGCAATGTCATCTTTGTATTATAATTCCAGATTTAGAATTTGATGTTGCAACAGTGATTTAGTCACAGAATTACAATCAGTAAATATGTTCCTAACCATGTTTCCTCAATCTCCATGTGCATGTTTGTTAAGTAATGGACATGTACGTTTTTAATAAATCCACTTTGACAAGCTAGGTGTGTGCATTTATATTATTTAGGTATATCAGTACATCATTAAACTAGTGTAAGTAGTAAGCAAGCAGTAAACTCTTTTTTCATGCAAACCTCAGAATTTTTATTATGCTCTTATATTTATGTATATATATAATTTTTATTCCTGTAAAGAGCTGTAATTTTTTACAGATGTAGTAATTCTTTTCCTTGCAAACAGTTAGATAATTATTCCTTTCTGATTGATTGAGAATTTAATGAACTATTTTAAGATTTGAAAGACTGCTTACAATACAAAAGTATGTAGTTACAGCCATAAAGGTTATTTTGGAATATCTAATGTCAGAAAAAGCTAAGTAACAATTCATCTAAAATGATGTGTTTGGAGGAAATACTTAGAATTGGGGCAGGTAAGTAGAAAAGACATAAACTGGAAAAATTATTTGGAATGTTCTGAAAAAAAGAGCAGTATTTTATTTTTTTTAATAGCAGTGGGTGAAAGAAGAGTAAAGTCTGGTGGTGAAGGATTTTGAGGTTGTCTTCAGCGATAGAGGCAGATAGAATATTTTGTACCTACTGAAAGTGGGGAAGCTATAACGTTTAGAAGTTCTGTGTAGAAAGGTGAAATATCTGTGATAAACGGAGAGAATACCATGGGGTGAGTAAGATTATTTCATGTGTAATGTGTCTAATATTCCCCATGAGCAGTATTATGAGGGTATAAACATGGTCTCCAAGATCAGAAAAAGGTGGTCAAAAGTGATCTTTGGTTTTACCTCCATTAATTAATTCTATACATAGATAAGGAACAAAGGAGTAAGAAACTATCAAGAGGAGATTAATTGTTTAAGGTGCTTGTCATGCCCAAACAAGAAGTGATATTAAGAATTTGAATACTCCATTTATGAGATGAGCAAAAAAAGATTGGATGTGCAAACGTAGTGAAGTTAAAGTAGGACTATGGTGATAAGTTTTTCACAGGTGCAGACTTATTTCTAACACTACCTACAGAAGGACACAAGCCTTATGAGGAGCAGCTGAGGGAACTGGGGTTGTTTAGCTGGGAGAAAAGGAGTCTCAGGGGAGACCTTATTGCTTTTTACAAGTGCCTGAAAGGAGGTTGTAGGCAGGTGGGGATAAGTCTCCACTCTTGGGTAACAACCAACAGGACAAGAGGAATCAGCCTCAGGTTGTACCAGGTGAAGTTTAGGTTGGATATTAGAAAAAACTTTTTTGTTGAAGCATTGGAACAGGCTGCCCAGGGACATGGTGGAATCACCACCCCTGAAGACACTCAAAAAACATGTAGATGCAGTGCTTAGGGACATGGTTTAGTGATGGACTTGGCAGTCCTGGGTTAGCAGTTGGACTTGATGATCTCAAAGGTCTTTTCCAACCTAAATGATTCTGTGATTCTATGAAATACAGGAAAAAGAATTCCTAATGTAATACCTTTTTTTTGGGGGGGTAGCTTATTAGTGAGGTGAAATTTAGAAAAAAATGTAAGATGGACATTCTTCTTTGCTAAAATCTGAAAGTGAGGGAGAAATACTATTTGTTTTTGAGCTAGAGATTTCAAAAAATCTAGCTTTCCCTCTTAGTTAATGCTTTTAATCTTAAATTAACAGATGCTGATTTAAAGATTAAATATATAAGGAACCTTCATGTTCAGATTTTTTATGCATTTACTGTCAAAAATCCACTAAGATTTTTTTGACAGATTGTGACAAAATTAGTCTGGGTAAAAGGAGAATTCTCATTCTCTAAGTTTTACATCAAAAAAGATGTTAAGTTAATTGGAAGTTCTTAATGTCACTTCTGCCTTGAACAGGTCTTGTATTTCATATATTGCCTACATAAGTGTCTCATTACAATTTGTAGAAATTTGGTTAAAGGAGATAAAAATCTAGTTGTGTGTTCATTTCCTAAATCTTACCTTTTTGGTTTTCCAGATTCTCATGGAACAATTACTGCGCAGGCCACATGAACCCTATGTAACAATCAATGACTCATTCTGGCCACCTTACATTGAGCTGCTGCTGCGATATGGAATTGCCCTGAGACATCCAGAAGATCCAAACAGAATGCGCCTAGAAGCCTTTCACATATAGCATGACATACCTGTTTACTTTAACACAAAACAAAGCACCAGTACATTTACTTGGGGGCTAAGTCATACTTGGGTTCTATGATGAGCTTTTTTTGTTATCAGCAACCTTTTCTTATTGGATTATTATTCTTTATTGTTAACTGTATATTTGGTCAGATAGTGAAATACGAAAAAAAAAGATAAAAATTTCTACCTTAACTGCTAGAAACATTACATGTGATTAACATTAATTACTTTACATTAGGGAACAGTTAGCTTTTCGATTCATGGCAAGTGATGCATTGTAAAGGGGTTTTTTAGCTGCTTTAAGAAGATGCAAATTCAGGTAATAGGCAAATAAAAGATTAAAATTAAATCAACTGGTCTTGCTTTTTATTTTTTTTACTTTTACAATCTTATTTAATGTATCACTTTCATTTTAACTTCTTAGATGGTTTTAACTCTAACTTTTTTAATTTTCTTGAGTATTTTGTTGTACTCTGCAGAGGTGAAGTTTGAAATAACTCACTTAGTAGCTCCTCCTGTATGTGGCCTTGCAAACATTTGGAATTAACAGTGAAGTATCATTTCAGGATTGTGGGGGTGGTGGTGGTGTTTTTTTCAAAAAAAATTTTTTGGCTTTAAGATAAACTGTTAGGAAAGCTGTGCAACAGACTGCAAATGTTGAGTGTGCAACTGTACAACTGGGTACCTCCTAAAGAACCTGTACTGTGTTATGCTGTGTTGGCTAACAGTATCTGTTCAGACTTCTTCAAATCTAGTTTATCAAGGTTTTTAACAAATCCCTGTTCTGTTGATTTCTACAGTTTTGAAGTTATGTCAATTGACACCTTCTAGATAAATGCTGCCATTCTGTGTCATTCTAATTGCTTTTTTATAGCCCTTGTTACTGCAGGCCATGGGTGCACAAAATTCTGCTCTTGCCTTATCTACAGTGTCTGTAATCTTGGGAAATACAATATGCCTTTCATTAACCAGATTTCAGTTTATTGGAGTAGTAACTTTTATGATATTTCAGTTCAGAGAAGAATAAAGGGTTGTATAGAATCATGTAGTGGTTTGGGTTGGAAGGGACCTTAAAGACCATCTAGTTCCAACCCCCCTGCCGTGGGCTGGGACACCTTCCACTAGACCAGGTTGCTCCAAGCCCCATCCAGCCTGGCCTTGAGCACTGCCAGGGATGGGGCACCCACAGCTTCTCTGGGCAACCTGTTCCAGAGTCTCACCACCCTCACCACAAAGGATTTCTTCCTAACATCTAATCTGAATGTACCCTCTTTCAGTTTAAAACCATTAACCCTTGTCCCATCACTACAGTCCCTGGTAAGAGTCCCTCCCCATTTTTCCTGTAGGCACCCTTGAAGCGCTGGAGGGCTGCTACAAGGGCTCCCTGGAGCCTTCTCTAGGCTAAACAGCCCCAACTCTTTCAGCCGGTCCTCATATGGGAGGTGCTGTACCCCCTGATCATCTTTGTGGGCCTCCTTAGGCAGGCCCGTGTCTTCCATGTGCTGGAGCCCCAGAGCTGAATGTGGTACTGCAGGTGGGGTCTCATGAGAGCAGAGGCACAGTCACCTCCCTCAACCTGGTGGCCATGCTTCTTTTGATGCAGCCTAGGATACAGTTGGCTTTCTCAGCTGGAAGCGCACATTGCCAGCTCGTGTCCAGCTGCTCATCCACCGGCACCCCCAAGTCCTCAGCAGGACTGCTCTCAATCCTGTCATCTTCCAGCCTGCGTCCCGGTTTTGGGATGCAGGTACAGGACCTTGCATTTGGCCTTGTTGAACTTCATGCATTTCACACAGGCCAACCTCAAGCCTGTCAAGGTCCCTCTGGATGGCATCCCTTCCCTCCAGCATGTCACCTGCACACTTGCTGAGGGTGCACCCAGTCCCACTGTCCATGTTGCCAACAAAGATGTTAAATAACACTGGTCCTAACACAGAGCCCTGTGGGGACCTGACTTGTTACTGGTCTCTACCTGGACATCAAGCCACTGAGCACAACTCTGAGTGTGGCTATCCAGCCCATTCCTTATCCACCTAATGGTCCACCCGTCAAGTCCATGTCTCTCCAGTTTAGAGAAGAGGATGGCGTGTGGGACAGTGTCAATGTTTTGCATGGATCCAGGTAGGTGATCTCAGTTGCTCTTCCCTTAGCTACTGCACTGTAACCCTGTCATAGAAGGCCACCAATCTGTGAGGCATGATTTGTCCTTAGCGAAGCTGTGTTGGCTGTCACCAGTCACCTCTCTGTTTTCCATGTGCCTTAACAGTTTCCAGCAGGATCTGCTCCATAATCTTGCTGGGCACAGAGGTGAGACTGAGGGGCCTGTAGTTTCTCAGGTCATTTTTTTTCCTGTTTTAGAAATGGGGATTATTTCCCCTTTTCCAGTCCATGGGAACTTCTCAGACACGATGGATAGTGGCTTAGCCACTTCATTTGCCAGTTCCCTCGGGACCTGTGGATGCATCTGCGGTGGCTTGACCTTGGCTGAATGCCAGGTACCAGCCACTCTCACTGTCCTCCTGAGCTGGAGGTGGGAGAGAGAATGTAAAGAAAGGCTCGTGGGCCAAGGTAAGGACAGGGAGAGAGCACTCAGCCGTTACCATCACAGGCAAAACAGGCTTGACCCAGGGAAGTTAATTTATTACCAATCAGATCAGATCAGAGTAGGGTAATGAGAAAAAACCCCAAATCTTAAAATACCTTCCCCCCACCCCTCCCTTCTTCTCGGTCTCAGCTTCACTCTGATTTTCTGTACCTCATCCGCCTGCACAGCACAGAGGAACAGGGAATGGGGGTCACGGTCAGTTCACCACACATCTCTGCCACTCTTTCCATCTCCATCGTGAGATCCCTCCCATGGGAGACAGTCCTCCACGAACCTCTACAACCTGAGTCCTTCCCGCAGACTGCAGTTCTTCACAAACTGCTCCAGTGTACGTCCCCCACACGGTGTAGCCCTTCAGGTTCAGACTGGTCCAGTGTGGGTCCCCAGTGGGGTCACAAGTCCTGCCAGCAAACCTGCTCCAGCATGGGCTTCAATCTAAATTGGGGCCACAGTCCTGCCCGGAGCCTGCTCCAGTGCAGGCTCTCCACCAGGTCACAGCCTCCTTCAGGGCACATCCACCTGCTCCAGCATGGGGTCCTTCACAGGCTATAGAGTGCATATCTGCTCCACCATGGACCTCCATGGCCTGCAGGGGCACAGCCTGGCTCACCATGGGCTTCCCCACGGGCTGCAGGGGAATCTCTGCCCTGGCACCTGGAGCACCTCCTGCCCTCCTTCTGCACTGACCTGGGGGTCTGCAGGGTTGTTGCTCTAGCATAGTCTCACTCCTTTCTTCTGGCTGCTGCTCCACAGTGGTTTTTCCCTTCCTTCTTGAATATGCTATCACAGAGGTGCTACCACTGTTGCTGATGGACTCAGCCTTGGCCAGCGGTGGGTCCATCTTCTCACAGAAGCCACCCCTGTAGCACCCCCTGACCAAAACCTTGCCATGCAAACCTAATACACATTTCATAGGTCCCATGGGCTTGTCCATATTCAGGTTCCTGAGATGGTCTCAAACCTGGTCATCTCTTACAGCGGGCAGTACTTCACCCTGTCTTTGGATTTTGTGAACTGGGTGATGTGACTAGAACACTTGCCAGTAAAGAACAAGGCAAAAAAGTTGTTGAGTACCTCTGCCTTCTCCATGTCTCTTGTAGGCAGGTCTGCCGTTTCACTGGTCGGGGGGTACAGTTTGTTTCATCTTCCTTTCTTATCCTAGGTACCTGAAGAAACCCTTGTTATTGTTCATGTACCTAGACAAGTTCAGCTCCAGCTGTGCCTTGGCCTTCCTGATCCCCTCTCTGCACTCTTGGGACATATCCCTATGATCTCCCCAGGATGTATATCCCTGCCTCCACTGCCTATGTATTTTGGTTTTGTGTTTTAGTTTGGCTAAGAGGTTGTAGCCAAGCTGGCCTCCTGCCTCCCTGGCCTGACTTCTTGCACGTCAGGATTGAGAGCTCTTATGCCCTAAGAAAGATGTCTTTAAATGCTTCCCAGCTCTCATTTGCGCCTTTGCCTCTGAGGACGGTTTCCCAAGGGATCCCATGAATAGCCAACACAGCCAAAAGTTTATCCTTATGAGATTTAGGGCCCTGACTCAACTTTTTACCCAACCTGTACCCCTCAAGATTGAGAATTCCACTAGGGCATGATCACTGAAACCCAGGCTACCTCCAGTCTTGACCTCTATGATAAAATCTTCCACATTAGTGAGCAACAGGTCCAGCAGTGCCTCTCTGGTTGGGCTCTCCATCACCTGTACTAGGGAGTTGTCCTCAACTTCCTAAATAAAGAAACTGAATGCAATGACTGAGATTAGGCTATGTTTTGCAGCTACTAAAATCACTATGAAAGTCCTGAACAGGGCTCAACAGAATAGTTCACATGATGGCTTTACAAGACAATATAAGGATGCATGGGGAAGGAAAGGAGGACCAATCTAATCTAAGTTCTAGCATAACTGCCTTTTTTAGCCCCACTAAATGTTAAAAAAAAAAAAAATCATTGTTTTCTGTGTGTTTTTGAGTGAATGCTGTTCATTTTACCCACACAATTGGTAACTGGGCATGTGTGTAGGTGCCAGTGTGTGCTGTTGTGCATGAACATTGACCTCTTTTTGTTTTGTACTGTTTGCTCAACTGCCCTCCATAACTGCCCTCCATTATTCAAAGTCTAGCTCTAATGCCTGACTTAATTAATCATTCAAATAGCTACATTTCTTGGCTTTGCTTTTTAGCATTACCTCATTCAATTTTTTTCTTCATTTGTTTTTAAATAGTTCTGCTATCCTTTCACCTTATTACTAATATTACAAAGCTCAAATGCTTCATTGACCCTGGATGCCTGTGTCCGTGGTGACATTGGGAAGTTGAAGAAAAGATGTTAAACACTAAATAGTTTCTCATGTTTTAAAAAGAAAAAAAAAACACTCACCCATACCACCACCACCCCAAAAGAACCCTGAAACCACTGAGAAAGAGATAGGATAGTTTATAAATTAGTGCTCTGCAGAAGATGCAATATTGATTTATTTTTCGTAAGACAGAATCAAATCTCATTCAGGCAAACTGTCAGAATAGATTTAAAAGAAAGCACTTCATATGAAACTTTATATTACATTATGGAACTCAATGACATAAAATGTATTGTAAAAGGTAAGTACAAATTTTCAAAAAAAAAAAGTTTATACAATTCAGATTTATGAGTGGATATTACAGAAAATTGATAGTCAGCTGTCTTCAGAAATCCCTATCCTGCTAACTGTTGGACCCTGAGAAGATACACATAGATACTACTCAAGACCCTCCTGCAGCTCTACACTATTTTTATCCATTCCCTAAAGCCTTTCTGCTTAGGCCTGGGACATGCTCCACACCCAAAACTTCTGTGTAGCGCTTTTTCCTTAGGCCTGATTAAGTCACATACTATAGAAAAAAAAAAAAAGGCAAAAAAAAAAAAGCTGTAGAAACAGGTAATCCATTTTTTCTCGTGGCCTAAAATGCATTATCAGTTTTTAAAGGAAACTAGTTCAGACTGAAACAGAGCTAGCTGGAAGCTATAGCTCCTAGAAGAATCCTGGCAAGTAAATGAACAAAGTTCAAGGCAGTAATGAAGAACAGATCTTCCTTATAGGAAAAGCTTGGAATAGGATCTTCCATCAGTAGTATCAACAATCAGTATGGCTGGGTAGTACATCTAAAGGCAGAGCAGGGTAGCTTCTCCATTTATTTTCTCTGTGCATGTCTCAGTGACAATTGTTTAACTGGAATTAATACTTCTGTAAATGCTAATAATGGGACACTATGTTCATTCTATGAAATAAGGTTTTGTTTAGCTTAATGACAATTTTAAACCCTATAAAGCTAACATTAAAAAAAGCTGGAAAGTTTAATGAACATTCAGCGCTACCAGTCTGAGTAAGGTGAAAATTTAATCTAACCCACAATCATTCATTCTTTCATTGTGACTTTTTAGCGGCTTGTGTGAGCATGGGTAGTTACTAATTTTCTTAGAGGAGATGGGTTCAATTAGTGCCTGGTTCCAGTCAAGGGCCATCAATGAACAACCTGCATTTACTTTCTTTAGTTTGGTTTATCAAGTACATTAGGTAGTGTACAAATTAATACATAGTTACGAAGCACTCCATTGTGAAAAAGCCGCAAGGGTCAGAGGCAAGAGGTGAGCTGTCTCTACCCTTGGTAAAGCTATGGCAGTAGAGTATCTTAACATCCAGTTAGTGCTGGTTAGTGCTTAGCATCCAGTGGGTTATTGAGTTTTCAAAATGAGCCTGTGTGTACCATTCAGCTGCATGGGCCAGGAAGAGATCTGAGTCTTTTCATAATCACCAATGTGAAGTCCTTAACTGAATTCTTATAAGTTTCTGTAATCACTTTTTGAATCCATGTACTTTTTTTAATATCCAGAATGTCCTGCGACAAATAGTTTCACAGTTTAACCACCTGTAGCATTAAGTAGGGTATCCAGCTGTTTACCTGACATGACACTGACCTGTCCTGGATAGTATCAATAGACATTTTCCCTTAGGACACATTCTCACATAGATGAATTACAGTAAGCAACTTGCAGTGTAAAGGTTACACAGCAGATCTGCTTTAGGGTGCATTTTGATGCCCCTTTGTCCCTGCCTTATGCTGCTGGCACCGATGGCCATGTACCCTGTTCCTCCCTGCCCAGTGTTCCCCAGGGTTCCTTCCTCATTTCCTGCCACTTAGGCTAAATTGTCTTGGTGATGAGAAACCTCAGTAGAAAGGGGAAGACCTGTGCAGTGGGTTTAAATCTAACACTAAGTATTAAATCTGTCACTTGAGTATGCTGTCTCGCTTCATGGAAAGAACTTCTAGTTTGCATGTGGTTTGGTGTAGGTTCCATTGTACATACCTTTGAACCTTAAGTATGCAAGTTCATAAACTCTTGAACAGCTTTTTCTTGCAGCTATATATACACACCTCATATGTTAGTGCAAGGCAAAGGTCAGGATGACATTGAAACTTTCCATGGCAAGAAGTTGCAGTCTGCATCAGTGTAAGTTCAAATCCTATCTTCAAAGAAAGAAAGTTCTGTTTCTTTCATAATTTTTTTTTTCTTGGTATGTCAGACCCTTGCTCCCTCAAATAAGTTAGAGACTACTCAGGCATAAACACAGATAGTCCACACACACACTCCAGACCCTGCCTGTGGCTAAAACTACCCTGTCATAATTGTTTCACATCATTGAACCACAAATATAGCAGGTTAATCTTCTGCCCCAAAAGGGTACGCATCTCTGACAAATGCTGCAGCCATTGCTCTTGGTCTCTCCTGTCCCATACCCGAATACTCAAGATACAGCATTTGACCTATTCTCATCTGTTGCTGCCCTTCAGCCAAAATCCAAGAAGCTTTAACAGCTACCATTACTTCAAAATAAGGTGTCTCTAATTCCAAGGGGAAGAAATATAAAAAGCATTGTGACCATTCATGCCAGCATGTTTATAATTAGCTGTTTACAGTTAGCTCTACCTTGGAGTCTATGATTTTGACATTAATTTCATCAGCATCAGTTCTGTGACCAAGAGCTCACATTTTCGGTTTCACGTGCTTCGTGCCGTATTTATAAATTAGTACAAATGCATCTAACTTATAACAAAAGTTAAGCAAAGCCAACCCATTAAAATATGTTGGAACAATAACAAAAGGCAGGGATAACAACAAAACAGGGTTTGCTGCTGAAACCAAGTATACCAGCCTAGACAAGCAAGTTCTTCCTAGTAATAAAACATGACTTTGAAAACACTGTTCATTTTGACATACCAGATACAGCAGCAGTGATCACAAAACTAAAATCCAGAAAGCATCCTATAGTGAGGTCCAGCACATGAGTGAGGACAAACAGACGACACCTGTGGAATACTGTAATGTTGGCATCCTTGGATTTTGTTTTTCTAATGTCTTGAGCTGAAGCTGTGACACACATCTTGGAAAACACCAATGCATTTCCCACCACCTACAGGTATGTTTACCCAGGTAGTTTTTATTGTATTTAGAGGACGGTCTTGCTGGAGAGAATTGTGGCTCAGGAGAAAATTCATTCCTTCCCATCTTTTTAGGAAATTTAGTCTGTCAGGCTGCTGGCAACCTATGAAGTGGCTCTTGAAAATAATTTAGAGCTTAAAATTAAGGCCGCAGTGATCCAAGAGAATGTACTCAGGTTATTCATATCTTTATCATCGGCTCTTTAGTGTTCGTATGGATCGTCTGTGTAATGAAAGAGTTTTTAGCATGCTTGATCCATGGCCAGAAGAGTCACAATTCAGACACCTATTTAAAGGTGTCTGGGATTCCAGCTGACAACAGTATCTTATCTGTCTGTCCTTAAGGGAATTGACTGCCTAGTCTGCAGTTTCATGGCATGAGCATGAATCACATTAAAACCATCCTGGAGCTGACTTGGAAACCCGAGTCCCACTGGACATGGCCAGAGACTACAGCTGATACTTGAACAGTGGACATTGTCAGCAATGGCAAACATCTCATTTTATGCTTGTACAGAAATTTTTGCACCTCATTCTTCAGTAACTCTATAAAAATAAGTGGTTGCTTTGATTTACTTTGGAGTTGCAGAAAAGATCAGGTAGAAGTATAAGCCAAAATTCTGATTTCCCTTTTCTGAAGAGGAAACTTCATAATATCCTAGGCTATATCAGAGGAACCTGCGTTGCCATGGCTTCTGAATAGCAGTACTAATTTCTATCACTTCAGAGCCATGTTTTTTAATTACAGGTTGTTTACACCATATTGCTATCCAGCTGAGCTATGAGAATTGTACCTGAGATTCACAGCTGAGCCAATCTGAGTAACACACAGAACTGCCCTTGGACTCTGAGATCTTAATTAAAACCTTGTCTGCCAATTCATACATAGACAATTGGCTGATGATAACAGGACAAGCCTGAGAAGTGCCAATCAGGCTTCTTGGTAAATCTCAATCAGTCTTTGTGTTTTCTATAATAACCAGTGAAGCTCAAGGTAGATGCCATGAAAGCAACAAGCAGTAAGGACAGATTCCTTTGACTTCCATTATTACTCAGTAAGGTAGTATTGTCCTTGGCTGGGTTTATTTGATTAAGCCCATTTCTCTGGAGGATTGATGCTGCTCAAAATCCCTCACAGCTCTGACTCTGCTAAGCATCAGATAAACAGGAAACTTCTCCATCTAACCCATGTCATATTCTCCCAGTATTGAGCTGGTGGCTTTAATATGGTCAAGAAAAATATGTCAGTCACAACCCTGTCAGCATCCAGGGCATAAATCATGGACAAACAACCACCTGCTGAATCCCAGGCCAAATCTGGGAGAATTGTGCTTTTGGTTCAGATTGATTCAGTAGAAAATCTCAACCCAAGGAAGTGCTACTTGCCATTCAGATTTGATGGGATCCGAACCGGCACATACATGAAGAGGAAAATATGACTCATTCTACAGTATCCATCCTCCTGGTCTGTGCGTACAATGTTGAGCCCCTGACTCTTCTCACTTTTCGGAACGCATAGGTACAGCAAACTTCTTACCGTGAGGAAGCTGACCTACCAACATAAGCACCTTCTTGCAGGTAGCATCACAGGATTACAAGGAAAAGCAGACCACGTCTGCCCTCACAAACGTAACTCTGCAAAAGATTGAGATTGGTACAAACTTACTGACATAATTTCCTAGTGATTTAACTACATTGTTCTGCACATAGTTTTTCAACTTTTGATGGTGGTATCAAAACCAACTGTTGTATTTGTCTGGATTTTGCTGCAGATAAAAGTATTGAGATTTTGAAGACATATTTCTCAATATAAAGTTTTGGCAAGAATACACATGAGCTTTTTGTTTGTGTTTTTGAGACAGAACAAGTGATGCTACTGAAGACTTCTATGGCTAGTTACAGGCATATAAGCTTGGAAAAACAAGTCTATCTTGAAATCTTGAATATTCTTTAGCATTTTCGTACAATGATACTACATTTTCTGTACCTTATATTGTATTCAAAGCTTTAAAAAAAGAGGGGGTCAAAGTCCAATAAACAGCATATAAAAGAGTCTGGGAAAGTATTTCCACTTTGCATCTGTTTACTTTAAGTCTGCAATTCATCCTCATGATGATTTATTCACAAAAGATAGCCAATCCATGTACTTTCTGAGAGAAAGTTATTTTTTTCATTGTTTTGGTTTGTTTATTGGATTTGATCTACTGTTCTTTTTTCTTGTTGGATTTTTATTTGATTTTTATTTATTTTGCTTCAAACTGTTTTAGCATAACAACTGTTTAATCACAATACTGTTACTTACTCCCAAAGATGAAATTCCAGTGATTAAACCAGTGAGATTCTTTAATTTGTGCATATTCTCAGGCAATACTAATGCTACGTTTTAGTTCAGATTGTTTCCAGGTTAAACAATGAGCATTCCAAGGTACCTCAGCAGTGCCTAACTACTCTTAATTACAATCAGCCATGGTTACAAGAAGTTCTTTGTTCTGCAAATGTTTTCAAGTTCTGTACTTCAGAAAATTTATTGTGTCAAATGAAACATAACCTTGCCTTCTCTGTTTGGCAACAAATGCTGCTTGCAGGTGCTTCCAAATGAGCTTTTAAATTATAGTTAGCCAAGACAAATGTAATTTTGCTGGTATTCCTAGTCTAATTGCAATTTAGGTTGCATTTAAATGAGTTGTGGGAGACTGTTTCAGGCAGAAAGACTTACAGTACAAATTAAACAAGATTAATGTTGCAGTTTATTTGATAAATAACCAGTCCTCTACTATTTATAATAAATCATTTCCCCAACAATTGGTTGCTCAAGTTTCCTTAAGATTATAAAGTGCTTTTATTTTGTTTAATAGAACACTGAGGAATTTTGATTGGTGGCAAGGCCAGCCATTATTCTTGGTGTCATGATCTAGAAACAACTGTGCCAGAAACTACACTATCCACAGAAACAAATCAGAGTGCTTTAAATCAGCATCTTATGATAGTTCATCTTCGGTGCTTCTTTTGCTTTTATTTAATGGAACTGTTTAATTTTGTGTATTTGCACTGACTGTAAAGCTCTTATGGTTAAATTATTAATTTATACTAATAAATGTTGCCAAAGAGCAAGTGTTAGCTTACAGAGCTACTGTGTATGCAAAACCTGATGCAGTTGCATCTAGGTTTTTATTCGAGCATGCAGCATGCTTTTATTTCAGTATCATTCCTTTTTGGACTTGTGTCTATTTCACTGTTAGACAGTTTTGTTTTGTGAAGGGCAATGCAATGAAATTTGTATTTTGATTAGATCCAGGAACATGCTGGTTATAGTCCTGCAACACTGGAAAACTAGGTAACTAATTTGGTGTCTTTAAGAGAAGAATCCCAAAGCTAAGGTCAATGTGAATTAAGTTGCTTAATAGAAAGGGAGCAGATCTGTGTTTCATCATGGAAAGGTGAAACTGTTCAACTGAGCTGAATTTGAAGTTAGTTAGTCTATTCAGAATAGTCCTGTCACCCGTTTTGCAAATTAAAAATTCAGCTAGACTTTATCGGGTAGTTCCCAGCTGGCTCTAACTTTGCAGAGCAACCCTTGGCTGCAAACAGGAGCTTAGTTTTGATGCCTTTTGCATATGAAGGCGAAAGGAAGGCTAAAGCTGCGCAGTCAATACATTAATTGACCGACTGTGTGCAAGCTTGACAAAAACAGTGTAATCTGATCAAAGTCCCTTGTATATGACAGGATTCTGGTAACATTGCACATAGTCTATTATTTGGGAAGATGAAATATTGAGGAACTGGCAAAAGTATAAAAATAATACCACAACTGCACACCTGAGGGTCTCAGCAGAATCCTGCTAAGAACACTACACAGACTTGGAGGTAAATTTCCTCCTACAGCTAGGACTGACAACAAAACTGAATTTAAAAAAACATTTGCAAGTCTCTGGACTGCTAACTTTCAGATAATTAACTCAGAAAGAAAGCTTTCACATACAGGTTGCATACAGTTCAGGAGCACTGAAGCTGAGAGTAACAACTGTTTCTTGACTTAGTCAAACAGTGACTGTTCTACGTCAAGAAAAATGTAGCTGCAGCTGCTTTCCAATTTCATAATGTAACACAGATAGCAATTTTATGAAACATTACATCTCTGCATCAGCTGTGAATTACTGCAAGAGAAGCAGCACTTTTCAGAGCCAAGAGTCATGTAAACCAAGTGAAACTGGGAAAGGACAGAGCCCCAGTAGGATGTACAATAGGACTAGTACTTACAATGAGAAGTCTCCTATACCATGCCAGAAACATCCTAAAATCAGCTAACTCTATGTAGAACTATTGGGAGTTAGATGTAAACCTTCACCTTAAACCAAGAGTTATTTTACTCTGCCAAATTAATTCCTGCTGCAGTTCTTTTCCACTGGAGATACGACTGTCCGCAGGGTTACACCAGGGATGAAAGTGTCCCACTGGATTTCTGCAGCATCAATGTTTACAAGGAAGATTTATCATGATTGTTGAACAGCAATCTTTGCAAATATTTAGCAAGGTTGTTTTTAAGCTGCTATTATTAAAAAATGCAATCTGGAAGGTAGTCAACACGTACATAATTCGGCAAGGTGACACAAACCCAGTGCCAGTTTTAAAGAGCAGGAGGACCTAGAAGAAAACAAATACTGAAATAATCAAACCGACATTGATGTGTTTCACTTTCAAACATCTAATTTGTAGTAGCAGTTCAGAACTCAGTTTGAGAAGTAAATAATATTGAATTAATATCAGTATGTAGTTTTCCAAAAAGCACGCATATGTGTATGGCAGAGACCAGGCTTATGTAAAAAACCATTATCAGACGTGGGTGTTTAGCAAATTATTAGCAAATGACACAATTGTCTGTAAACAACAAATCAGTCTGAATCAGACGAAATGGAATATTTTTAGTGAATTAATTAGTGTTATACTTTGCCACAAAAATATTTTATTTCAAAGACTTATGCATGACTTTTGCATGGTTAAGGAATTCTGTTGCTTAATTTACTTAATTACTATTTGACAACAGTATAGTGTTCAAAATGTCTTTATTCATTAACACTGCGTTTCAAGTAAACTTAAGCAGTAGGTAATCATCACAATGCTTTATTGATACTCTATATGGCAGCTAGATATTAAAAAAGAAAAAATTGTGTTTGTAATCACTATTAATTTCAAAACATTTGATAATTAAAGGATAAGACAAGTAATGATCAGTTTTAGAAAGCTGTTGTCTCACTTTGGCATAGTGATAAGTAATGAAGTACAAATGCTACTGTTTTCACATACTACTCAATATATGAAGCAGGTACATAACCCTTAGTAGCCTAAAATAAATTTTTAAAAAGCTGTTATGTTACATGGTATGATGTTAAAACCTCAGTCAATGTGTTGCACGTAGAATAATTCTAGAGTAAGAATTACCATTTTGTTTTGGAAAAAGGTGACATTTCTTTTTTTGCTTCTATCATGTTCACACCACTAGTTCTTATCATTAAAAAAGATTGTGTGATAGATTTCCTTGAGAGATTTAGTGTCTATTTCTTTTTCCATCTTCCTCCACATACATTTTAAGTTTTCTTTCTTCATATTCTTTTCTTGACTTTTTCTTTTATTTCCTTTCTTCTCCCATTTCTCCTTCCAAAACCAGTACCTTCTAGGACAAGCAGTATTCACCACAGGGTGTTCCCTAACCCTATGTAACTCAGACCAGACCTATCTTTGGCTCTGAGCCTCTACGCAGTCGCTTTCTTCATGGAACAGCATTCTCAAGATTTTCTTTTCAATGCTAATCCATTGAATAAATATTTTCTTTTGGTTTCTCAGGCCATTTTGAGGGATGCTTCTCTTTTTTTCTTACAGAAGTGTCCAGAGGAAGCTAAAGGACAAAAAATGGCCCCTTTCCCACGAAGAAGGTTACCAGATGCAGAGTTTTAGCTGCTTTGTGAGCAGGGCACTGCCTGAAGTTGTTCTTCATTCAAATTAATGACAAATTCTCAGTTCAAGACATGATTTTCTTTTTCAGACTTTTCAAAAAACTTCCCTATAAACATGGGATTATTAGTGCCTATATTATTTCTCAGTAATAGAAGTGTGAGTAACCCATTATGTTGTAAAACTGCAAAATAAAATTTGTGGAATAGCACTGAATCATGTTACAAGGAAAAGCCCTGGTATATAAAACAAAAAGAAAAAAAAGTTTAGGTCCTTCCCAACACATTAGAAGGTATACCAGAAGAGCATCCTCCTCCAGCAGTTCATTATGTCATGTCTTAACCAGTGGAAAAAGTGTCAGCCTTGTGACAGACCACTAGCTACCGAGGATCATCTTGGGTCTTCAGGTGCCTTCTCGTTCTGGGCAGCCAATCCATGCTGCTGCAAAAAACAAGGAGACAAATTCTTTCAGAGAAGGGCAGATGCATCCCCCTTCCACCCACAGCTTCCAGGAAACCCAGAGGACCTGGTAAGTTTCCTTATGGAAGCAAAACCAGTTGCATTCCATGCAGCTACAAAGTCTGTACATTTTTTGATCCAGGCACCACACCATTATTTCCTGGGGAGGTAATTCTTATGGCTATTCATCTGCCACTTGGCACTGACTCCAGAGAAGCAAGTCGTGAGCACAAATATAAAATTTTCTGTCATGGGTACACAAAGGACAAAGTGACAAAGAGCAGCTGTGGATGGAGATGAGATGCTGATGGTTTGGTTAGATCTGTGCATCATTCAGCTGTCCCTCTGCCATCTTCACTGGAACATTTGTCAGAAGATTAGCATATGAAACTGATAGACCAGAAGATGTTTAGTAATACACAGAAAATCTGCCTTGAGTTCCTATATCAATACGGAAAAAAGATGGGGGACAACTGACCCTGGTAATTGTTACACAACGACAGGAATCTGGAGCTTATGGGGAAAGTCTGAAACTGTTCTACATGAACCTGTGTGCCAGGCCCAGCTGGAAAATGCTAAAATACTACAAAAATTATTCCCACAGAAGAAAGCTGTGGACTTCTTTTAAAGGTCACTTCAGAATGTTATGCTTTCCTTCCTACTAGCTTACTGCTTGATGCCAAGCCACTGGTAAGTGGGACTATTTTAAGAAAAGATTGTGCAAACAGGCCATAGGGATCCAGGTCATAGCTTTTATTTGGCCTCACAGTTCTTTGTTCCCAGAATACAAGAATTTATTTCCATTAGCAAAGGACATAATTTTCTCAACAATACATTTTGGTATGAGGCAAACTCTTCCATACACAGAACTGGGAAGGTGGAAAAAGGAATTGCAATCACAAAACCAAATAATGTTTTGTTGGAAGAGGTTGACAAACAGCAATTATAAACAGCACACTTAGCTCTGTATTTAGTCTCCAGCCTAACTGACCGAATTTTTAATCATGTTGAATGTCAAGATCTCCCATTACACTTTGTATACCAGGAAAACTGTGTATCAGGCACATGCTAGGTACTACATTTCTATTTGCTGTTTATTTTTTACTGTTATTTGTCCTTACTTATTTTATAAAGACTGTTATTAGTTAAGAGTTTGAAAGGGAGCATCTTTTCTTTGCAGAAACCTAAAGGTTTTTGCTTTGTTGCTGATTGCTGACATTCTTCAGTCCTGGAAGATCAATTTGTAGCAGCATAGTCCAAATAGTACTCCCTCTCTTAAGCTTTATAAAAAGTAAGAAAATTGTGGAAAAGAGCAACTTTTCAAAAAGTTGAATTTAGAACAAGTTTCTGTTAATGTGCTGAAGGAATAGTTGGAAATCTTTCAATGTGAGGTGTGCCATTTTTTTGCCTTTTTTTCCTATCCTTGTAACAGTTATACTGCATTGTAGGTGGAACCAATAAGGACCTTTTTTTTTTTTCTTTTTTCTTTCCCTTTTACAATTTTATGGAACTTAAAATCCAGGCCATAGACTATAGTTTGTTGTATTCTTCTCAGGGAAAGGTTTGTCTGCTCTACAAAGGAGGGGGGGGGGGGGGGTGGGGGGGTGGAGAGCAAGAAAGCCACCACCACCATCCATCTGTTAATAAGGGCTCATAGACAGGATGTGTTAAAACCTTCGAGCAAAGCAAAAGTGAGAACCCTGATTTGTGTTACTGAATGCCAGGACAGCAAACCAATTTGCCACTCAGGCATAGATGTCTCCCCAGTCTTATGTTAGATCAGTTCCACTTACTTTAAAGAATATTGACTTATTTGAAGCAAGGTCAGGAAACTGAGTCTCTCAGATGTCAGCTAAGTGCTCTGGACGTACTGTTTAACAGAAGATTGTATTTTGTCTCGTTGTTAAATGGGAAGATTCATGATTTTCTTTTTAATCAGGTAAACCACTTCCTTCTCAACTTCACCATCACTATTCTTATCCTATCCCTATATCCTGTCTCCAGAGAAAGGAGATGAAAACTGTGACCATTGTAAGCGACTAATCACAGGTGGATGTAAACCCAGAGAATTGATCACAGGTGGATAAGCCCAAGTTTGAGGAGTCTTTATGGCCCCAAATACAAATGGTGTATTGGAGAGGAATGAAACAGCAGTGGAGGCAATGCAACCTGAAAAGCATTGGTTTGGGTAAAGATTTCTTTCTGTTAAACCATTATTTTATTCAAGAAAACATGTGAGTAATACTGACTGTGACTTAATATTGCATAGACATTAGAATATGAATGTCAAACAGAAAAAAAATCCCAAAGTTTTCGGTCTGAAAACACAATGGAAAAATCTCTTTCTATTCTATTTCAGGGATATGCATAAGGATTCTGAACATCTGACAATAATTTTCTTTTTCTGTCAAGTTAGTACACATTAATCTCAATGTTAGTACACATACCAAGGTTGTCTATAAGATGCTTTAATGGGTCATTCCATCTTGCTTCAACATAAAAAGGGTTTGTAGGAATAATGGAAACTGGAGACAGTTGTAAGAGTCCTTCATGTCAAAATTAGAATTGTAAAAATAAAGAAGCCAATCCTATTTCATTGAAACCAAACAAAATTACCTTGAGTTCATTGTTTACAAAATTGGAGATTCATGCTTTTGCTTTTATAATACTTGCATTTTAGTCCTAATGTCTTAAGCCAAAGTTGTTGATACTTACCTCCTACTTGGTATCCATCAGGCTTACAACACACATGGCTAGTTTATAACATAATCTAATTTGAGATAAAGATACTAATTCTGCAATTAAGTTTTCTCTAGAACAAATGGACATCAGAGAATTCATAAACGTGTGGGTTAAATAAATGTCTGATGAGTCACAGAGCCAACAGTTGTTCATGTTAGTGGCACTTCTTTTAAATGTTCACAAGAGAAGGATACAATGATGCTTCCATATGATGTTGGATGAACCTTACATAGTCCCAGGAACAGTCGAGAACCCTAACTAAAACTTGCTTTTATTAAGTGAAAGTGGCTATGCAGACTATTTTCTTCTTCCTTGCTAGAAAATCTGCATTCAATTCACATTTGCTGGTTAAGCATGCACATTGCTGCAGGCGACAGTAATTCCTGAGAGAAATGAAGCAGTGTAATCGGATGTGGACTGGCACAGGTAATACAGCCAAAATGATTGTTGGTGGCACGTTAGGTTGGCTGTATCTGCCACTTTTTCCATCTCTAGTACTATGAAGGAAAAGAAAGCAAAGCATCGTTTTCAGTAAATTTACTGGTGGCTAAGATCCCTTTCTGAATCCAAGCTGGCCAAATCCTAGGAGTTAACATTGAACCAGATAGAAAGCTTAGTATATAGAGGCGGGAGGAATTTAAATTTAGCAGGTGCTGTGTGCCAAGTATATAGTCATTTTTCTTCAGGGAATTGGTTGAGTCCAGCACATTGGCAATGGGTAAGGGGAAACCTATTTTGCTTCCAGCTGGCCAGTCTACGACTCTATAGCTCAGAGGTTTAAAGTATTATGCTGCCTGATGTGGGACAATTGCCTGATGACCAAGTGTGAAGTTGGGAAATACAAATTACATACCCTGACAGAGCTGTAATATTTGTAGGGAGATTCTGATCTTGTTACCAGTATTATGAAAAAACAGTTAAGTGTGTTTATTTTAGTAAAGTAACAGGAAGAAAGATGGATAAGAAGTATATCCAAAATAAACTGTATTTTAGAAGGGGAATTCCTTTTAATTTTATTTTTTCCCAAAGGGTAAAAAGCAATGTTTTTAAATCATGCAAATTACCTCCTAACTATACAGTTAATTAGTGCAAGTTAAATTTGCTTGTCTTTAGCAAAAGTCATCTGGATAATTTAAACTACTTTTATTCAACCTCAAAAGCAGAACTACTTGCTGCAGGGCCTGCACACCTGCCTGAAAAGTTGAATATAAACCAGATAATCAGCAATAGGAGAACTCTTTCCCCACTCTCAGCTGTAAGAACTTCTTAATAGCAAATCTACAGTGCTTATAAGTTCACTACTATCAAACCATCTGAATGTTTCAGAAAATGCTTATTCAAAAACAAAATGAGGAAAGCTAGAAATCTGAGTTTAAACACAGTACTCTAACCACAAGAAAAGATTAGTTTGCTTTTTTTAATCACAAAGCTTTACTTTATGGAAATTATAAATAATCAATTTAAATCGTAGTCCTGCCCTCCCTCCCAATGCCAGCATATGCACATTTTACATTTATACATATTGTTTTATGAAACCAATCTATATTTAAGTCCATATAAATAGACCTGAATAAAATAATTTCAGTGCTTTAGTATGTATTGAAGTCACAAAGCTGGTGTGACCTTGCCAACTAATACACAGTAAACTGTTTATTATTTGTGAGAAGTTCTTTAGTAAGCTAAGAGGTAATGACCACTCGACCACTCGATTGCACACACTTACCATTAATATTGCACACACTTACCATTAACATTCCTAATGCATTTCAGAGGTCAGGGGGGAAATTCACTTTCTCCATGGACAGGATCAGACAGGGAGACAGAATTAGGATAGCCCCAATATATTGTTGACCCACTGCTGACGTCAGTTCTTGTCTGTGGACAAAGCACAGCATTCACTACTGTTGATCATAGTGCCGCTGTCTCACCTGAAAACACTGTGGGATGCAGTAAGGGTATATTACATACTTAAGTGTTTCTTAACTAGAGAAAACACAAAAAGTAGCGATGTTCAACTTTCTCTACAGCTTTTTCAAATTAAGTCATACAAGATTCAGTCCTGTGAGCCACATAAAATCCATACATGAAACAACTGGAAGAACTTCTGAGATGCTTAAAAGTCTAAGTGTTAGCAAGGGGCAGAAGACACTTCAGTAGCAACACGTTCACCCAGGTATATTTACTAGGATGTATGTCATGTTCAATGGCACAAGCACAATGAGTTTTTTTGGAGAAAAACAGTTGCAATAGCTAATCATACTTTATAGAGAGTGTGGGCATTTTGTCACCCGGAGTTCTGTTCTCAAGATGAAAAAATCCTTTTCTGCACATTGTATTTCATCAAATTCCCCAAATTTTTGAACTTAAAAGAAAAAAAAGATGCACCAAGTCTCTGTCCGTAGTTAGCAGCAATTAAACAGGCATAAAACTTTTTATCTTCAAATGGTAGTTGGATTTGAAGACAGACTGGACAGAAGAATAACTGTGATGTATTTTGCACTCCATCTTGGGTAAGAAACCATGTAGCTGGTAAGAGATTTGTGTGCAGTTTTACCGTAGAGCAGTGCGTGAGGAATGCTGGAATGCCCTGCCTATTCTGAAAGTTTTGTACCAGGCATTTCAAGCTCTGAACTGCTTTTTTTCCATGGAGTCTCAAAAAAACCCTTTGAAGAGATAGTGCACAAAGTGAATTCCCTGGTACTCTTTTGCAGTTAATTTGTTTCATCCCCCAGAAAAAAGACCCCAATAGAAGATACCCATTCATGTGCAAAGCCAAGAATCTGGGGCAGAACAAGAGCAAAGGTTACACTGCACCCACCCCCAGCCTATTAAGAAAGAATCCCAGTTCTGTTTCTCACCTCTGAAAGTCTGACATTGTATCTGGGGATAGAGAAGAATGGCCATGGAGCATTGCCTCAAAAAAGAGAAATAAAAATAGTCCATGTCTGGACTTTAAATAGGAATGACAGGCTATAGCCACAGGTGATGCATAAAATTAAGATACTTTAGAAGTATGACCCTATGCTAGGGAAGTAAGCCATCTTGCAGTGGTGGAAGTAGCTGTAAAATACCTCATTTTTATAGTTACTGAAATGTACTTCAGCCTGATTCAAAATTTGTACCAACTGAACTGCAGGTGTGATGTTGCACAAATTTAAACCATTTGAGTAATGCAGATCCTTGAATGATGAAGTAATTAATGCTTAATTACACCTAGGTCCCTTGTAGTTCCGTTTGATACATTAGCAAATACCAACCATATCTGTTAAAATGCAAAACTAAACTTGCAGCTTCTGCACTACTCAGGATGAGCATTAACTGGCTCAGGAAACAGGCAAACCTTTAAGACCTTCTTCTAAAGACAACAGAAAAAATTAACTGTAGATATACACTTGCAGGTGGGATATCTCATCTGTGTTCGTACTCTTTGTGTGTGTACTTGACTGGCCTTGTAAATACACTGTTAAATTAAGATGGCTGTAGCTACTAACTGTTAGCCAAACTTTATACAGACTGCCAGTACTGGAAGAGTTGTGTTATGTTTATAATTAAATCTATGCAGGAAACTGTTCATGCAATAATTTATATAGGAGCTTACTGTATTTATTGCCAGATAACTTAATCTGCGGATTAATTGTGTAGATTTACAAATGGTGGCAACTGTGGATGCAGTGAGCTAAAAATGTGTCCAGCATTTTCTGCAAGCCTGTATATTTCTTTAGCTGTTACTCCATTTGCTTTGAGAAATGTTATTTTGGCTGATGAATCTCTTGATATACTATTAATTACAAAATTTACAAAAATAATCCATAGAAGTTATTACCACTAATTGAGTTTGAGACATGGTGAGAATACAGAGAGCATTAAAAAAACCAAAAAACAACCAAAACCCAAACAAAAAACAAAAAACACAAACCAAAACCCGAAACAAATCTGAAGTTAGGAGAAGTTAGTCTTTCATAAGCTCAGAAGGTTGCTGCTAGAATCAGCCTGAATCCATATCAGAGTTTCCAGTGATGACCACATGGAGCATGAGGCCTCTTTTGATCTTGGCTCATCATGTAAGTACAAACACAGGAACAAATTGCTTTTCCCTCCTCCTTTGCCCTCAAACATCCGTGAACTGCCCCACACCTTTACCTCTATATCCCTGCATGGATTTATGGTTATTTCATTTTAGAATGCAAAACTGATAGCATATACTGTACAAGTCTGTTGAACTATAATGTTAAGGACCCTGAGAAGTTTTTGAGAAAAATTGAATCTTATCCTTTTAATGGCTATAGCAGGAACAGAAATACACTAAATGCAGTTCATATTTCAGTTCACAGATTGTGCCCAGAATATAGGCCTGTAACTAAGAAACGCAATCTCTTGACTTCCTAGAGACAAAAAGTTGTTTGTGATTTTAATGCACAGCTGAGTTTTCAGCAAAATATGAAAAAGACATTTTGATGATGGAAAACTCATGTTGTGACCTTTCATCTTTTATTGACAGTCTTTTGTTTTAGCTTTATCTTTAGATGACAAAAGTACCCTTTTGACAGATAAACAAAAAAACATGCAAGACAACATATTTCAAGCATATTTAGTGGAATAATAAAAGATTCCTAGGACTAAGTCCTATGAAAGGGTTATATATATTTCAGCCTTCATGGTGCTTGCTCTTGCTCCCAGGCCTTGTGCAAGTGACAGAGGGCTTTGAGAGGTTTACTTGACATGGTCATTACTAGGGGAACAGTAACGACTCTTTTGGGACTTTTTATTAGTGTTCTTTCATGGGAGATCACTGGTTTTATAGCCAAGCAGCTAAATACATTCCTGAGCTGCCCCAGTGTGAAATCCAACAGTGCAGTGGACTCTCATGGATGCCTGTGAATGCCAGTGGATTACAGTGGCAATTAGTGGGAAGTACTTTTAAGTTAAGTCATTTACAGTTAGTACTGAACAAGTTGAAGACTGCTCTTAACATCAAAACAGCTGCTGAGTCATACCAAAACATTCACCTGGCCCTGGATTTTTTCTCCAACAGTGGCTACAAGGGATAACAGGTTACCTGGGCAAAGAACAGGGCAAGCATATATGACAGTTCCCCTTTCCACTCTCCAGTCTCCAGTGTCTGACCAGTTCCAGGTTAGGGACATATATGAGGGCCAGAGCCCATACTGCTACACAAACCATCTTCATGCAGAATCAGCCAATCCTAGATAAGTTGGAAAATGGAAATGCTGGACTTTTTAAAGGGGACTTAATAAAGCCCTTCAAAGCAAAACACTGCCTTCCCTAAACAAGGAACTCTTACTGCTCTGATAATCCTGTAAGAAAATGAACAAGGAAGTTACTTGTGAGATAAGAGGAAAGAAATGCATTTATTGTCCACATTCACATAAAACCTTACTGCATTCACAAAAGTCCTTGCATTTTTGAAGGATACCCAAAAGTCACAAGGGGAGAGGTGTGCATTGGGTTTTTTTGCTTTTTTTCCTTCTTCAAACCATTGGCTTAACAGATTTTATTAGATAGTTTCATTTATAAACTGCTGCAAGACACCATAGTAGAAAGAATGCCATAAACCCATCTAAATTAGACAAAGTTGTAATCTGTGTCCAAAGCAGTATGCACCGTATGCTCTACAGTCTTTAATAAATCTTTTCCAGCTATACCGTCCAGGAATATGGAAAGCCCAATTCTTTCCATTCAAAATAAATCTGTGCTCATGTCATGATCCAATTTTACAATCTCTGACACTAGTGTGTTCATGCTTTTACATAAAGCATACCAAGAAAAGGGGAATCACCACATAGTTCAGCAGATGCTAAATGAGCAGTCTGTGACGCTCATCAGTATGACTACCGTAATTCTCCTTCAATGCAGAAACTAAACAAGTCACTCAGGCACCCGAGACTGAGGTCCCTGATTCTGCATTGGAAGTGGCATTCCTAGAGCCGCATACCAGACTGCAAAATGCTGCAGTGCTTTGCATGGTAATAGCCAAGTCTTCTTGTGAGTTAATTCCAGCTTTTTCATTCTAAAATCAAAATAACTGAAATCTTATGTATTCTCTAGGATTTTCTGCATAGCTTTTAATATGTTTCTGCATACACTAATCTTTGAGGAATACCATTTGCCAATTTTTTCCATAGAGATTTTCCATACACATTTTCCACATATTGTACAATTTTTCTCAGCTTTGTTCTCCATCCATAAGTCTCACAAATTGTTCAGATGTTACAAACAACTTTCTCCGGAAATAGGAAAATAACGAAACAAAAATACACAGAAAAACTATAACACATATAGCTGTAAAATGCTCCCTTTAAAGAAGCTGCTTTGCTTACTGACCTGATCTTCTTTCGGATGTCTATCACTTACTACTATTCCTGTTCTTGTGCGGAACTGTATTGTTCTTTCTATACCTTCTACTTTAATTGTAGTGAGGATAGGATCAGTTCCACCTTACTCGCTGGCAAAATGTATGGCCAGCATCCATTCTGCTATAAAGATTCTCTAACCAGTTTGAGATTTATCATCTCAAGTTTTCTGGAGAAATACTTGATCTTAGTCCTCCCACTGTTCACCCCTCCCAAGTTTTGAGCAAGCTCTGAGTGTTCCTCTCACCACATACTCTGTGGTCTTCTCTCTGCCCTGCTGCATCTGTGTTCCACCAGGGAGGAAACTGGCCAGGACATGATGAAGGATGCCAAACTGACATGAAGTTTTCCAGTTTTATTTCCAAATCTTATACTAAAATAATCAGGTTGGCCAGGTTCACAGGGTCTTGCAGAAACAAGAAGGCTTGGGTGATGCTAAGCCCCACAATCAGCACAACACACAGAGATGCTTTCCAGGAGCACCCTAGGAAAGGATGGTCTGTCATCCTGCCTTTGGTAAGGCTCTTTGTATTTAAATGAAGCCATTAGTGGGCAGAAGTAGCCTCAAAGCCATACTTGGAGCCAAATGCGTGGCTGTGAATTTTGTTTTAAAGAGCCATCAAGGATAGCTCAACTCAAAAGGGGTGCATTTACCAACTGAAAGTACACTTTGATATGCATTCTCTCTCTGAAATACAATGTGCCAGGCACGATAATTTCTACTTCTGATGGCAACTGGTTGGTATTAGACTGAAGGCATGGCCCAGGGTCATTTCTAGAGATGTTTTTAGATCTCTTCCTGCAAGGGGGAGATGAGATTTGTAAACAATCTGAATTCAGGCTATTTACAAGGAAACATCAGTGAAAGAACTGGATCTCAATAGTACCATTACCTTCAAGCATCCCTAGAATCTTTCAGTTCAGGGGACTAAAAATGAAGCCCTCACGCACATCAAGAGCTTTTCTCCCTATAAGTACAGATAAAGTACAGAAAACCTGTAGCACATATAAATGCAAGGTTAAGATACAGTATTTTTTTCAACTATATGGTCAACCAAAGTATTTTAGCAAGTTTATTTATAACATAATTTTTTTTTAAATATTATTCTCTCCCCAAACACTGCTGTGATATTTCTAAACATGACAGGTTATTATCCTTAGGTCTTCAATGACCAGGTGAAAATATATCTTGGGAAAAAACATAATTCCAAGCATGTCTATCCAAATGTACAGGAAACAAGAATCTTATCTTACAGAAATGCACTGTTCACCAAAAACTCGTAGCTTCCTCTTCTATACTTCAGTTAAAATTAAGATTCTTGGAATCAACCGCAAATACCTCTGAATACCATCTAGCAATGTTAAACTGAAGTTTTAATACAAAGATTTACTCAAAACAATTGTGCTTACCAATCTTAATCAGTTGTTGACTGGCATACTAAAGGGTTCAAAGGCCTAAAGTAAAGTCAAGAGTGCTTTAGCTAACTACTTCCATGGTCAGCAAAGACTAACAAATTGGTTAAGACATGGAGTAATATGCTCTGCACATTTTACACATAAATGTGTAATCTTGTCCAGCGCCTCTGAGAGAGCGTTGCCGAAATGCTTTATGATTTTTATTAGAATTCACAGTAGAATTCCTATTCCTATCCCAGCTAGAAAGCCTTCTATTTGCAGAAAAGAAAGAATTCTGCTAAGAATCTGCATACTACTTTCTGTGCAAGTTTCTTTTCTAAAAGGTTGCAAATCATAAAAAATGTATATAGATATTATTTGGGATGATGAAACAAAAATAAAATTAATCTGATAAGCTCACCATTTTTATCTGGGTGTGGTTCACTCTGAAAAATAATTTTATGCAATAAAGGAAGACAGGTAAGTCAAACTGCATTGGGGATTCTGTCAGAAATTCTAATCACAGATGGTCAGACTTTTTTTTAACAGAAGTCAAAGCTTTTCCTGGTAATATACCAGTTTTGACTGTTACATATACACCAGCTGGTATAGGCAAGAAAATGTAGTTGGCTGGGACAGGGGCTGAATAACTTGCTGGTCTGAGCAAGCAGCTGGGTTTTGCAGAGCCCATCTATCTCTGCTTTGCTTTGCATGATTTAGAGCAGGGAATTGAACTAATGTGAGGGCCCTAACCAGACAGTGATAAGCTGTCTGTCTTTTTAGCTTGATGAGTATTTAATCAGTTATACACAGCGGAGCAGCTCCAGCCACGGAGAGGCCAGTCTTCCACACCAAAATAGTCGCCAGCCTAGCTGTCAGACAGCAACGTAAGCATTCCCAAGTCTGATTCAGGCAGGGTCTGATTTGAAGGCAGGTCTCCCAAATCCCATGAGGATACCATAAGCATGAGGCAATCAGCTGTGATACATGTGTCTGTTCAAAAGGTTATTTTTGGCCCTGATGCAGAACGGGGAAAAACCTCTCTCTTTACAAATCTGTCCTTTCAAAATGGTAGTCTCCCAGTCCTCCATATATACCGAGTCTGCAGAAAAGGTTGAGCAGAACCTGTCACAATGCCTGTTCATGGAGATGGGTGATGCAGCCAAGGTACACCTGGCTGCATCTGCCGCAGAACTTGCTTGGTGAGCGTGGTTTATCCATGTGACCATCTTACAATTTGCTGCTGAAGCGGGAACTTTGGACTGTTAACAAAACCCGCTCATCTCAACATTAGAAATACCCGTTTTAAATAAGCAGACATACCCACCAAAGCAGCAGTTACCCGCGTACGTACAGGATGCGGCAGAGGACGGGAGGGACACGCCGGCTGCCCGCGGGTGGCGGGGCAGGGTGTCCCCCGCGCTCCCGCCCCGCTCGCGGACGCAGGATGGCGCCCTCGGTATGAGCAATTCACCGGGACGGAGCAGGTTGAGCACTTCCTTCCAGAGTAACGCGTTTCTCCCTCCGAATGCCCGTATTCCTAAGAAGCATCGATTTTACAGCTCCGGTTTTCAACGCGCTGATCCGCTCAGCTGCTCCCGAAACGCTGTAACATTAATTTGCCCATTGGCTGTAGAAGGATCCCAAAAGCAAGCGTTTATTGTATGTAGTGCGACGTTTCTGTATGAACGATGACAAATAGGACTACTGTTGTAGGGAGTTGTGCTTATTTTGCTAGAGCTACTGTTAAAAGCAATGTCACATGCTTACATGGAGACTTTAATTCCACGATGGCAGTGCCCTGTATCTTACTTAATTTCTGGGACTTGTGACCCACATTCAGATCTGCCTGCTGCCCTACTCCACCCACCAGATAACTTATTCCAAAGCACACAGACTTTTGGCATGTCATCTTTCCTTCTTGTGCTCATCTCAGATAAGCTGCCTTTCCTAAAAACTCAACATAACCACTCCTGATCTTTCAGTGGGATTCACCCCTGCCAACCACATAAGGACACGTTATTAGCATTAGAAAAAAAATTTAAATGTTTCTGCAAATAAGCTGCACACAGGCAAGCGTGCAGCGTTTATTGACAACGGCGAATGCCAGCCACGGGTCTCACGCCCCCACACCTCGCGGGCACATAGCCACCAGCCCTTAGGGAACACCAGGGTTACTATGCGGGCTGATCCTGTTCCTTGGCTCCTCGGAGAAATCCCGGAGTAGCTGTACTCCTCAGCCTCTCGAGTCACCTCACGGACCAGGCAGCTATTACAGATTCACCAGAAGAATTACACTTACTGCTACTGCCTCCGGCTCGGGAGAAAAACACGTACCCGCACCATTTGGGAAATACTGTTAGCAAAAGCTCGAAATCTTGGAACCTAGGTTCAGGAAACTTTTTTTTTTTTCATCCCCTCTTCTCTTTTTTTTGGCTATCGGAAATTAACTTGGCGGTTAGGAGAGCGAGGCTCGGATTCCAGCACCCCCCGCCCGCCACCGCTGGCTTCACGGAACACAAGCGATCCCGCAGACCGCCGCTGCCCTCTGCCATGGCCACCTTCCTCCCGCCTCCAGACGGAGCTGGCGATGGCGCGGCGCGGCCCCGGCCGGCGGGCGACCCCGCGGCCCCCGCCCCTGCCCAGGCCGCCCGGCTCCCCGCCGCAAGCCGAGGGGCAGGCGCGGGGCTGCGCGGAGGGCCGGGCCGCGGCCGCCACCCAGCCGCCGCTCGCTGCGCGGGCTGAGACGCCGCCTCCCCTCAGCGGGACGGCGTGATTTCAAGTTTCCTTTTACCAAGGCCCGTTATGGGACGCGAGCCGGGCCCGGCCGAAGGGAGGGGGAGAAGGGGCTGCCGGGCCCAGCGCCCACCGGCAGCATCCCTACCCGGCGCCGCCCGCCCGCACACCGGGGCTGCGGCAGCGGCGGCACAGCCGTCCCGGCACCTCCCTGCCGCCGGGCTGGGCTGGGCTTCCCGCCGGCAGCGCCTCTCCCGCCTCACCCCTCGGCACCGGGCGAGGGTTGCGGTGGGGACGTTAACCCCATCGCTCCTCCGCCCCTTCCGCCGCGAGGCGCGCGCGGGCTCCCCCGCCTCCCCCCACCCGTTCTCGTTACCCCGACTGTACCCCTGCCCCCCCGCCGCCACGTGACGCGGCGCGCATGCGCGGCCGCCCCGCCAGCCCGGGGCACATCTGCAGGCTGACGTCAGCGTGGCCCGCGCCGTCCCCCGGGCGAGGCTGCCAAGGCTCCCTGCTGCCGCCGCGCTCGGCTTGGCCGGGGGCCGGCAGCGAGAGGAGGTCTGGGGCTACTTCAACCAAACTTTCTTGAGTCCTTCCTGCTCTGCCTGCCTTCCCCCTTCCCCCCTCCCCCCTCTCCTCCCCTTCTCTCTGTCTGTCGCTCCCCCCTCTACCCCCCCAACTCAGATGATATTCACATGGTATTTTGCACAGAGGAGGCTGCTCAAGAGGAGGGCATCCACCCCCACCCCAATATAAGCCTGCTTTTCCTTCCTTCCTCCCCCCCCCCTTTTTTTTTTTTGTTGGAAAGACAAAATGTGCAGGGTGATAGGTTGGGTGAATTGATGGCATCCTTCCTCCTGCCAAGCCAGCCCGCTTTCTAAAAACCCCTTTTAGGAAGGCTAGAGAATTTTATTCTGTTGGAGAATATAACCCTGATGGTTGCTTGCACAGAAGGGAAAAGCAGAGAGGAATACGAGAAGCGTCCTGTGCAATCTCTATTGTTTGAAACTTACTTTATATCAGAAATTGAAGATGAGAACGGTAAGGAAGATTTCACGCTATTCAATGAAAACTTTTTGCTTTTCTTGTGTCCCGAATAATGGTGCGTGCAGGGCTTTGGGGAGCGGGGGGAGGTTTATATTGCATTAGGCGAGGTGGGTTTGGAGTGATTTCAGAGAGAAACCTTTGAGGATGGGGGAAGGGGGTGCGAGGGTTTTCAGCCGAAAAGACTAGTGGTATATGAAGTACGGTCTCGAATGGTGCAATTTCTTTAGATCTTTCATAATTTTAATACTAAATCGTTGGTAGAGGGAGGGTAAAAACAGAAACAAACCAAAAAAAACCAACAACAAAACAACAGATGGAAGCCAAAGCAGCCCCCAAACCCCAAGGACAACCCGCAGGGATTCTGGATTGCTCAGCCTGGGAAGCGCGGCGCCTGGCCGTGCCGTGTCCGGCGTGTCCGCAGCCGCGGCCGGACAAGTGCACACTTTGTGCCGGAGCTCGGAGGGTCGGCGCGGCCGCCGTCCGCAGCCCGATGCTGGCGGGGATGTCGGGCTTTCGCCGTGCTCGTCAGGAAGATGGAAGCGTGTGGTTTTGATTTACTTCGAGCCGCTTGGGATTTGCCAGACTCTTAACCCCGCGGAGCCGTCTTTATCGGTGTGTGTCTGTCTCCGCAGCGGCCCGGGGTTCAAAGGAACTTTGTTTGGTGGGAGGAGGTTAAGTGGGCTCTCGCTCCCTGGCGATGTGTGTGCAGATTTGGTCTTCGCTGTTTTCTTTCATTGTTGTTCAACGGAGAAGAGAGACGGAGAGTCAGACTCTTGTTTTTATTTGGGCTGCCGGTGCAACGCGTTTGGGCCAAACGCCAAGTGTCTGGGTCACACGCGTTTTATCCAAATAGATTCAGCGCTGCTGTCTGGAAATGGGCTGCTGAAAGTTAACTTTAGGATCAACCCCACCACAGCAACCAGACTCTTCCCTTCAGCCTCTCCAGGGAGTTGTGTGTTTGGGGTTGGGGTTTTTTTCCCCCCCTTCCTTTTTCCTTCTGAATTTTGAGTGATGCGTGTCTGCTGAACTGCGGCTTGCTTCAGTACTTTTAATTTTTTCTTTTTGTGCGTGCAGACGTGTGTATATAATATGCATGTGTATACGTGTTGGGTTGTGTTTGTAGCCATGCATTTTTGTAGTCTGTTGACTTTTTTTGGGGGGGGTGTTTGCTTCCTGGCTCCCCCCCGAAGCGCAGTGACAGCTGACCCACGGGCAGGGCCGGCGGGGCGCCGTGGGGCAGGCGGCTCGGGGGAAGGCTGTGCGTGCAGCGGCAGTCCCGTGTCCCCCCCCGCGGGGCGGCTGGCCCCGCCGTACCCCGGGGCACGCACAGCAGCGGTTCTGTGCCTCACGCCTCGGTTTCTGCTTAATTCCCGGGAAGGAAGGATCCGTCCTTTCCCTTTGTACGTGTCCCCCTCCCCGCCACCCCGCGGCCCCCGTTCCTTTTCACCGAGCCCTTCCCGGCGCGGTCTGCCCGTCGCTGTTTGCCCCGAGGAGCTCCCGGGGGGGGGAGGGGGGGGCGGGCGGCTAATCCCCGGCTTTTGAAGCCCTGCAACGCTTTTTACGGCCAGCCCCGATACCTGTAATTGAATTTGTGTGATTGATGCCCGCCCCCCGCCCCGTCCCCTCCCGCCCGCCCTCCCCATTTCCTTAGCAACCACTCGTACTGCCGGCGCGGCCGCCCGCCCCTGAGCGCGGCGCTCCCCGCCGCCCGCCCGGGCTGGGGAGGCCGCTGGGCACCTCGCGGCGGCGGGGGGAGCCCGTGCCCCGCTCCACACGCGCGCGGGGGCCGAGCCGCCGGCGGGGCGGGCGTGGTGAAGCAGCCGCCCCGCCCGTTGGAATCGGCGGGGCCGTTTCCCGCCCGCCGCGGAGCTCGACGCGTGTCGCGCCCCTCGACCCCCCCCGTACCGCCCCGCAGCGTAACCCCCGGCCGCGCCGTGTGACCCGGCGTGGCGGTGTCAGGTTGTTTCGGCACCTCGCCAGCTACCGGGAGACCGCGTCGCCGTCTCCGCCGCCACCGAGCGTGCTGGAGCCTGACCGTTCGGTGGTGGACGCCCTTGGTGTGGAGATGCCGGGGGCGGTGGGGGAGGTGGCAGTCCCCAGGGGAGGCGGCACGTGTTGCGATGGCCTTGGGATAGCCGTCTCTTCAGCTTGCCCGTCCTGAGGCTTGAGCTGCCTTCAGTTTATGGGACGCTTTAGCTGCTCAGGGAGCCTCTGCGAGGATGGAGGCTCTCAAGGTGACTGGTCTGAGCAGTCTGGCCAGTCGTCTCCTCACAATATGCTTTCTGCCCCGAAGTTTTCCAGTATGCCTTTATGGCCTTTGTGCCCTCCTTGTTGAGTTCCAGTGGGTAGGAAGCGTATGGCACTGGTGACAGGAGTGCCGCTTTTGCCATCAGTGCCGCCACAAAAACGCCTGTGCCATAGAGCTGTTTTGTCATCGGTATTCTAGATTTTGAAAAACGCCTTGTCCGTCTTTGCTGCTTGGCAGAGCTAGAGCTTTTACCGTTTGGCAGAAGCTGTGGTTTTCAGTAGATGTTCAGGACATGGAGCCACACCTGCCCTTACAGGTGGGTGAACGTGTAGTTCAGCAATGAGGCAGAGGAAATGCTTCTTACTGTAAGCTTTGTGTGGACTGAACGGGTCATCTTGGCAACAACCAAAAGTGGAATACTGAACATAAGCTTGTAAGGAAAATGGAAAGAAAAAAGGGTGTAGGCAGTGGATGCTTTGATGTTCCTACCACGTTTCATACTGGAAGAGCTATGTCTGGAGTTACCTGAGTAGTGCATTATCCTTCACGTCAGTTATCCTTCACATCCATTACTGCTCCTTAATTCAGAGCAGTAATATAGTTATCTGTGGTCTGCTTGTGTCAGTGCTCAAGCTGGCTATAACACTTTTGGAAAGGAGGTTAAAGATTCTACTGGAAATTTCAGCAAGCTTAATGGGAAAGGAGGTTTTTCTTGTGTGAAGCTAGAATGAGGGAGCCCATTTCACACAGCCCCCTGCAGGGACACTTAGATGTGGGTGACTCTTGGACGCTGTTGGCCAGTGCCTACCGTGTGGGCCACTGGTGTCTAAATAACAGGATACATAGTTTACGTCCAGTATTTTGAGTTACCTGGGTCCATAGGTACTACAGTTGCAGGAGGCCTTAATGTTAGGGTGACGTTATCATCCTGAGAGGCTGAACGTGAGCTCCCTGTTTCAATTTTTTGACTAAGTAAAAGCTGTGAGGCAATGTTACCTCTCTGTATGGCAGTAACAAGCCATTACTGGACTACGTGGTCCGGTTCTGGTCTCTGTGCATGGAAATGGATGCTGATGAATTGGGAAGGGTTCAGCAAAGAACTGCACAAGTATTTGGACATCTGGAAACTGGACAGTACAGAGTGAGATAAGCAGAATAGGTTGAGCTGCTTATCAGGAAGTGTCAAGAGGTGCATGTATCATATTATAACTAGTCATGCAAGGAGAAGAAAGCAGCTTATTAGCAGATGGGGTAAAGTAAGATTCAGTGATAGGAGTTTGAAACAGGATTTTCTCAGTTTAAGAATAAGGCACATTATTTGGTAAACTGGTGTAGCTGAGGAGTATGGGGTTGGTTGTCTCTTGAAAACTTGTAGAAGTCTAAAAGATGTAACTAAATGTTAGCTAGGAAATAAGGTTTTACATGGAAGGCCGGGCCAGAGATTTTCATAATATGCTTTGAGGCCTTGCTACATGTGAATGGCATCACTAAATCCTTACGCTTCCCCAGAAGCTAAGCCCAAGCTATGCTTGCAAAATATCTGTTATTCCCTCTACAAACCTGATTAAATACTTTGTGCTGTCTTGAAATATATTTGAAAAGTAGGTATTAGAATGATCAGATGAACCTCACTTACAAGGAATAATTAAATGTATTTGAAATTGGCTAAGAAGTTTCCTAATACTCACTGTGCTGTTAGTAAATAGGATTTGCATGATGTTGAGCTTTCCTGAGATGATATGCTACAACTCTTTAACCTTTGCAAATTGTCCACGGACTGCAGGGGTATAACCTGTCTGAATGAATGTTGTAAATCACTCTCAGAATTTTAGAAAAGCAAGTTTATCTGGTGTGCATGTAAGTGGCTATATGTGCTTTTAGAAATTTGTTTTTAAACAGTCTTCCCCATCTTAGGTGTTCTCTTTCTCCATTGTCTGCCTTAGCAGAATTTGCTCTGTGCACAGGTGTGCTGTAAGTGCTTAAAAGGACTGATTAGTACCAGCTGACACAACACACGGTTTGGTATCCTATGATACTGGACTGTTAGTTTACTACATAGATATTCCATTTAATCCCTGGCCACAGCTAGAGCTGCTTTCTAGTATTTCTGCAATAGTGTTTTAAATAATAATAAAAAAAAGGGGTGGGGTGGGGTGTTAGGGGGAAGTAACATCTTATTTGCTTAATCTGATGACCTGCAAAATAGAATAAAAATATATTCTACTACATCAAATTGTAGTTTGATGACATTTTTGTAGATGAAGACATTCTTGACACAAGTATTTGAAAAATCAGAACGTGTGTGATCAATAGCTTTAGATACGGAATTTGTTCTTTGGTACTAGAACGTGCAGCATTCCCATTTAAGTGAATGACAGTTCTGCCTGCGTAAGCAGAACCGAGGCCCAAGTAATAACAAAATATATGCTGCAGAAAGATCAGATAACTGTACTCTGGATTGTTTCCCAGGTTCTTCTTTTGTCTACCAGTATATTGGGTTTAGTTATTCACCACAGAAATCAATGAGTGCGTAACATTGATTATAGCTGGAGCAAGTCTGAACACAGTATTTGAGCAACAAGAAACCTTAATTTTATGAATCCTTCTGCCTGTTTAGCATGAAGTCGATACGTGCTTCTTAAGCTGTACGGCTCTGCTGTTCAAGGTTAATGGTAATTCATGGTTTTTGTAAGATTGTGACCTTGGACCATGGAAGTGGTAATGGTTTAATATGATTTCAAAATGTTACATTGTATAATTCATTATGATGGCTTATTGTTTTGCAGTATAGATCTCTTTTAATAGAAATAATTTGCCTTGACTGACTTTCTTTTCTTTTTCAGGAAAAGAAATGGAGCAAGTTCAGTAACTATCCAGTCTAATGCCTTACTGACATCTTCAGGAATCTTACAAATACGTATTTTGAATTGAGAAAATGACTGCAGATATAGAAGAAAGTACAGGTTCTTGGAAAAGAACACCTGTCAAAAAGTGGAACATGCAATAGCTAATTTGGAAGTAGTATAAAATAAATATACTTGTTATGGTGCAATTCTGGAGGGGAGTTAACTCTGTAGCACACAGGTAGCTCTCCAAGGAGGGGGATAAAAAAAACTGCTTTCTGTTTTTCTAAATTATGGAAGTTTTTTGGAAGATGTGGACATGGATTTTGAGCCTAGTCATGGTTTCGTCAGAATTTCACAGTGACAACAGGCTTTCGTATAGTTCTCAAGGTAGGGATCTGACCTCCGTAGCTGACAAGAAGCATCTATTTTTGCATTGCATTTGGGTAACATTTCCTAAACCATGTTTATATAATTCATGAGATCATGTGGGCTCTGCTCTTAGTTTCATCATGATTCATTGTCATAGAAGTTTAAATACAGCAAATCTGAATAAATTTTTTGTTTTATTTTCTTTGTTTACTTGTAACTGCTATTAAATCTAGTAAAATGTTGTGCTTGGTAACAGTTTAGAGACTTGCCATAACAACATTCACATGTTTTTAGACTAGGAAGTAAGGATCTATTCTGGCTTCTATCCATTAACATTTATAGCTTTTTAATGAAATGAAGAGCTGTTTATGTGTTTTTACAATATAATACTTTTCATCACTACCATTTTTATCCTTGCAGGTGGATGTAATAGCTTTTGTTTTTGAATGGTATGCCTGGGAAGGCTGTGTCCTTCTTAGGTTAGAATTCAGCCCCAAATGTTTACGTATTTTAGATAAATAGGAAAAGATACGTAGTTAAAAACTTGTAATTCCAGTGATATCAAATCAATAGGAAACTGAACACATTTTCTTGACTCAAGAAAGAAAGAAAAGATGTTTTATTTCATTTAGTAAAGTGCTGCATCTTGCATTTACTTGAAAATTACTTTTACTTATGAAGGTGATGAGATTTGCCAAGTATGGTTTATGTTTATGCTACTACTTGTTGTTTCCTGTTATATTTTCTTCTCTTCTATGCCCACTCCCTGGATTGTCTTACCTTGTGATTACAAAGAGGAATTCCTGTCTTACCTTGAACACTACCAACTAACAGTCCCAATAAGGGTTGATCAAAATGGAGCCTTCCTCAGCTTTACTGTGAAAAATGCTAAACCCTCAAGAAGGAGGAGGAGCACAGACCCTTATGACCAAGAACTGGCAGCATCTAAATTATTTTTTAAACTTTCTGCCTATGGCAAGCACTTTCATTTAAACCTGACTCTCAACACAGATTTGGTGTCCAGACATTTTACAGTAGAATACTGGGGGAAAGGAGGACCGCAGTGGAAGCACGATTTTTTAGACCACTGTCACTACACAGGATATTTGCAAGACCAACACAGTACAACTAAAGTGGCCTTAAGCAACTGCAATGGTCTGGTAAGTATACGTTACATGTTGTAGTATAATAGTGTGCCTGTCTCTTTTATATTACAGAAGAAGAACTCAGCTGGCATATATTTCAGTTTTTTGAGTTCCTATGGGAAACAAGCAGACAGGAAGGTGCAGAAAACCCCTAAAACCTGATCTGTGTCCTGGGGAAAAGTATTCATCATTTTTTCAAACTTAGTTGTAAGTACTAAGACCCAATTCAGTAGCCCTTTAGGAGGTAACATTTTTGGTGTTTACAGTGTCTACACCAGGGCTGCAAGATTAGGTCTGTGCTGAGATCCTTACAGGTTATAAAACAGGGCACAGGGAGAAGGAAACAGTGGATTCTTTAGGATGCTGAATCTCTCCAGAGAGACATTGATTGAACTGAACACCTGCTTGTCGTCTTTGAGAATCTGAGTTTCGAAACTTTGAGTGAAGTAACAAAGAAGAGGAATTGCTTGGTGTAAAAGTTGTCATTTCTGTAAATTCAAAAAGTGAAGAGGAAATTAGCTCCTTTGCAAGTACCAGGAAGTAATTATTTACCTTTTCCCTTGAAATATTTTGTTTACAAATTGTGAACAGTTGCATTTAAAGGTGGGATTAGAAATTCTTATCTCTTCTGTCCTCATCTCTTCTTTTATTGTTGTTCTCATGATTACATGACAGAAGTACTTCCATGGGAAAAAACTTTTGTTATTCCTAACAAAAATTAGAAAACGAACAAAAAAACCAACCCCAGACTACTCAGTAACTGAAATAGATGGGCATGACAAGGAAATACTAAATCAAGAGTCAGTAATTTCTCTAGTAAAAAATATATGTACACATTATGGTTATTCGTTCTGGTTTTAGCTATAGTAAACACTGGTCAATCTTCTTTTTAGGAATAAACAGCTCTAATTGCTAAAGAAAATAGGTAAACTGATTCCTGTTTATCATTGGATGTGCTGTTGAATAATGCATCTTGGGATGTTATTTACAAACAAAAGCCAGCTGCTTCAGATACGTTGCATTACACCCAGATGCTTTGTGGTATCTCTTTTACAGTCTAGGTTAACATTTTGGGCTAGTCTTGAGGAAAAAGAATTTAATGGTGATTTCTAGGGCTAAGCAAACACTTGCAAAGAAAAGTAGTTAAAATGGGATTCCATTGAGTGTGGTATCATAGTTTGGTTAATGCACACTTATAGTGGATAGGTCAGAATTTAGTACAATTTTTGTTTTGGTTTTGCAGTTCCTGTGTAATAACTTTTTTGTCACAGTTATTTAAGCTCTTAAACTAATATATTCAATAATCTTGCTTTTGAGTTATTTTCACCTAAAAATACTATGGACCAAATTCCTGCCTTCAGGACTTCCTTCTTTAAAAGAGGCTGTATGCTTCTCTATGTGCAGAGTTTCTGCCAGTTGAGGCACAGACTGGTTGGCCCCATTGGAGCCTGCTGTCAGTGCTGTGGTGCTCCCATTTCAGTTCCTCTCTGACCTTGGTCAGGGAGTGAGTCAAGAATGTCTGCTCTTGCCCTAGCTCACTATTGTTTTCGTGTTTGGAAAACAAGAGTGGGATGAAGCAGGAAAAAGTCTGTATCATCCTATGAGCTTTGCCTATCTCTTGCTCCTCATGACATTTCATTTCTTCAAATAATTGAGTGGCAAGCAAGGCATCATGGTGAAGCAGAGACGTCTTTTTGCTTCTGTGCTTTATACCCTAAGGTGACATTCAGCATTACCATTGTTGCATGTTTTCCCTCTGCCTCCAGACATGTTGTTTTGCTGGGGCATTCTAGGTGTCAGTATGTTAACTTAGTGTTTATAAGCTAACTTCAGTGTGGAGTAATTCCCAGTTAATTCATCTTCAGTGCTATTCGTTGTTGTCAGCTCTTGCGTATTTCTTCCCATGTATTAAGGCAGCCATAATCTGATCTCTGGGCCCACCACAACTGGCACTTGCAAGTACTTCATGGTCGTGCCTCTTCCCTGGGACTGCAAGTTTCAAATGTCCACTGCATCTCCTAGAAAGAGCTCATCACAAGCATGTGAAGCTCCTGTCATGCTCTAGAAGCAGCAGCAGGGGTGACAAAAGGCTCTTTCTCAGAGAGGCAGAAAAGCTGTAGAGGTGTGCAGCAGTGGGCTCAACTCAGTGTCATCCTCTACTATACAGAAACTCCTCTGTCATCCAGTGTTGGTAGGGCTTTCCAGAGTGTGGGAGTTAGCACTCCAGTCAGATAAATCCATCACAGAGTTATTTTTAAATGATGCTTCCTACTGATTATTATTTTATTATACAGCTGCTGGTTAGAACATGTTTAATAAAGCAATTGGCAGTGAATATTGGAGACAGTACCACTTGTTTTAGAATTAGTGATAGTTCAGAATACATTGTACTTTTTTTTTTATATTTTCTAGTCAGGTTGTTGGTCTGTAAGAGACTGCCAGTCACATTCTGCATAGTCCTTGATTAACACCTGTCTCAAAGCCAGTCATTTTAACTCTTAAAACAAGTAACCATCTTTAACAGTGAGTTCCTCACAGGCAAAATTTAAGCATTCCTTTTATTCCAATTGTCACATTCTGCCAAATCTGGGAAATTTCTTCCCCTTAGTGAATGTTTTGAGTTAATCTGTTTATCCAGCGTGGTCAGGCAAGTCCACGATCTGATTAACCAAAGTTGTATGACTTGGAAGAACACTTGTACAAGGAGGGTTTTCTCTCAGTTTCCTTATAATAAAAGTGACGAGCAGTCAGTTCATTTCCCTGTCACTGTTTCCTGTTTTGGCCGCTCCCTCTGTATTTCTTATTACCAAGTGCCCCAGAATTACAGGCTGCTACTTACCAAAGTTTCATTCCAGCAGTTTCCGTCTGCTGAGCCCTGATTATGCTATAAATTGTCTGAAGTTATGAGGAAAGCTCTATAATCCAGTGAGCAGTGAGGAAATTGAAGGTCTTGTCCGGCAGGCTTGCTGGCTTCCAGACTCTTGTTTACTTTAGTGAATGTTATATTTGTGGATGGATTGCAGGTTTGGCCTGCCCATGAAAGAGCCTGCAAGGAGCAGCGTGGTGGGGCTTTTGGGTGCCGGGAGCAAGGCAACGAGGCTGAGGCACTGCCTGAGCTGAGTATGTCATACTGAAGGAAAGAAGAGAAGAAACAATGGCAGGCTGGCCAAAGAGAGAACTTCACCTCAAGGGAAAGAAGTATGTCTAATTCTGAGGGAGCAAATCTTAAAAGAAGGAAAGTTTTGGAGCTTATAGTAGTGGAATCGAGCAGAAACCGAACTTCTTGCATTCTGACGCACCTCTGTCCTCTGCCAGGTGTCAAAGTTTTTAACTGAGTGCTCAAACAAATAAATTTTCCAGGGTAGATTTTCTCATTTTGATCTGAAAAGCCCAATGATGGGAAGTACTTAAAAATGTGTAGAAAGTGATTATTATTAGGAAAGTGAATGAGACATTAAATCACATTTTGAGGCTACTGTGGTTCCAAGGAAATTTTTAATGTAAAAGGCCAAGTATTTCCATGGCATTTGAAGTTTCCATGCACTGAGTGACATTTGTGCTGGGTAGCATAGATGTCTCCATCCAGACAGAAGTGATAAAGAAGGCACAAGAAGTAGACTGTGGCTAGAAGCATGACCTTACTTGGTTAAAGGAGGAATAATCTTGCTGCTGGAAGACTTAATGTTTGTTTAATGTATTCCTAAACTGATTTATATATAAATTATTCATATTCTTCTTAAATTAGCTTGTTTGAAAGAATGCATCTTCTTTTATAGATTATAAATAGCATATAGTATGGTATTTGTTAATTGCACATAAAATAATGTCTAATTTATAAAATAATTTTTAAAGATCATAAACTGTATTAAAAACTATTTAGTGTTCTAGATCAGTGTCTTTGGTGAGCTCTCTTTGGTACTAAGATGTGTTTGCAGCACAGACTTAGTATTCAGAAAATTATATGTAAGCTGTCCCTGTCCTAGTTTTAAGGTATCTCAGATTGCCTGATGTACTGTCTCAGGCCAGATCACTATTTTTTTCATCTTTAAGAACACAGCAAGCTAACACAATATTTTTCCTCAGCCATAAAACCCCACTGAAGTGTATAGCCAACTGTAGACATACGGAACAACACTGACATTTTCAGAAGTTTCCATTACTACTACTTCATAATTAAAAATGGGTAAAGCATGAAGTCTAGAAAGGTTCAAGGCATGGAGAAATTGTAAAACAGTAGTACTGTGTGGAAAAGGCATGCACTTGTCCTCCATAATTCAGTTTGCTTCTGCGACTGATGGACATCCCCCATCTGAAGGAGGTTAAGGCCTCAGCTGGAGAAACCCGACAGAAAAAGATTCCTTTTCATAAGTTCAGGGGAACTCCGTGTGGATTCACAGATCTGTCTGAGCATGTCAAGCTGCTGGATCCAGACCTTATATATGTTAGCAGGAGTTGGCAGTCTGTAGTGGGATTGTATAACACAGGACCTCAAACAATCTGTTTCAGATAATGATCTTGAGAATGTTGCTTGTAGTAACCTACTTGGGGCATTTGGCTTGTTTTTTAAATTCATTGTATTTTGTCAAAACTTTTGCTGGTATCTTTTCAAAACGTTTGCTGGTCATTCTTATATCTTAGTGATATTTCTTTTCCTTTGCAGCAGAAATTTAAATCACAATCTGCTCAAATATAATAGCAAACCTAACCCTTCCCCCCCCCCCCCCCCCCCCCCCCCCATTCCTTTCAATGCTTTAAAAGGACATTATTTTACTTCTGCAACCAAAATTGTGTTTTGCTCAAATAGTAGATTAGAAGCCAAAAATGGGGTTTAGAATGTTTGGACATAATAACATAATTCTCACTATTTGTTAATCGGGCATTGCTGAATGCATATACAATGGAAGTGTGTTTAGCTGCCATGATTTTCTAAACTCTGAATAAATGTTGATTGTCACTGACATAGGTACTTTTTACGTACAGAGTTCAGAGTGGTTCTTAAAATCAGTTACTGCAATTCAACAAGACCACTTGCATCAGTTTAATATGGGAAGAACAGTTCTGTTTGCAAGCAGAATTAACATGTTAAGTTTAAAATGGTGTACACATGCTGGGCTTATTTGAAGGACATACGCAGGACAAGGGCTTTTCCAGTGTTTTCAAGTCACTTGGCTGGCTGCAGCAACTAACTGCATACATGTTCTGACTACCCGGTGGTAGGTATAAATTAAAATGTATTTGCAGTTCCTCAACCAGATGTTAGTAAAATCTCTTTTCTTTAAATGACCATAGTGTTTGGGCAGATGAGATGAGGTGTCAGCTAGGCATAGGAAAAATTAGTGCTACTCTCCTAACCTTTTTCACTGCTGGTACATGAAGGAACTGTGTTGTTTATGGCATCTTATTTGACTCACTCCCACTAAGGTCATTCACATCAGGGTTCAACTGATCCACCAGTCTAGTTTCAGTATCTGAAAAAAATATCTCATTCATGCTTACTTGTTAACCTGGCTAGACTTGAGTACAGATACAAACGATGTGTGCTCTGGAGTAACCAGATTTAGATCAAGACCCGCTCTGTTGCAGAGGCAGAGCCACAGGTTGGATGGTATCTCTTTCTCTTTAGGCTTGGCATGAAGCAGACAGCCTGATGGTGTTGGCCGCAGCCACTCTGCAGGACTCTCTTCCTGTGGGAATGTAATACCAGAGCTTATAAAGGCTCCAAATTGACTTGAACCCAGATGTCTGACATGCAGACTGGATGCAGTCCAGTCTGCCAAGGTTCTTTCTGCACATCTGGTAAACCCAGTTACAATTCGGTTTATATTTTCAATACTATATAAGCAATAGTGTACTAAGTAAGTAAATTAAAATCTTAGACTACAAGCAACAAGAAGGCATTGTGAGAAAAATTTGATACCAGCATCTTCCAGGTGAATATAGACCAAGATGTTACCTTCTTGAGTAAATGAGTTCACAATGAAAAATACCACCGAAGAGGAACACTTACTGTTATAGTCACTATGTAAGGAATGTGTTATTGAAAGCTGCAGTGTGTTCATACATAACATCTTCAGAATTTATAGCAGGGTTATATTTGGAAAACGCTGTTCTTTCTGATGCATTATACAGAATTTTTTATTTTCTAAGTGTTATGTTGCTACTGAAATCCAGTTATTCCAGGAGTGAACACAGCACACATTTGATGTACAAAACAGCAGCAGGATGAGAGCTTTTGACCATCAGTGGCAAGCCCTGATGTTAGGAACTGCTTTAGGGTATTTAGGGCAGAGATGGCACAAGTGGTCTTATGGCTGATCATAGAGGTCTCATTGGAGGGAAAAAATAACCCCTTTAAAAAAAGGCTTATGTATAGAACTTGCTTTTACAGATCAAAGGTGTGATAGAAATTTGTAGTTCATCAAATCAGGATATGAATGCAGAAGTTCCTGCTTCCAGTCTCATACCTGATGAATAGCTCTTTCTCCCAGTATAGAAATCGTACATTCAGAATTTCCTAGATGTGGATACCAGATTTTTTTGTGTAGGCAGTATAGGTGTAGGAGTCTTCAGGGCTTACTCCACAATGTTTCTATATCTGAAAGGATCCTAAAGCTGGATTTTCTGCTCAAGTTAAGTTTTAGTTGCTGAAGGTTCAGGAAATTGCATAGTTGGCCTGAAATCTCCCCCTTCTTTCATAAACCACTTCCTGTTTGGAAGAAGCTGAGATCACAAATGTGATAGTTATAAGAATAGAGTTTCTACTATTTTGCACTGCAATATGAGGAAAAAATGTTCATTTGTTATGGATAATGAGGTCTAGTGCACAGTCTGCAGCAGCTTGGGTTTGCCAGATTTGTGGCAAGACCTTTTAAAGAATAAATGCTTTGTAGATAGTGTATCCTAAGTTAACATTAATAATTTGATTCTAATAACTAGCTCAGTTTTGGAATTAAGTGTCTGGATACAAAATGCTGAGTGGTTTCCCTGAATATTTGCTCTAAAATTAATCCTTCATGCGGTTTTTCTTTGATGCAGTAAGCGGCTTTAAGCATCTGCTGGTGTGTCTCATAGAGGGTTATTGGTCTCACGATTTGAGCAAGGCTGTTTTGGCTTGGCATCACTTTTAATGGATATGAATCGTCTAGTTTTGGAACATCTCTGTGAAGAGATTGTTTGTCATATACTAAGAATATCTCTTGCTTTCTTACTACATGCATCAGAAGTGATGGGAAAGAACTCCAGAAATAGGGCAATGACATTTTTATTCTTTTCTCATTGTGTTACTTATAGGCACTTACTCCTTGGTCCACTGAAATCAGTGGAGGAGAGCTGGCTCATGTGTTGTTTGCTGTGTTGGCTTATAGTTATGGGTTTCTTTACAGAGATAGGTGATAAGTCAAATGTTTTTAAAGTTAAGTTTTTTAATAGGAGTTTTATATTGTCTTTTGCAAGTTTTTCTTTTCTTATTTTCTTCTTTAAGCATGGAGTCATTGCTACAGAAGATGAAGAGTATTTTATTGAGCCTTTAAGGAATATAACAGAAGATTCTAGTAACTTTAATTATGAAAAGGGTCATCCTCATGTTATATACAAAAAATCTACTATGCACCAGCAACATCTGTATGATCACAGTCACTGTGGAGTCTCAGGTAAATGAGTATGAGTGTCATTCCTTTTAAAAAATCATAACTTAAGCTCTCTTTTAAAGTCTTGCTTGGTTCACATGTAAGACAGTGGAGAATGTAGCTCCTCCTTTTGGGTGATGTGGTGTTACCTGTTAAAAAGTAGTTTTGCTTTTTTTTCAGATTGAGATCGAGAGTCTAGTGTCTTCCAAAAACTGAGACACTGCGAGTAAGTCTTGTTTTATGCCTGTGTTGTGTACAGTGGTAGTTGTGAGCACAGGCTTCCTCAAAATGTGCTGTTAATGTACTTGATTCCCCAACTGGAAAGCATGGTTGAGTGACTTAAGTATTACTTAAAGCTTAATCTTTAGTAAGTGTTCCATCTCATTTGAGGAAACTTGACATGCAATAAATGTGTTTGTATCATGATTAGTACTTCATTTGGAACTGGAGTCTACATCTGTCTTGTTTACAGAGGTTTGTGGTGCTTTGATACTGGCTTTTGGTTCAGTGGGTTAATGTTATTCCACAAGAGTTGAATATGTGATGTACAGGTGCCTTATGGGAAGGACTGTATAGTTTTGATTGAGAGATATTTATCTTGTAGAGCAGTGTTAGCTTCCATAAATACATTTTTCAAGTACTCTTTGACATGATTTTCACTTACTTAAACTGAAACTGAAAACTAACCTCTTGAAGACAGCATGGAGTGAATTTGGAAAGTTATTTTAAAGTGCGAAAATGATGGGGTTTTTTTATCATAGAAAAATGTTTTAACCTTGTCATTTGTGTATCAGAAATAGCTTGTTCTTAAAAGTTCAGTCCTGGACTGTTGTATTTCATGCGATTCAGTGCAACAGGGCAAGGTGACAAATAATAATCTTAAAATAATATCACTGTTAAGCTTCTTTGCGAGGTTGTAATTTTTACTGGCACTGGTTGGCTAATCTTACAGTACAGATTGTCTACAAATGCCCATGCTTGGGAGACAGTTTTTCCTGAGTGTTTCAGTTAATAACTGTGTTTAGGGGAATGTCCAACTTCATCCATGTAACTTCTGTTCTAGTTTGGAAACATTATTTCATCTATGTGCTTCTAATATTGCAGAACAAGTCTCCAACTATTACTGCCTAACTGATTGTAAAGTAAGAGTACTAATATATGTTAATTTTGTAGGAAAAGCTGCCACTTAAGCCTCTTGAAACAAGTGGAAGGATTATGAAATGTAGAATGATGCAATTTTTACCATTATTTTATCCCTAGAAAAAGAAAAGGTGTATTGGCCTGTCACATGTCACTTTCTGGATTAATGCGCTCTCCTCCAAGTGAGGATGAAGCAGTGGCAGCTGGTTTGGTCAGGTTGCATTCAGTCATTCTGATGGTGTCTGTCAGATGGATCATAGGTAGATCAGAGCTATGCACCTTGCATCCATTTTTTGTGAAATATGCAGTAATATTTAGCATTTATTACTAGGGCATATTTGATGCTGTCTTTGTTCTTGGAAGCTCCTGTGCATTTCCTGAGTTTTCTTATCTGTCATATCCTGAAGTCCTTAATTATTGAAATACTAAATCACTGCTTTTTACAAGCCTGAGACTACTATCATGGTCATTTATCTCAGTTCCCCCTTTTCCTGTTCTTCTGTGTACTACTTCCACTCCATGAAAATTTCTGAAAAAGTTGCTTTACCACAAAACTGCAAGCTCTTACTTTTCCAGATGACATACTGTTTTACTGTTCTCCTCATGGGTACCAAAACCTTTAAAACTTGTTTTCTGAGCACTGTTGTATCTTTATCCCAAAGTGCCATGGAACCCAGAGCATCCCCATAATATCTAAAAAGTAAACCCAAATACTAATTTTCAGTTTCATGGCTTTCAGTCAGTAGGCCTAAAGCCAGGTTTGCAGTAATCTTTGGGGCATTTGACTGGTTTTGGCAGATTTCATCAGTCCAAGTTTGCATTTTAAAATGCTGTTGTAACAAACCTGTAGCTGTCTTTTGGCAGTATATAATTTATTTTGTCTGGAGACTGATTTTATCTTTACGTTCAGAATAGTTTTGCCAGTGTAGTATTCTGGGAGGAATCTGCATGTGTAGCTGTGCTGCTCCTCAGCATGTGGCAAGTTTCTCCTGCTGTAACCTAGACCTGAACTGGTTGTATACCTGCTCTGAATCAGGGAAGTGGTCAGGATTTTGAAGTGTTGATAGAGGCAAGAAGAGTGTTATTTCTGACCTTTCTGAGAAAAATTGCAATAACTGATAGGAAGTGGGGAATTTGGTGAAAGGATGATTGGAATTGTTGGTGATGAGCAAGTGGACTACATAGTAGATAGAACTATGGTGGCTTAATACAAGAGAAGAATTGGAGAGGCAGGGAGATTTGAATGGGAACATGGGCTAGATTTTCATAACCTACATTAGATTTTAAGCAGTTAGCTATAATAATGTCTAAAAATGTTAAAAATGTTAAATTACTATTTCATGGGTGTACCATCACCAAGTTAACTTTTATTAAATATAGCTGATATCATTAAGGCCTTGGTAAGATGTTTTTCAATGGGATTTGAGGCCACTGGGTTTTCTTGCAGAATGCTGTGTTTGGATAGGATTGAGAAACAACAAAAGTTCACATATGAAAGCTGCGGAGTGGCAGATTGTTTAAGGATGGCTGTACTACATGCTGTCTTACATAGTGATTTTACTTACGCTACACTTTACAGTCAGTGTGTTCTAAAATGAAAAAATACTTGTAAATGCATTAAATGATGATGTTAAAATAGTAAGAAAAAAACCACATAATACTTCATGTCAAAACGTTCTCATAGTTGCACCTTACATAGATGATTACTATTGCATTTTGAGACCTTTTCCTGTTTGTGTTCCCTCCTCCCTGCCTTCACCCCATCTAACATATTTAGAGGACTGACTTAGGAAAATTTGGGTACTATAGTTGTGAAGTCCATGTCTACACACACTTGGATTTCTTTTCAGTTGCAATTTAAAACCTAACTCTCTGCTCTTGTAATCATTATTTTGGGATTAATTATGTGGTTTCCTGTGGGCTATTTTTTTTTGCCTTTTCCATGTCTGCATTTCTTACTTCCTGATTGCTATGTTTGATATTAATGAAGTTGAATTTTTTTCTTTTTTAATCTAGGAATATGGTGGGAAAATGGCATAACTTGCCACAGAACTATTTTTGTTAAATGATTTACAAAGTTTTATTGACGTGTCTTAAAAGAAAATTCAGCCAGCATTATTTAGTGTTTTTTAAAGTAGAACAGCATAAGCATTGATAGATCCTGGAGTGCAAGCCAAAGAACTCAGGGTTGTTTCTTTGAGACCAGCTGAAGCCTAAGCTTCTCATCTGGTAAGAAAAGCAGAGATGTTTGGTTTGTGAAGTCTTCTGAAAGTTTTCTGTTTGAAAGATGCAACCAAGATGAGTAAAAAATAATATTTTATTCTTTTTTCCGGAAGCTTTCTGCATGAGCTCATCAGTTTTCAAATGTTTAGAATAGATTTGCATCTTTGAGTGAAAAATTATGAATGATGCATTTCTAAACTACTTCTAGCAATCTTAAGAGCATCAGAAACCCTCAAACATCACTATTTGTTATTTGAAAATGAAGAGTAGATTTTCTTTAAATTTTAGTACAGAAGCGATCACAGAAAATTCCAGACATTCCTGAATTACTGCTTAAGTGAGATGAAAATCTTTGAATAATTACAGCAGTTTTGAATTTCCTACAGAAGAGAGGAAAAACAGGAAACAGCTTATTACTCATTATAGAATCCTCAACAGGCTTTAATACTTGATACAGTTTTTTAGAGTGGATTATACCTGTTGCAGAATAAGGATAATTTTGCTACCAGCATTATTTCAACAACCAGGTTTATTTTCAGTTTTTGACTTTTCTAAAATATGCACCTTTTAAAGCTAGCACTGTGGCCTCAAAGATTATGAAATATGCCAACAGTGGGAATGCTGAAGCTTTATATTCCTGGTTTTGACCTGAACATATGTTCTTTGTGGTGTAGTTACTCGTCTTTGAAAATAGTGTGCTTAGTTGAGTTGCATAAAGTATTGCTTCTTCACGGAAGGTACTGGTCCTGTTTCAACTCATCCTTAGCTGAACCTCTTTTAGTAGAGGTAAGGATGCATCTGGGAAATTGCTCACATGAGCAGTCAGTCCTGTTCAGACAATTATAAATGTGTCTTAACTGTTAATGTTACGTTCATCCATAACTAGAATACCTTAGATACTTTGAGATCCTACATAGGTAAAACTGGACTAATAATACACTTTGATAAACTTAAGGTTGAGATCTGTGTGGACCTTTGTAGAAAAGAGATATTTAATATACAAAAATTTACCAGTTTTGCAGGGAAAGGCAGGTTCAGTTTTGTCCTGAGGACAGGAATACAAAGTCACTTTGTAGTGTTTGTTTTGCTGATAGTTACAGCTGCTTAGATTTTTAATAATCTCTTGGATGCAAGAAATATTTTTCTGTAGATTTTACATGAAACAAGTACAATAAGCAACGTATTTGAATGAAAATTAGTGTCAAAAATAACTACAGCAATTATCCCATGTCAGGCCATTTAAAACTTTCTGTTACAGTTCATTCACAAGATAGATAAAACATAATCTGATAGCTTTCTGAAGAGAAAATATTTTTTTTGGCCTTAAAATTATTAGGCATGTAAGCATAATTGCCTAATAATTACAGAGTTTCATGCCTTACCAGCACGTTTAATTCCTTAATATATTTTGATACATTTTGCCTTAAATGTGATCTTTTGGTTTCTAGTATTTTTCCCCCCGATGTTGTAGTTGTCTTGTTCTTATCCTTAAAATTCTGAAGTGTACTTGTGGTTAATTAGAACTAATATTTAGTATTAACACAGATGTGCAGAATTAGAACTGTTAAGAGAAGATTCATGATTTATTATCCTAGGTCAGCTTAGGAAGATTTAAGGATATTAGAGCTCAAAGTTGGTTTTCCATTCTATAAGGTATTTTTTTAATTTAAAAAATTACATAATAATTCAATTTTTCTTTGCCTCAAGAAAGACTTCTTAGAAGCCTGAAGATGGTAATCTCAACATAAAAGAGCTGCATTTGAATGAATTTTACCAGTGACCCCTCTGAGGTGTTTAATTATTTTGGTTCCTAGAAGACCTCACAAGAAGCGGTAAACCTTGGTGGATGAGTGATGCATCTGCTTTTCCAACTTCACTTCCAGTCAATGACACATTAAGTAGTCACAGTCGACAGAAGAGATCAGTAAGCCTTGAACGGTTTGTGGAAACGCTGGTAGTAGCTGACAAAATGATGGTGGGATACCATGGTCGCAAAGACATTGAACACTACATTTTGAGTGTAATGAATATTGTAAGTTTCATCCCTCTCCGTGCTCATATCAATATGCATGTACTGAAATGATAAAGCAACTGAAAAGTATTTATTGGCATGAATAATGCTTTAAAGTATGTATCAGCTTGCAGGAATTAGTTGAAATAGGGCGAATGTTAACATTGTGGGAAAAATGCGGTACTGTTTCTGTCAAGAAGTGTGCCGTGATCACTTTTATATTGTTTGTCTTTAATTTTAAAATCATGTGATTACATTCAGATTGTACAGATCTGTTCTGTTTAAGTCAACAGTCTAAGTGCTCTTTATGCTGGTTGAATTATGAAATGAAGTATAAACAGTTTTGATTGAAAATGAAGTGTGTCGCAAGAAGTTTCTTATACTGAATAGTGATTTTCTTGGTCCAAAAATAACTTATTTAGGTGATAATGGTAATTAACATCATGGAATTACACTGAGTGAGAAAATAGGTTGATTTTTAACCATTTAGGAAACAAGTAGTGTTTCTTGTCTGACTTTGTGCCTTTTCTTATTTTCTGGAGGTCAGGTTGCCAAACTTTATCGTGATTCCAGTCTAGGAAACGTTGTGAATATTATAGTGACACGTTTAATTGTTCTCACTGAAGATCAGGTAAGAGCTGTTGCACTAAGCTTTATATCCCTGCAATACAAGTTATGTTGTGTAGTACAGATTTCATTTAATTATTGCTTGAAATGACTGCATCTGAGTACAAAACCTGTCTTGTAATATTTCATTACTTTAATCAAGATGAAACAGTTCAAAGGAATACTCCTTATATATCATCTCAAAGATACCTGTTCTTAACTTCAGGTGAATATTAATATACCTTTTTGGGGATGTCAGTTTTATTTTTAGATCTATATTTTGATAGTATGATTTTTCTCTATTGACATAATCATTAAAGTTCGAGCAGAAGGAATGCCTGTTCAGTAATACAGAGCTGAACTTGGGGTCAGATTTTACAGAGATAAAATTTGGCAAGAAGAGTTTATTCCTAGAAACCACTGCTTCTAATTATAGTCCCATTTTAGTTTTCAAAAGGCTTAACAACTGACCTTAGTAATTTGTTTGGAACATTTCTGGTATGCATGTTGTATTGCAGCCAAACTTGGAGATAAATCACCATGCAGACAAGTCCCTCGATAGCTTCTGTAAGTGGCAGAAATCCATTCTCTCCCACCAAAGTGATGGAAACACCATTCCAGAAAATGGGATTGCCCACCATGATAATGCGGTTCTTATAACTAGGTATGGTCATTATAAGTATTGTGTTTATTTTATTTCATTATAGTAGCTTTCTTGGTTTTTTTACTTTATATATGCTAGTTGTAAAGTAATATAATTTGTAGGTAATCTTAAAAGGAGGAAAATTAATAGATGGCTTGTCTTAAATATATTGGACTATCAAACTATAGATTAAGAATTTGGGAAAGAAAGGTCTGCAAATTACTTGCTTCTGCTGTTGTTTTCACTTCATAATTACCAATGCAAAGTATTCCTGTAGAACAGATTGATCCTGTTGAACATTTTATACTTTTGTAATCTAAGAGAATTTGTGAGATTATGGAGAACAAAACAGTATGGAAAATGTTTGGCTAACCATATATAATGTTTTTAATAAGAATTTCAAGCCAGAGCCTCAACTACTGTAATAGTATTTCTTTGAAACAACAGGTTCTTTCAGATTCAGGCAATGTGAGAATCTGCTTTGTAGCTGTTCTGATTTATTACACTTAATTAAGATGAGAATTGACAGTTCTAATAAGTAATTTCAAAGCCTGCGTATGTGCCCATTTTGCTTCCATTCCAGTTACCATGGTAAGTTCGACAACGCTTGCAGTGTAGTGTTGCAATCTTGATAAATGTATTCCTGTTTGCCCTTTTCATTTATGGGTTGGTAACTGTACTTTATTAGGAGATCAGTTTCCCTGTTGTTGAAGGACACTATTCTTTTTTATTTTGTTTAAATAGCATCAGGTGCAGCAGCACTATTTTGGATTAGGATCTTTTTATTATAGTTTCTGCTTTTCAGGACAAAATCTATACTGTTTTGTATGTGACCTATTTGTGGATTTGTGTTCACTGCAAAAAAAATTTAAATGGTGGTTAAAATAATGGATCTTTTCTGAAATTCTATGTAAAAGGTGGAAAAGTGGCTGGTTTTTTTCAGGATGGATGGGTTTTTTTGCTTTTTTTTGTATAAGGAGCTTTTGTTTTTTGAGAGGAAACACTTTCCAGAATACACTTGCATGTATTTTTGCATTCATACTTCAAATGTAATTGTTACATGTGGTTATTAATCCTACATAGTAACCATTAGAATGATTAAATGCCAGAGTGATTTAGAGAGTTGTTGCAGACCAAGAAGTTTAACAAATTAAAATTATAGTCTCTAATAAAAATAAATGGAATGAAATAAAAAAAAAAATACAGTTACATTCTAAGATCTGATGTATTCACAATTATGCTTGGTTTTAGGCATATAAGTAATTCCTTCACTGGAGTTTCTCATGTGAAATAAAATACTTCTTTACAGCTGTGCTACACATCAAGCTTTTGCTAGCATAATTTAGGCAGTGAGTGAAAAAGTGTAGTCCGTAGGTGGTGTGGTTATGCCAGCTGAAGCCCCCCAATATATATGCATAAACTGTGTTGGCAACATTGTATTTTTACTGTTACGGCTGAATAACATGACATTTTGTTAGTGTAATTCTGGCAGGGCAAAGCACAATTGTTTATTTTCTTTCACTATTGAGCTTTAATACATTTTATTAATGTATTTTCTGTACTGGCTTCCCTGTTCTGGTAGGATGATCCCAGCAACAGTTGTGCCTTCCAGATGAAGGCTTAAGACAGTGCTAACTTCCAGACCTTTAACTGCAAAAGGAGTAAATTTTCAGAGGACATGGATAATACCCATTGAAAATAAAGTTTTTTCAGCAAAAAGTAGTAAATATTAAGGACTTATTTTATTCTTCATTATGGGAGGGCTTAGTAATTATATAAGTACACTGCATAGTTTCTTTAGGACTTGTGTATGCTACCTTTTAAAAAGGACATACGAGTTATAAAAATAACATCCTCGTTTACTTCTAAGGAGTTTGCACTTAGTATATACCTGTATTTTAAATCCACAAAGTGCCTTAGTGTGGTAGCTGTAGACTAGTAATACGTGCATTAATAAAGCACTGCTGAACTTCTAAGTTGAGTTATGTATGCTTTCACAACAAAATGCTTGTATTCATTTACTTACTATAATAATTATAATTTCTAAAAATAACCTCAAAGGCTACACTGATGAATTTAAATGGATCAATCAGGCTATTACTGAAACTGGCTTTTACTAACAAAATGTATCAGCCTATGTGAAGAATGGATTTTTCTATTTTTAGGTTGGAATGAGTAAAGATAAATTTATATTAATATGTATTAATATAAACATGTAAATCCATTAACTTTAAATAATTCTAAATTAATTATGAAATGGTAACATGCTTGTTTTCATTCTGTTTTGGATGCATCACCTGATAAACCGGAGTTAATGCGTTACATGTGAAAGACAAGGGTATAGCTACAGTGCTTTAAAGTCTTAACGTGTTGAAGAATTCTTTAGTAACCTCTTCATAGGAATTTGAACCAATACTACCAAATACTGAATTATTTTTTAGCCACTGTAATACTGTTTTAAAAGCAGTTTCCTGAATCTGTCCCACTGATGCTGCTCTGTTTTGTATGGGATAATTACATTTTAATTGAATTTGACACTGGAACCATGTTTAGTCATTGTGTGTATTACTATTTTATTGAAAGTAGGAAAGTTTCAGTACAATGTTATGAATAGTTTTGTGTTTGTAACTGTAACAATCTTTATCTGAAAAGCAGGACAAAATTGTTAAGAAAAGAAATCGTTATCTTCATCCATGCAACTGAACACAGCATGTCAGCTTTTCTTGGCAACTGTTGGCTTTCCTCCGTGGTACTTCCAAAGATGGCTTGCTCTGATCTGGGCTAAAAAACAGTATTAAGGGTACTGGTTCCCCAGGGGTGTCTGCTTGACCAACACAGACAGACCTTTGTACCCTAAACTAACTGTACGCTAAAAATAGGTAGCCTCAGTGGCATGAAGGTATGCCAAGCTAATCTCCATGGGACTTTCTAGATGTTACCATGCCTGCTAAGCCACTGGTCTTTGAACAGGAGCCCAGCTGTGTTCAGTGTACCTGGTGTGTAGACTTCCCTGTCAGTGTCCAGCAGGCACCCAGTGGTCTGCAGAGCGGTTGTTTTGCGAAGCTAGTAGGGGGCTGCAGACAACTTCTTAGCTGATCATAAAAAATAAGGCAAGTAAGAGACTGGTCCAAGTAAACGCCTAATTGCCAATTTGGAGAGCAAAGCTGTGGTGATGGAAAGATGGTATTACTTGCACAAGTATGGTAACAAAAATAATGTCCATTCTCAACTCACTATAGTGAGTATTGGGACTGGCTTAGCTGCGTTAATGCTGCCAGACTTTATGCTGTAGGCGTAAAAATGATCATTAGCAGGAGTGTTTCCTGATACTATTGTCAGCAGAAGCATCTTCCTTCAGTTTCAATGGAGAGCTTTTGAGCATCCCTGAAATGTATGATAATTAGATACCTTCTAGAATGAGAACCCAAGGGTAGGTAATAGGCCTTATACAGAGGGCTTATTGCAGAGTCTTGGGATATAGGGTGACTTTGTATAACAAGAATAGGAATTACCCAGAACATTGGTAATACTTTTGTGTGTGTTACTGTGCTTTTGCCTTCTTTCATTCACTTACAGAACATTTTTTTGTATTTCCTGGGTCTTAAATTAAACGCTTAATGTTATTTTGTGATAAGACTGTGACTGAATTAATGTTTTAAAAGAGTGAGGCCTGGGTTTTTTTGTATAGTGTTCACTCATTGAAATTTCACCTAGGTTTTTTTTGTGTTGGGAGACTATATTTAAGTCTCAGACTTGAATATTTTGTCTTCTGTCCAAATTAGGTTCTTGAGAGCAAGTGAAAGTAAAATACTGAGCAGACAGGTTTTAATTATGAAGTTGATTAATAGTGTAATGCCGTTAAGACAGTCTTTTTTCCATGAAGTGACTTTGACTTTAGATAAATCTAGTGAATCCTTAAAATTTTCTTTTGTATTACAAATCAATAAAAGAAGGAGAAAAACTTGTATGATTCTCTAAATCTTAAGTCTTTTGGTATACAAAAAGTAGTCTTTCCATTTGGTTCCTGTATTCCTGCATCACAGATGTGATCATCTCTACTTTTTAGCACAATGTCTGTTCTCAGATTTGTCATTTTAAGACTCTGTAAGTTTTGAGAGTCTCTATATTCCCCCTTGCGCATCTCACCTCCAGTGTAGAAGTATCTCTTTGCCTTTTTGAAGTTAGTTCTTGTTTATTTGCTGATTACTATTTTGTTAACCTTCATTGATAGCGTGTTTCTTTTTGTTTCTTCAGAAACTTGCTAAGAAATAGTCTCCATAGTTTACCTTAAACCCACAAAACTTCAGAGGTCACAATGTACAGTGTGATATCGTTAGTGATTTTTGAAGAATCCTTTAACCTAGGTTCCCTTCAATTTCAATCAGTTGCTTCCTTCTCTTGATGTTATAGACCATAAAGGAAGAATTACAGAATTCCTCAGCAATACCTTGGTTAACTTGCAAGGTTATACATTACAAACCTGTTCCTTTTCCTGTGCACCTGCACAGAATGGTAAGGGCCAGAGGGTTGCATTCTAGTTGTACTGGGTCTTGCTGGGCCCCACAGCAGCCCTCACAGTGCTGTGCTTGGTTTGGTAGCTGGAAAGGTGGTGATAACACACCAGGGTTCTGGCTGCTGCTGAGCAGGGCTCACCCAGCATCAAGGCTGTCTCTCCAGCCTTCCCCCCTCTCACCAGTAGACTCTGGGTGGGCAAGATTTTGGGAGGGAACATAGCCAGGACAGCTGACCCAAAGTGACCAGGGGGATATTCCATATAACATCTGCTCAGATATGAGAGCTAAGAGAAAGGAGGAGGAGGGGGGGGCATTCATTATTTATGATGTTTGAAGCAGCCGCTGCAGGTACTGAAGCCCTGCTTCCTGGGAAGTGGCTGAGCATTGTCTGCTGGTGGGAAGTAGAGAATAACATCATCTCTTTTCCTTCACTTGTGTTCACACAACTTCTGCCATTGCTTCATTAAACTGCCTTTATCTTGACCCACAAGGGTTTTTTCCATCTTATTTTCTCCGCCCTCCATTCTGCTGAGGAGGGGAGTGATAGAGCAGCTTGGTGGGCACCTGGCATCCAGCCAAGGTCAACCCACAATGCTTGGTTACACTTTGTAGTAGAGGTGGAGAAGGTGACAAAATAAATAAAAAACAACAATAAACAAACCAAGCCTTTTAAAAATCTTTTTCTTTAGTTTACGCCCTAAATGCTCCCTAGAGCTCTGTATAGCTCAAGATGGTTCTTTTGGTTTGTCCTGGTACTAAATAGTTGTTTTTCCAAATGACATGTGTGACTGACTCTAAACCCTGCAGCAATGGAGTCTCTTCCTGTTGGGAGGGAAGATCCAGAACTATTAGTTTGTCTCCTGGTGTGTCAGTAGATCCAGCAGAAGGCATACCAAGCAGCCCATAGAGAGGAGAGTTTCATAGGGAAGTTGAGATGCCCATGTGTGTTTCTCTAAAGGGGCAGAACTTGGTCTTTAAGATACAAATGTTTTAAACAGAGAAACATTTGAAATCGTACTTATTTAAAGAGGTATTACTTCTCAAAAATCATTGCATTGAATCTCATCTTCTGTTGGTAGCATCACATACCAAGAGTTTTACGATTTTTAAAAAGAAAACTATATCCACTATACTTGACAAAAGCATTAAGATCTCTTTGATGCAGCTGCAGTGCTTTTATGGGAACATCAGTGATTCCATGCAAAAAGCTTCGTAAAGTTTTAGTTTTGAGAGTGTAAACCAGCATCCTTTTTTCTTCTTCCCCACCTCTCCCGCCCCTTATGCTGTTGGAGATGCACTGATTTAGATAGAGCTTCTGAAATTAATGACTTGTAATATCTTGAAAACCAAAAATCTTTTACTTGGATATGAGTCCGCTGGAGTTAGTTTTGTAAGTGGTTTACTGCTTCAGCAACATTTTATCCTGTAGCCCGACTGAACTGATACACTCTGTTCGAGGAATCTTCGTTTGCTTGAATAAAGACTCAGGGCCATAAGGTGTTCTTATTGATTAAGCCAAATACATCTTGATTTGTAGGTTATACTGGTGTCAGTAAAAATGTTCAATACCGCAGATGGTATAATCTTCTGTTTCTCTGAGTTTTAAATGGGCTTTTGTATGTTAATTTTTGTGAGAGAATGAATGAGCTCTCTCTTAATACAGACTTGTATTTTTGCCAGGTACCACTGTACTTGTAATTCAGTAAGCGTATTGCTAAGCAGTGTGGTATGGCTGTTGTTAGCAGTAACCCTGGTATTGGTATGTAACATGGCTCTAGCAACACTGCTGAAGCCCATGTGGGAGGCATTAGCTTTATTACACAATTGGTGGATTTTTCAAATCTTTCAAGGAGAGAAGCTTTACAGAACTGGTTAATGTTTATTGTATATGTACAAGATTAACTTCACAGTGCTTCAGTTAGTTATTCTGTCATTCATGTGCTCTCAAGGGCAAGGTGTACTGTCTTTAATTTGTCTGTGAGATATGCGTCCTCTGTGCAGGCCAGTGCTGCCAGATTCTCTAAGGGGGCAGGAGGTATATGGCAGCAATCCTGAACTCCTGTAAATCTTGTGGTTCATGATCTAAAGAACTGCAATGTTTCTGGCATTGCTGGAGATACTTGAGAGGGTCAAAAAGTTTCTTGTTTCATTTTGCATACCTGTGTAGAGCTGACCACAGTCATGCCTTTCTTTTGTTTTGTAACATTAAGGAGCTTTAGGCAGTCAGAGATGATTTGGTAGTTGCATTGTCCCAATAGCAGCCCTAAAAGGAAATGCATTTTATGGACACCATTGTCCTTTTGCATGCCAGTTGCTTATAGGTTAACAATATACTTTTATTTTATAATAACAGTAACATTTTCCCATCGGGTTCTGTACTAGTTAAGGCATTTGGTAGTGAGGTAGGGCCAGCCAGGACTCTGCACATTCCTTTCTTCCTGCAGGTCCAAGATTGTTATGCTGCTTTTCTGAGGAAATTTTCCACTTTTTTCTGGGCTTCTGACCTTGTTGCAAAGATTTCTTTTATATACAAGGCATTTGCATGGTGCTGTGTCAGGACTAGCCTGTTGACTAGACTGCTGACATTTCCTAGCCCAATAAATCTGGATGTCCAAAGCTTTTCTGTTCCCGTGAAGCCCTGTCACCAGCCCTCCTTCTGCTGTTTCTTCCTCTGTTAATGAGAAGGTCTTTGATTTCAAGAAGCAATTCTGATGTCAGTTGTATCTATTTGCTTCTTACTTCACTGACTTTTAGTCCATTAAGCGATTCTCGTCCCTGTTTTTTATGGAGCCTTTCAGCTTGTTCCACTAGAGTTCCTTGCAGTGAATTTAATCCCCTGACAGGACTTGCTGATTTTTGTGCAAAAATCATAACATTGTCCATAGACTTAGTGTCCTGGACACAATGTGGATAAGATTACTTCTCTGAGAGAGAGGGCTGAAAAGCTGAGATACATATGTTGCCCTTAATGCCTGTCTCTCCAGATACTTAAAATGTGAGGAGCCCACTTTCCATATAGTAACACCAAATTCCCCCTGCCTCTTTGTTTTCAGGGGCTTAAAGGGGTGTACCTGAACAATCTATCTGCATATTCAAAATGATGTATTTGGAAAAAAACCCGAAACAAACTTGAAACGTACTACGACTCTGCTACAGCAGATTGAGGAAAGTAAGGTATTTGATGTTGTTTGCATGATGCTTTGGATAATAGGAATATTATACCAGGGTTTCTGTATATGACATGTTCCTTACACTCTTTTTTTGGAGACCAGTTACTGATCACTGAGAGGATCAGTATGTTGCTAGACACGGTGCTGGTACCACAGTTCCAGTACTCTTACTCTAGGGTCAAAAACATTTTGTGGGTCTTCACGATCCTGAGTGACTGACAAAAGAGAAGTTGTGGTTGAGATGCAACATAATAACTGTGAACCATTACAGCAATACAGGATCTGTGTGTAGATGATTTGCTCAAGATATATATGGGTTTAGAGCCATGTTCCAAGATTGAAACCCCTGCATGTTCAGTGGGGGGAAAAAAACATATGCAAGTATTTCGGTGGAGAGTTCTCCGTCATCCATTTTCTGTATATCTTTTTGTGAGCTGAGAGGCTGTAGGCTGTGATAATTGTGGTAGACAATGAAATTAGATAAGTCGGGCAATAAAGAAAAATCTGAAACAGTTGGGAATTAATAAAATCAGTTGTCATATTATGTAAATCTCCTTTATCTGACAGCTATACATTTACTTGTGGGGTGGGTTGGTTTGTTCCCCCCCCTGCACATTAAGAGAATAAGGCCTGAGACGTTTTTTCAGGTTTCTACTCTTGGTACCTTGGCTGTGATTTTTTTGGGTGGCGTGGGGTGTGGGGGAGGTTAGTGTAAATTGTATCTTTAAAATTTATTCCTAGATTTTATAGCCGAATGGAATCAAATAGACACTATGGGATTTGAGAGAACTCACATGCAACAATAAATTGGCTAGAATGTGACGCTGAGAAACTGCTTACTGCATGGCAAATGTCAACCAGCAGGTGATTTGCAGCTAATTAACAAGCACACTGTGTGAGTGGAATGTTTTCTAATCAATAAAAAGGCTGTTATTTGTAATTTCTGGTGCCATTAGTTGACTCTTAGTTTATGGTTGGTTAGTTAGAAGATACGTATTCTGATTGAGTTTATAAAATTTGAGTCTGTGAAGGTGGAAGGGTGGAAAAGGTATAAGGTATACCCAGAGTTTGCCTAATCCATTCCAGATGGATAAACTGTATTCAAAATGTTTAAGATCAAATCGGGAAGAGTGAGCAGTGTCAAGAGTAAAGCTCAGATCTTCATGCTTTGAGTAGAGCATGAGTCTGAAATCTGTTTCCTTTTTTTTTATTTTTTTTTGTGTGAATCGATTCAAACACTGAGTAAAAAGACAAATAACATTCTCCTATCTTAACTGAAGACAGATATTTTCAGTGTAATCCCGCAAACTTCTCTTAAGATGTGCTTACTGAGTAGAAGTGGTTACAGACCTAATGATTTCCTCAACTGGAAAACTTAATATCTACCAGCACACAACATGGGCAGTGCAGCTTCTTACTGCCCCCAGTTAAAAGTCTTTCTGTAAATGAAGCAATGAAACCTTTGGTAGTTAAAAACTACTATTGCATTGGGATATAATCCATAAAATTTAGAACTACATTCGCTGTTGATAGTAATGGTTTATTAATGCCTGCTGTAGTTTGCAAATAAAAGTTCTGCTTTTACACACTGGACTTTCTATGGAAGAAAAAAAGTCAATGAAAAAATAATTTTATATGCTTTTATGCGCGCCCCCCCCCCTTTTTTTTTTCTCTCCAGGCATTTACCTTCTGAGTTGCACAAAGGGTCATAAAACTATTCAAATGATAGTTTTTCCAGGAAATGTTTGATGGTAATATTTTGGGATATCTGTTAGAACACTCAGTTACTGCTTGGACAGATATCTGAGGAAGGGCTTTCTAGCAGTTTGAAATGTCATATTTTGCCTTCTTCTTTATAAAGAACATAGACTTGTCTAAAAGTATCTCATTTTTGTTTTTTCTTAGTAGCCTGAGTAGAATTCTAGCATTTTTTCCGGTTTTTTTTCTTCCCCCACCCCTCTCTTGCTTAAGTATATTGTATATGGGGGCTGCTGTTATTTTCACAGTTTACAATGACTGGCAGAATAATACATATGCAAGTGAGTAGCTGTGCTGCTCATTCTTAACAATCCAGAAAAACATATTAGGCCAGTTTTTACCCTGGATTTTCACCAGTTTTGGATTTTGTCTGCAATCTGTTGCATAAATTTTGTCTCTCACCACACACTTATATATACTACATCTTTATGTTTTCTTCACATTTTAAACATCAGCCTGGACTACTTAGCTCAACTTTATAGCTGTATTTTATTAGATTGCTTATGTATAAGAACACATTAAAAGAGTACGTTAATTAGGACACAGGTTGTAAATTAATTCTTTCAGTGGCAACATCATATCCATTCAATTTTAGTATTCAGTATTCTTCAGTTTCTGCTAGCTTACACCTGTCTATCCTGATGAATGGCGTGATTATTTATGCTTTGAGGTCAATGACAGCATGTCCATTATTTCGGTAGGATCTGGATAAGTCTTCTAATTGAGTTCATTGCTTGTTCATTTTCACTATGCAAGGAGTTATGTAAAACCTAAAGTGAGCACTGTTTCTTCTGTACTAGTTAATAACTTTCTGAAGTATTTTTCAGCTTTAAAACATGGATTAATGAAGTCAGATGCAAGAGTGTCATAATGTTTTCTTAAATTAGGGGTGGTATTTTCTTTGTAGTTGTACCCATTTCTGTATTAAATTGACTGCTTTTATAAATGTCTATTATGCATAGAGATAGGTCACTTCCTAACTAATTTTGAAGTACATTCAGTGTCTTAAAAGTACTTTCCAAAGTGATTAGCACTACTTACAGGTTAAATTTATTTTCTTTTTGCTTGTGTGCTTGATTGATTGTTGAATTTACAGCAACAAAGTGACACTTGAAAGGAAATGTCTGGAAGTTTTCCATTCAAAGAGCAGGGATGAATAGGCAGGAGCAGAGTATATTACAGAATTGTCCCAAGTAAAGAAATATGTTGTAGTTCATTTCTGCAGTTGTAACTGTTCAGTTTCATTTCATAATGTATGATGAAAGATAACTTAAAAGGTTATTAAAATTCTGCCAGAACTGGATGATGGAGGTAAAAATACAAGGTTAGAATACCATAGTTCAATTAATTTTGTAATTTCCATGCTGGCCTGATCACATGTGCTCTGTTAATTGGTTCTAAAGTTGATTCTGAAGTCAGATCTGCCAAACAACACATAAAATTTTGCTTCAAACTCAAATGAAATCGAAACTATTTTGTTTTCAACTCAAAACATTTTAGTTAATAAGAAATGTGATGAAGAAAATAAGAAATCATATTTTACATGTAGCATATTCAGAATTAATTTACCACCTCTGTTGTATTCTCAATCATTTTCTTAACTGACTCTTACTTTTCTAAAGATACATGTTTCACTGTCTTTATGAAGTAAACAGTGGAAAATACAGTTGCTGAAACACAAGCACTGATATAACACTGAGAACTAAATGAAATTCTGGTCAAATGAGTTGTGCTACAACAGTATGTGAAGGAACAGTGGTCTGTCCAACTGTAAAGAATTAAATATGAAATTGTAAACACATTTAATAACTAGCAAGTCTTGTGTATATCTGCTCTTTCATGTGCTATTTTCCAGTTCTTCCTACCATTGTTTATTTTCTGCTATCTTCTGTTGCTGCCACGTTGACCTGTTACCGGCAGGTGAAACTGTAGCACATGGGAATACTCCTGATGGGAATATATTCAGAAAATGTAACAATTTCTGCCTTTTTATGCTTTTATTTTTTATTTATTTCTAGACTTGAAACTCTCCGTACTTTCAATGATTTTGCCCTCACTAGCTGTATTTCTACTGACTAGGCTAGTAAAGGCCAGCAATTACAACATTAGCAACAGTGTGAGTAAAAAAATCTCTTCTAGAGCTGCATAATCAAATATATTTCTTAGATTACCGGTCATTAATCATCCACACATGCACTTATGCAAAATTCTAAACACTCCTAGTTTAAACTCTTAATATACATACCACTATGTAGAGCATTTCAGAAGTGTGTCAAAGTAGTCCATAAACACTATGGAGATAGCCAAAAGATGTTGTATGTGCGTGGCCAGGTCCTACCACCATGGATACTTTTTCCAAGTGATGTGCGGTTGTCTTAGATTGAGTGATGACTGATCACTTCTTTAACAGGCAGCACTCTTATTCAGGCAGTTTCATACGGTTTGGTGAGTCAAAATCTTAATTTGTCAGTAATGATAGTTATTCTAATGTTTTCTGCTTTGGCACACTATTCAGTGTAGATCTTTTGTACTGAATATTTCATACGCTTTCCTCTCTTACATTTTGTGTTTTGCATAGCAAGAGGGAAGTGGCTTTCAGTTATAAGTGCTGTTGAACTGGACTTGAATAATGGTCAAGATCAGTTTCAACCATTTATCACAAATGGGAAAATACTTTTATATAAAAAAGACTTAAGTTAAAGAAGCTTTTATTTTTAGGTTTTGCATATTATGTATAAATGTTATGTAGGTGCAACAAATTGTGAAATGAGTAGGGTTGTACATCCTTTATTGTAACACGTATTACCATATATAGTTAGGATGGTAAATTCCAGCAGTGTGGTAATCAACAACAGAAAATACTGGACCCAGTGAGGGGAGCCCTTTGGTGATATGAACTCAGATTACCATGTATGTTGTTGCTGATAATTTGATTTGCAAAACTGTACCAGCAGTCACTAAGTTTTAAGCGTGATGAATTTTCTTCATATCATTTTATGTTAGAATGGTTTTTGGTTTTCTCTGATTAATGGAAGCAAGGTGAAAACCATGATTAAAAATTATTTTGGCTGGGTTTTAAGTACCTGGTTGTACCTTCAGAATAACTCCTCAAGTGTGCTGTACTTACTTTTGTATACAGTGTAAGTAATCTCCTTGATTAAGACCCGTCTTAATCAGCTAAAACCCACAGAACCTTTTTTTTTTTTTTTTTTTTTTTTGGGTCACCTTTGCATCTGTCTCTTCTTGTCTACTTTTCATCATGCATTTGGACCAGGAGTCCTTCTGTTTGCCGCCTTCTCTATTTTTCCTCTTTCTTTTCTATTCTTCTCTATTTCCTCTATATTTTGGACTAGATGATTGTTGTTGGTCCCTTCCAACTAAAATACTGTATTCTCTTCTTAATGACTTATAGAAGCTTTCAGTTGAAACCATTTGTTCAGGAAAGCACTGATCATGCCAAGTGTTTTATGGTGAAAGTATGTAGCGGTGAATTTGCATTCTTTCAGAGAGGTGAGCTATGTCTTTTCACTATGTATTAGCCTGCCTGAAGATTAAGATTTCCTTAAATATTCTTTATACTACAGTATGAAATGTTTTTTTGGTGGTAGCACAGTGCGTGAAATATACCACATTCTAATTGCAGCAAAGTCACTGTTAGATGTGGCAGTTTTAGTTCAATAAGTTAAATTCATTTATTTATGTGTCATGCAGAAATTAGAATTGTTCTGAACATTAGAAAAATCTAAAACATAATCTAAAAACATTTAGCTGTTAGGTATGAGACACATTACACGGTAGGGCTTCTTTGTCTGTAAAAGAAGATTTTAATCTTCCTCAGCCTCATCCAAAAGACCTGTCTGCCATCAGAGTAATATATAATTTTATCTTCCTTTGCCTATGACCTCTATACATTTAACTTTTTTTTAAGTGGTTCTGTTTAGTGAGTTACCAGGAAGAGTATTTACTATGGCTGCAGTCCTGCATTTTGATATGTAAGTTAAACTCTCATGCTTATGCCAAGTGCCTAAAATATTAACTTGGCTCTGCACAATTACATAGATTAAAAAAAACCCAACCCTGCATGAGTATATCATATTGAAGGATTTAGGCCATACAGAGGGCAGAGTACTTTCTTAGTCTTGCTTACAGGTGATAACAACCAGATTTAGTGTATGGGAGGGAGGGGAAGGAACATGAGAACATTGTGTTTGTGGGCACTCGTGTCCTTAGGGAACAACACCCAAACCCTCTTTTTCTTTCCACACTTTAAAGCAAGCAAAAAAACAAACCCCTCCAAGATTCCTCAGCCTGAAACACCAGAGTATCACTCTTTAAAACTGTAGTACTTGGGACTTGTTTTACAATGTCATAGTGTAATTTTAAAAAGGCATTTCTTCCAACTTTTTTTTTTTCCTGCCATGCTGATGATGTGACTTCAGTTCAAGTTATATAACTTTGTAGAACTAGGAAGGAAAATAAGAATGTTAACAGTATTTTCTTTAAGCCTGTAAAATCTTTTTTTACTACTTCAGTGATCTAGTTTTGAGCTATGCCTTCTGGTAAAGGTTGCTGTTACTGACCAATGTACATGTTGCACATGGTGTGTGCCATAAGCTTGTCTGTGGTCCTTCAGATTCAGTTGCATCCTCTGCTCCCCTGCTGCATATTAAAGAGATTCTTCTTCCATAAAATCTTGAATCACTTGTTCCCCAAGTGTCTGTGGCAGCTGTGTGAAAGTATTTTCTGTGAGGTGCTCTGGAACAATGTTTTGTGGGACTGGTGATACAGATGGGCTTTAGTTTCCTATTTCTAAAATCACTTCATCTGTAGAACTAGAATGCTTTACTGTTAAACAGTTATTTGGAATCAGACCCATGGCAGTGTAAAATAAATACATAATAAATACATACTTTAGAAATATATTTTTTTTAAATCTAAGATGATACGTAATAGATAATATCTGTATTAATTCTGAAGATACCTCTCACTTCACATATATATCAAGTTAACAGAGCTGAAGGGTTCAAGGCTCTTTGGCTGAGAGTGTAATTCCTGTACTGCTCTGTAGTCTCACGGAAGATTTGGCAGTGGAGACTCATGTTGCACTGTTTAAGATTTATCTCGTTGAAAATTCTTTCCACCCCAACAAGGTATTTCATTAAAGAGTTGCTAGACCGTTGTTTTCACCTTTGGAAATGCTGGTGTTCCTTGACTGGACATAGTTAGAAAGTGTGACTTTCTGTAAGGTCTGTTCAGAGACTCAGAGGGAAAATGTTTTCGTACTTGGTGAGACCATGTACAGTCCTCACTATGTGAACCTTCTTCATGCAAGTGCATGTATTTTGTACACAGCTGTAATTTGATGCTTGTAAATGGCAAGCAATATGATGCAGATTATCAGTGTGTGTTAGACACTTCAATAATAGGTTTGAGATGAACTATTTCAGCAAGTGTCATTGTGTAGCTTCTTCTAGCTCACAATAAAATACTTAATTTCTGGAATTAGTGTTTCCATTGTATCAAAATGTTGTGATTTTTGTTAGTAAAATACTTTGTAAGATGCTTGGTTAAAAACTGGAATCAAATTAAGGGAAAAAGTATAATGAAAACAAAATTATTGTGTCTCATACGACAATATCAAAGATACTTGCATATGTGAAGTGGCAGCTTAGTGTAATACTTGCAGAGAAGGGGATTATAAAGACATAAAGACCCAAGGCCATAACTAGCTCATACACTAAAGGTTGTGCAGCTCTGCAAAATCAGGAGGAAAAAGGGATCTAAACCTCAGTTGAAAAGCTTACATAAACTATGCTGTACAAGATCAGATCCTGTATTTGTGGTTGTTTTTCTTTCAAGCATGTAAGCTTAAACTATGTGGAGAAGAGAAAGCTTCTTCCTAAGTCACGTCTGGGATACGTTTACGTCTGATTTTCTGTTGAGTATTATACTAATACAGTATTCTAAAATACTTGAGTCTCTTGCAGTTCTCTTTCTTTGGGCCAGAGCTGTTCTAGTTTCATACCAAATTTTATGCTGTGAACATAGAAAGCTTCATAATGATCCAAATCTTTTAGATCCTGAGGAAATGAATTTTAGATTAGAAGATGGATAATTTTTTTTTTTGTAGTTTGCATTTCTCTGCCCAGAAAACTGGGTTGTTTGGAGTTGCATTATATATTTTTAAGCCTCCTAAGGAACTATATGCAGTGTAAAAAAAATTACAGTGCTTCTGTGAATCTTTCAAACAGAATCTGCCTTTTCCAAATTTAATTATCAAATAGGAGTGCTTGATCTGCTGTGATCATCTTAGAGTAATACAGTTTGAAAGTGACAGACCTAGCTATTTATTCTTGTCTGTGCATGTTTACTTAACACGTAGGCAACTTAAGCACTGCAATTCTAGACTTTTGCCTTTGGTGTACCTGTACTGTATGTCCAGGACCTCCAGATTCATAAACAGCAGGCTGTCTTCTTTCTCCTCAGTTGCCCTGAGTTGAGACAGATCATAGCCTGCTATTTTGTTATAACCTCTTGCACTTAATTGGTGTAAAGAGTTTCACTTGCACATGACTAAACTTCTTATTACAAAACAAATAAACTTCTTCACTGCTACTTGCCTTTATAGCTGAAAGGCCTGAAGTAGCAGTAGACCAGTAAAAATTACCAAATGGATAGTGGCCTGCTAATGAAAGCTTTGCCTTAATCTTCAGAACCCATTCTACCATGCTTACTGTGGTAACTTTGTTGAAATACATTTCCATGTCTGTGGATGATTGCTTGGGATTGACTGGGATGGATGCAGGGGGTGCAGCCCTGGGTAGAAATATGCAGTTGCTGTTGCCTTGGATCCCAGGAACAGTCTACAGCAACACTGAAGTCCTCTGTGACAGAGATGGTGTGTACTGACAGCACTACAAGAAAGAAGCAAAATTGCTACTGGTATCTACTGTGCATCAGAACTTATTTTGATGGACCAGACTTTCCCATCCTCATTTCTCTTCTTCAATCTCTACACAACCTGTCATTTGAAGATGAGAGAAAATGGTGTGGGATGAATGTGAGTGTGGAGCTCGAGGTGGGGAAATTATACATGTTAGCACAGAGCAGGAAGAGAGGGGATGGTTGGCTGTCAATACTATGGCAAAAAAGAAGTCCATTATCATGTTGGTTGTATGATTTTTATGAAAATGCACATTTGGACAATGTATTTTGAAGCACTTAATCTGTTGGTAAGTAACTTCATTTATGCCAACCCACCAAAACATCTTTATTTTTTTTTGATTGCCATTTTGCCCTTAAAGCTGTCACAGCTTGTATTGTTCTTAAGAATTATGTCAGTTTTATATGCTGAAACTGAGCTTGAGAGAATCTGGTTTTTCAACAGTATGAACTCCCTGAACACTAAACGAGACATAATTTTATAGTTGCTCTCAAAACAAAATCTTGATGGTCTCCACTCCGTGTATCTATTTCTCCCAGATAGTTACCATGTAATTTCCTATCACATGTGGTGAAGATGAAGTCAAATACAAGACTGCCAGTTCATGATTGATTCATATTTTCAAATACAGCTTTTTGGAGGAAACTTTAGAAATAAGGTCAGATGTTTCTGAAGTTTTGCTTTCCATGGATAAAAACTTAGGAAACAAATTTGGGATTTATTTTACCTCCCTTTTTTTTTAAATGGCCACCACAAAACTGCTTTTGATTATACTTGAGTAAACTGCATCTGTATGTATTTGCATGTGTTTTCCCACTAAGGTAGTAAAACACATATGAGGCTGAGCTGTTTGGTTGAAAACAATGTGATGAGAGAGCTGAAGGACTGGAAGGGGAACATTATGCAAGTACTGTAATAGTCTTCACACAGCTTTTAAGTTCTGCAGGGGTTCCGGTAAGGGCTTTCCTATTGGTTTATTATGCTATATTTGTAGGAATTATGTGAAAATTTCCTAGCCAAGCTTTTAAAAATAAAGGATCTCTGTACCATAATGTGCCATAAAATTTGTTAACATTTCTACCTCCATTGGATTTGCTAGAAGCTGCTTGGGGCTAAGCACTTTTGAAGCACATTTCTGCTTTTTAAATTGCCTGTGTGGAAGCGTTTTTTATTTTAAGAGTTTCTTATTTTCAGAAACACTGTTCACAAATAAGAAAGTAAGATTGTGAATCTGTTAAATATGCAGTAGTTAGAATTGTAAAATTAAAGCAGATTTTGCAAAGCAGTTGGGGCATTTCAGAAGCTCCATATCCAGCTGACTGCTCAGATCCTCCAGTTACTGTAATGTAAGTTTTTCGTGGAAGGCAAACTGTCTACAAGAAAGGACTGTTAATATGAAAGATTTATATTTAATTTCTAGAAGCTTGCAGAATCTGAATTATGACTGAGTTTCTACCCCACTGTGTATTTTCCACCACTGTCCCTCCCACCCCCCACCCCGTATTGCTTGTTCACTGCTGAGTACTTGTGGAAATAAAGGCTTGATTTTTGTGTGGTGTTGCAGCTTGGAGCACTTAGTGACAAAAATTACATTTTCTGTATATACTCTTAAATGTTTTAGAATAGGAGCCATAGTATCAGTTCACTCCTTGTGTAAAGGGCACAGCAGAAACATCCAGAAATAATCACTTGCGTCCCACAATTTCAGTAAAAGAATTTGGAATCTGTAGATAAATAACATTATATTTGGCAAAGAGTGAGATATAGAACCACATTTAAGGGTTACACAAAGTTTTTCTGTGACCACCCTACATATTTCTAGAAGTAGTTAAATTTTCCGCAAAGGTATGCGTTAATATGTTGCAGGTTGATTATCAACAACTTTGTTAACCCAAAGGTCAAATAAATTAACAGTATCTTCTGTAACTGGTTATTCATGTTGTCCTGTTTTAATATTTTGTCCTCCAACATAGAGACCCATATGCCACAATCTTTTAAAAAGACAGAAGAAAAAAAAAAAGAAAAAAAAGGAATAAAGATCTACTTTTCCATTTTTTTCTACTCTTCCAGTAATTTGATGTGTAATGTGAACATCTTAATGTTTCTGTATCCAAATCTGAGGGATTTTTAAGAGGCAGAATAGTCAGAAAGTGACATCTTCCCTTTGGACACTAAAGCTTTTAAATTGCTTAGAAATAAAGGCATCAGAAGCCTTTCAGAAATATTTAGGCTAAATTATTAATTTAGCTAAGACACTAGCTCACTTGTATAGAAACATGGCATCACTATCATATAAACTGTAGTAATGTTTCAAAATAAAAAACCTTTAGATTTTCAATAGAAGATAGAAAACTCTTTAAATATCACTTGAAACTTTCTTTTCTGTTCCATGACAAGTATGTAATTTGTTGGTTTTATTATAATTAAGTTATTGACTCAGTAGATGGCACTCTTCCCTCTGAGTCACCAAGATGCCTAGGTTATCTGTATTTAAGGTTCCCTTTTTTAGAATACAGTATAGAATTGATTCTGACTGCTTCTTCTGCTCATTAGAACAAGAATATCAGTTGTCATATTCTGACAAAATTTCTGTTTAATTATTACGTTCTTGCTTGTCTCAATCTTGGTTATTAATGCTGCTGGATAACACTTTTTCTCTGAACTGTTATGTCTGTTACTGTTAAAATTGTTGTAATATCCCCCATACATATATTCCCCCACTCCCCAACTTGCACCTAACAGGGTCTGACAGTCAAATCTTTAGTCCCTTAACTTAAGTCTTACGACTTCAGTAGAATAGTTTTCACAGTAAGATGAAAATTCCCTGTGTAAAACTTACCAATCAGTTACATTTCAATGAATTCTATGTGAGACTGAGGCATGGAGTTGTGCTGATGATATTCAGTGCTCATAGTATCAAAACAAGATGTCTTGACATGGGTTTTTGTATGCTTAAAGGTCTGATTCTGCTGCTGCAGAAATAAATGCAAATCACTATAGAAAATCACTTTAACTGTAAAATACAGTCTTTAAATACATGCTTTTCACATGTGTGTTACTGAAATTAATTTGAAAATTCAATTTTACTGCCAATATGCTTGGGTTATATAAGGTTACAATCTTAGAATTCTGACTGTCAGTACCTTTGCCCATGCCATGCTGTGGATGCCTGTGTCCCCTGAACACATGGCAACGAGGGAAATTGGGCTTCACTATCTCTTTCATTATTCTTACTACTAGTGCCAGAGACACTGAATTCTTATATGATTCACAGATTTGTACTTGTGCTTTTCCGTTTAGCCTTTTATATAGCAGATGAGTGTGATCCTGTTTTTTCTGGTGTTTTGCAGCCTGGTCATTGAAAAACAATATCCGCACCATTTTCATACCTTTTCTCTAGTTTCTAGAGTAAAGAGAATTTGGCTTATTACAGATGGATATAAAAAAGAGGTTTTGGAATCTGCCGTCTTGTGATGCAGCTAGTTTTGTTTTCTGATACGGATTTGAAGTGGCATTGTTGGTTATTTTTGAGAAAACAGAACATTTCATCTTAAGCTTTTTATAGTATTCAATGAGAGCTTCCTCAAGGCAGAAAAGAATGCCAGCTTATGCTGAACTTGCATCTTCTGCTATTCCTCCTGCATTTTACTTACTAAGAGTAAAACTGGGTTTTGCCTTTGCCTTGGAATCGAGTAAAATGAAAAGATAAATCCTCTTCAGCTTTCCAAACAGAATGCAATTAACAACTGAGGTGTGTTCCTCTGATGTTTTGTGGCACTTTGGTCATGATAACTATGATACATTCTCAACCAGAAACCCATAGCTGGTTTAGTAAAAAACATCGGTTACCAGTGCCCTTGGGGCTGGTAATCCATGGTCTGTGATATGGTGGTGAGCACTGAGGAGTACATCCTCCCAGAATCAAATTTCTTTCTGTGATTCCTTACAAAGCAGAATCATTGTTTTGTGTTCCTTGCTGTCTTAATGCTCTTTTAATACGCTACCAGTCACAACTTCTGTTGTTCTCCAGATTGGATGGTGGAAGACTTCTTTTTTTAATTTAAATTTATTTTTTTTGGCAGAATTAAAAACATGGGGAAAAAAACACAGAAACCTACTTGTTTTGAAACAATATGGTATTTCAGGGTTTTTTGTTTCTACTTTTTAAAGTATTCTTAATTAAACCTGTTATTCATGAGAACTAATCATAACTTGCTTTTATAGAGGAGGAGAAAAAAAGTCTCCCCATTTATCAACAGACCAGGTTCAGTACCTGTAATGCCACAGCAAGTGTTTTCATAACACCCCTCCAAAACTGATACAAGACTCTGGTATTAAAGGTCATTGCTATTGGTGCAGTCTGATTGCTAAAAACAATGCCAGCGAGTCTTAACTTTTGTAATATGGATGTGTATTTTCTTCTGCCTGGAGAAACACTAATGATAAAGTTAGTGTTACCCACAGAGATTTTTTTATTTAAATAAAAAATAAATCTAAATTAAATTTAAAAGTTTCTGTAGATTTTTAGATTCTATTTCTAGATTTTTTGTATTTCTAGATTCTGCCCCTACCCCAAACCCCCTTCCCCCCAAGAAAATTGCTTCCTCTCTCCTAAACAACTGAAGGAGTCTTCCCATGACTTGAAATAAATAATAGTTAATTACTTGCTCTTTTGCCCAAGCCTTACTTGTCCAACAGATTATCCTGAAGATTCCCCCACAGTTTAAGACCATAATAATTTTGAATGGGTACCTATGTGAGTTTTCAGAGTCTTGACAGTTTACTGCTACTCTGCAGTCTGAGTCTTTGGTATACAGCTTGCTAAAAAGATACACTGTGCTCTGGATACTGCAGAAAAAGGATGCATCTACACATGTGCACTTACCAGTATATTCAGTTAATGAGCAATCATTGTGACTTTTTCCCATGATTTGGAATTGAAAGCTTTTGTAATATCTCTCAGAACATAGTTATGGTTCAGGACAATTCTCTGTGGGTAACACTAACTTTATCATTAGTGTTTCTTCAGACAGAAGAAAATACACATCCATATAAGACTCGCTGGCATTGTTTTTAGCAATCAGACTGCACCAATATTAATGAACTTTGATACCTGAGTCTTGTATCAGTTTTGGAGGGGTGTTATGGAAACACTTGCTGTGGCATTACAGGTACTGAACCTGGTCTGTTGATAAATGGGGAGACTTTTTCCCCACCCCTCTATAAAAGCAAGTTACAATTAGTTCTAATGAATAATAGCTTTAATTAAGAATAAACTATTTATTAGTTTATATAAATAACTAATTATTTAATTGAGAAGAAACTAAAACTCCTTAAATACTGTATTGTTTCAAAACAAGTAGTTTTTTGATTCCCCCCCCCCGTGTTTTAATGCTGCCAAAAAATAAAAAAAAGTGATTTGCAAAATATTTTGATAACTTCTAATCTGTTGTTTAAAAAATTCCAAAACATTGGCAGTAACATTTTTCTGTTTTGCAGTGAGATGTAATCTTAGTAGTCTGGAATTCATATAACCTTGTTACTTACTCAAAAATTGCGGAGAACTCTTTCAGTAATGGCTTTAGATTCTGTGTAAGAGTAACTGGACTGTGAAATCATGGCCTTAGTCTGTGGCTAAGGAGTAATACTTAGATCAGGTAATTGAAGTATTTTTTCATGTGTTTTATTGTTCAAGTTCTTTCCAAAGTTGAGGTGTAGTTCTTAAGTGACTTACAGTTGATATGTTTTGGTGTTTTAAGAGCATGTTGACCTATGTGATTTTTTGTGGGGATACTCATAGACCTACATAGAGTAACACTGATTCCAGGTAAATGTAAGAGGCTGTGTAATGGTTTAGACATATGAGCAACTTACTACAAATTACCAGCAAGATACTACAAGTTAGCTTAGTCCTGTTTTGTCATATACTGAGTCAGCTACTCTTTCATTGTCAGTAAGCTCAGAGTTAAACAGTTAAGATCTTGAAGGAAAAGATGCTTTAATGTCTGAACTAGAAGGATAGAGACTGTCAAAATTCATTACTTATTTCCCATATGGCTGCTTTGTTTCAAAATTAGCTTTGTACTGAGTTGCTGAAGGGATGATACTTCATGAATATCCAGTGCAGTCAAATCTCTTTTGTAGATATTTGTAATATTTTGTTAGGGCATCAGGTGTTAATTATTAAATAGTATTATCATTATTTTAGTTACTGCTGAACACTTCGTTTAGGTTGTGTTGTGAAAACTCTGGAACTTGGTATTTTGTAGAGCTGATCACATTCAGCTTCCAGATAAGAGTGATTCTTTTCCAGACATTTTAAGATGGTTTCTTGAATAGCATTGAGGTTCCATTTGGGTGGCCTTCACAGTGCTTCAGCTAGACCTATAACAAGTGTCTCATTTATTACTTTCAGCAGCTTGAAAAAGGGAGTGCTAAGTGATTGGATAAATAGGGAGGAAGAGGTACAGGCAGTTCCTTAGCTCGCACACTAATTTAGCTGTAATGAAAGGTGTTTGCTTATATTGTAATTTTAGATTAAGGTCAGACCTGCTTAATAATTGCAAGCTCCAGTAATGCTGACAAATATTCATTGTCCAGATTATTTCAGAAGAAATGTCTACCGTATGAGCTCTTTCAGCCACCTGCCAAAGTAGAGTGAAATACGTTATGCAATTCTGAATGGTATGTTTTGAAACACTAAAGAACAAGAAAATGTACTCCAGACGCTAGCAAAACCAAAGAATTTTTTCAGAGACGTGAAATGCAATCTATTAAGCCATGAAAGTGTTTATGGGTCTTTCGCTAAGATTGGTTTTGAAGCTATTGCGTTTTAGTCATATTTTGGCTAAGATTGTGAATTATTTAGTGGTTAAAAAAATGAGCAGCAAACAATAGCAATAGTAAGAGATGCCATTGGTCAGGAGAATTGTAATGTTTTGCAATTCTATTTTTGGTTATGTCTTGAGTCAATTAAACAGATAGTTTGGTGATCCAAAAAAATGTGTTCCTGTACGTGACCCTTTTAAAAAAGGGGATCTAAATAGTATGGTGCAGTGCTAGGGGTAGTAACTTCATTGAAATGTGTGGGTCTTCATTGTAGTCTTTGCACTGTTGAATTTTCTCTGTCTTTGTGCATTACTGGAAGGAAACTGCTTTTGCACGTTCTTTTAAGTAGCTCTAGACCTTAAATACATTTATTCATCTTAATATTTTTACATTTTGAACTAATAAAAATATTTTTTTACTTCAGATTTTTTGCTTCAGGTTTTTACAAGTTCTTCCAAGCACAAGTGAGAATTTGATTAAATTATTTGCATTTGTAAATGAATTTTATTTACTGAATAAAACCGCATTTAACATTAATGGAAACACTAAAGTAACTAAAACGGAACAAATTAATAAAGAGACTATTTTGTACAACAGAAATTACAGTTTTATGTTGAGAAAAAACCCAAATACTGGTATTTTTTGCATGTTATCCAACCTCTTTTCAAGCATCCTTACTTTATTAAACTTCTATATTGAAACATATTTCTGTATAATTTGGGTGGAAGTGTTTTGGTTCACTAACTACACACAGATAAAAGTAATAAGATAATTCTGTGATTTTTAAAAAAATTAAATTCTCCCTATTTTCCAGCCACAATGGAGAGAAATGTTTTGTTGGATGTTAACTTTTCTTGTTTGCATATCTCACAGCACTTACTTGCATTTATTTGTAATGGTTTAACTACGTTAATTGGAAAACTTACTGAGCCAGAAAAAATAAGGCATACTTATTTTTCTTTCATCTTGAACTTCTTGGATTTCTTACAGTTAGTGTTTTAGGCAGTTGTGTTGGCATTGCAGAAAAGTACATGTTTTACAAGACAATGTCAAGTGCTTAAAGCTTAACAGCTAATTGGGGAACGTGATTCAGGAGGTTTCCTATGTAATTGTTACCAAGATGTAGAACTGTTCTGACTCAGAGTGGGATGGGGAAGGGAAATTTCTCCCCCATTTTCTATATTGATAAAATATTAAGACTACAATAGCTATGGCTGTAACGAAGCTTACATTCTGAGTATGAAATTTACTTTACTTTTCAAAGAATATTCTGAAGAGTCATATTAAAATGTCATTTTTATTATTCCATGATTATTAATGAAACATTTTGAAGACTTTCAGGTAACACCTACTTAGAATCTATGGGATTCAGGTTGAAAGGGACTTCTGGAGATTTTCAGTTCAATGTCCTCCTCTAAGCAGAGTGAGCTGTGAGATCAAACCAGTTTGCACAAGGCTTTATCCAATCAAGTCTTGCAAAAGCTGTTCATGCAACCCACTTTACTGCTTGACAGCCCTCACAGGGAAAACGTTCTTCTTATAACCAGTCAAAATTTCTGCTCAGCATTTAAGATTTTATAAGACTTGGGGGAATAATTATTTTAATAGTCTCATGCTAATATTCAGTATGTGGTAAAAATAAAAAAGCATAAGTTCAAATAATTTTTAATACAAAGGAGTAATCTCTCAATTAAAAAATAATGGAATTATTCTTTCATAACATTTGTAGAGGAAGCCAATCTAGTTGTGGAAATACAACTGCAAGTGGTGGGTTTGTGTTTTTGGTGGGTGGTGGTTTGTGGTTTTTGTTTGGTGTTTGGTTTTGGGTTTTTTTTTTGTGTGTGTGTGTATTTTTTTAAGTGACTAAATGCTTAGTGAACTTAGTAAAAGTACTGAAGAGGAATTTATTTTTCCACTTCAAAATACGTTAGGTTTGAAAGACTACTTTACAAAATAATGACATGAATACTAAGGAATCAGTGAGGAATGCCTTTTAACAATCAGGTACTTTTTATGTGGAATTAATAACTTAGTTTGAAGAATTCATACGCTGGGAAAGGAATCTGACAGGTGCATCCCTTTGCAAGATGAATTGCTGTTGCTGCAGCCCATTTTTTTCCCTCAGCTAGTACTGAGTCTTCTGTGATTCCTTATTGGCAGAAGTACTAATATAAACTGCACCTGCTCCACTCTTACATTCTTTACATTCTTACAGATATGGGAAATTAAGTATGTGTGCATGCAGTCTGGATAGACACTGTTGACTAATCCGAACTTGTATACAGTAAGAGTAATGAGGTTTGTGAAGAGCCACTGTTGTAAAGTAAGTTACTGTTCTCATGGTATTCAGCCATTCACAACACTTAGTTGCTATTGTCATCAAAATAATTTGTAAAAGGTAAGCTAGACAGAAAATGGTAATGTATGCCACACACAGACTTTTTTGTCTTGAATAGAACAAATATTTCTTCCTGCTGTGCATTGTATGGAAGAGGAGGTGAAGCAAAGATTTATGTTCGATTCTGGATTGAATGCACAGGTTCCACAGACTTCAGAGATCAGTCTGAGGTGCAGGTATCCCATTTGCCAACACATTTTAAAAAATAAGAAAACAGAATTAAATTCCTTTTGGTCTTAACATGACAGGAGCTTTGGGTAGGTGCACTTTCACAAACTTGGACAAGCTCTCTTTCCTATTACTCTTGTAGACTTACTCTCTGTTGACATCTTTTAAACTTACCTTTGTTATAACACTCAATGATTCTACTGCTATTTTGTTCTGTCACTCTGTCCATTTATCTTCCTGTCAGTTCACAGGCAATCTACACTATTTGTTAGCTTCAAAATTTGTTAGCCTGTAGAACACCGCAGCAGCCTGTTCGATGGAATTTATGTGTGTTATCTGGAGAACTAACACAGATGGCCAGCACTTGATTGGCTTTGTATTGTTGTTTAAGCACTGGCAACCAAATTAGTTGCTGTCATTCTTGGAAGATGAGAAATCCTTTATTGCAATTGTAATTTATTGTAACATGGCTTATAGAAACAAACACTAACCTTGTAAAATAGATTATTTTGAGTTTGCATTAAAACTAAAATTCTTTTTGATACTGGTCAGGGTTAAAAATCGTGTGAATGGAGTGATTGTCTTTATTTTTAATTGAAAAAGAAGCCATCAAATGTATCTCATTCCATTGACTGAAGAAGCTTTCAATTGCCACATTAAGGTACTGAAATTTAGCTCTCTGTGTAAATACAAGTCTGTAATTACCCACATACCTTGTGATTGTTTAACTGGGCCCAAGCACAGGGCATATTTTTCTCATAGTGTTCAGGAAAAATAAGTTGTAACAGTACCTGCTTAAGAGTTCCAGTGCTTTTCTCAGAAATTTGGTAAAAAGATCAACGAGAGGTATTGCAAAAAATCACTGCTGCTCTTTACTGTTTTGATTTTATTACTTGATAATATTATGATTTTACTAAAAAGATTTGGGCTGCATGTAAAATATATTGTTAGTCCAGTGAATTAAATATTAATAATTATTGGTAAAAGAATAAAGAATCTTATTATGCCATTGAGTAAACTAGGCATGATATGCTTATGTCTTGAATTGTTTGTGTCATTTTGGCCTTGCCTAAAAAGGTTTTAGGAGAATTGGAAAAGAGAAGCAAGGATGATCAAAAAAATATGGGACTTTCTTTACAAGGAATGACTAAGTTGAGGACTGTCTTACTTGAATGAGTCAAATTTTGGAAAAGTCAGATTTAGGAGGATATTACAGTCATCTAAAAAGTTACAGATTGTATGGAGGGCATAAATAAGGAACAGTTGTTCATTGCATATTTTGGTATAAGAACTAGAAGCTTCCCAGTAAACTTAGCAGAAGAAAGATTGGCTAGGCAACTTCAAGGAAGACAAATCAAATCAGAGTTAAAAAATATCCAGAAGCACATCTGTCTCAAAAAATCTAAGCCAAAAATAGTTGAAGTTGGGAGAATATTAGGATAATTGCAATGTTATGCTTGCACTGTTGTTGCTCTTTCTTGAGCATTCTCTTAGATCATTGTGAAGACAGGGTACTGGGATACTGGAACCTTTGGCCTGGCCCATGTTGCAATTTTTGTGTTCTTCTTTTTGTACCAGGTGTGGTCTGTCATTCTAATGAACTGCTACGCTTTACAACCTACCTCAAGAACCAAGCTTTTTATCCCTTATACAGTGTGAGTAAGGGCAGATAAAGTGGACATTTTGTGTATAAAGATGTGTGATCTTCTGAGAGACTTGTAAACTAATAATTTATAGTATTCAGAAAGCAAGACAAGAAAGAAAGGCCATATCCACAGCAAAACTTATACATATAATTGCAATATGTTTCTGCTATAATTTATCTCATTATTTTGTTACAACAGAACTAAAACTTGGTTAGTAATAATAGCTGCTAGCTGTTTTTCCCTCCTGCCAAAGGTCTAGACTAGTGGCTTCCTATAAACGGTTTAGCATGGTATTTTCTGCTATGTGGCAGGATGCCCCCAACCACACCTATGTAATTAGTTTTGCTGGTCTTCCTTTTTCCCAGACTTTGTTGCATTAGCACACTCTAAAAAGCATTGCCCTGTAAGCTGCTGGAGCTGCTCTGAGTCAATGTGTTCTGAACAAAGGCTTTATGTATTTGTTGCCAGACTTTTCCTGAAGGTACTGATGAAAAATTATTAGCAATGTACTTGGAGCAGATATGCAGAAATTTTTGTTCTGTTCTCTATGCCAGCTATCTCTAATCACATCAATGTAACTCCATCTAAATTTTGGCTCGGTACTGAGAATGCAATAACACTACGCAATTGCTTTTGAGGAACAGCGTGTTAAGTGTTGCCTACATTTTGGTGATGGTGTGATAGTGCAAATGCTGCATCTCTCAATTGTCTCTGAATGGTAATGAAGTCATGATTGACATGCAGGTAGGTAGCTCTACAGGTCTGATGCACCAGTGTAAAAAAAAATATCCTATGAATCAGGAACTATCCCATGGAAGCAAAATTAGATATGCTGCATAAAAACTCTGAAACATTCCTTGTAATTCTGCTAGGTTTAAACTCTGATCATTTTTATGGGTTCACAGCCTCCAGCTTGCAAGCTTTGTGTCTTACCATTGTAATTAATTTTCAGATTTCTACCATTTTGGAATCTGCATATGGTTTATCCAAACAAAAGGGTTTTTTAATGATTTTGTTGAACGATGCCTAGCTGAGGAGTCTTAGTGTCAAAGTGGACCTCAAGCCTAGCTTGAAATAGAATTAACGTGTTCTGAAGAAGAAGGACAGATTCATCTGAGATCGAGCTGCAACTGCTAGAAGGCCTGGAGCTCCTTCTGTGTGATGGCTTATGCTGTCTGTACTGCTATCAGTAAAGTGATTCCAGTATGCTGAAGACTCATCAAACCTCCTTAGCTAGCTTGGGTGCTGATGTTAAATGCAGATGCACAGAATTTGGTGCAGGGTGTAAAGACTGGAGTAAGCAAGATGGGTCTTCAGGTAGCTACCCTAGGCTGAGCCTTTTGATGCTGCTATGACTGCTGTGTGGGTATCCCTCAAATTTATGTTTATAGTAGGATAGGTCTGTTTGTATAAGCTAGTTGATGATAGTTTGAGCCAGTTGATCTCTGGTCATCATAAAGGTGTGGAGGGAGAACTCTGCTGGAACTTATGTTAACTGAGGGTCACGAAAGAAAATATATGGAGGAAGGAGGGATGAGTTAGAGCAGTAAGCCTGTATGTGTCAGATACAGAGTAGAGAAAGGAAGAGTTAAATTATAATGATGTAGAAATCAAAGCAGAGCAGGGAGTGAAGTGACATTGCTAGTCCAAGACCTGCGGGGGGCTGGCTTTGGAACCACAAGAGCCTGGCTGTTAATTCAGTGGCCAGATTTGCTTATAAAGCTGTCTCTAGAGTAATGCTGAAGTCTACATTGTCAACTGAAATAGTCTAATGAGTTTGTACAGTGTTCATTTGCCTTCATGATATCGTGGTTGAGCTGATTGTTACTTTGCAGTCACGTTTGGTCCACAGAAAGATTCTGATTATAAGAAAGCAGGGAAGGGAGTTACTATTTTCCAGAGTTCCAAATGATGCTAACAATACACCAGCCAACAGCAAGGAATTATCTGTATTTTTATGCTATCTAATTTTAAACCATTTATCGTAGAATCATTTAGGTTGGAAAAGACCTTTGAGATCGTCAAATTGAACTGTTAACCCAGGACTGCCAAATCCATCACTAAACTATGTCCCTAAGCACCACATAAATGTATTCTTTAAATACCTCCAGGGATGGTGACTCAACCACTTCCCTGGGCAGCCTGTTCCAATGCTTGACCAACCTTTCAGTGAAGAAGTTTTTCCTAATATCCAGCCTAAACCTCCACTAGCACAACTTGAGGCTGTTGCCTCTTGTCCTGTTGCTAGTTATCTGGGAGTAGCAACCTACCCCTACCTGCCTACAACCTCTTTTCAGGTGGTTGTAGAGAGCAATGAGGTCCCCCAGAGCCTCCTCCTGTCCAGGCTAAACAACCCCAGTTCCCACAGCTGTTCCTCCTAAGACTTGCGCTCCAGGGGCAAAGATGGCTTTGTGATGTGTCATATCTGAACCAGTCAGCAGTTTGATGGTGTTTGAATCTTTTTCTTTTTCCTTTTTTTTTTTTTTTTTTTTCCCCTTTCCTTTTTTCACTAGTGGAATGCTGAATTTGTGCTTTTAGGATTCTGTAGGTGTCTGTCTTGGATGCCTAACTAGATTCTGACAGAACGGTTTGTAACACTTGTTAGTCTGTACTTTATTCTCTTCTCATTGCTGTAGCTGCTAAGAACACATTTCTGTATGCAGCTTACTTTGGAAAAGGACGCTCTCAGTTTGGGTAGGTGTAGAATAAACCTTGAGGAGTGCCATAATCTAAATAAATATAGATTGTCTTAGAAAGCAGATACTAAAAAGCCTAAATGTATTATTTCCTCAAAATAACAAATTTTTAAGCTACTCATCTGTTTTTTGGGTATGATGGCTTTTTATCAGTGATATTAGTATATCATGTATTATATATATCATTTTATCAGTATATCATGGCCTCAAGTATATCTCAAGCTGAGAACTTTCTCCAGGTTTTCATCTTGTCTTTAGAACTATTTTTGCTTAGAATCAATAATGAAATACTCTATTTTCATGTAATTAGTATCTTTTGCAATGCCTCTGCTATATGATTGCATGGCACATCAGCATGTTGTTGAAGACAAACTTTTCTGTTGATTTGTTTTTCATGAACATATTTAAAAACTTTTAGACACTTGAGGTGGATTTTATGTTGAGATTTATATTATTTTTATTTTAAAAAATAATCTTTTAACAAATCATAATCTCAAAATAAGCTTTGTACATCTGTCCTAATTACACCAATAATCCTACTGATTATGGTAAATTTTCAACTGCTATTCTAATGGTACGTTGCCAAAATTAATGAAGACAAATGACAGCATTAAAAAAATTGTTTCAGAATGGAGTTAATTTTTACCATTCTAAGTGTATTTGCAGTGTAGAAAAAGTAGCATGGAAATGTTTCTACAGTGCAATTATTTAAAATATTTCTTTTCATATAAATCAGGAGACTTAGGACTTTTAGCAGAAAGAGTTTTTCTAGCTATAATTCAGAATGTTATTTTTCCACCCAAGCTAAGTATCAGAAGAAGGTCCAATAGAGCCAGACTTTGGTTGTCTGTGGTAGTTTTAAAGACATGGAAAACTAATAATAGAAAAAGCTATTTCTGTTGAGTGATATGTAACATGTATATTATTCTTTTCCTTCCTTGGTTTAAAGAGCTCTTTTTGGTTTGAGGTTTTTGAGGAAGAAACCAAATAAGATGTGTACTTTATTTTAAGGCAGAATGCTGTTGTGGTGTACCACTTTCTCTAAGGCTAAGGATATGTTGTAGTGAAGCTTTTAGAAAGACATCGAAAAATACTGTGCTATAAAAGAATATTGCTGTTTGTAACCTGTACAAATCTAATGAATGACCAAATTATAAGAGTGATGAAGTGTTGAAGAGTTGTGATACAAAGCTTTTTATAAAAACTGACCAAAAGTCAGTATTTGTTCCATTAACTGTTTTTCGCTTGCAATTCTCTAGCATTACTGACATTGCCTGCAATTGCAAAATAACCACTTTTTAATCATAGCTCAGTCTAGGTATGCAAAAGAGCATGGTGCAACTACAAGCTACTCATTGTTTTTTCATTTTTGTTTTCCGTAATTTAGAAATGGGAGTTGGAATTTTCAGATAGCTTGAGGTTTTTGATCCTTTAAGGGAAGTCTGAGATTTCAGTTTGATTCAGAGTTCAGTTTATAGTCCTAGGGTATTGGAACCAGGTTAACTTAATTTTTTAATTTATTTTTGTGTGTGTGTGTGTGTGTGTGTGTCATCTTTTAACACCTATTCAAACATGAGACACATGATTGGGTACATAGATAAATCTTGTTGCATAGCATAAAGAGTAAAAATAAAAAAATATCCAAATTCTAATGAGCCTGTTATATTTATTGTTGAGCAAGGGTATATGAAAAGGACAGTATTTGAATAGCTTATTGTTGAAACATTCAATAATAAAAAGCAAGTGTCAAAAAGTATGGTTTGGCCAAACTTAGTTTAAAACATGTGAAAAATAACCCGTTCCTTTCAGAGAGAACATATTTGGATATAGTTCCCTAGAAGTTAACTCTTAATAATTTGTAGTAGTTAGCTCTGTTTCCTTTTACTCAGGGCAGAAGCAGGTCTTAGGCTTTACTTGTTTTCTGACAACCTTCTCAAGCAGGTTAATAGGCAAATCCTGTAGTAGTTAGTATATGTATGAGGTACGTGTTCATCTGTCTCAGTTATGAAGAGCTTTATGTCCGGTCATTCCTATTTGTTGGTTTTGTCTAGCTTCAATTTTCTTCTATTAATGTACTTTTAATGTTTATGTACCAGTCATCTTTGCAGGTTTTTCCTCAGCAATTTGCTGTGACTGTGGGGTTTTTTTGTGGGGGTTTTGTGTGTGTGTGTTTATTTTCTCAACTCTTTTTTCCATTAAGAGATGCTTCTTTAAAAGCATCAGTTATTTCTGTCAATCTCTATCTCAAATATTACTTGGGCATATTGGTAGCTTTCAGGTAATTTTAAAGCAGGTTTAAAGCTTATAAGTAAGTAGCTTGTATTTTGAACTGGTTTTGAACAGTTTGTGTTAAATAAACTATGTGATGTGGGTTATTCTTGTGGATTAGTTAAATTCTTTAAAGTGTAACCAATGCTAGTATTCATGTATGTTTCCAGTCCTGTTACAGGTGTATTTCTATCTCAGTGTTACTTTGATGCAGATAGTCCTTTTTCCAGGCACAGTGAACATTTCCAGTAATATACAGCTAGTAATGACAGTGCTTTATAGAGACTCTTTTCCTTCAGTGGGACATTTCACATAATCAAACTGGTGGAAAGGACAATGTTATCCTTTAACATATAAATAGATATTAACATGTAAGAAGTAGTAATTAGTTTTGCCTTTGTATCTGCTACTGTAATACCAGTATGAAAACAACTTTCTGAATTGTAATACATATGCTTCAGAAACTCTAAAAAGCACTAGAGCTCAAACGAAGGTGGCAGAAAGGGCACAGTGTGGTGGTGCAGTGCTGACAAAGTTCAATTTATTAATCTGACTTAAAATTCAGCATGGGAGAGATCTCTACTGGGACAGAGGGACTCAACTTTGCTGATAAAGGCATAACAACATCCCCCAGATGGACATTGAATTAATTTGTTTTTAAGATTAAGGAGGAATTAACCAAGTGCTAAAGACATTAGAAGAAAAATCAATTAAGATGCATTCTTTACATCTGAAGTTCTCAAAGCCACAGAGCTGGGTACTTCTGTCAGGGAAGTTGTAAGTCTGTGCTGACCTGTTTTCTCTGCAAGCACTCAGAAATGACTGCTGTGGAGGGAGAGGCAGACGAACTGGATAACCTAGTACAGGTGTTCTCAATTATTTTGTAAACAAGTCTTAATATGAATTTGAATAGCTTTTAAGGAATAGCTTTTTATTCTATGTAGCTTCTGGAATAAATTACTTTTTTATGCTAGGTAGGGGTGAGTGGAGGCATGATTGAATTGAGATGCTTTCTAATGTTCAAACCTGTGAATTTGTACATCTTTCATTTTCTTTTTGTTTGTTTTTGTTAAATGAGGGAATACAGTTGCTTACATAGAACTCTGTGTGAACTTCCTAGTTGCACAATTACATGCATTAGGCCAGCAAGCCAACAGGTTGCACAGGGATCAGGAAGAATCCTCTCTCCTTTCCCTGCAATGTACAGCTAGATAGGAGAGAAATGCCTGCTTTCCTCTAAGGTTCTGAGATTGGCTGTAGCTGCAAATAACTTACCTGACAAGACTGAGCAGTGCTTACATTATTTACAGAGGACTCATCTTTCTTATCTGTTTGATTTGGATCTTAGTCAAATGATCAGGATCGTGCTACTCATCAGATTTGCAAAGGAAAGGGATTTTTCTGCAAGTCAAGAGTTGCAGGTAACTGAGGCTTCTTCAAGAGATAGTCTGTAGTTTGCATCTACACTAATAAATTAAATAAATACGTCACTGAGTTTTTTTCTTACACTGAGGACCACTGCCACAGAAATTCTCGTGTCCACACTAATAAAGCTGATTTCTGCAGAACAGAGTAGCTTTGTATGTATAGCCTGTTCATAATTGTGTGTGGCCACCTTCTGAACTTTTCATGGGAATTTTTTTGTGAGTAGCTGTTGTCATGAGCCAAATCTGTGCAAGAAACATTTTTTAAACGATTTGATGGACTTGTAAAACAGTTTAATAATACAGATAATAGAATTTCAGTGTCCAGGACTGTGGTCCCTTTCATTCTTTAATTCAGTGGTATAGATGTATATTTCAGCATGGGACATGCTCATATCCTGCCAAAAAAGACTAGGTATTTTTCCTTTCTAAGTCCCCTAGGAGGGCACACTAACACTTCATGTTTGATTCATGGCATGACAGGAGGCTGTTGTTGCTCCAGTTCTTGACCATCCTGTTTGAACTGATAATTGTCTCTGCGGTTCCTTTCTGGCTGATGTGTCAGCCAGAGTTGTCAGTAACAACTGTACATACATCATGTATTTCCCACCTGTTTGTTACAGCACCCCTGCGGCTGTGCCCAGAAGCCCCAGTCCTCTTCCCTGCCTGCCTCATCAAATGAGTTATCCACTCAGGGTGGGAACAGACATACAATCAACAATCTTGCCTCATACCTCTTTCTACATTCCACTTCCCCAGCCTGGTCACATTTCAGGGATATATGCACCCATTTTACTCAGAGGCATAGGATGTTCTCTTCTGACTTGGGCAAAGGATTTCGTTGGCCATCTCAGAATGATCAGGCTGCCATCTCATCCTGATGTTTTTTGCAACCTGCACATCTGTAATACATTCAAATGTTGGGTGGTGGCTCTCTTACACATTCTGTCAGTGAATCAAGAAGAAAACATTTTAACATCTTGCAAACTGTTTGCATAACTCTCATGACTTTTGTTACCTTTTTTAATCTTTGGCTGAGGTAACTGTTGGCTTGAAAATTTGTTTTGGTTGTCTTTGGGGTCCTGAGGTATTTACTAAGGTACTTACCTAAGAGCTATGACTTACCTTCACCTTTGTGGTGTTTTTTTTCTTTCTTTCCTTTTGGTGCATTTGGGGTTTTTTCTTTTGCTTTTTGTTGTTGTTGCCTGTGGTTTTTTGTTTGGGTGAGGGTGTTTTTTGTTTTTTGTTGTTGTTTTTTTTTTTTTTTTTTTTTTAATAGCAATTAGACCTATTGAATCCCATGGGTAATCTGGATAATTTGTCATTTCAGGGGTTTCTTGGCTTGAAACTACTATCTGGCAATTACTGACTCTGTAGTCTTCTGCATTTTGGAACCCAGCATCTGTTTGTTAAATGGACTCCTTGGAAATTCAAAGTACAGTTAGAGGAGGTGATGTCAAAAGCAAAACAGGCAGGCTGATATGGTTAAATCATATAGAGAAGCAAATGATGGAAATGAGCAGTTTAGTACATAAAAATGATAAGAACTTTCAAACAAATCACAAGCAGAAATCATCCATATGAAAGGAAGAAAATAAAAAAAAAAGGGGGGGGCTTGAAGATGATGTAGTTAAAGTAAGTCAGTAGAGTTTTTTTTCTGATAAACTGAGGCATAAGAGTATATGAATGCACCTTACAGGAAATCAATTATTGCCTATAAAATTTTAATATTTAATGAAGCCATAATTAGAACACATTAGTACTTGGATATATTCTTACAAAAATAATTAGTGTATTGGAAAATAAAATGTTTTCCTTAGTTTTATTATCTAGTTTAAGTTCCATTGTCGTCATGTTTTCTTACAAATGCTAGCCTATGCATAATGAAGAACACTTGCTACCCAGCATAAACCGAGGGATACTGTGGTCTTTGTTTTTCAAAAATGTAACAGGATCAAGGAAGGTGCTTAATTCATATAATTCTCTCTTACCACAGTTCATTGTGAAACTGAACTGAAAGTGAGGAGTAACTTCAGATACATAGATGTATAAGAGTAAGCAGATTCAGACCATAAGGTCAAATTTTCAGCTCTGCTGAAATCAGTAATAGCATTTTACTTGAGCTTAGTGGAACTGGCTTTCTTCTTAAACATCCATTTTATCTAAGGATAATTAGCTTTAATTGTCGTCGTCCGTGCCCCCCCCCGTTACCATTGGATATTAAAAAGCATTAGAAGACCAGTAATTCCCATGTATTGCACAGAGTTCCTTGTGTTCAATTCTAAACTACATTTTGAAGAATTTGACCAAGTTTGGGTTTTCTCACCAAATCAGCTTGAGCCCTGTCTGCTTTCTTTGAGGAATAATTTTGCATGAACTTCAATAGGATTAGGTTCAGGCCTGTCCTAAATGCAGAAATAAGAAGTTTACTTCCTTAAATATCTTAAAGTAGGGAAATATTCAGTAAAAATCTATTTTTGTATCTGTGTCATCTTAAAGCTTTGTGACATACAAAACCTGATTATATATTTTATATAGGAATGTGAGTTGATTGCCTTCCCTTTCCCAAACAGCAAATGGGAAATCAGTGAGAGCTTTATGTGCATATAGGATGGCAGAGTTTGAACCACTTTGATGAGATTCTGTATATATGAACATTTGAGTTCAAAATTAGTGCTTAATCGCACAAACTACTCCACACTTAGTACCTTCAAAAATTACAGGAATTCCGTGTGGTCACAGCGGTCTACATGTATAGAGAGTTTACTGGATTTGTTCCAAATTTTAAGCTTTGTTATTATGTCCATGGATTTGGCTTACAGACAGACCATAAGTCTTTTAGCACTGGAAGGTGTATCTCTTGTGATCAGACTCCAAGTGATAAGAGTCCTTTGGTTATTTTTAACACAAATGTCCGGTTGCCTGAAATTAGTATTTGGGTTAAAAAATAAAGCATAAAAGATGCTATCTTTTCATGTTTGTTTTCACTCACCGTTCAAAAGAGTAGAATTTGTTCTGAAACATATAAGGAATTCGGTATAAATCCTTGAAAATCAAAGACATAGGAGTGTTCTCATATTACTAGCTGTATCATAGGATTGTATATTCAAAACATGAAGATGTAATTAATAAATTGGCTGCTGCATGACTAGTGCTGCTATTATCAGCAATGTCACAGAAGACATTTTAATTCCATTTTCAGCTCCAGATACTTACATGTTAACTACACAAAAACTCAAGCTTCTGTATTTGAAAGATTGTATCTGAAATACTGAAAATGTTTAAGGTATTATGTAGCTTTTCATGAAAATGTTTTTCGTTTGTTATAGTATACACTTAAGGCACATATAATCATTGGAATATAATTACAAGGGAGCTATAAAGGTAGTTCATAAGATTTTTTTTAAATATGTAATTGTTGGTGTAATATTTGAGAGTTACAGTTTTAATTAGAATCAGTGTAAGTAGTAGAGTTTACTGTTAATATTGTTTAGCTGATAGGTGTGAGACTGTAAAAGGATTCCAGTTATGTTCAAAAAGTAAAATTAAGTTTTTTGAGTCAGTAGCAGCCTGTAGAAGTGCTGCTGTAACTTTGCAACAGCATGGCAGACTGCTTTATGGAGCCGGTGATTACAAAGATCCACTTTAACCGTTTTTTTTCTCACTGGCAGGTGTCCCACTGGCCTGAGGCCAGCGGCTGTGAGTGTACTGCAGCTTGTGGTTTACACCAGAGTGTAGAAAATGAACAACACCAGCTGGGTGCACATAATTAAGCTGATTGTGGTCTGACAACTTGAATTATGATACAGATAATGTGATAAATATACAAAATATATTACAATGTGATTCTCTGACATATTTTATCTACATTTTTTCTCCTTAACAGATATGATATCTGCACTTACAAAAACAAGCCTTGTGGAACATTGGGTAAGATCATAAGGAGAAATTTCAGCTTGTATTTGCTGTTTCCTTGCTTTATACTTGCCTATTGTTTTTTTGACCTATTAGATCTTTTTAAGGCTATGCTTTCAAAATTTTGCAGTTTTATAAACATGAACAATAAAAAGTAACCTTGGTGGGTTTTGGCTTTTATACATTGCTGGAAGCTTAAGTGAGCTGCTGCTGTGTGTTTCTTCTCTGGCAGCTGTAGTTCTGAGAAAAATTATCAGATCACTCGAACTTTGTTCTTACAGAAGAGAACTTGCTCTGTATGTACATTTAACCTGTCTCCATGATCTTGTTTAAAAAAAACAAAAACAAAGCAAAAGCAAAACTCAAAGACCACAGGACACTTAAAAACCAACCAACCAAAAAAACCCCAACCCTTTTGAAAGAAACTGCCTTTGACGTTTATGTCTTTGACGTTTATGTTGCTGTGTTGTACACAGAGAGTATGGCTTCAGATTGTTTCTTTCACAGACCTACAGAAAAGCACACAGCAACCTTAGGTGCAGGATGGAGAGCTATTGTTCTGTAGAATCTGTACCTAAATTTGTCACCAAATGTTATTTATTGTACTATAGTTATTACCTTTAATAGTGTTTTATGATATGACAGATATTATTCAAAGACTAATGTAACATTTATTTAGATTTTTCCAGTTTCCATCTTTTCAGAAGCCTCTTTCTCAAAGTAATTAAAGATACAATTCTAAGTTGATTAGTTCAAATTATTAATACTTTTCTCAATCAGAGCTCACAAGTGTATTTGCTTTGTCTTTTCCTGAATTACTTTGATAGCCTTAACTCGTGTTAATTTTTGTACCAGTCCTGCTCAAGTCAGCAAGATGCTTCTGGCACAGCGATGTAGTTTGCATGGGGAAAGGTACCAGAATTTTGCCATCTGCATAAACAATATCCACAGCATGTTTTAGTAAAAGGCAAATGATGCTGATTAATTTCTAAATGTAACTGATCTGCTTTGACATCTGTGTGGAGGAGACAAAACTGAAGAGACTGCCTACATTGATGTCATAGAACATGTGAAGTATTTGATATTTTTATGTGATATTTTTAACTCAGGTCATTAGTGTACCAGTTCTTACTGTGTCAGACTTTGGCATAAAGGTAAATTCTGCTTCACGTGAATCCAGCTTAACAGAGGATAGGCTTTGGCAAATGTTTTATTAAGCAAAAGGCTTGATTTAAATAAATAAATAATTAATTTTAAAAATAAAAAATACATATGGTATCAGTTCCAACTCAGTGTTCTAGGACACTTGGCAACACAACCATAACAATATATTTGGATTATAGACATTGAACTGGAGAAGAGACAAGGCCCTGTGGCCCTCCTTTGCAGGTCATTTAATATGCGTAAGTCCCAGGGACCCATAGTAACTTAAGTTAAGCATATATTTAAGGAGTTTGTGAGAAAAAGTCTCAGAGAAGTCTCAAAAGGTCAAAAGAAATCTGAATCATTGCTTTTCTAGGAAGAAGTGGAAGTAGAGGATTTTGTGTGGCATAGACATCTCTTTCCTATTGAAGTTTCCTAAAACAGGGAGTCTCATAGAACCTCTAAGTAAAGAGACCTCAGATGTTTTTGCAGTGCATCTGTGGCTCCAGTGAAGGACAACTCAGTTTTTAAATCTGAGCCATAGACTGAGTTCTTGATGTGATCTTTGTCACTTTCTGTAAGCATGGTATGGGATTGTGTTAATCCGGTCCTGTAAGTCACTGCAGCAAGCGCTCAGTTACAAGATCTGAACATGGAGATGACTTTATTGCTCAAGTGTGGTAGACTTTGCAGGGGAACATGACAGCTCGTATATAAGTATTGCCACGTTGTCTTCAGCATGTCCTAGTCAATTAGAATAGCATAGGTGAACTGTAGTTACTGTATTTCCTGAAAAAAAAAAACACCCACAAACAAACAAACAAACAAACAAAAAAACCCAACAAAAAACCCAACAGATTTTTCTCCACGGGTAGTCTTTTTTCTTCTGATGTTTTAACCTGTCCTCAGTGGGTGTGCCTAGACTGATTATAGCAGTGGTACTGTTTTGATGCAAATTCCGCCAATGCACATTATCACCTTTTGCCCATGTCAGTTTGGTTATCATAGTAGTTTTGGTATCTGCAAACTAGGTTTGTTTTGGGGAAAACTGTCAGAACACACACTCCCTAAATGCTCCATATGTGCCTATGGGAGACACTGAGGTCTGTGGTGAAAGTTTATGAAATTGATTACTTCTTATGAAAAAGTCTTTATCTTTAGTTAGAAATTATTTAACTGGGACAGTGAGCTCAGGGAGCTCAAGGACAACTTTAATGAGAAGGTGGTGTGTGTCCTGAGCCCCCTGAACAAGCCAGATATGAGCAGGACCATCCAGACAATAAATACAATGCAGCTGTGTCATGGCGGTAACTCCACCACACTCGGGTGTCTGGCCAGCATCCCTGGCATGTGTGAACCTTACAAATCATGACATAGTGCACACCTGCACTTAGCCTAAAGTTAAAGTTTACATACACTAGGTGTGTAAACTATTTTTGTATTTTTCACTGAGTATAAAGGTGGGCAAGCTCTGGGACTGGGACAGGAGCCTCACCTATGGGTGGATGCACCGTGTAGGAATTTTCCCAGTTACCAAAAGACTCCTGGTGCCAGCTGCTATGGGCTTTCATGGGGCTGAAGTGTGGGCCTGGATGGTGTTAACAGTGTAATTGGTGATGTGTTCTTTTCTTAGTCTCTGTAATGCTTTGCAGTAATGATTTGATGCTTTGCTCCTATTGCTTTTTTATCATAATGTACCTGTACTAGTACTGTTTCCTTTTATCACATTGCATGCTATTTTCCATTATTATTTTGTAATATAATAAACTTAATTTATTCTTATATTTGATTTGGAAATAATTTTTGCTTGGTATCCAGTCAATCAGCAAAACAGGGTCTAAATCACTAGACCTTTTTTCCCCTGTAGAAAGTTTTGAACCACACATGTAGTAAATATATTCAGCCTGTGGGATTAAACTAGTCCAAAGTATAGCGTCCAACCCACATACAAAGATATGTGAGGAGCCTCAGTATTAGTGCTTCACTCTGCTGACCTGCTCCTATGGCTCCAAATTACTTGCTAATGTGGACACAGCCAGGAAGCACTTGTCATCTTATGCTTGCTTACTGTTAGTCCAAACAGAATAATTTGATGTGCCTGCTTGTATAGAGTATGATTACACTCTTCCCTGTTCCATGCCCCATGCCTCCCATACCCTAACGAAAGTTACACATTCTCCAGACATTTTTTTGTTATAGTGTAGTTAACTGAGCAGGTGATTTCCTTATAGAAAGGATTACTGCTGCTCTCAGATAAGAAACTCTAGGGAGGAATACATTAAATAAATCTGATGTTTCGATCTTTCTCTAGTGGCACTAAACTATGATTGCCGTATGTTGTGTGATAATTTGTTGTTGAAGAATGTGTAAGGTACAGAAGAGCTATATTCTGTAAATGTCAGTGGCTTTCTCTCTAAAGTAATGTTTAAGTAGTGCTTGTAATACAATAAGGTATTAATTCCAGAAGATGATGGGTGATAAATGGAAAAGACTTCTATGGTTAAATGAATTCTTGTTATTAACATGTCTTCTCTCTCTTCATAGATGCATTCAGGTTTGTTTTTTTATTTTTTTTAACGTACCGTGTGGGGCTTTTCATAGCTAAAAAAGTTGCTTGTATGTTTTTATGAACCCACTAAACTTAAACAGATTTCTTTAGAAAAATAATGTGGATACACTTTGCTTTCTTCAGGCTCAAGAATGTTAAAATAGAAATGCTTTCTTGAATTCCCTCTCCTGGCTCAAGTTACTAGGTGGTCCCAAGTTACCAGAAGTAAAATTTATAAATCTAACCCCTAGTCTAGACATTTTCCAGCACTGACTGCAGTTCAAAAAATATTAATGTCTAGCCGGCAAAGTGAAATTCCCCCCAGTGATTTTGCAAATGACTAGAAAGTTAACCTTTTGCCAACTGCTCCTTCTGTGCATAGAGGTTATTAAAAAGAATCCAGGCATTTATAACTAGGGCTTTTAAGACTGAAACACCTTGGCATGACCCTTTGTGTCTCCTTCTGTTTATTCAGGCTTGGCCTCTGTGGCTGGAATGTGTGAGCCTGAAAGGAGCTGCAGCATTAATGAAGACATTGGCCTAGGTTCAGCTTTTACCATTGCACATGAGATTGGTCACAAGTGAGTGTGTTTAAAAAAAGAATACGTTTTAATGTATTACCTTTTAAATATTAGTTTAATAATAGATACATTTTTTCCCTGCATGGCTGTACCATCTCTATTCTGGTGCTCCATGTTTCTGTATATAGTATTCAGGAGTGGCAGTGACTTTTATTTAGTATTTATTACCAAGGACTTTAAATTTAGAACTGAAGGCTCATTGTTTACCCTCTGATTTCAGATTCTAGTTAAATATGTGCTTTTGAGATCTGGCTTACAACCTTCCTACTCTGTTTCATATTTTTAAATATTTGGCTTTGAAAATTTTCTCTTGCCCCCCTCTTACTTTTGTGTCCATTTCTTTATGAAAGAAAAGCGGTTAAAATGTAATTTCCCCCCTTTTTTGTTATTCTTTCTTAAATATAGTTCAAACTATTTTCAGTATACATTGATTCTGTTGTCAATATTCATACACTTTTGGTCATCTTTCACTCAAACACATGAAATACATAGAACAGTCATAGAGTAGTCATAGCATCACTTGTTACATTTTAAGCATCAGCATATTTTAAAGAGCATGATGTTACGAGACTGACAAAATCTGAGTTTGGTCTGGAAATATTTCAGGTCTTCCTTCAGCATTTTTAATCTATTGTGATGGCTAGAAAGACAAGTAACCTGTTATCAAGGGGTTTCCTTCTTTGTTTACATGGGTTGACCAACAATGCATTATGGATGATGTTTTTCCAGTCATTAGCTGATGCAATTGCTAGAAGTTCCAATGCAGACCGAAATGGAAGCTATCAACCTGCTGATCACCAAAAGGAGTTGGAAGTAAACAGTTATTTCCAGCCCAGCTATCATGTGAGGTGGTCACTGGGCAAGTATGATCTCATTTATGTTATGATGAAAAAAATCCTGTAGCTGCACTGAAGTAGACAAATTTTAGAATCCAAAAGCAATCGTAAGATACGAACAAAAATAATTTAAAACATATGTAATTCTCCTCATCTTCATTTCCTTCTTTTCCTTCACTTGTATTAGTTGAAAAAAGTAGGGTAAAGGAAAATATATTTCCACTGTTGAAGAAAGGGCTCCTCCAAATCACTCATAGTTCTGAAGTTCCTGTTAATAATATTTTGAAGTAATAGGTGACCTCACTGTGAATTTGTCACGTTTAACAAGAAAAATAGTATTCCAATACCACATCGTCATTCTAATCCATATGTCATGCAACATATTTTATACGTGTTATTCCACAGATACATGACAATAATTTAAAAATATGCAGCTATTTTATCATGTAAAGCTGGCATGATAAGAATTGATTTGAAGAGCTCAGACTTTGGTTAGAATCCAAGAAAAATAATATAGTGATAGCGTATATCCTGTGATCACAGGAATTTTTTTAAAAGTCTATGTTTTCTTTTTATTTTCCATATCTTTTGGCTGCTTATACATAAAGTCTTTTAAAATTCTGAAATCTCAGCTCTCTGAGGCTTTCACTTCATCATGTAGCTGGCATGACATGTCGAACGTTGGTTTGAAAATAAAGTAGAAATTATACTACTTTAGCTTTTATCCAGTGCACAGTGATTCAAGAAAGTTGCACTGCAGGCTTGGGGTTAAAAATTAATGTGCCATGTAGATACCTTCGGTAAAAACTGAGAAGAATACACGGGCAAAAAATCTTCATGTTTTATAGCTTTTTGTGCTATTCAAGCATTACCTCCCATTCACCCATGCTGTGACTGAATGCTTCTACGTCTAAATCAAGGACATTCTTATTTCCAGTCAGCTTCATGCTTCCTAGTACCTGCTTATGTGTACTTGCATATGCGAGTAAAATAATCATTTGGTGAGCCTTGTAAACTTTTCTTTGGCTGTACCATGATGATTGCTTTTCTCTTCAGACAACATGGGAAGTAGGAAGTTGGCTTCATTGTCAAATGAAAAACGGAAGCATTTAAGGGACATGTCTGTACTGAATAGATAACAAAAAATCACTCTATTAAATTAGAATGGGAGAATTGCAGTTGGAAAGATCATTTTTTTATTTATTATATTGTTCCATGGAATACTGAGTGTTTTTTTAAAAATATTGAACTAAGGAATAAAATTATTTTATGATTAAAAGAGAACAGTAATGATAGTACATACATTTTGATAATTACCCACAGTTTTCCAAAATTGGATTTGTAAGATTTACTGATGGAAGTAGGGCTCAGCTTGTTCTTAGTTTCTAGTAGTTTATTAAATTATAGATTGATGAGAAATCATCAGATCATTCAGTCTGACTTTCTGTATATCATAGTGTATTAAGTTTAACTCATTTAACCCTGGTGTTAATCCAAGTAACTTTCATATGGTTGAAGAACATTATTCAGAAGAGTACTTAGTCTTGAATACTTAGAAACTGAGAGTGTGATTATTTTGGTCAGTCCTACTTCCTGTAAAATATTTATTAGTATTATTCAACATACTTTTTTGGCTTCCGAGCCTTACTACTATTAGTTGTTACAGGTATATAACTCAGTTTTGGTGCAGATAAGCTGTGTGCAGTTGAGACTCATAACCAGCCTTATTACTGAAGGTGACCATACACTGTGATTGATTCTATATTTCTTTCTTGAGGACATAAAGATTGGTTTTAGACTAACAGTTTTATGATTGTTTCTCCCTATGCATGGTTCTGAGAATAGCACAAACTTCTAATTACTTAGAATACGTTTGTGAATTAGATAAAGTTCAGAGTGGGCCCTTTAGCCTTTAGAATAGTATCTCTAGACTTGATTTATGATGCTTGACTTACTGCTTACTTTCCTGCCATTATATATTTCACACCAAAGAAATGCTTAAGATTTCTCGTAAGCACAAGTCTAAACTAGTGGTTGCTCATGGCAGGAGTGAGAACTGAATGTGTATCCCCTGCATTGTGAAGAAAGGAACTGTTTTCAGGCTAGAGTATGCTCTTAAGCTCAGACAAATGGTACAATTTAAGACTCAGTCCCGTTTTCCGTTACCCTACTGGCTGAATTATGTGGCTTTCTGCTGTATGCGTTTTAATTGGGATACTTTCTTAAAATGCCTAGCTTGCCCCATGCGTGCCATACAGGATGCTTAGTTAAATTGATATGGAATTTCAGGTTCCATTGAAAGGGGTGTATCCGTAAAAGAAAGGCATTGTACCATTCATTTTTGCAGTCCTATGGATTAGCTGAGATCTGGTAACCAAATAACAAAGTGAAACAGACAAAATTAAAAAAAAAAAAAAAAAAAAAAAAAGTTGGGCAGGGTGGGGGTGGGGGGAAGTTTCAAAATATGAAGATAGTGGGCTACGTTTACAACAAAGAGCTGCCCATAAAACTTGGAGTAGGAACAGAATTTACTAAAGACAGGCAGCTAGCTATTGAGGGCTGTTACAGAAAGAGCAGGGAGAAAAGACAGGTATCTGAAGTAATATTTGAAAATTCAGAATTGTCTTGATTTATGGTAAACGTAATAAACTGAAAATAGAGGAGTTTGGCAGTCATATCTTTACTGGAAAAAAAGGTGTGAGAAATAATAAGATGATACAGTCTAACAGAGTAAATTGGCTTTGCGATGAAGAACAACAATTTTTCAAGCATGTATTTAGTTCTGAATTAGTTTATGCAGCTAAAAATATGCGTGCAATTCTAGCACTTTTTTAAAAAAAGTCTTTTCTACTTTGCATACAGACTAAGAAAAATAGTATAAATACCTCTCCTCCCATATGAGAAAGTTGGTCTTCAGTGTTGCAGTAGAAATTTCTGATCTAGAAAATCCTAGCAGTACTTTCAGAAGGTGTTTGTCTTTTCCTCATTCTTCTGGGATCAGTGAGCTTCATGTTTGATCCGTGTGTTGAGTTTGTGTGGTGAGGTTTTGGTAGCTGTGGGCTGCCAGGATGGCTTCTGTGAACAACTGCCAGAAGCTTCCCCTATGTCTGACAGAGCCAGGGCCAGCGAGCTCCAAGAGGGACGTGTAGCTGGTCAAGGCTGAGCCCATCAGCAATGGTGGTAGTACCTCTGGGATGACATATTTAAGAACTGGGAAAAAAAACCCTGTGCAGCTGCAGCCAGAGAGGAGTGAGACTGTGTGAGAGCAACAACCCTGCAGACCCCCAGGTCAGTGCAGAAGGAGGGCAGGAGGTGCTCCAGGTGCCAGAGCAGAGATTCCCCTGCAGCCCGTGGGGAAGCCCATGGTGAGCCAGGCTGTGCCCCTGCAGCCCATGGAGGTCCATGGTGGAGCAGATATCCACCTGCAGCTTGTGGAAGACCCCACACCAGAGCAGGTGGATGCCTCAAGGAGTCTGTGGCCCTGTGGGAAGCTCAGGCTGGCACAGGTTCCTGGCAGGACCTGTGGCCCCACCGAAAGAGCAGCCCATGCTGGAGCAGGTTTGCTGGGGGGAACCCACACTGGACCAGTCTGATCCTGAAGGACTGCACCCTGTAGGAAGGACCCACACTGGAGCAGTTTGGGGAGAAACTGTAGCCTGTGGGAAGGACCCCATGCTGGAGTAGGGGAAGAGTGTGAGGAGTCCTTGTCCTGAGGGGGAAGGAGTGGTGGAGACAATGTGTTAAACTGACCACAACCCTCATTCCCTGTTCCTCAGTGCTGTGCAGGGGGAGAAGGTAGAGAGAACTGAAAGTAAAGACCAGGAAGAAAGGAGGAGCAAGGGGAAGGTGTTTTAAGATTTAGTTTTTATTTCTCATTACCCTACTCTGATTTGATTGGTAATAAGTTAAACTGATTTCCCCAAGTTTAGTCTGTTTTGCCCATGACAGTAATTGGTTAGTGATCTCTCCCTGTCCTTATCTCGACCCAGAAGTCTTTTGTCTATTTTGTCTCCCCTGTCTGGCTGAGGAAGGGAGTGATAGAGTGGCTTGGTTGGCACCTGGTTTGACCCACAAGTAGTCAAACCTCAGCTACATTATAGGACCTGAGTTTGAGTAAGATGTTTTCTAGAAGTAATGCATGTCAAGGAATGTATGTGTTGCCCAACTAGAAGGAAAATACTGCAGTCTGTGGTAATAAGGACACATATACCAAACTTCATAAAAGCTTTCAAAAATAGTTGAAACACAACTGGGATGAATTGTACTAACACTACCTCCTGTCAGCTGTCCCATGGCCAGATCTCCGGCTGATACTGTTACCGTTTCATCATGCCTTCCATCCTCAACTATAGCAGGGCTAACAGATTGTCTCAAATCTAGTGTATGAACACTTCAACACCAGCCAGAACAAGTTAAAATGAGTCCCTGGTAGATGCCTAGAGTCCTGCTGGATGCAAAGGATTGGCAGAGAAACAATGGCTGAAGTTTTTAGGGACAGTTCAAGTAACCGTTTTTAGTTAAAAAACCCCCACAAACAGACCAAATGTGTCCATTTTTTGGCTGGACAAGCCGCTTAAGACCATACATAATCATATTCTCGCTCCCTCACCACCACCACCACCACCTGCCCTGATTTTTCTTGTTAAAGGAACATTCTGTTATGTCTGCCTCTGTAATACTGCAGGTATAAAAGCATGCAACTTCTATAAAAAAGTCTTAATTGGGACTTCAATTTTAATGATGTTTTGTGCATATAGAATGAAATAACATAAACCTAAGGCTGGAAGAACAGTTCTATTTTCTGGGACATGTTTATATTTACAATATGAAAAAGGCTTGTGTCTAAATATCTGTGAAAAATTTGAAGTTTAGAATTTCCAGTAGTAAAATGATTTGTCTAAATCAAAGCATTGTGATCAAGGAAAAGGAATGTAATAACACTTCACAGTTCTTAAGTGTAAAAAGAATAAATGGGGTTTAAAAGGAAGGTTTTCCTAACCTTCAGAGCATCATGAATTTCCAAAAGAAATCTGAGCTCTTAAGTTTGCTTCCTGATTAGAGCCAATACTTTCCACTTTGACCTACAGTGTAGAGACCTGATGTATTCATACTCTGCCTTTGTACAGCACACAGACCTTACTTGATGTTACCCTTGTGGCATGAAAACCTGATAGCTATGGCAACGTAAACAAGGAGAAGTTAGTGCTCTGCTTTTTCTAATACTCCCACACGTCTGTCATTTCCCCATAAGAAAGTTTATGTTTCTGAATAGGCTGCAGTTTTTAGCAAATCAGAATTTGCTGTGCATTTAAGAGCTCATACCTTATTTAATATTAAATTCTGCTAATATTTAAAAATTGTATTTGATGTTGTGTTTGATCATCAGCTGTAACTTGGAGAAGAATGATGCTGAGGAAGTAAATGGGAAAAATGATATGATAAAAGTATGCTAAAATTGTGTTTATTTGCATGACAGGTATGCTTGTTATAAAGCTACCATTATGGAATTAGTTTGTTTCACAAGTTTTCAGGGAAGTAGTATGTTTGCGCAGCATCAAAATTTTAAATTCTGCATTACTTCAAATAAAGGATTAGGGATGCTCCAAACCATATAATGATTTCCAAATGCAGGAAATCTGCAGTTAAGGTTAAAACCTACAGTAAGAGAAGGAAATAGAAAGTTAAGTAACTAATTAACCTTGATTCCTCCCGTGAGGGGAACTACACAGTATCATGTATTTTAAATAAATGCTATCAACGTTTGTGATCCTAAATGAAAATAAACTGATTTTTTCAAGACCATACATTTTTATTATTTTCTCTTTTATTTGCAGTGTCATTTACGGGTCAGTTGCAATTTGCATGCTGTTACAAAGGTACAACCAATGCTTTTATAACATTGACTAGAAACAGGTGGAAGGCTACATAGAAAGAGGAGAACGTTCTCTTGTAAAACAGTATGGGAATATAGTTTAAAAGGTAAAGAAAAAGTGCTGATCTTCTATTATTTTAGAACCATAAAATGTGAAGATTGTATCTTCTCAAAAAATTTACCATAACATTATATCAATTGACATATTTATCACTGCTAGTAGACCTGAGAATAATTGAGAAAATTACCGTGTATGTCCACACAGAAATTGTGTTTTGTTACATTGAGTTCATAGCTCTGATATTGTAGGGGAAAAAATATATTTTATTCTTTAATGGTAGATAATGTTTGCATTCATGCACTTTTTGTTGAACAAAATAATGCTGAAACTCTTCCCTCCTTGTACATGTTTTGATGTCACTAAGAAAAGGCAAAAACTACTGGTAACATTTACACATATAGGGAAGATGACAATTTTCTTATTATTTCAATGTAAGCTGTAAATAGATGTTCTAAGCTATATGAAATACATATTTAGATTTTAATGAAACCTTTTTAATAACTGTGAGAATACAACATACTAAAAACCTAAATGAATACAAGGTTTATTAAAAAGTTGGTATCTAATAAAATGAACTGGCAGTTTTTACAAGCAAATTGTATTTCACCCTTTAGGTTTTATATCTAGTACAAGAATACTTGATCAAGCATGCTCGGTACATCTCACTGTAGTAGACATTTATTGGTAGAAGTTTTTAAAGTATTCTTCACTGGTGCATTTTGTGATTTTTCCCTGCCCTTTTCTTCATTCTCCATAAATGTTTTGAGAGTAATGTATGTAACTCGTGCTAAGGTACTGGCGGAAGTTTTGGCAACATACCTGGGTCAAGATACTTAGCTTGAAAATGACCCATTTCCCTCTTAGTATGTATGTTTATTTTTTCTCTCCTAGTGCAAGTAAGTAGTATAATAAGACTTCTTAAGGTTAAAGTTTCTTTTGTCTTTTGGACAGAAAGGTTTCTTTTTCCTAAAGAGTTACATGTAGTTATGCAGCTGTAAATCAGCCTCAGGTAAGAATACAAGAAGATCAAGTGCTTGATTTTACAGTATTTCTCTTGCCTGTATTCCTGTAACTTTGTTGCCTCACCTGACTCAAGATCTCTGTCTCTGGTATGCTTCTTCCTTATGACGTTAAATGAGTGGCAGAGCAAACTGTGGTAATTGGTAATAGCCACTACTTTAAAATAATTAGGTGAAATTCATGCAACTCATGAATAGATGAATCATAAGTGACTGAAAAATGAGCATATCCTGTTGTGTTTAGAGAAAGGAAAAATTAGCAATCTCTGCAGTTCTGAATGCTCCAAACACTAAGAAAGTTATGAAATGGTTTTATATGCAAATCATTAGTACTACAGTTGGAAAGCAGAGATAATTGATTGTTACTGAGGAAAAGCAGTTCACTTGAGTAGCACATTTCAGGTAACTTTCAGTGCTATGAAAGTACATGGTATACAGAGTAAACCTCAGTGAACAGTATTGAGGAGCACTCATTGGTTTGGATCTGTCTTCTCTGCATCTTAAGTGTTTGGATAATAAATCAGGACAGTAATATCCTGGCTGTCTCACAGAATAACTGCTTTCATTCCAGATATATTGGCAATAAGTGTTTCGGCAACCATAAGCATCATAGTTTAGAACTATCCAACAAATCAGTAAACTAATCTTAAACGCAAATTAAATTGTAGCGACCTGCAATATTGTTCCTTCACAAGATAAAGGAAGGGTAGACAAGATGTTTACATTCCCATCCTTCCGTCTGCTTATACTCCAGTGTCTCTGGTTATCTATTGCTGTTTTATTCAGTGCAGCTGAGACTAGTTATCTCCCCTGTGATTTCTGAGGTCAGATCTTAAGTTGGACGTGTATTCGAATAACTCCCTCATATAATTTTTGCAGATACATGGAAAAAAACAGATTGTCAAGGAAAAAAGAATCTTGTTCCGTTACAGATGGTAGCAGATGAAACAGGCACAGTGCACTAGGCAGATGTGCTGCCCTCTTAGTATTTTTAAAGAGTATACAAATTATTGAGGAGTTGCAGGAAAGTTTAATTTGTGACTTTGAAGGTTTTGGTGTTGCTGCTTTGCACAGTTCTTAAATGTAATATAGGTGCTGTCCTGGGAAAAGAGAAGCCATAATTCTTGAAAAACAAGAGCTGCTGGGTTAAACATTTTTTCCTTGAGATGCTGGGTGGAAAGGTAACTTCATAGAAAAATTCCTGTGTCACCTGAGATGTTTCACTCTCTCTTCACTCATCTGGCTGTTCTTTTGAAAACAAAATTATACTGGTAGTTTTAGACAGGCTCTTGAAGCCAGTGAAAGAAATACGGTCTGCATCTGTTCAGTGAGTTTGAAAAGGGTAAGTAAATTATAACGGTGGTTCCATGAAGAATATTGTGTGTTCCTTCTTTTTTTCCCTCACTGCCCACCTCAATCTAATTGCAAGCATGCTTTTGTAAAAGACATAGCTTTAATGTAACAGTGGCCAAATATAATCAATGTGTTCTGATGGAAATAAAACTGGTACTTTGGACAGAAATGTGTTTTCATCTGCAGTCCTGGCCATAGGAGTGCAATTTACTGAGCTGTAATGGCATGCTGCCACTACCGTCTTTGGAAACAGATGACAGTAATTGCAGAACCCCTTTCCAAACATTAGAAAAAATTACCTGCACCTAATGATCAGTTTCCTTCTAAGTTCAGAAGCAGAGGCAAGTAGAAGAGCCTTCTTGGAAGGGAATAGGTGATTTAGGTGAATGAATAATTATAGAAACTGAGAATACCATCAGCTCATGAAAAAGCATTGAGTTCCTGTGTATATCAAAAATCACAGCTTTCCTTTACAGACGTGGTTTTTATCAGGCATGCCATTGCCACCATCAGCAACATCTTTTTTCAGAAGGAGAGCTGGTAGAGGAAGGAAAAGTATTAAACTAAGAAGTTTAACTAACAAAACTAAGTTGTGGCCCATTTGTTTTTGGTGGGTTTTTTTGTGTTTTTTTTTTTTGTGTGTATGTGGGGGGGGTTTGCTTTTGTTTTGTTTTTTTGTTTGTTTGTTTGTTTTTTTCTTGTTTTTTTAGATAGGCCTAAAAGATCCAGATTTCATTTTCCAAACAGTTAAAGTCTGCCATTTCTTTGACAAATGGAGAACACTAAAGATAAGCTGGGTATCAGAGATAGTCAACATGATCCAGTTCAACTTTTTCCCCCATACCCAATGATTAAAAACCTAAGGTTTGTATTTTAAGAAACTGTTCAGAGCCAATTCAACATTAAGTGTTTCTATTTAAGTACCCTTAATTCTAGGAAGCTATGGCAGTTTAGAACTAGGTCAATAAAGCACATTTTCTGCTGTAAAATTCTGGTTCAGTTTGTGCATTGAACCGCTTAAGTTCTTCCCTCCCAAAATATCTATCGATATTGAAGGCTGATCATAATAATTAACATAGGTCTGAAAGTTTCATTATAATACATCCATTGCTTAGATGAGTTGTTATTAAAGCTGTGTTTTTTATATGCAGGAGGTATGCCTTTGGTGATACAATAAACTAAGGGTGTCAGCCAGACCTTTCCCATGTATAAAATTTCCCATGTATGAAATGTCCCATTTCTGCGGTATCATACACTGATCTAGATACATGCTAGCTACAGATAGGTATTGCATAGGGAGACATCCCACAGGCAAGGAAGTGATGCTTTTTTTATTATGTTCTTCCCCAGTCTGTAGGAAACATCTGTCATTCACTGATGTTTTTTTTTTTCTATCCGTGCCATTAACAGGGTTTGGGAGGAATGGTTAGCTATACCTTGTGCTTGTAGATAGTTACGATCAGCTGAAGAGGTGGAACAGTACCCAATGTGTTGAAGCTCAGAGTAACATGAAGATCATGTTATTTTTATACCACATTCTGGACCAATATATTTAGATTAATATAACACCACTCTCGCTGTTTCAGTAAAGAAGGTGTCATGAAGTGGTATTGTCCATAGACAAATGGCCAGCCTGTAATCTACTACCTTTTTTATCTTCTGTCAGTCAGTCCTAGAAGTTTATAGAAAATCAAAATGAAGTGCCTTAACATATTTGTGTTCCTGAGCGATGAGAGTAAGAAATCAGGGAGTCAGTCTTTTTAGCATTTGTAGTACAGAAGGCTCCAAAGGCTGATCTCTTTGTATGATACACCAAGAAATGACAGTTTTGCTGCTCCGGGTGTGTAGAAGCTCAGTTTTGGCAGTCCTTTTAACTACTGCTTTTGTGTTGTGGTCAGGGAGGCTCTTCTGTGTCTCACTACCTGTCCTTCTGCTTTTGTAAGCCTTGTGCCAGTTCGGGAAGAAGGAATGAATTTGACCAAAGGTTGATGTTTAAAGAAATAGATCTATCCCTCCAAGTGATTGTGTGAAAATTAATCAGAGGCAGACTAAGAGAGCAGAGGAACATAGCTTTAGAAAAGTGCATACTGTTAAGAAATACTCTGTTCAGGTACTTCATTTTTATGTCAGGCCATCAGATATGTGTTGTTGATTGTTTAGGAATAGCAGTAATAATTTAATCAAAGTTATCCTCTAATGAAAGTCTTTTCAAATAGATGCTCTGTGAATTTACTTCTATTTTTAATTTAAAGATTATGTTGACTATCTATAGCTCCAAGAGTTTATTTCAGTAACACAGGATTTCTAACACATAAGGATTCTTTTTCCATATTTCTTTTTCCACAGTTATATAATCGTTCTTGAAAATTAATAAATTTGTTGCCTAGAAATCTCTGTTGGCCAAGTGCACCCAGAGGTTTCTTACTGTACTTTCTGCTGATTTCTAGTTGTTTTCATTCTCATGTTCCGTGACAAAGCAGACCTCCAACAAGAAGGTTCCAAGTCACTCTACTCTGTGAGTGGATACAGAGAGAGAGTGTGCATGCAGCGTGATCCTGGGAATTGCAGAACTCATTTTCTCCCTGAATTGTTGGCTGCTGTGTGCCTATACTGTACTGTTACTGCAACATCAACTATTCTCTCTTTGTCCTTGTTTACTAATCTGAGTATCAGTGCCACAATGTATATTCCTTATCCAGGTACAATACCAAATAAGAACTGAGTGCTCTGTATTTATTTTGCAAGAATATTGTTATATTTTCTTTAGAAGCTTTAGAAAATAAGTAAAATGCTTTCAAAAGTCTGTGTGAGAGAAAGGAAATTTATCTAATTGTGCAGTATTCTGAGATCTGAATAAACTAAAGAGAACTTAACTGATCCTGATTCTCCACCCAAGTTCTCCTGTGTACTTTTAGGTCCAACATGATTTCTGTAAAGATGGCATTAAGAGATATCTGATGCTCTAGAAATGTAATGAGCTGTTTCTCTCCTCTTTTGGGCAGTTTTGGTATGAATCATGATGGAATTGGAAATTCCTGTGGGACCAAAGGTCACGAAGCAGCAAAGCTAATGGCAGCTCATATTACAGCAAACACCAACCCTTTCTCTTGGTCAGCCTGCAGTCGGGATTACATCACCAGTTTTTTAGAGTAAGTAATCTCACAAGAAAAATCATGAGTTTACAAAAAATTGACACTTTTCAGGGTAAAGAGTAGAGATACAGTGACCTGTTCTGATAGTTTACATTTTTAAAATGGACAGCAAGTCACGTAAGTTTTTTATTTTGTAGAGCACTTTTTGTATGTATTGGCAAAAGCTTCTTCTGCTTCATTCCCTACCTACAGTTCTCATTTTTAATCTATTCAAAACATTTTGCAGTGTTGATCATATCTTACTACTTCATTAATCTGAGGGCAAGGAACAGAGAAGGGTGGAATTTGTCTATGAATGATGGGAAGTTGTTGTTTTGTTTTGTTTTTTTTTAAAGACGTGCATAACGTGAAGGAATCTAATCAAAGAACAAGGCTGTAGCCCTGATCCTTGCACATTTCATTCTTCAGATTTTTTTCATGCAGTCTTGTGGGTTTTTATCTATCAATGATCTTTGGTAGCATTGGTGAGAAAATAAAGATTATAGGAGAGGATGGCATAGATCTTTACGTTAATATATTAAAATTGTGCTAACCTACACTTGTGTGGTGATTTTTATCCAGAAGTAGATCGCTACCTGAAATTTTACTTCTGTATGAAAAAATCTAAACAGTCAAAATATGTTAATCTCAAAAATGTGCTCATATCCATGTATACATTGGTGTATGTGATGCATAGTGAAGCCTTTGCATGTGTTTTAAATTGGGAAAGACAAAAACAGTTGAGTTCACAGAGAACAGGTTGATAACAGGATTTTTAAATATAGTGTAACACAGGCTTTATGGGAGCAAATGGCAGCTGCTTGGCAGGTTCAGTGTTGTCAGTGCAATCAGTCTTCTAAGAAATAAAGGTTGTTTAATAATCCGTACACTTACTGTGTTTTAGGAGATGGACTTAAAGCAGTCAAGTGGTCTAACAATGAGACTGCTAAGAACAAAATGATCTTTTCCTGCTCTTTCAGGGATCTAACCTCAGAATAAGGTGCTGTATTCTGAATCTTGCCTAAACGGAACGACCCAGACCAATAAATTTTCTTTAGGGTGCTTCAAATGTAGCTTCACACGCAGTGTAGAGGATCACTGCATTGCTCTGGAGAGGTGTTTCAGCTCTTTATAGAATAGTCAGTGGGCAGAGACAAATGTTTCATGGTGGTGCTGCTCAAAGGAAAAAAACTTCAGATACTGTGTCAGGTTAATCGGCATTTTGTATCATCTCACTGAATTGTGCACCCACCCAATTTTATGTATGGTAGTGTTTTAAGATGTGTGCCTATAAAGTAAAACAGACTGAATAAGTCGTCCTTACATATATGTGTGGTACAGGTTTCTCATAATATAAACTGATTTTCTCAGGAGAAATATGTATGTATTCATTTAACACTCCTATTATTTAAAAAATATAAATGTACAGGGTAGTTTTGTTTTATCATAACCAATCATTTCTGTTAATTCAACACTGTTCCCATTAGACTTTCTAGTATATCACGTGGCCTAGTTTTAACTATGACAAAGAATACGGTTTTCACAACTCTACTGAGAGATTATTTCACAGTTTAGTAGTTCTGAGCGTAAGCTTAAAATTCGGGTATTTTCTTGTAGCATGTGGGGTTTTGTTTCTTACTGTTACAGTTCTGCTATTCTCTGTCTCATTTACTTTACTTTGTTGCTCTCTGAATTCCATTTTGATCCCGTAATTGTCTTGACAGTAAGTTGTCTGTTGATGAAGACACAATTCAACAGAGAGGTAATAAGTAATTTCTTATGGATTTAGAGAAAGAAATATGGTAGCATTCTGTGGCTTGTGCTATGCTGCAAATGTAACAGAGCTGAATATTTGCTCATTATGTTCCCACACAGTTTTAAATTTCAGCTTGAATAAACTTTCTTGTTTCTGTACTTGATGTGTATATAGTGATCTTTCAGTTTTTTACTGCCAGTTAAAAACATGTTTAGCTTGTGCCTCCTCTATGTTTAATTTTTTTTTTATTTTATTATTTACTGTTAGCATCTCCATTATTTTTTCCTGTTTCCTAGATTTGATTCACTGTTAAGTTTCATTTTTAAGTCTGTGGGATGCCATTGAAATTGTAGTTACCTTAGCATAAAGCCAGAATGTTACTCTGATGAATCTGTCCCCAAAGTAATAATCTCCTCAGTTTTTTTGAGATACTTCTCTATTTGCCAGTATTTGCAACTCTACTCAAATTATCATCTTTGAATTTCGTAAAAAAATCATTACTGAAGATACTAAGTGTTGTTTGACCTAGAGTAAATAAATTCTACACATAGCCGCTTCAATAATATTTTATCTTTTATAGTATTTTAGCTGTATTTTTGTAACCTGGAGCGTTGATGTTATTTTTTTTGAAGCCACCTTAGATAAACATTATTTTATCCAATTATGTTGGAATTATGAATAGATTTTCCAGTTGTATATGATACTGTGTTAAATGTACTGAGATCCAAAGATAAATTCTCTTTCATGTCCTACATTTGCAATCTATTTTTAAAAATGTCACATTTCTCAAACATGATCTGTCCATTATAAATACATGCTTCTTGTTTGTGTTTCTACTATACTATGAATGAATTAATAACAGTTGTTTTATTATTTCATAAAGTAGAATGGTCTGTAAATTTGTAAATTTTTTTCCCCAGCTTCTAGTTTTCTCCCAAGCTTTTCATGTCATCTCCTCAATGACAGCAGGAAGCTGTTGATCTAAAGCTCAGGTAGCTGCAAGATGGCTGTCAGAAGCCTAGATTACTTTTTTTTACCCATTCACACCTTTCCTGAGCAGATCCTTTTTTGTTACTTGTAATGATCCATGAGCAAGAAGCAAAGAGAAATAGCAAGTTTCATGTGGTAGTAATTCCTTGACTGCTCCTGTAAAAGAACAGTTGCATCCAGACAGGAAAAATAATTCAGTTTTTCTCCTAATACTTCTTCAAAACTTAGCAACAAATGAGAAAAATACTGATTTAGAGCTTTAGAGGCAAAGTTTCAAGATATTGTCACCTGTTCCTCCATATAGATTAGATTTTTGCCCCCTTTCTTTCCATTTTTCCTCAACAATAGGAAAACAGCGGGGACAGGACCCAATAGACTACAAATAAGAAAGACAATGGTTTCCTCTTGTGCTGAATGAATATGGCTAGTTTAGGATTCATTTAGCTGTATCTAACAAGAAGAATGGAACACAGTGGGATGAAATGCAGATACTCAAGCAGAAAACCTGAAGCTGTGTGTCGGTATGACAACACCTTTTTGATTTATCAGCTTGGATTTGGATATGAGTTTGAGCAGCGCTGTCGTGGCACCTGGATGATGCAGCTGGAATGAATTCCACTAGAAGCTCATTGTTTTTTCACGGTGTTATACATACAGTAGATTAATGTGGATGTACTAGTTTATCAGCTTGGGTCACCACCTGCTACAGCAGTTTTTCACTGTGTGCCATTTTGTAATGTAGATACCACGTTGTCCTTTATCATCAGGCAGAAGCATTTTGAAATGGAAGGCATGCTGGTCACACTCAAAAGTAGTGTCATCCTTCTTTTACTCAAGACTTTCTTGAAACTACACCCAGAAACAAATTTTCCAGACTGACACTACTCAGGAATAGCCATTAAGTATCACTTGGAAGGTATCAGTTAGGTCAGGCACTAGTTGGGAAAGCAATTTATTTTGCGAGATGGCCAGATAGAGGATGAATGTGGCTTAGAGGATGGCAATAAGACAAAGTAACGCTATGTATTGGTAATAGATCTATCAAAACTCTCAAGAAGGATGGTCAGCTGACACAGGCTCTGAAATGGCCAAAGGAAATATTTTTTTTCTGGGGAAAACATTCCTTCTAACACAGAATAACAGTTGTCTGTCAAGCTTTATGTTAGAGTGGGAGTTTGACTGAATTCAGTTTATCAACTGAATTGCTCATAAGTGCTTTACAATAGCTTTGAATTTCACTAACCTTTTATGGAATTAAAGGCAGTAATACTCACTGAGAATTGAAGGGTTGGGAAACAGTGTCAGAGAACAGAGATTCTTGTCAGAGAAGTGGAAACCCTTGATATCTGTTCATAGAGTAATGAACCAAGCCTAAAAATACTGTTTGGACTGAAAACCATTTAATATAAATTTAATTCTATGCAGCATGTGTGTGTGTATATGTATGTATGTATATTATATATATAACATGCACGTTTCATTAGAGCCAACATGTATTTATACAGTGTGCTTATAAAGCCATGCAGATACCTAGATGTAAAGAGGAGAACTCTCTGCTTATAATTTTTTATTGTTACTTTTATGTTTTGCAAGAACAAAATCTGATTTCTGGAATCATAGTTCGTTAATCCTGTCAGCAAGAGAAGGTGTTAGAAGAAGCCAGATGGCCAGCTCTGTCTTTCAAAGGCAGGATTGTCTTTTGAAGATGAATGGAGAAGAACCAAGACCCTTTTAAACTATTTGAATAAATAAGATCTATGACAGGAGGTTCTTGGAGAGAGTCTAAGTTTGCCATACAGCAGGGTTTAGGTCTGAGACTACACTATTCTAACTCTGGAAAGGAGCCAAAACTACGCTGGTCCAAGCAAGCCCATGTAGACAAGATAAATCATCCAATGTTTGGGCCCAGACTTCATCTACTCAAGAATCTTGGACATACAAGTGGATATGCAAGATAAATATAGGATATGTGTCTCATGTGCTTTTTATGGCAGGTTGGCCATTCCTCTAGTACTCTAGAAACCTAAATTATCTTTAAAAATGTACAACCCAAGACTGGTTTTGAAATATAAGGTCACATCAATCATACCAAAATTTCCTATCTCTCTCTACAAATCAATGGAGAAAATTTATATTCAGTATTATCTGTTGACCTACACTTTGAATTACAATTTGCTTATTTCTTTAAAGTTTACTAGGATTTGTTTTTTAGCTATCAGATAATTGAATAAAAAGCATATGCCCGCAATTACTGTAGATTTCTGAAACTTTGAAAGTGTTATGTTTTACTTAAAAGGCTTTTACACTTTCTGTAATCATGAAAATATGTTTTTCAACATTGACTTCGCAAGTATTACTATTTGTCTACCTCTTGGCTTATTTAAATTTGAGGAGATTGTAAAGGGCAGAATCATCAGCAGATTCCCGTTAACTTCCCTGTAGTATGTTTGATGAAAGAAATACAGAACAATGAATAGACCTTATATTTTATAGCTTAGTATGTCCCAAACTCTGAAGGCTAGATACCAATAGATTTTGGTAGGTGGATGATTTTGGTAGATGAACCAATATATTTTTCCTTATATGGCTCCTGGATGATTATTCAAACAAATCAAAGAGTGCTTTGGAACACAGATCATATTGTGGAGAAAAGCGTACATTAAAGAAATAGCAAATTATATACTATCAAACAAAAGAAAAATTTAATATTACGAAGATTGTGTTCAATATTAGTCTTTGCTATGAAATAGATAATAAGATGTAGAGCCAGCCTTGCATAAAAGATTGATAAGAAGTAGAATTTATCATAGGACTAAGTGGTAAATCACATCAGTATCTGAATTTCTCTTAACATTCAAGAGTGTTTTCATTTAGTAATCCTGTTCTGGTTCATTTTAGTTTTAAACATACCACTCCAAATCACACTTCCATGACTTATGCCCTGATTCTGCAAATATTTTTGTTATTATCTGTAGACTATTGAGTAATCTGCAGAGTTTATTCATTAATGTCAAGTTAAGCAGCTTTTGTAACCTGTACAGAAATAAATCTTGGTGTTCTCTGGAAACCAGTTTTTACTCAGAAAAAGTATGTAATAAAGAAGAAGTAAGGATTTTTTTTAGGAGCCAAATGTTATGTATAGGCATGTAAATTATTTACATTTTTGTAAGTATGTATATGTGTAAAATGCACTGTGTTTATAGTTAATAAATTTTACTATTTTCCCATATTTTATGAGTAGTTTGATAACAGAATTAAATAAAATTGTGTATACTATCCATATATTTACGTATATGATTGTTTAGCTATAACAGATAATTACTAATATTTATAACAAATTGAATGTATCACTGTTAATCATAGCTTGCATTATAGTCCACATTATTATTTTGAATGAGCCGATTTTGTAAAATTCAAAACCTAATTTCGTTGCCAGTGTTCTTGGAATATTTCTTTTAGCCACTGAAGGAGTTGTGTTGTACTGTGTATGTTGCTGAAATGTTTGGGAGTAGAAACCGTAATAGGAGCGTCAACCCTGAAAAGTCTACATCAATGTTTTTTGCTTTTTCTATTTATTGGCCTTCAGTGCAACAGTGGTGTCTGGACAGAGGTGATGATCCTCAATTCTGCATTATTTTGTCTGTAAAGAATCTTGCACTGAATCCCTGGTTGCTTTTATTTTGATCAGTTATCAGTGGTAGCATGTCGGTGATCTTAAGCTTTCAGAGAATGCTCTAGTGTGTTTGATATGCTTCCAAACAGAAGACTAATTTGCTATCGTGTGATATTATAATACAAAACAATGTTTAAAATACACTGCAGAGTATTTTACAAAGATCACTTGAGGCACTACACTGCAATACTGAGATGAAATGACATCAAGCTTTGTTACTTTATGATTGGAACCAGTGCCACCATATCGCATAAAACTTTATGAAATGAAACTAAAATTAGGAAATAGAGGAAGTCTAATAGTATCTTGTGGAGTATATAGAATGTAGGGATGAGTTTGAGATCATTTATTTATATTGCAGACACTTAAGATTTATTCACTCCATGTTCAAAAATGTAAATGTTCTGCAGTGATAGTCTGTAGGATTATTGACTTTGTATATGCTTATTATAAAGTAAGGTCACAAAGCATAAAAGTGATTGTGAGTAGAAATTTTCTAAAATTTCAGAATTGAAGGTATTTTGGGCATTCTTTTCCCTCTTGTACCTTTTTTACATCTGGACAGAGCACTTTTTTCGCTTTTGTAGGCCTGATTGATAATAACTATTAGATCTCTGTTTATAAAGTGCTCTGATGCCATTCTTCTTGCACCCTTTCGGTTATTCCCCTAGATTTAGCAGATTTTCTTTCTCATGTATCTGGGCTTTACTTTGTTGGAGCAAAGAGTAAGGGAGAAGAACAAGGATATAGATTCAAGAGTATTACACCATTCCTGAGTCCAGTAGAAGTTCTCTGAAAAGTTTATGGTCCTTGGCCTGTATTCATCCTTCGTGCAGCTTTGGTGAGACCTTTCATTACCAATGGAAGGTCCGTGGCTTAATTAATGTGGTTTATAACAGATGGTATTTCCTTTCCAAAGTACTTCACACAATACAGTGTCAGGTTCTAACGCTTAAGTTTTTGAAATGTGCTGATTTTGTTCAGCTACTTGAGTGAAATAACAGAACTGAAGCAGAAAGTAAGAAACAATTTTCAGTCTGAGCGATGGTAATGTGATGTATCTAGTAAGTGAACGACTGCTTTGTAGTAATTTTCTTGGTTTTCTACTATCGCAACAGTTTTTCATTATGATGAAAATCCTGTCATTAGAGCAGAAGAGGCATATTTCTGTATTTACTATAAGGATTTTGACATACTTCTGCAATTATGACTTGTAGAGTAGGTATAGACTTACAGGTTTACAGGTTCAGTGAATTTAAAGGTTTAGATCTCATTCTGTAATCTAATGGATGTAGGAGTATGTATGCCTATGCAGAGAGTCTCCAAAGGTAATGAGGATTTTTTAACGCTGTGCCTTTGGCTGTCTACAAGATCGTAGTTTACAGATCAAACTCTGCACTATTGGAATCATTGAAAATGTTCCCATCACCTGCAGTACGAGCTCAAACTGGTGTCAAATGCTAACATTCCAACTGCTTGGAAGTAAAGTTCCTATCTGCAGTTTGGTCCAGACAATGCAGAAAAATCAGACTGTATTTGTGTTATTTTCATATTGGAAATATTAACATGTACTCCTCATACACGCAAAATACAACACTGAAGTATTTCAAAAGAATGTAGGATAGTTTCCCAACTTCTGCTATTAGAAAATATTTATGCTTGCAATAATTAAAGCTGGAATGAAAGGGGAAGTACATTATTTTTTTATGCCAGGACCACACAGTTGATATTGTAAAGGTAGATTTCAGCTGAGGGTGCATGTATGTGCGTGTGTGTGTGTAGGTAAATCACACTGAATTAATTTGGATTAGTAACTGAATATCATATTTTTTTCTGTATTTACCTGGTATTGCCTTAGTTGCTGTTTGCCTTTTTCTGAAATGGTCAGCGGTTGTTTGTTTCTTTGTTTTTTTTCAAAGGGTTTATTGTAGTATTTCAAAGAACTGAATAAAATAGGGTTAAAATAAGAACACAAAATGTGAGTTAGAGTAGGCTTTTTTGCTCTTTTTTTTTATTTTCACATGAAAAGTATAGAAAATTAGAGATCTCCTAAAAACGGCATAGAACATTCACTTCTGAAATTATGTTCCTTTGGCAAGGTGCATGGAAAAGATTTGGAAAAAAACCCATAAGTGCTGGCAAAATTTGTAGGAATGTCAGAAAAAATTTAAAGTGTTGGCATAAGAATTCTTTAAAAATCCTCACTTATTCACATGTAAAATGAAAGTAAAAAAGCATCTGCCCTCTTTTATGCACACTGTCTAAATAAAACTGAGTAATTATATTTAGCAAAGTACAAAGTTGCAGTTTCCTAGACAGAACTCATTGTGTATTTGGCTTGCTTTGTTATTTATTCCACTACACTAATGTAGTTGAATATGGGCATATTTTGGAAAAAAACCCCGCCAACCACCAAACAAAACAGTGAATATAAGAGAAGAAAATACTGACATTTTCCAAGATTATGATCTTAGTTCTAATATTAAATTAAAGGCAAAATATTAACACAATAAAAAAGATCTTGGATCCATACAAATGTTTTTATTCACACTAGTGTAGGTAAATTTGAAGATCCTGCAGGATTTTTACCACTGTAACTATTTTGTTCACCCGAGTGGAAGAAAAGTGTGCATGTTAATGTCCTAATCCTATAAACATTTAGTTATATTGAAATTTAAATGTGTTTTACTTTTATATAAACGAATTGAGCTGCTCTTATCTGTAAGATTATACTTAGCTGTTTGAAGGATCAGAAGGTCATTAAGAATTGTAAACTGAATTTCTTTATTTGCTTAATGTGTTTATTTTTCATTCTATGACCAAATGTAGCTATTCTTCAGAGAAAACAAATAGGAATCTTAAAACAAAAATGAAAATCAGTCTTGTGTGGCTCAGAAATTATCACACTTTAAAAAAGGATAATTTATGAAATCTATTTCACAATCTAAAATAACCATTTTGTTAATAATAATGATGAAAAAATATTTTAATCTCTTAATTCCCTCTAATTATTTTTTCTTTTTACTATGGGTGTACCATCTTAGTGTTTGTTTATTGCAATCATATTTGTTTCACACCCAGTGCTATTAAAAGTAAGAACTAGATACATGATATCGTTACTGTGATTTACAGTCAGTAGAATTCCTAATTGATTTGGTCCTTTATGTTGAACAGTTCGGGCCGTGGTACTTGCCTTGATAATGAGCCTCCCAAGCGTGACTTTCTTTATCCAGCTGTGGCCCCAGGTCAGGTGTATGATGCTGATGAACAGTGTCGCTTCCAGTATGGAGCAACATCCCGCCAATGTAAATATGGGGTAAGAAGTCTTAATCCTTATGCTGAGTGTTCTGCTTAGTCATGTGTATATATTCCTTTATAATATAAATCTTTAGTTAGATGCAGTAGTGGGTTACAGATTTCCAATAGCATGCCTGGTGCCATCATACATAAGCAAAGGGTAAATTTTAATCCTTATGCTGCATCTTTTGCTTGAGTCATTTGTATGTACTGTACACCAAAATATGTGTGTAACAATGAGCTGGGGAAAGCATTCTTTAATTTTAGGGGAAAAAAAAGGAGCCCAGAACACTTGATCCTGCTCCTTGTAAAGTGTACTACACAGTTTTCCCTGTAGGTTCATGTTGCATTAGTCTTGAAACATGAAATCTTTGTATTGGCTTTTACTTTTGAATTTTTTGAATTACTTTTGTACTTGTATTGATTTGTCAGGTCTTGGGGGGGGGTGTTTTTTGTGTTTTTTTTTTCTGACATGGAGCATATAGTTTCTTATATTGTTCAGATCTCTTTTTGGAAAGATGGGATATGGTTAAGGGAACAGAGGAACATGAAGTTAGATAGCTGAATAGAATACTGACTAGCTAGATAGTAGCAAACCTTTGGCTGCAAGTACCAGTGTGCAATAGTTGAGGTAAATAAATTTACAGTAGAACTTGCACACTTGGGCCTATATGCAATAAATTTGTAAATATTTACTTAAAATCTTACAGACCAAAGTATGTAGTAAAAGGATATGTTCTGCTGTACTTGTTTTCAAAAAATAAGTTGAGGCTAAATTAAATAAACCTTGAAAACATATCTAGTGGTTTAAAAGTAAAAAGTTTTAATAATATTTTAATTTTTAGGTTATTCCAATAAAACAATGTAATCATTGAACTTCTATTTACTTCTCTAAAGGCTAGCTACAAAGAAAGTCCATTTTTAATATCCCTGGGGTGATAAATACAGTATTATTCGTGGGATGCCTCTTTGGCAGATTGCATTGTGCAGAGGATTTAAAAGCTGTATGTAGCTGGCTGTATAGCTCACTGGGTCTTCTACTCCTGATCCCTCATCAAACCTCTTTCAGCCTTTATTGTTCCTCTTAAGTTCTCACTTCCCACTGCTGTTCTTTAAAAGCCTTGTTTCCTGTCACTACCTCTAAGTTATACCTTTTTTTAATTTATTTTTTTCTTAAAAATTCTCACCACATGTACTCTTTTATTTTCAGACTAAGGAAATCTGCAGGTATTTAATTCCATCATTTATAGCACAGCCTTTGGAGATATAATGCATTTTAAATTAAACTGGAAAGTTAATAATGTGCAAAACCTGGCTTTTCCACATGTATGTTATTTTTTTCAAATACTGTTTAAAACTATGTAAACGTTGTGATGATCATGCTGCACAATACACTTTCTTTCTTAAGCTAGTTTCTAAACCACAAACAATTGGAAGTAATGAAGATGTGTAGGTAATCTTGGCTTTCTGCCTACTACTTTCTTTTTGTTGTAAAGTTTTTGTTGGGATTCCCTTATAGTTACAAAGAAGAGGTTGACACTTAATTGAGGCAATAGTTAAAAAGTTACGTCTTTGTGTGACATTACCAGTCCTCTGATGTAGTGTGTTGTGTTCCATCAGTGTGCTATCAATGGAAGCATAACTTACTTGTCTCAGACACAACCCCCCCCCCCCCCCCCCCCCCCCCCCGTTTTTAATAGATAGATTCAGACTGCATATATTAATATAACAGTTTATTGCAGAAGTTTGGTTAATACCCACTTTAAGAAACTGTATGCATTTAAAATAGCATCTGCATTTGAAAGTGTTATCCTCCATGGCCATAATGCTCTGAAAATATAGTCATGATGATTATGATGATACAGTTTTCAAGTGATAATTTTGAAAGGGTAAAAAAAAAGTCTTTGGAAGCTGGTAGCGCAAATGGGAAATACCCACACAAGAAAGACCTATTCATATATAATATGGTTTCTAGAACTGAGTAGTGGGACTAGATCTAAATACCAGGAGAAGCCAAGCTGAATACTCTGCTCAGCCTTTCCATTTTCAAAAATAAGCAGTGCTTTGGATATTCCTATTTGATGTACTGTTCACATGAAGATGCCATTAATATTGATTTTGATGATATTGATCATTGATCTTACTCTTACAGACACATGTGCAGCTATGGATGGAAAACCAATAAAAATCCCCAATTAACGGTGGATTTGTAGTTTGTGTACTAACTTTTGTACAGCACTTCTTTTAGCCCTTTTTATTTGAAGTGCATGGTAAAAAAGGGGTAGGGCGGGTTTTCAAACATGCGGTTTAGTGACTTGGAAATAAATTCTAAACCAAAGGGAAATCTCAGAGAAAATTGCTTGCCTTTTCCTGTTGCTCATGTTCTTTACTGATTTGTGATGGTGAGACGTGACAAGAGAAACAGTCAAACTCTCAAAGGCCAAAAAGTTACAAGTCTTTGGGCTCTGATGGAGCTGTTGGGATTTTTGGTTGAAATGGTTGGTGTTTTCAGTGTAACTTGGAAAATCTTCAGATTCTTTCTACTTTGGAATTCTGTGTAATGTCTTACTAATCTTGTGAAAAATTACCTCTTTTAACCATCTATCTTTTAATGTTGATGTGTTTGTTGACTTTTCTACCCTATTTCTTCATCCATTCTCTCTGTATGTGTGTTTTAAACTTTTTGTTTCTTTTGATCATAGATCATGTCCTAATCCTGCAGAGAGTTTTTCACATTTAAGTAACTGAAGCCTTTCTCATCTAGGAACTCAAAGTTAAATACATGGAGAGGTGTTGGAACAATTAAGGTATCAGAACTAAAGTACTAAAGGGGCTGCAAGTTTCTGCCTTTCTGTGTTTACTGACAAGGAGCCAGTTTGTCCTTAAAAGGAGCTCTTTGGTAGATTTGTTTTGATACTATGTTAAGTACTAGATCTAATTAAACTGTTCAGTCACTTAGGGACAGAACTGTTCCAGCAAAAGTATTGTGGCTATTGGTCAGATTTCCCTGTATTTTTCAGCACAATAAGTAAAGAAGAATTCAAAGAGATGCTTTAGCTCTTTAAGCTGAAAAATTAAAACTACATGTTAGATAGTAAACAGTGATCCTTCTAATGTTACATGTGCATTGTTCTTTATTCTGTACTTTCCACCATTTATGATACAGGGGCAATTTTGGAGAATTTAAGTGAAGAAATAGATACTTTGAATAAAGAATTGAGAGGCAATGTCTCAAGTTACTTAAAATATTTCATTTTTAAGTTACACTTTCAGATTCAGGAGAATGTTAAATTTATGACTTTGAGTGAGCCAAATTGTAATGGTGGAAATTTCACCATATAATACTGAAACATAACTTTTCCCTGAAGACAACACATGCTTTCAGGTATCTTGTTGGATTCACTACAGTGGGAGATTTTGAAGGCTATCAGGAATAACTGGAGCTCGTTCTGGTTCATTTATCTAACTACTAGATATGCTACAACTTCTAGGGTGGTGCAGTGTGAATTCTCTTCTACTGATTGTCAGCTTTGTCTCTGTTCTTTGCTCGGTTCGTATGCCAGTTCCCCTGGTAGTTCAGAACCTTTTTCTTTCCCTTTGTTTAGGTGAGTGTAAGGAGAACTTTTTTCATTGTCTCCTTACTTCCTTAACCTTTGAGCATCTGCCTAATAACATTTGGCATTTGGCTGTCTCTGGGTTAACTCGGGAACAAATTCCAGTCTTGTTTTATGAGTTTAAATAATACCTGAATATGCGTGACTGTAACTTACCAATTTTGTGGTTCAAAATAATGCCTTGCTTTAGAACTGGTCCTCTCATTTTTAGGACAGAGGCTAAAACCTCAGACATTTTAATAGCAGTTAATACTTTAGGCGTATGGCTAATATTGCTGTGGTGTGTTTTATGATCTGTGAAGCTGTTGGCTGCTGACATGCATATCAGAGATAGTGCCTCACAATTCTTTGGTATATTTTTTCACATTTTATGCTTTTCCACCATCACTGGTGTCACTAAATATTTTGAGTATGGGGAAGAGGTGACAAACTCTCTTTTCCTTTGCATACATGGCTTCACTGAAATCATCAGGACCACTCATTGTGTTTCACACTGGAGTTTAACACATTGGGTTGTGTATTTTAACTGATGATAGGTAGTGCTCTTTGTTATGGTGTTATCTTTGCAAGTAAGTTCTTCAGTTAGTTTGCCAATGAAAATAGCTTTAAACTGAAATAACAGGTTTTATTCACATTTTCTGACTGCATTTTGGAGGACAGATGGAGTTCAAGCTATGATAGAACTTACCGCTTGTAAACAAGCAGAACGAAGATATTCTCAGATTAAGAAGCCCTCCTGGTGTTCAATAGCTCCCTTGCATTAGTTGTCTCTGGGAAGTTTTTAATGAGTTGTGGTGACCATAAAGTTAATTAGCATTAATTGCTAGGAAAGTGTCGACTACAGAAGTGGAAGAACATGCGGTTGTCATACCTTCATTGCTCTCTGGTTTCCTTCATGCCAATTCAGAGATGGAATAGTTTAACTGAATTAGTTAGTAATGACCAAAACAAAATAGTATTGATCAGCTAACTTTCAAATCCAGGAAACTGCATACATTACTATACACAATAGTTCTACAGTATTTCTTTTAGGGCAAAATACCCTGAGTTAGAATTGACCCTTGTAATCAGGTGATACAAACTTTAATGTTGGTGAACTAAACTGTCACTTTCTTCATGACACACTGATGTGATTTACTCCAATTAAATAAAGAGGGATATTAAGCTTGATGTTGGGTTTTTATAGGAAGGTAGAAGCAGAGCCTGGAAGCTGTTTTTTCAGAAGGAAAGGCAGTGAAGCCATTGGTGTATCTTTGCAGTAAAACTACTGGTTCCCTCTTGTTCCCTCACTTGTTGATACTGTGACTATAGTTGTGCATTCAGTTGAATCTGTACATAGTACTTAGCAACTCACTGAAAAGTGACTTTTTTCCTCAAAGCTTCATATGTCATACCATGGCTAAGTCACTTTATAAGTGGTGTTTGTCAACAGAGCGTAAGTAGTTTGATCAATTGGATTTATATTACATTGCTCACAAGTTGGTGTTAAAGTATGTGTAGGCGAAGAGAGGAATTGAAGATCCTGGTGGTAAACTCTTTTCATTTTTATCAACCTTTCCATTATTTTTTTATTTCATAAAGTCTTGCCAGTCAAGTGCAAAACCTGTCATCACTATTGTGCAGGCCTTTTGCATTTAGAATGATAAAGTTTCAAGCTTTTCTTGTGTAAGCAGTTACAGGATCATGCTGTAATTAAGAACATTTGAAACATTTTCACTTTTATTCTTAAAAGTGAGTTTTGTTCCCTCTTCTTTTTTTAAGATTAAGATCGGTATAGCCAAGAGAAATTGTGGAAGTTTTCCTGTTTCTGAATCCTGAAGTAGTTTTACATCCTTTTTGTATCTTTTTCTAACAAGTTCCTGTAGTCCCCTTTCTTCCTTTCTTCTTTGCTATGGCTATCTTGTCTCCAGACCCTTCTTCTCTCTCTCCCCACCTGTCTTTCCTTTTCTACTCCCACTCCCTTTCCCTTTCCTCCCTTTCCCGCCTCCCTTTCCCTTTCCCGCCTCCCTTTCCCTTTCCCGCCTCCCTTTCCTTTTCCCGCCTCCCTTTCCTTTTCCCGACTCCCGACTCCCTTTCCCGACTCCCTTTCCCGCCCACCTTTTCTGTTCTCTTTTCTGGCCCCCCCTTTCCCTTTTCCTTTTCCAGCCCCCTTCCTCCTTTCCCCTTACCCTTTCTCCCCCCTCCTTCTCTCTCTCTCCCCCTATATCTTCCCGCCACCTCCCCTTCTCTTTCTCTCTCTTTCACAAGAGACACAGGCGTAACACCAATGTGCCTGGATCTTATGAAGGCTGCTTGAAAATGTGCAAGGTGAAGCTAGTGATCAAAGCAGGAGGAGCGCATGAGATGACAGTAGAAGCAGTAATGAGGTTCCAGATATTGGAGTATGGCTTGACTAAAGATGGGATAGGTTGTATGTGTCTGAAAGGGAGGATGCTACTTGGAGGTGATTGACATTGTGGGGCTTCTGTAGTTTCCGTAAGGTTCACATAAGCACCCAATATTTAGGAAAGAATATTGGTATCATAATACAAAAGCACGACTTAAGCTTTAGATTCTATTTCACATTCTTTCAGCATGTTGTGATTCATAACATGCTGCACCACTTAATGAGCATTAGGTAGTGGAGCACTAAAATGGTAACTTTTGGGTGCTTATCTGAACTAAACTTTGACCCTTCTCAAGCTCACCCATAATTATAGTGTAGTTTTAACTGTGTTGCCAGCAGTATTTCAGCAGTGAGGCTGAAAATACTCTAGGTTGATGCTTTTCAGGTCTGAATTGTAAATTACAATTCAAGCTAATTATTTTTATG